>NC_139145.1:29731005-30454711 GCF_964270905.1 Leucopleurus acutus | reverse complement strand
GCTGGGAGCTGCATCGGAGGAGACGGCCTGAAGCCAAAACTTCTAGCCCCGAAGTACACTTAGCCTAGGGTTCCAAGCAGAGCAACTGGAGAGCTGGGGTCTCCTGTATGTCCCCCTCATCCCTTAGCCGTGCAGGCGGGTCCTGGGATGTGTGACACGTGCGGGACCATGAGCTGAGGCAGCTATAAGAAGGGGCTGAGCTACAGATCTGAGGGCCATTGGCCGTTCTCCCACTGAGATGATCTCTACCTTCCCCACTGGGACAGAAGTGGAAGGGGTAAGGAGGGACAGCAATTTCTCTCCAGTACTTTTGGGTCATTGCCGGCATTTGGGAACAAAAATGTCTTTTTCCTTACGCTTGGCACCTTTGCAAGTATTTTCTAATCAATTCTTCACTGTGACTATTTGAGGTAGGTGAGAAGCCACTTCACCCATGGGGATAGGGAAGTACAAAGAGATTAAGGGGAACTTCCCTGGTGGTGCAGTGGTTGGGAGTCCGCCTGCCGATGCAGGGGACACGGGTTTGGGCCCTGGTCCGGGAGGATCCCACATGCCATGGAGCAACTAAGCCCGTGCGCCACAACTGCTAAGTCTGCACTCTAGAGCCTGTGAGCCACAACTACTGAGCTTGCGTGCCACAACTACTGAAGCCCACGCGTCTGGAGCCCGTGCTCCGCGGCGGGAGAGGCCACCACAGTGAGAAGCCCGCGCATGGCAACGAAGAGTGGCCCCTGCTCGCTGCAACTAGAGAAAGCCCACGTGCAGCAATGAAGACCAAACACAGCCAAAAATAAATAAATACAATAAATAAATTTATAAAAAAAAAAGAGAGAGAGATTAAGGGATGAGGCCTTGATGTGGTAGGGCCAGGTTCTGCATAGCTTCCTGGTCTCTTCTCCAGGACACATGGTCAACACACCAAGCTCTGCAGAAAACTGTTGGAATCATCTAAATAGAGACAGCCAGTAAGCCATGAGAAGGCTGTGTGACCTTGTTTAAGTTGCTTAACCTTTCTAATCTTGCTTCTCAACTGCAAAGTGCGGGCATTTAAGGCAATCTATATTCATGGTGAACCTGCTTTGTTGAGAGGATTCTAGGGCATCCAGAGGGGAGAGGCTATGTCCTTGACCCAGCTGACAGCGCTCAGATCCTTTCCCTCCTCCCGTCCTTAAAATTCTTCCCTGATGACAAGGGTGCAGGGCGATGGGGCAGTTATAAAGGGTGAGCTCAAGGGAGTTAACTCCTTTGTTGTGATAGAACAGTTGGGGATCTTGACTGCGTTGGTAGTTACACCAATGTACACACATGTGATAGAATAGCATAGAAATAGGCATGTACACACACAGGCACATGTGCACACACACACAAATGAGTGTATGTAAGACTGGTGAAATCTGAACAAGGTCTGTGGCTTTCACCAGTGTCAATCCACAAATGACAATTATACTTGTCAATTGTACAACTACGATAACGGCAGCTATTACCATTGGGAGGCACTGGATAAAGGGTACACAGGACTTTTCTGTACTATTTTTGCAGCTTCTTGCGAGTCTATCATCTTTTCAAAATAAAAAGTGAAAAAAAAATCTCCCATGGCCCCTCATTGCTCTCAGCATGAAATCCAAACTGCGCCAAGGACCACAGACCCTGCACAAATGGGCCCCCTGGCCTCCTCTGGAACCTCTCCCCCTCCCTCCTTTCTGTGCCTGGAGCTCCCAGCTCATTCCTTCTGCAGGGCTTGGGCCTTGCTCTTTCCTTCAACTCAGGTTCTCTCGCCCCAATTCTCTGCTTCTGGGAGAACTATGAGTTAAAGCTCTTCAGTTTAGCAGACATCAGTGAGACATTAGCAGACATCGGCGAGACATGGGCGAGTCTAGCTCTGGGTAAATGGTAAAATGCTAGATCAAGCTGCATACAGACGCCAGGAAGTTTCCAACCCTGGAGATCTTCAGGAAGATCTGATTGTTTCTGGACAGATGACTGTCGCTCACTTCAGTCATCTATCGCAGGTTTTATCACATCAAGTCACCCATGGTGGAAGGACCTGTGTTCTCCAAAGTCCGTCCAGCTGTAGGTTCAGGAAATCCATAAATGAGGTTGGTGAGGCATTGTTGCTCTGCCCATCGGGGCCCCACCGTGAGAGTGAGCTTCCTTAGGGCCAGGAGTGAGCCACTTCACCTCTCTCTGCATCTCTGGCACCATCATGAGACAGGCGTGGCAGAGCAGGGCCTCAGTGGATGCCGGCCAAATCATTGGAGGGACTGGCTGGGAGCTCATACATGGTAGACAGCAGACTCTGGGTCTGGCAGTGTGGGAAGCAGGCGAGGAGCCCTGGTGTCGTCTGCAGACTTCCTCAGCTTCCTCTTAGCGGCCTAGATTTTAGCAAACTGCATCAGGTCCTTACGGCGCACCGCTCATCTGCACGGCATCCTCCATCCAGAACGGCCCTGAGCTGCGGGCACAAATACTAATGTACCATGCAAATGCCAGCCCAGAGAAAGAGAGCCCTGGGTTGTCAATTAGCTCCCCCAGTACTAGCTGGAGCACCCAACCCCCTCAGTCACTAGGGCCAGCCCAGTGCAAGAAGGGACAACAGAAACAGAAATCATCTTGAAAAGCCGATGTTGTCACGCCAGTGTCTTGTGGCAGCCCGGGGAAGGGAGCTTCAATACAGGGGGAGGAGAGGGCCAGCCTGGCTGCTCCGGGAGGGGGCTCCCAGGGGTGCTTGGGAGAAAGGGTGGGTCCCTGCTCTTGGACGTGCGGCATCTACCTTCCCCTCTACCTGGCCACCTGCAGGCCAGGTCACCTGGGTACCAGCTTCAAGTGCACATGCCCCGTGGTGTCCTCTAAGCCAAGACAAGGCTCTTTGCAGATACTCTCCTCTGACCCGGGATAGTCACCATAGGAGGGAGGACAAGTGGTCCCCATCACCCCACTTGTCCTCTGTTTCCTCTAACTTCCTTCTGCTCCCTTACCCATTCCTCTGCTTTCTTTCCTTGGTGGGTAAAAGCATGAGTTTTGATGACAGATAGAACTGGGTTCAAGCCCTGATGCTACAGCTCACTCCACCCACCTAGGTGGCCTTAGGCAAATCACATCACCTCTCTGATCCTCAGTTTGTTCATCTGTAAAATGGAGAGGAGAGCAGAGCCATCGAGGTATTGCAAGGATCGAGTTTTGAGTAGTTAAGAATTTCAGGCAACATCCTCTGGTGTGCTAGAAATGTTACTCTGTTTATTTCTTAAATTCTGAACTTAATTTCTATTCACGTTCCCATTCTTGGTGGGGGGGGGGGAGAAATGAAATCTCAATAAACTCAGGATGCCCCATCCCCTGTAGGGTTGCCTGGGGTTTATGAAGCATTGAGCTGGGGAGTGGGCTCAACCATCAGTGTGCAGCCTCTCCAGGCAGGCAGCCTCCAGAGGTCCTGATTCCTGTACATTCTGTGGTCACAGCACCATCCAGGTCAGAGGTGGGCCCCCCAGCCTAGAGCCTAGGTTTGCTGGTTCTCTGGGGCTTTCTGGGCCTCACCCCTCCTGATCGCAGGGGGAAGAGTCTTCTCCTTGCCAGACTCGACAGGAAGAGCCGGGTCAGGACCTTGCTCCCAGAAAAGATGCACAGTGTGCAACACTCCACATAGAGGGCTGGTGGGGCTGGAAGTGGGTCTCAGGGCCATGTCCTCTCACCCCTCCATCCCCCCACACCCCCACTCTACTTAGGAAAGGGGCGGGGCATCCTCTGCCCCCAGATTCCACCACAGTCTGGGGTTTTAGAGCTGAATGTTCCACTGGAGGTGGGTCAAGGACACACTCCTCTAATCCGCTCTCCAACTGGCCTTTCATCTTAAGCCAGAGCCTTTGTAAGTTAAAATCCAAGAAGGTGACTCCATTGATTCTGTGTCATCTTTGCCCCAGGCAGTAAATGCCACAGGTCTCAATGTGGAGGAGGGGATGTGGTCACAGGACAAAACACAAGAAATACCTCCCAATATCTTGTAGTTTTAAGTTGCCTCAATTCTGCAGCCCTGTCCCAGAGTCAGCCCTCCGCGTAACAGCAGCCACAATTCTTTTCCACGTTCCTTCCTCTCTCTTCAGGCTCCAGTTGCTGCAGCAGTGCTGGGAAGCTGGGAGCCGGTGCTGACAGGTTCAGCCAGCTGTGTAGGGCCAGGAGCGTTCATCGCTGGCATTATTACTAATCATCACGCAGCTTGGTAGCTGCTCCCTCCTCTCCTCCCAGCTCACTTCCTCCAGGGTCTCCAGTCTGTAGAAGCCCTGGAGGGAAAACAGACCCAGTGTGCATCCCTGAAGGCTGGTGGCCACGGCTGCAGCTCCCAGGTCCTAAGGGTATGGGTGAGAGCAGCACCTGCCAGTCAGAGGGCCAGATTCCCCTCCGTATCTGTCCCTCAGCTCTAAGATGCTACACCATTCCTATGAATCCCCAGAGAAACAGTGCTAGAAGAAATCAGTTGCAACAGTAGCTGGAGGACTTGGGGCTAGACAGGGAGTGTGAGCTCTGGAGTCAGATCACCTGAGTTCAAGGCCAGTCTACTACTTCCTTGCTGTGTGACATTGATCAGGTCACTTAGCCTCTCTGTGCTTTGGTTGCCTCATATATACAATGGGGCATAATGAGAGTACCTACCTTATGGGGTATCGAAATCATTAAGTGGGACTAGGTATGTGACTGGCACATAGTAAGAATGGCATAGATGGTGCCTGCCGTTGTTACTGTAATTGGTATATAACCTAAGGAGAATAAAGAAGGGCAGTGAACGCAATTGACTCCTGGACATTTACCCAAAATTATGGATCCATATTTTGCACACACTTTAAAAAGATAAGAAATTCTGCCCATGGTTTCTGTCCCCATTGCCCCAGCCATTTCAGCATCACCTGTCCACCCTGCCACACCACTATGGCAATTATCCAGGGCGCCCCTGCCCCACTTCAGCCTTGCTCTGTCCCTTGCTCTCACCCCCACCCCCTCTAGCTCCATTCCTTTCTACCCAGTTCCACCCTTAATTTCTCCACCCTGCCTCCACCCTGAATTTTGCCCTCCTAAGCTGTCCTAAGTCCCTGCTCTTGCTGAGTCCAAACTTTTGGGTAGGGACTTTGGGTGGGACAGACCAGCCTGGCCAGGGTCAAGGGCCAGTTTGTTCACTGGCAGAGCTAGAGAGGTCATTCCCACTGTTTCTTGATGAAGTCTGGGATGTTATAGGGAGTTGTTTATCTGCCCTTTGCCCCTTGGTCTGTGGCTCTCCAAGCCAGCGGGCATAAACTTCTGCAACCCCAGAGACCCACTCAGGGTGTCATAAACAGGAGGCACTCACTAAATGCACTCATCAAATTGTGACTGAATGAATGAGTGAGTGAATGAAGGTTAATGATGATGTTAACGATGACCAGCATCCTTCCTGGAGCCTTGCAACCTGCCAGGCACTACTATGCTAAGGCACCTGAATGCTTCTTCTCAGTTAACCCTCATAGCAACCCTAAGAAATTGGCATAATTATTACCCCCATTTTACAGAAGTTGAAACTGAGGCTCAGAGAACTTAAAGTCACACAGCTAAGAAATGACTGGATCAAATCTCTTCATATAATTTTCCACCTTAGGAAAGAGTTTCTTAACCAGGTGTCCAGAGATGTGCTTCAGTGGGGAGACTCGTGAATGCCATAAAACTTTATGCAAAGTGTGAGTGCAGGCAGGCACAGTTATTTTGGGGAAGCAGTTTCACAGGTTTCATCGGATACTTAAATGTCTGAACATATTTGATTCCACGTCTCCGACCCTTCCTCCTTCCAGCCATCCTTCCATCCACCTCCGGGAGCCATTTGATCAATTTCATGAAGCACCTGCCTTGTGCCGGGTCTAGCGCGGCACCCACGGCTTCTCTGGCCTCCACAACACGTAATGTTTCAGATAATGCAAGCTGAGGTGCTCTGGAATGTCATTCCCACCTCCCTGGATCTGGGTAATTCAGAAGGGCTTTGCTGCCAATGTCTGGGCTGCGTGGGTGGCTGCACTCTGTCTGAACTCGTCTCAGCGCCTGGTAGAGACTGTTCCAACGCTGGAGAATGAAAGGGAAACACTTCAGGCAGTGCAGCGGTCAGGACATAAAGGGCAGAGCCTGTGTCCTGGCTTCCCCTGCATTCCCTGCAGCCCCCATCAGCCCCACTCCCTCAAGGGGCGCGATCAGCCTCGACAGATGAGGCCATGCTTGATGCATGAGGACGTGGCCCAGGAGAGGCTCTTCCTAGGCCCAAGTCCTATTCCAAGGTCTTTTCTTGCTCCTGGGAAGATGGGGAAGAAGGTGCTTGCAAAGGAGACCCAAAGGGGAAACTGAGGAATGGAGTTAGCATTTTCTGAGCCAGGACTGTGTTCCAGCCGGGGAAACCCTGTGCCGGGTGCTTCTGCAATCATGACCTCTTTCAGCCTCACCTTGCCACTGACATTGGTGGGATGGTTCCTCTTGCAGATGTGCAGAGAGTGAGACTTTCAAAGGTCAAAGAACATGCTCAAGGTCACAAAACAAGCACCACATGTGAAGCCTGAAGCTCTATCTACTTCCCTGCCCTCTGGAGAGCTCCCCCTCCCCCCTCCTCCCTCCCCCTCCCTTTCCCTCCCTTCCCCTCCCCTCCCCTCCCTTCCCCTCCCCTCCCCTCCTCCTCCCCTCCCCTTCCCTCCCCTCCCCCTCCTCTTCCCCCTCCCCCACCCTCTCCTCCTCCTCCTCCTCCTCAAGACATCACCAGTAGTTTGCAAACAATTATCCTACCTGGCTTCTCTGAGCATCCCCTACCATCTTATCCCATACTAACCTGCCCCCTCCCGATTGCAGTTTGTAATGATGAGAGCATCTGGTTGTCTTCAGCCCTAGATCACCAGCTTCCTGAGGGGCAGGGACTCTTGCCTCTTCTTGTTCGTTACTGATCCATGTATTTAAAATAGTGCCTGGCAGGTAGACGGTGCTTAATAAATATATGTTGAATGAATGCATGAATAACTAAATGAGCCCCAGAGCAAATAATAATAAATGACATTTGCAGAGTGCTTTACAGAGAGTTAAAACACTTTCCCTTTACTTTATGCAACTCAATCCTCACACCAACACCCTTGAAGGGGACCTGTTCACGTTTTACAGATGAAGCGGCCCAGGCCAAATTCACATGTAGGAAGCACGTGGGATTTGATCCCAGGTCTAGAGGATGGGGCCCTTTCCCTGCCCTGAATGACCTCAGTGTGAGTATCTGTGGAACACTTAGGACGTCCTGGGCCAGGCTGAGCTGTGCTAGAGGAGGACGGGGGAAGAGAGTGTATGCTTTGCTTTCTAACAGCTCACAGTCTATTCGAGGAGGCCAGACATGCATGTGGAACATTTGGGAAATGGTACAAGACAGCAGCTAGCAGAGTGCTGAATTGCACATGATCAGGTGCCAACCACTTTCCCTTCCTTGACTAATCTGAGTCTTTTAATACCAGATGGGGACCCTGAGAATAGATTTCCTCTGAAATAGATGAAGAGCAAGATGGAAGCCAAGGGGAAGGCTGTGAGTTACTCATTTTCACACGGCTCTAGCCCGGCACGATGTCTGGCCCTCAGCAGTCCACTCTCCCTAACCGGCCACACTAAGTGCCGGACGCCTACTCAGGACCTCGCACGCATGACCTCCCCACTCTTCATGGCAGTACTGCAAGGCAGGTACTAATGCAGTCCACAGAAGGGGAACGTAGAGTTCAGAGGAAGGACTCATCAGGCCCAAAGTCACACAGCTAATAAGGGACAAAATCGGGATTTGAACCCAGATCTAGCAGCCCCCCAGATTCATGCTCTTAATCTGACACTGCTGACTGTGTGGTGGGAACTCAGCGAACTGCCCTTGTCCGCAAGGATGGGAAGAGACATGACTGAGGGAGCAGTGAGGAGAGAGGGAAGCAAGGAACACAGCTTGTGTGTTTCGTAAACAGACAAGCACGTGTCTGCTTCAACAGGATCTCTGAGGGTCTCTGACAATCTCACCCTTTCCCCCTGTAAGCACCCTCCCAGGGGTACCCTAAGGAGTCCTATATGGGTGCTCATGTCAGAGGAAAGGCAAGGCCTTGCCTCCAGAGACTTCTGAGGGCATGCACAGGCCCTGTGAGTGTGTATGTAACTGCTCAGGTTGCTATAACAAGATGCCACAGACTGGGCGGCTTAAACAACAGAAATTTATTTTCTCACACTTCTGGAGACTAGAAGTCCAAGATCAAGGTGAGGTGCCAGCAGGGTTGGCGTCCGGGGAAAGCTCTCCCCTAGGGTTGTAGATGGTTGCCTTCTCCATGCTGTGTGTGCACATGGTCTTTTGCTGATCATACAGTGGTGGTGGGAGTGGGGGCCCTCTGATATCTGTTCTTATAAGATCATTAAGGACATTAATCTCATGGGGTCAGGGCCCCACACTTATGACCTCGTTTAAACCTTAATTACTTTCTTAAGGGCTCCATCTCCAAATATAGCCACTCTGGAGGTTAGGCCTCCAACATATGAATGTGGGAAGTACACAAACATTTCACCCACAACAGGGTGAATGAGTGAGCAGTCAGAGCCAGAGACTGCATGAGCTGGCTCACCTTCCAGGGAAGAGGGAGTCACAGCCATTGAAATCCATGTTGGTTGGGACCGGCAAGATCACCTAAGCGAGTACACTATATCAGGACAGCAGGAAAAATGGTCCCTACAGCCAGGTGAGTGATGGGAGGCTCCCTCTCTCTCCATGTAGTTCTCTCTTGCAAGTCTCCAAGAGGCAGGGAGCCAGGCTGTTGTTTTCTTCTTCTCTTGTCCCTCATACTTGTCGTGTATTCCTACTTAGACACATTCTTTGTGAGCATCTCATGGGTGATGTCTGCTGCATTGTACTGTGTGTGTGTGTGTGTATTTATCTGTAGATAATACCTACCACACAGGGCATCATCAGGAATAAATGAACTTTTATGCATGTATAATAAGTATCTGGTACATGGTAGGTGTACAAATGAACAAATATTTGTTGAATGAATGAATCTTCACTTGGGAGAGTGTGCTTCTTCCTTTGAAAGGCAAGGGTGATCTGGTAATCATCAGATGTTACTTACTAACTGGGTCACTGAGCAAAGAAAATTATTAGTTCATTCTTTCCTTCATTCATTTATTGAACATAGACTGACTGCACCCCTGTCAGAAACTAAGGGTTAGGCAGACCGTGTAGAGCTAAATCAGGGGCAGTCCCTGCTCTTAAAGACCTTGCAGTCCAGAGGGAGAGACAGACAGGGAAGGGGACAATGAGAACCAAGGTAGTGAGTGCTCTGATGGGAAAGAGTCCCCAAGTGCTGTAGGAACCCCAAGGGGGATACCACTGGGGCCCAGAGAGGGATTCCTGGAGAAACTGACACCTGAAGTAGATCTTCAAGGGTGAGCTCAGTTTGTCAGATGGAGAAAGGGTTGAGGGACATTCTAGGCAGAGGGACAGCCCTGAAGCACAACCACTGAGGGCACACTGGGGACTAGTGAGGGTCTGTGTGTCTAGAGCCCCAAAGAGAGCAGGGGCCTTGGGCAATGAAGCCAGACCACTAAAGGGCCTCATAATTCCTGCTCAGCAGTTTGAACTTTGTCTCGGTGACTTCATTTTATTCCCACTGCTCAGATACAGTCAGTTGTGAACTCCTCTAGATGACCTTACTATTTCAATCTGTACAATGGAGCAATTCATCTGCTTCTTCAGAGGGCCTTGGGGGGCGAAGGAAATGAGAGAATGGCATCCTAGCCTTTTGTAAACTCTCAAGTGCCGGTCCTGGTCACTCAGGTAGTGTGGAGCTGAGCAGAGGCCCGAAGGTGAAATGGCCTGGTGCTCCGTCCAGAGATATTTGAGAAAACTGGGGGCTGTACCATCACCGTCTCCCCAGCAAGGATCCCTCTGTTCCTTAAGTCCTGGCCATCCTAGTGGGTCCTGTTGTGACCCCAGGCTTCAGCTCCACCCCCACTTTTCTTTCCTAGCAGGGAGGGCAGGAGGGAGACAGGGCCGGCCCCTACCTGTCCTGCTCCATCATCCGGGATTCCAGGCCTCATGGACACAGATAAGCCCTGACCTGGCAGTTAGGAGAGCTGAGGCTTTAAATCTGGTGGGACCCAGAGGAGAGCTCCCCAGCTCAGTGGCCCACAGTATCTTCATCTGCCAACAGGAATGTCCCCATCACACAGTGATGACAGAGACCTGGGCTCCAAGTTCTAATCCCCTATCCTGGCCAGGTAACTTCAGGCAAATTTCTTGCCCTCGGTAAGCCTCAGTTTCTCTCTGTGGTGATGATTAGACACGACCAGACTAATAGCCACAGGGTGTGGGGTGATGTGAGCTATATAGCAACAGGCCATGAGGATGAAAGGGATGGGTGTTATTGAGTGCACCAAATAGGACAAGTGCTGGGATTTGAGAAAGCATGAAGTGCTGAATAGGTGAATAAAACCAGTCAGGGTCCCTGGCCAAGTCGCAGACCGCCTGTGTCCCGCAGAATGGCAGCTAATGGGCTGGAACGAAGGGGAGCTCTGTATCCTTGGGGTAGGACTATATGCCTGTATGGCTTCGAGTCCGTGTAAACATGGGTGACTGTGATGCTCTTTTGCACTGAACATGTGTGCGTCTGCATACCTGCGTGTTTGTGTGTCTACGTCTTGTGTGGAGTCCTAGGGATGCACCTGTGGCTGTTATGGGCTATGAGTCTGTGTGTACAACAGCAACATCTGTGTGGACTTGTGGAACCTGTGCACATATGTTTGTGTGACTGTGTGCATGAGGCCATATGTCGGGAAACCCTATGACCTGCAAACACTGCTTATAGTGGGAACCCATGCAGCTCAGGAAGGGCAGCTCCTCCTCAGGCTTGGGGGGAGCAAACCTTGCATTTCAGCACCACCGGGGAGCTGAGGAGAATCCAAACGGGTAGACCCAAACTTTGTCTTTTTTCATGAGAAGTCAAGATAGGGTTTGGGGTCCTGCCCCCTAACGATAGCTTGTAAGTTCTTGGGGGTCAAAGAGGCAAAAGGATGAAGGAGGGAGAGAGGGAAGAAACAAGAGAGTAAGGAAGTGTCCATAGGGGCCGAGGGCTCCTTTCCCCTTCCCAATTCCCTGTCATTCAAAGGTGGCCCTGGCGCCGGAGGAGCAGGAGGGCGCCTTCCTCCTAAGACATCCCATCCCGTGGGTGGAGCAGACTTCGCACCCCACGCAGGGACACACACACACACACACACACACACACACACACACACACACACACACACACGTTCTCCCGAGAAGCAGTCTGCTGCCCCCTGAGCCCCACCCATCGGCCAGGCGTCCGCACCCCGCGCCCCTCGTGCGCCCCGGCCCCGCCCCGCCCCCCCGGGGTTACCCGCCGGCCGCTCTCCGCGCGCCTCAGACTCGCCTCGAGCGCGGCAGGCAGGCAGGCGCGCGCGGCTCCGCTCCACGTAGTCCCCGCTCTGTTCATTCATGATTGGTACTCGGCCCCCCGAGACCCAGCCCGAGCGCCGGGAGGGGAGCCGAGCGTGCGGCAGGAGGGGCGGGCGAGCGCGGCTCCCGCAGCGCACGCGGCGCTGGCTCAGGAGCCTCGGCCGGGTGGGCGCACCGGCCCGGTGTCCAGCGCCAGGCAGGCTTCGGGGCATCGTTCTCGGTCCTCGGCGAGGGAAGCGGCAGGGCCCGGGTCCGAAGGCTCGCCAGGAACGGCTAGCCCTGTGAGTCAGTGCATGTACGGGGCTGAAGAAGGATAGAAAAGGCTCCCAGCGCCCTAGCCCCACGCTCGCTGAATACCAAGCTGCGGCGAGCTGCGGGGGGCTTTTTTTTCACCTCCTCCAATTCGGAGTAGAAGAGCCACACTGATTTCCTTCCAGCGGAGGGGAGGGGCAGGGCCCGAGGTCCCAAGTCGCACACAAGTCTTCGCTGCCATGGGGGCCGTCATGGGCACCTTCTCGTCTCTGCAAACCAAACAAAGACGACCCTCGAAAGGTAAGCCACCTCCTTCTTCCTTTTGTTCCCCTGGCTGGGTTTGGGGGTGCTCGGTGCTGGGTTGGGGTGTGCCTCCTGCCCCCCTTGGCCCAGACCCCCCTCCCCATGAGGAGTGGGTTCAGGTTCCTGTAACCAAAGGAGTAAGAAACCGGCGGGAGGATTGGTGTGAATACCCGTGAGCTGGCAGAGGAGGGACCCAGAGTGGGCTGCGGCCTCAGGGGCCACGGAACCTCTCCGGGGCACCAGGTGCCAGGACCCTACTCCTGGGGGAATCTCTAGGCACAGAAGGCAGAGACAAATTCACAGGTGGGAGGTGGGGACGATATTGTCTGAGTGTACATGTTGGGAAGCTCTTCCCGTTCCCATGACCGTTGGTGTTTGTGCGACTGTGGGCATCCAGCGAGGGTGCTCACATATTCACTCACTGCCCCCCACCCCCACCCCCAGCAGCGATGCTGTGCAGCCCTGGGGGTCCATCATCAGGGAGAGAGTGCTTTCTGCAAGCCAAAAGGAATCAGCTGCTGGCAGGTGATAAAACTCTCAGGGCTCCTGTCCTGGTGGCTTTAGGGAGTTGGGAGCCAGGGCATCACACGAGGGTGCTGCCGTGCTCTGGGAGCCGCCTGAGAGCTGAGAGCACTGTCAAGGTCTGGTGAAGAGGTGAGCTGACATCAGGGATTAGAAAGCATAATATCCCTGGGTCCCTCCTGCCTGCACTTCGGCTGAGATAAGCCCAGTCTCACCAGCGGGACAGTCATGAAACGGGTCCATGTGAAGTTGGGGGAAACGTGTTGCACCGCGGCGGACTGTGCAGGCCTCCTATCCAGCTGTTTGAAAGTTGGTTGTTGGAATAAAGACACTGGATGCGGTTAGGAAAAAGAATATGATGGGTTTGGTTTGTTTGGTTTTCATGCTCAAATACTACTGTGAGTGGTAGAAGGATTTTAAGTAACCTGACAGTTAAACGTTTAAGTTCTGCCATTGGAGCCCAGGTTCTGGTGACAGGTGAGGTTACAGTTCCTACCCCTTATGCTGGCTGGTGATTAGATCAGCCGTAGGATAATGGTGGACCCCAGGGTGCGCAATGAGTCCACTCTCAAGACTTGGTTGGTCTTTCCTGATTCAGTAGGAAAGTCTGCATCGCAGAGATAGCTCCCCATGAATAACTTGTCTTTGAGGGATCTCGACATCTGGCCCAGTCCCCAGAGGCATCAGGCTGGCTGAATACTGAGGAATAGGATCTCTGGGTGAAGATCTCAGGTGATGAAGCTGGGTTGGCATTCAGAGCCTAGAACATGGGAAGAGGCTTCGACCCATTTGTCCAGCTGCATTGTACATCCTCCTGGCAGGGAAGAGACTGGGTGCCGTTTTACCAGTCCTAGGCAGGACAGGTCTGCAAGCCTCGGCCCAGGACCTTGACATTAACAGCCCCACTTCTCACGGATCCTCAGATACTGCTTGACTGGGGACAACGTTCAGCAGCAAATCCTGGTCTCCTTCCCCACCATCTGACCACCATGAGGTCCCAGAGGCCAGGGGACTGTGGGGATAAGAAACTCAGGGATTTGTTTTAATATATTTTCAATGCCTGTGGCACTCCTGGGAGGCAGCTAGGTGTCACAGAAAGATCTTGGACCCTAGAGTCCAACAGATCCTGGGTGCAAATCTCAGCTCCATCGCTCCTTCCTTACGTGACCTCAGGCAGATCCTTTCACCTGTCTAAGCCTCAGTTTCTTATCCATAAAATGGACAGGATACTATCTCCTGGCAGGAAACAGGGTGTGGAGGGAGTGGAGAGAGGGAGGACCCTGCCTCATCTACTGTGTCGGCTGCAGCTACCAGGGACCCAGAGGAGATTGCTGAAAGATGCCAAGATCAACTGAACGATGGATGTGGAGTTCCTCCCCTAGGGCTGGGCAAAGATTATGAGCTGAGACATTGCTCAGACGTTACTGTCTACCATTCCCTTTTCCTACACAAAACTGCAGGTCACCCCAGATGGATTCCCAAAGGATTCCAAGAGGCCAGAGCTCTTTGCTTCTCTCTCCTAGGAGTCTAAGAAAAGAGAGGAGGGGGCACAGCATTCAGCGAGCCCCTGCTGTGTGCCTGACACAGTGCCAGGTGCTTTATCTGCGCATTCTCACTTAACTGTCCCAACAACACTTGTTTGAAGCTCATTGTGGGTCCAGGGCTAGTGGATGGGCTGCCATGACAAGCTGCCCCGAGCCTGGGGTGTCTGGTCAGCCCCATCTGCACAAAGCCACACCACACTGGCTGGAATTGTCCAGGGCTCCAGCTACGTACATCCCCCCCAGGCCTTTATCCTGGAGCAGAGTCTTATCTTCCTGTCTAGCTCAGTGGAATGCTGGTCAGCAGAAGATCCTTTCTTCAGGGCTTGGAAACTGGCTGGAAAGGCTAGTGATCAGGGATCACTTCTTGGTCAGGTTCCTTGCCCCATGGAGACCTAGGTTTCACCTTTGTAAAAGGCGGAAGTTACATTAGACGTTTTCTCAGGTTCCATCCAGTTCTCAAATTTGAAGATTTCTGTTGCTGATGCTCTTACCAGAGCTGCCACTATGATGTCTGAGACACCAGCCTCAGAGCTAATTGCAAACAGTCAGAAGAGAGTGGTGGAGATTTTCAACTCGGGAATCGGTCTCCCTGCTGGGTTCAAATCCAGGCTCTACCACTTACTAGCTGCGTGACTAAGCCTTATTTTCCTCAACTGGAAAACAGGGACAGTAGTAGTTACCATCTTAAAATAGCTGTTGTGCTGTGTGGATTTCAGGAATAATGCAAATCAAATGCTTAGCACGAGCTCTGCTACATAAGTAGTCAGCAAATTTTAACTACTATTCAATTTATGGCTCTAGTGTTTAGGGCTTCCAAATGCCTAGAGTAAGCCATCCTGGAAGTAGTCCATGCCTGTTGGAATCCTCACAGCTCAGTTCTGGAGCGTTCCTTCTGCCGTGTCCAGGAAACTAGGACCCAAACCTCACGTGCTCAGATGCTGGTCCTGTTGCTGCAGCCCCTGCTGACCTCTGCTTTGTGGCTGGTCCTGAAAACATTGTATCTTGTTTAACAAATACCCTGCATGTTTTGAAAATATAATTTGGAATCACATACATATAAAGCTCCACATGATTTAGTGGCGAGGGACATGCCTAGCCCAACCTGGGTGTTCAGGGAGAGCTTCCAGAAGGCCACAGAAATCTAAAGTAATTGAAGAGCTATGTCACTGAATAAGAAAGTTTCAAATTCATTTCCTATCCTTCTCTCCGTTTGGGACCTTTGTTTGTCGTTAAGTAAGAATGAGAAAAGTCCTGCCTCAGAGATTCAGTCTCTGCATCCCAGTCCCGGGTAGGGTTTCTGGCTCCAACAGTTTTGTATGTGTTTATCATACAAAGGACACGGCTCTGGGCTTAAAGGATCGGGTTATCAGGGGTGATCAGATGAGGATCACGCAGGTGCAGTGGCTGGGCCTCTGTGAGGGGCACGGGGCGAGAGAATTTAGGGAGAACGTCACTAGCCCAAGGGCATCTCAATGGAAATTTGCCTATAAGCAAATAAGCCTACTTTGCAGGAGTGGCTGGGTTATCCATCCGCCGTGACCGAGGGAAAGCATTCAGAACCTTCAGGAAGGACTGAGCTTGGGATCTCCAGAGTGTTCATTGAATAGATGAGCCAACAAAATCGCACAGCTTTTGGATGCTTTTTCCAAGGCTACATGGCAAGTTAGAGACAAATATGGGACTGGTCCCCTCACTCCTAGACCAGTGAGCATCTCGGAACCTCAGGGACCTGATGGAAGCACAATATTCCTGATGAGGCCAGGTTTGGGGGTTATTGCTCCGGGCAGCATGTTCTCCCAGCATATTCTCCCAGGAAAAATCTGGGAGACCAGTGGGAGGCAGCCAGGCGTAGAGAAGCAGTAGCCCTGCCGTCACACTGTCCTGGGCTCAAGGGACCTTTGGCAAGTCATTTCACCTTGGAAATGTCAGTGTTCTTATGTCTAAAAGAGGAATACTGATTTACAGAGGTGTCCATGCCCTGAGCATTACCCATTTCTGCATCTTTATCCATCCTTTTAACTCTGTGTTACCCTTCCCCCCACTTCCTTGTCTAATAGTTAAAATTCTGCCCACATTCCAAGACCTCACTCAGCTATTTCCACATTCAGGAAGGCTCCCCCAAGCCCTGGAAAGAAGCAATTTCTCCCATCTAAATTCCTTAATCTTTTAAGGTGTGCATTCTCATGACTCTCAAGTCATGCTTTGAATTAGGCAATTGATGGAGGTGTTAACCCCTCACCCGATCCCCAGAGCATCAGCTTCTCAGGGGAGCTGCTCTGAATCATCCTTCATAGTCCCCAGCTTGGTTCCTTGCACATAGTAGGTACGCCATAAATCTTTGCTGGAGGAACTTATAAATAATGGACTGCTTGGCCACTTTCTGTTATTTCCTGGAATTGCCCACCCTGAAGCAAAAGTTAGCTTCCCACTGGAATTTCAGTTACCAGCCCTCTGCCTGGAATGAATTCTTTTCTTTGGTCTGCTGGCTTTGAATTGGCTTTGTCCACAGAATGTACTGAGTCTGTTTACCATTAAGCAGGGAAGTGCTGAGAACAGCGTTCCTGCTCCCCAGCCCCCCGAGAGTCACAAAAGTACAGGGAGACCATACCCAGTGCCGGGCACAGTTCTGGTCCCTTTATCCCAGAAGAAAGTCAAGGAAGCTCAAAGCGAATGGGGAGAGGGAGATGGTAAAGACTGAAAGATGGAAGTGAAAGGACTACTGTTTGAGGTTTTTTTTGGCCTGGTCCCTGGAAAAGGATCGTGTCTTGGACTTCCTTATATGCCTGGAAGGGTTTTGCTCAATAAATGGTTTGTAAATGTACAAATGAGCAAGTGAATACATACATTAGCAAGTGAGTGAAAGAATGAATGATTGAATGAATGAGGGGATAAATAAATGAGTGAATGAATGAGGAAGCAGATGAATGACAGAAGGAATGTTTGAAGAAGTGAGTGCATGAGTGAGTAAATGAATCCATAAATTAATGAATGATTAATGAAGTCCCAGAAAGGCTATGATAGGAGGCTGTCTTTGCACGAAGAGCATGGATAGTCATGCTACCCAAATCCTGGATCTAAGCCCCCCACCGTGGAACGTGGAAGGAGTCAGTGGTACAGGAGGCCCTGGTACAGATAATTAATAGTAAACTTATAACAAGTGCTTCATGAAGAGCTGAAAATTATAAGTTCAGTCAAGAAGAGTTCTGGTAATTTTTTGGATATCTGTACCTTGGGGAAGGTGGGAAGATGGAAAAGTATCTCTAGGCTCTCACTCTTTTGTTGATTCATTCAAAAAACTAAAGTGAGGACCGACCCTCAATGCCTTCCCTTGTATTTCAGGTTCCCCTTTGTCTTGTCTAGGTGAGATCAAGAATCTGTGTATCTGTCCACTCAGTTATTTGTTCACTAAGTAATCCCGTAAGTGTCCTTTAACTTTGCTTCCCTGATGTTTCTACCCAAGATCCCCCTTGGCTTCCCCACTCTCCTTCCACTTCCACCTCCCAAGGTGAACTCCTACACACCCTTCAAGACCTCATTCAATGTCACCTCCTCCCAAGCTCTTGTGGGCAGAGCACATTTCTCCCTCCCCTGCTCCCCTACAGCTGTTGCTCCTTCCCTTGGCTACAGTCCCGAACAATATGTGATTATGAATTTACGCATTCGTCTCTCTGACTAGCTCTCAGGGAATGAGTCTTATTTCAGGGCCTCTGTCAAGGCCTGTTGCTGATGGATGTTGTCTGCATGGAGATAAGGATGGATAGACCAGGTTGTGAGTCCCTGATGGCTCCAAGGAGTGCAGGAATGCGGCCTCGCAGATGAGAAATCCGGTCTGCTCATGGGGAGAAGTGCTGCAAAGTTCTGCATAATGGCCCTGGAGCTGATGTTCCCATTCATCAGGCAGAAGCTGAGCAGTATTGGGGGGCGGGGGGGAAAGAGAGAGAGAGAGAGAGAGATACTGTGTGTGTGTGTGTGTGTGTGTGTGTGTGTGAGAGAGAGAGAGAGAGAGAGAGAGAGAGAGAGACTGAGAGAGTCCTGAGACTTTCAGACAATTTGACTTATCTTTAAATGCTTCCCCTCCCTCCAGGTAGTGTTTTAAATAGGTCACCTTTAGGGAGTAGTTGTGATCAGTTGGGCTATCACTAGAGTAGCCGTGGGAGCAGAGCATTGGATTAATTCTTCTTATTCCAGGCCAAACTGAAAGCTTCACTGGGGCAGTTGGGGGATGGGGGGTGGCAGTGGGAGCTACAGTCAAATCGGAGAGTTAGGAATAGGGTGTGCAATGGTTAGGACCACTGGGTTAAAGTAAGAGACTTGGGTTCAAACTCCGACTCTGTGACTTCTTAGCTGAACCTCTGAGCCTCCGTTTCCTCCTCTCTAAAATGAGGGCAATGATGGTGTCTCCCTTATCTCCTTAGGGCTGTGGGAGGGGCCCAGGAGGTGGTGAGCACAGTGGTTCACAGAAGGTGAGATGATTCTAGCAGCTCGGGGCAGTAGTGGCTTTGCTGCTGCCTTTTGTCCCATCTCAGGGCAGGTCCCTTCCTCCCCTGTCGCTCCGTCTGCACTGTGACTGGATGGTCAGTCTGCACGCTGATGGGCGTTGGTGATCCTTGGTGATCTCTGTGCCTTCGAGCTGTGGCCTCTGAGTCCACCCCGTGGGCCCCAGAGCCATCATCACTATGGCCACTGGAATCCCAAGCAGTTTCTCCGGTGACTTGTGTGGGAAGCCGTCAGTTTCAGATGATGATGAAATTCCCAACGGTGAGATAGGAGAACAGGGGTCATCAGCAGGGTTAATAATAATAGTAATAGCTAACGTTGACCTGGCTTCGCTCTGTGCCAGGCGCCTTGCTCTGCCCTTTTCCTGTGTTATTTGATTAAGCTCCTCCCAGCCCTGGAGAACAGACCCTACTACAGTTTCCATTTTGCAGATGAAGAAACTGAGGTTCCAAGAAGGGCAGTGCTTTGCCCAGAGTCTCACGGCGTACGGATAGCAGGACCTGGTTCCGGCTGATCCCAGAGCCTGAGCTTTTAACCTCACCAGCC
The DNA here is from genome assembly GCF_964270905.1 of Leucopleurus acutus. NCBI lineage: Eukaryota > Metazoa > Chordata > Mammalia > Artiodactyla > Delphinidae > Leucopleurus > Leucopleurus acutus. The sequence goes on along the minus strand of NC_139145.1, from coordinate 30,435,595 downwards.
TCCTCCCCTCCTGGCCTCCCCTCGAGGAAGAACAGGGTGTGTGGAGACGGGGGAGAAGGCATCCAGGGATAGACAAAGCACCTCATTAGCATATGGAACTACTGAGCCATCTGCAGGCCTTGAGCAAAATGCTTTTCACCCCATCTCCAACAGCCCCTGGATCTGTTTCCATTTAATCTGACACTCCAAAAGCCTGAATATGAAATGACTGGGGGCAGAAGGTCAATTAGCAAATTCATTAATAGGATTAAACATCTCTCCTCTGTGCTAATCATTTCTGTGAAGTAAAGTCTTCTCCCTTTGTTACAGCCATCGTTGCCTGTCAGAGAAGGATGGAGCGCTTAAGTACCTCCAAGGCTGTTAGAATTTCAAACCATCAGAATCGGACACCAGAATCAGTCTGTGTTTTCACAGGGTCCAGAGAGGCAGGGAGGGATCAGTGGGTGGATGAGTGGTCATCCTTGCAAAGGAAACGAACGCAACAACTTGCTGGTGCATTTGCTTTCTGCTTTCTCGTTAGTTCCCTTCCCGTCCTTAGCCACACATTGGCCTAAATCTGTATTACACATATATATGTGGTATAGCAGGTACAGACACATGCTCTTTTTTTTTTTTTTTTTTTTGTGGTACGCGGGCCTCTCACTGCTGTGGCCTCTCCCGTCGCGGAGCACAGGCTCCGGACGCGCAGGCTCAGCGGCCATGGCTCACGGGCCCAGCCGCTCTGCGGCATGTGGGATCTTCCCGGACCGGGGCACGAACCCGTGTCCCCTGCATCGGCAGGCGGACTCTCAACCACTGCGCCACCAGGGAAGCCCCCAGACACATGCTCTTGATTACACAGACCTGGATTCAAAACCTAGCTGTGCAACTTATTAGCTATGTGACCTCAGGCAGGTCCCCTTGCCTCTGTGAACTTCCGTTTCCACATCTAGAGAATTAAGATATTGATGGTAATTACCTCCAAGGTCGTTTTGAGAATTAAATGCAATAATGCATGTAAGATACTGTGGTCAGAACATAGCAAGGGTGAATTAGAGGCAAGTTACTGTTGTTTGGAGCCATGCCACTCAAAGTGTGGTCCTCACACCAGCAACCTCTGCATCACCTGGGAGCTTATTAGGAATGCAGAGTCTCAGGCCCCTACTGAATCTTGCATTTTTAACAAGATCTCCTGGTGGCTTGGATGCCCACTGCAGTTGGAGAAACATTGACTTAGAGCACAGAGTATAGTGCGCATGTGTGTGTATATATTGATATATATGTATATATGTAATTATAGGATTATATATCAAACTGGCAGGGACCTTTGAAGCCTTCTGGCTTAAGTATCATTTTAGGATAACCAAACAAGTCCAGAGAAGGTGAGCGGTCTGCCCACAGTCACACAGCTTGAGCGTCAGCCCTGCGATCTGAACCCCAGGCTTCCCCAGCACTGCTTGTTTTTATATGAATTGCCAGGAAGTCAGATTTCCCCAGATCGGCGTTTCTGCAGTTGATCCTTTTTTCTTTTTTTTCCTTAAATGAAACAGAAGGGTGGGACCACGTATGCCCATTAAGTTTTCATTTGCTAATTTAAAATGTTATTCCAGCCAAGTGAGATCCTGAACCTTGCTTCTACCAGCCATCACCTTAGCTTTACCTCCAAGATCTATGCTACCTGAAGGTGTGGCAAGGGGACATTCTAGGTCTTCATCTAGTTGGCTTCCAAGACCGTAGGCCAGGACAGGGTGCAGGACAGACTGGTGTGAACTACTGACATCTCTCCACAAGGGTTTTCATTGACAATGCTCAGTATGGCAGAGTAGGCTGGCCGCCTGGATTCTGAGCAAAAGCCTTTGTGTGGGATTTGAAGCCCGAAGACTTGACAGAAGTTAATAGGAATCTAATGGACAAAGGAAGGGCCTGAAGCGTGAAAGTCAAATGCCTTTTCCAGGGGGCCTAGTAGGATGTCTCTGTTGGAAAACAAACGAACCATCCTAGTTATGGTAGGAAGCTTTCTGCACTAAGCAATTAATCAGGACTCCTCCAGGGTAAATAGGCTTGTATAGGGTAGAAATTGGAGAGATGGGGAAGCATTGCTTGAAGAGGAGGAATTCTAACTTTTGAAGGCCTGCCATGTCCCAGAGCCTTCTGCGTGCCGAATCTTCTTTCATTTCTGTAGTAGTCCCATGATGGATGTTTTGTTATCCTTATTTTGCAAATTGGGAAACTGAGGCTCAGGGAGGTTCTATGATCATCCAGTATTAGAGAGCAAGGATTTGAAGCATGTCTGATTCCAAGTTACCTCCTCCGGCCTGAGGGCACATCCAGGGCAAGCAGGCCTCTGACCCCCAAGAAGAGGTTGAACAACTGTGGCTGCTCCCGAGCTTTTAGAGACAGGAAATGACAGCCACTGGCCTCCTCACCCATCCGACCTTGGAACCAGAAGAAGAGGAGGGCTCGGCTGGCGGCCAGGAGTGGGCTCTGGAGGCCACAGGGCGCCCAGCTGCCTTTGGGAAGCCAGTGCATTAGCATTCATGTGATGGAGGCTGCACTTTCTCTCCATCCCTGGGACTCCTCCTTGTAAGACTCTCCCAGACGGTCAAATGGTCAAATTGCACAATCAGCAGGGTCTCTTAGAGAGTCTTCCCGGCTCTCTTCCTTCCCTTTCTTAGTGCTGACACTGGGCTCGATTAGACTCTTAAGCCCTAAAGGCCCAAAGGCTAAAAGACTGTGTCCCCACCACCAACTGCCTCACCATTTGCTACTTAGATAATTCGAAACAGAAACAGTAAGATAAGTCTAAAGAAATGAAATATTTCTTTATTTTTAACAAGATCTTTTCCCATGATAACTTTTTTGATCATTTTTTGAAATATACTTTCAAAACAGGTTTTTTCACAAGTTTTGATGCCTCCACTTTGCTGGTGCTTTAAGCATCTCTTGAATGTGCCTGTTGGGTACGTCAGCCTCAGAGTTGGAACCAGACAGGAAAAAGAAAAAACTCATCTGCATTGAGCACCTACTGTGTGCCAGGCACTCTGCAAGGTGTTGACAAATATAACAATATTTTTAAAGCTTTTATAATAAGAAGAACAATAGTAAAAAGAAATGACGTGTGTAACACTTTGTACCAAGTACTATTCCAAGTACTTTTGATACATTCAACTAATTTAACGCTCACAGCAATCCTATGGGGTATATACTATAATTATCCCCATCTAGCAAGTGAACTCTCCTACTATGAGAGGTAGGCATGCATCCCGCCATTTTATAGATGAGAAAACTGAGACTTGGCAGCAAGTGACTTGTCTAAGTCCCTCCAGGTGGCTGGTAGACGAACCAGGGTTCACACCAGCTCTGACTGACTCCAAATACAGCCCCACTCATTTCCTAGAAGCACCCTGCTTATTTGCTATGTCCCCAGGGTGCACTATAAGGATGGGTGGGAAGGCCTGGGACTAGAGACTGAGTATTGAATCCTGTCCTAACTTTTTCAGGGGCACCCTTCACTCCCCGCTGCCTATTGCATGTGTCCCTGCCTTGTGCTACTATCCTGGGTCTTCCTGACCTGCCTGAGCCACCCCTCTGCACATTGGTCCACATCGTGCAGCCTGTCCGGGAGCCACGTCAGGCTCCCACCTACTTCCCCTGAAGGAGAAGCTGCCAGAAGGAGATAAGAGTGATGTAGGACACTGCCTTTGCCCTCAAGGAGCTTCACACCGGGACAATAATAATAATATTAACCCAAATCTATAGAGCTCCGACTACGTGCCAGACACTTCAGCAGCTTGGTTTTTGTGTAAATCTTATAGCATCATGAGGAAGTCAGCACTGTTACTTGACCCTTTACAGATAAGGAAACTGAAGGACTGAGGCATGAGGAAGGAAATGTCCAATGTCTCATCTCTCATAAGTGGCCAAGCCAGGATGTGAACCCAGAGGGTTTGATTCCAGCGCCCGCATGCTTGTGTTATGCTGTGGGGCTTCCGGGGAGGGAAAGAGCATCTCCTCCTGAGGGGCAGGGCTGGAGAGTCAGAGAGGAAGGCCGAGAGAGGTGGCGTTTGAGGTTGATAACAGAGCTAGGGCTTGGCCCAGGCAGGAATGTAGGTGGTGAAGTTCTAGGCGGAAGGAATAGCGTGAGAACGTCAGTGAAGCAGACAGCAAGAAAGGAGAAGGAATAAACAATGACAGTGATGCTTGGCACGTTTGTGCCTTGGAGGATGTCACTGGAAAGGCTGTTATGAGAAATGGGAGGGAAGAGAATGGAGGCAGAGACCGGAGTCAGGCTGTCCACCTTTATTGAGGTGGAGGAAAGGGTCCTGGCAGGTGATAGAGAGCAAGGACGAGCACAGGACAAAGGAAGTGGGGATCAGGACTGTCCCTTCTCACCCCACCCTGTTCCCCAAAAGCCTCCCAGGGATCACTTCCGCCCGCCTCCACTCCCCCCACCCTCCCAATGCACTCACTGTTTGTCCTGCATGATTTAGCAGTTGATCGCCTTGAATTGCTCTATAATCACTCCCTGTAAACATGCATCACTCTCCAGTAAGAGTACATTTTCCTCAACAACCGACCGGAACTTTTCTTTCTGCCCTTCTGAGCTCCTCCGAGAAGCTCGACACAGTTCTGAGCCCACGAGTGGTACTTGGTGACTTGAACTGACATTTCACAGAGATGCAGGAGGACGTGGGATTCCCTAATTGGGATCAGTGCGGCAAAGAAACTTGGACATAGCTCTGACACCACCCCCTGTGCCTATCCACAGTATCTGAACGTCACAGGCTGTGGTATAGTGCAAAAACATAGAGCATTGGGGGCCATTCCATAACTGCTTACTTAGAGTTGATGGAGGAAAGAACAGGTGTGGGGTGTTGAGTAAAACAGAACCAGAGGCCAGTCTAACTCCCCTTATGAGCTGTGTGGTTGAAGAAAATTGCTTGACCCATCTCTGCACGTCAGTCTCTTCATCTGTTAAATAATAACTATCATGATATCAACTCATTGGATTGTCATGGGGATTAAGTGAGACAATGTGCATGTCTGTGGCAAACTGTAAGGCAGTGTATAAATGTGGGTGTCAATATGTAGATGGTGATAATGGTCACCGTGGTAGTAACGATCTTGATGACGGTGGTGGTGATGATGGTGGTGGTGTCGGTGTTGGTGGTAGCAATGGTGATAGTCATAAGGGACGATGCTATAAGTGGTAGTGATAATGTTGATGATGGCAGAGGTGTTGGTGACGGATGATATTGGTGACTGGTAGTATTAATGGAAGTAGTGGTACTGATGATAGGTGGTATTTATGGTGATGCTGGAGCATGATGATCTTAATGGTGATAATGATGATTAGAGTAGGGATAATGAGGATAGGGTATGAGTAGTGGTATTAGTGGTGTTAGTGGTGTTAGTGATAGGAGTGCTATCGTGGTAGTGTGGTGAGGGGTGGTATTAGTGGTGGTGGTGATAATGGCAGGGGGGATGTTGGCGATGGTGGTGGTAGTGTGGTGAGGGGTGGTATTAGTGGTGGTGGTGATAATGGCAGGGGGGATGTTGGCGATGGTGGTGGTAGTGTGTTGAGGGATGGTATTAGTGGTGGTGGTGATAATGGCAGGGGGGATGTTGGCGATGGTGGCGGTGGTGATATAGTGGTGTGAGTAGTAGTGTTGGTGGCAGGATGATGGTGGTACTGGTGGTAGTAATTTAACGGTGCTGATGGAGGTAGTAGCACAGGTGGATTTGAGGCTGTCATTCCCTTTGTCCAAACTATCTTCCTTGACTAGACTGCACAGAAAGATTTCCAACCCCCAGAATTTGAATTCCCCCAGATATATTTGTTAACAATAGGAATGAATAAGACAGTTCAGCCCATGCCTCTACACTTCTACTCTTATTCGTGGTTGGTACTTTCAGAATGCTTTTCATATAAGCTGCCTTCTCGACACTTGCCTTCCCAGCATGGAGCACATTGCCATGCCTGGTACATAGTCAGTCTTCGATAAATATTTGTGGAAGGCAAGAATAAAATTGCAGGATGAGGCTGTGCTCTTAGATGAACTCATCGGTTAAATGTCCCATCTCCAAAGGTATGTGGGGTGATCAGGCAGCTCCCCAGAACACCAGAATGCACCTGCACTCACGCCAGGACCAGGGTGGTTACTGCAGCAGCCCTTCTTACCTGGCAAGCTGGGAAGACTGCCCGGGGGCGGGGGGGGGGGGGCCCTGGAGGTCAGCCTGGCCCAACCACGTTCTGCCCTGATTCTGCACTGACTTCTGAATACAAGCAACAGTGGAGAAAATGGCATCTCCCACCAGCTGCTTCTGAAGCGTCCATGCTTCCTCCTCAGCGCCCGTTTTTTGTGTAGTAAGAAGGAGAGGCACATTCTGCTTCTAGAAAAGTTCTTCTTGGCAGCAATCCCTCCCCCCACCCCCGGAGGGAGGGATTATGGAAGTGGCTTCAAGTCCAGTACCTCCATAGCCCACCTTTTACCCTGGGCAAGTTAGAGTCACCTGTAGGGCCTCTGTTCATCTTGGAAAAGGAATAATCACATGCCGACACTGTAGGGTTCTTGTGGCTTTTAGGTATGTGGCACATAGTAAGGGCTCAGTGCATGGTAATGGTTTTTAATATTGGTAGCATTTATTATTCCTGTCACTAATGGAGCGATTAATATAATAGGTGATGAATAACGATAGACCAGAGATTTTATGTGTCCCTCTTTGGTGGAACCTTTATGGCTTGGATTCACCTTGAATCCTCTGGTCCTGGAACTCTGAGCCTGAGGGGGTCCCCTGAATGGATCACATATTGTTGGTGGGGTTGTTTAGAAAAATGAGGATAACCTGTCAGCACTGGGGACCGGGTACTATTCTGTCAAATAAGGAATTCAATTTGAAGACCAAATAGTCTTAGATTTAAATCCCAGGCTTACCTCTTATTGGCTGTGTGACTCGAGGTAAGTTACTAGGTGAACCTTAGTTTCTTTGTGTGTCCAGTGAGGTTTATAATACCGACCACATCAGCTCCTTAGAAGAGTATGAAAAATCAAGTGTAAATGGAGCTAAGGATGAGGATTTGTCTCCCAGGCAGCTCAGGACAGGAGGTAATGGAAAGACCAAAGTGGTTTTGGGATTAGAGCTGCCTGCAGCCTTATCTGTTATGGAGTTGATTTATTGTCCCCTAAAACCCTGGAACGGAATCAAGAAGGGGATGAAGGGAGGGAGTGGGGGTCATAAGAGTATGGAAGAAAATGTAAACATGTAGAGTGCAGGTATCAATAGTAGGCTGCCTACCCGTAGCAAGCACTCGATGCAGAGAGAATTCATTCGCTGTTGGCATTTTTACTGTTGCGACGGTTATTGTTGTTCAAAGGTGTGTATGGGAATCCAGGTAGAAAGGAGAACTCAAGCGAAGACACCGAGTGAGGGGATAGAGTGATGGACAGAAGCTAGGCTGAATCTATTCAAGGTTACAAAGCACCGAGTGCCATCTGGAAAGGATGGAAACTGAGGCAGGCTCCCGCCCTTCCCCAGACGTCTCATATCACCCAGTGACTCTTTAAAGGGTGTTTGGTGCACGTGCATTTGTGTAGAGAGAGGTAAAGGGTGCTACCTTGAATGGGACATCGGACACCGGGCTGGGCATGTCCCCTAAATTATCTCATTTAATTGTCACACAGTCCTTTGAGGTAGATACTGTTACTATTTCTATTTTAGAAGTGTGAAAACTGAAGCTCAGAGAGAACTGACTTGCCCAAGGCTGAAGGCCAAAGTGCAGGGACGGCGTTGAACCCAGGCCCATCTGTCCCTTAGGTCTCTGTAGTGCCATCGCTCAGAGACTTTACACCTACTACCTGGCATTAGCTCCATTTGACACTTGAGGAAGTTGAGGCTCAGGAAAGCTGCTTCTGTGGGAGCTCAAATCGACGCAAGACTAATCCCAGTTCTCCTGGCTGCGAGCTCTGTGATCTCTCCCTGGTGGCTCGCACATCATTGGAACTGACAACATAAAAGTCTCCCATCCCTTCTCTCCTTCTCTTCCTGCCTTTCTTGGCTTTCTTCCAAAACTTTGGAACAGCAGTAAACTAGCTCAAGAGGCAGAAAGGCTGTCGGAAGCTCAAATCTGAAACCAATTTTGTCTTCACACAACTTCCATCTGAGCTGCCTGGGAGACAAGCCCTTCTCCCGCCACCGTTGCTCTCATGTCAGTGGGCAGCAGTCAGACGAAAAGACTGACGTATATTGTTCCTCTTAATCCAGACCCCACTGAATGCACAGAGCGTTCCATGTAATGGTGAAATGCACACACTTAACAGCCAGGCACTTCTTGTCTAGAACCTGGCTCTGTCTCTCTTGAGCTGTGTGATCTTGGGTAAGTCATCTACTCTCTCTGAACCTCCGATCTGTCTTCTGTAAAATAGGGCTAATAGCTCCCTCCAAGGTTGTTGTAAGGATTAACTGAAAAGGTTAATGAGACCAAAATATAAACCACACTGAGAAAAGGAACTGCCGTGCAAAGCATAAAACACCTGCCTCGTAATAGGCACTCATTTGAGGGTTAACAGTGGTTTTGGTTGTTATGGTTTGACCCAGTGAGTTCTGGGCTATAGACTTCATAAATATAGGCTTCTCTGCAGCCACAATCTTAGTCCCTAGCACAAGTATGATGGTTCCTGGTATGTGCTATCATTCCCTTATCTATTACCCATGGCAGAAATTGATCATCCATCATAGTACTTTTTCCTTCTGAGCCAGAATGTGACTCAGAATCCTTCTTAACACAGCATTCCAAGCAGTCACTACCAATTGATGACAGTTGACATGGAGATAGTTGAAATTTATTTGCATCGCAGTTCTGATCAAGTTCACATGTTCTGCTCCCTCTGTACAGCCCAGGCTATCTCTCTGCTCTGTCTCCATTCTGCTCCTGTGAGTGCATTTCTGTGTGTGTGTGTGTGTGTGTGTGTGTGTGTGTGTGTGCGCGCGCGCGCGCGCGCATTTAAACTCTTCTTCCAGGCTGAAAGACCATTCCAGTCATTTGTGTGTTGCTGTATATATACAAATCTCTATACTTTCAGAATCCCATTTGCCATGTCATGCCTGTGGCTTGGGATCTGCAAGTAACATCAGCTCGTATCTGGGAAGGATGGCAGGTGGGAATCAAGTTAGAACTTGGGAAAGCAAATCCATGCACAGCACGCACCATCAGCCAAATGACACAAGAGACGGTGGTTGGGTACGAATTTGAAGTTTCAGAAGATTTAACACTCCATTGGCTGATGACTGTATTCTCAGGGATGCAGGCCTAGAATAGAAAAATGTATTCTTTAGGGTAATGCTAGCTGCTATAACAAATAGACCCCGATATTTCAATGGCTTAACACAGAATTTTATTTATCATTCATATAGCTGTTCAATGTGGGTGTTCCTGGTGAGCTAGTAGCTTTCTTCCACGTGGTCACTCAGGGATCCAGCTTCCTTCTGTCTTGTCACTCCACCAACCCTAGGGCCTCCTTTACATCCTAGGTGAAGGGGGTAGAGATTACACACTGCTTCTCAACCACTGTGACCCAGCCATGACAGACATCACTCATACACAGATTTCTCCGGGGGAGTTTGCGCCTAACCCCAACCAGATGTGGTGGGGAGGTGGGGTAGGGGAAGGAGGCAGAAAATGCGGTCGCTGGTTGGCTCCACAGCAAGTTTATACTCTTGGGGAAGCTGAGATGGAGGTAGTGTGAAGACCACAGCCAGGCCTGCCACAGACAGCAGTTCAGGGATGGGCACCCAATCAGCTGGGTAAGGGTCCTACCTGGGGAAGGAGTCTGAGTCCAGATGCTGTTGGGTCCTCTTTAGCATAAAAAAGGGCAGATCACCTGTGTGATCCTAGGGTCAACTGTCTCCCTCCTGGGGAAAGGATGCAGCAAACAGTCAGAGTCTGATGCTATTAAACCTTCTAGTGGTTCAGCTAGCACCCCAGCTGATTCTAGGTTCATCAGGAAACTTTATTATTATTATAACACGCCTTCCCAGGCAGCTCTGCCTCTAGGGAGAGACAGCACAGGTCACGACAGCTTCAGCAGTCCTGCTTTGCACGGCAGTTCCTTTTCTCAGTGTGGTTTATATTTTGGTCTCATGATCTGGGTTAATGGGAGTGTTCTCCTGACAGATGGGTCCCTTCTGGGCGTGCCAGCGAAAGCAGGTTTCCGAACCTCCAAGGCTGGGGGCCAGGGGCTGGGGAGTTCACCAAAGTAAATGCCACCTTGTGAGGTCTCTGGGAAGCAGCCAGCAGCCTCTCCTGGGCACCACTCCTGCCTCATCACGAGGCATCTTTCGCTGGCCCGTGAGCACATAAGAGCCACATTCACAGCCCCGTCGGCCTGGGTCTGTTTCCAGCTGCACGTGGGACATTCTGGCAGCTTCTCCCTGATCTCTGTATGGAAGGAGACAGGAAGGAGAGGAGATGAGAGAAAAAAAAAAAATTAAAAAAACATGCTTAGTTTTCCCTCCAAAGCATACCTTGTGAGCCCCATCTGTACAGGATTTGGAACAAAGGAATCCCGGTGCTTTGATTATCGTGTCTGCAGTGGTTGTTGAAACGAGCCTGACACCGGTGCCTCAGAAGGAATTATAATTACATCAGAAGACCTGAGGCAACCGAATAAACTGATTAGTTGCTTGCTCCTAGTTGATAGATTTTTTCTCCCCCTCTGGGTCATAAATAGGGCCGTGGGAGATGGTGGAAGCTTGCTGGGTGGCAGTAGTCAAGAGACGGGGCTGTGTACATCCAGGAAGCCAAACCAAGTGATACTGACAGGTGCCCCCGTCAGACTGACAGGCGCCCACCTGCTCCTGCACAGGAGGTCTCCCCCCGGCCCAGGAACTGCGCTCAGAGGAAGGGAGTCGGGCTGTGGCGAGCATCTTCGGAGCAGGCTGATGGTGATTGGATTGCTAGGCAATGCTCTGGGAAGCCCTCCCCCAGGAAAGCTGACGCCTTCTGCCAGGCATAATTATTGCATGGATAATTACACGATTCAGAGCCTGCTGGAGAATCCTGGGCTGGTGCCAGAGCGGAGAGGCAGGGTTTTGGGACTGTGACCGATCGCTGCTTCTCAGGGCCGAGTTTTAAAGAAGAGGGTCCTCTTTTTGGCCTCCTGAGAATCCCAGCTGGCAGGGCTAGGACTTGGCATGCCGGGAATCATCCTTCGGATGTCTCCTGCCACTCATCACGCCCCACACTGAGCTCCACTCCTCTTACCCCAATCTGCTGCTCAGCCGTATTCTCTTCTCGGACAACAACACCCCATCCTCCCAGACCAGACCCCCACCTGCCACCCTCATGACAACTACCCCTATAGGATTCCACTGTGCCCTTCCCCTAGTTCCTCAAACGTGGCCTTGCCCTGCCTGAAAATGTAAGTGTGGAATGGAAGGATGGAAGGGTGAATGCTCCAGGCTCTGAAGCTGGACTCTGGTTTGAATCTTGACTCCATCACCTGCTAGCTGGGTGACCTTGGGCAAGTCACTGGACCCCACTGTTCTTCTTTCTTCCCATCTACAACGTACAGATAATAGTAACAAAAGAACCTACCCCGTGGGATTGTTGGGAGGATTCAATGAAAGAATTCATGTAAAGCACTCAACCGAATTAGTACCCAGTAGCTCTTTTATCGAATGTTTGCTGCATGTCCCGACGTGGATACTCACAAAACAGCAAATCGAAAAAGAAAAAACAGATTTGAACCGGTCCACCTTTTCATTTTAGAGGGAGAAACTGAGGTCCTGAGAGGAGAAGGGCCCTACCCCTCTCCACCCCAGAAGCCTGACTCCTGAACCCCAGCCTGGAGCTCTCTCTTCCGAGGCCCAGCCCACCCAGTGTGGAGTCGGACGGCTTCCCTCTAGATGGTCACGTGCTCTGAGTTCTCCAAGGGCTCGCCAGGCATGAGAGGGCTGTCACCCCTACAAAACCCCTGCCTCTGAGAAGTGGGTTGGGGCCGGGGAGGAAAAACATGCAACTTGGTTTTGTTCCAGATCGAATGAAATGAGGGGGCAGGTGCCAGGCCTGGGGAACTTTGTCTGAGACATTAGAGTCTTAGTGAGGCCCTGGGCTCAGTCTGAGGTGCCCCGTTTACTGGGTCCCTGCTGTGTGCCTGGGCTTGGGAAACGGCTGCATCCGTGGGCCTGTCCCTGTCTCTGGTCTCTGAGGGGCTGAGCCCGCACTTTGCCAACTGCCTGGGTCCTAACCCGGCTCCAGCACTTACCAGTTGGATGTCCTTGGGCAAGTGGCTTAACCTCCCTGAGCCTGTTTTTGCTCTTCTGTGAAATGGGGGATCCAAATCCCCCATAGGGGTGTTGCGAGGATAAAGCCCGGAGGTGGTGCCTGAGACTTAACAAAGTCTAACGAGGGAATAACCCAGCGCTCCAGTGTCTGGAGTGTGCCCTTCTTGGCATGCCATCAACGTGCATTCCCTTCCTGGAATGCGGAGGAAGGAAGACCTCCGTGAAAACCCTACATAGATCTTTGCCGATGGGCAGTTTTTCCTTGAGTTAATTTGGGAGCCTTGACCTTTCCTGCCATGTGTCTCTGACTCAGACTGCAGTATCGCAGTGCCAGCCAAACGTGGTGACAAGCCCCTTTCCTAGGCAACTAAGCAGAGGCAGGAGTGCTCTGAATGCTTCTCCTGGGGTGGGAGGGAGGGGAGGGTGGAGGGAGCCGTCTGACTCCCCAGGGTCCGCCTGGTGCAGGGAGTAATTCCAGTCATCGTGTCTGACGTCCCCTTCAACAAGGGGTGAGGGTTAGTTTCTGTCCCATGTTCAGAAGCCTCACCCCTGCACAGCCTCATCTCTGCCAATCCCCAGGGGAACGGGGCCACAGCCCAGAAATGCCAGAGCTGACCAGGCTGCTCTCCTGGGGTGACTCTGTACTCCACGCAATTCCGTCTCACAACCACCCTTGGAATTTCTCCCAGGCGCCAGGCCCCAGCTCAGCCCTGCCGAGTCTCCCAGTACTAGCGCCCACGATCTGCCCTGGATCATCAGGCACTTTCTCCTGCAGCTGGGTTCAAAACCCGGCTCTTCCACCTTCCAGCTGTGTGACCTTGCGGAGCTCATGTCACATTCTTGGGACCCAGTTTCCTCTTTTGTAGAAGTCGGTTGTGACTGTGAAGCTGGCACCAAGTCTGCAGTGCTTAGCACAGGGCCTGACCCACAGCACACTCTCAGTAAAAGTCAGCTTTTTTTTTTTTGGTCGTCATCAACTCTACACGGCGGCCCATTTCTGAAGGGAGGTCCATGCAGTCGAGGGACACGGTCTGGGTCGGGGGGGTGGGTGTGGAGAGGTTCATTCATTCTCCTGCATATCGAGTGTGTGCTGCACCCAGATCATGCCCCTCCAGTTGGAGATCTGTCCTTCTGGGCCTTGCAAATTTGCTGGAATTGGAGAGTCACCAGTGAAACCCAGGTAGTGACATGTGGGAAGGGAAGACTGAGACAGTGTCAGCTGCTTTCATCCCATCCTCACTGTTTGGGACACCTCTGCCCAGCCTCGCACCCACACCCTTCATCTGACTACCTACTTCCTATCCTCTGGGGCTTGGTATAGGCATCACCTCCTCCAGGAAGCCTTCCCGTGTCTCTCCTCCATCCCAAAGCGGGCTTAGGTGACCCTTCTCCAGGCTCCAGGACACCATTGCTCACCAGGAGCCCAGCATGAAGCTCCAGGCCATGAAGCCTGAAGGTCTGAGTTCAAGGTGTCTTCAACTTACAGTGCCTGACATATGGCAGGAGGTGAATAAAGTGACGTGTTCACTTAGTTATTTGCTAATATTCTGTCCTGTTACAAAGGAGATTTGAGGCAACTGAATGAATGAATGTTTGCAGAGCTGAATTAAACTGAGGAGGCAGGGGTGCTGGCCCAGGAAAAACCACATGGGCATGGCATCAGGAAGACCTGGGGGAAAATTCTGATCGTGGCCCTGTGGCTTCTGTAGTCCTTTGGAAAAGTCATTTTCCTCCTTAGAACCTCAGTGACCTCATAACCCATGAAATGGGGCTATGAAGGTTCTGAGGACCCAGCGTGAGGCCACATGCCAAACTCAGCAGCTCAGAGCTGACGCAGAGCCAGGCATATGAGTTTGGCCTTTCAAACTATTCAGGAATGACCCGAAGACCCACAGCAGGTGGTCACTAGTTATTTTGCAAAGGTACACACTTGAAGGGTGCTCCTTGGAGGCCTGAAGGTGAGGGAGGGTCACTGAGCTGGAGGTTTGCACACGTGCTTACACGCTCACATACCCTCCCCCAGCATGCACATCTTAAGACAACTTCATTTTCTTCTGTCTGTCTTTGGGTTCCTGGTAACAGTGAAAGCATTAAATAAATAAATAAAACACGTTTGTTTTGAGAATAATGATGTAATCTAATGCCACACAGTATTTGTTTGGGGGGCAAAATTTATTCTAATAGTTTCAGAAATGATTATCGCCCTGTATTTATAGAAACGCAGTGGTTCTAAAGGGGTCATTTTACTTTTGTTATCTTTCACTGCACGTCAGGGAGAGGGCATGCTGCAGTGGTATTTGTGAGCTGGAGGATTTGGGAAGGCTTCCGGAGCTCACCTTGGAGTTTTAAGGATTGACTGCATGAGAAATTCTGCCCGGGGCCTGCCCTCGGGGGGAACCTGTGTCTCAGCAGCCAATCCCACCCAGGCTGCTCTGACTCAGCCTCCCAGCTGCTCTGGAACCAGAGGCCGCAGTGGCTCCCTGGCAACCCCTCACCCCCTCTCACCCCGCTACCTGGCCCTTCACCTCTCCCAGTACCCTGCTGCAGTCGGCAGGCCCTTTTTTCAGGAGTGAGCTACAAGTGGTCTCTGGGTAGCTGGATAGCTGTTTCGAAGGCCTGTTAGACCTTCCCAGCACCATATGGGCTTGTGCAAAGAGCTGCAGGCCAGCCTTCAGTTCCACCGTGGCATTTGCTAGCTGGATGGCCTTCCTTATCTGTAGAATGGGCCATCCTGCGCAGCTGGCATGAGGAATTCATGAGAAGTGTTATGTCTAGTGCCTGGGGCACAGCAGGAGTTCAGAAAATGTAGTCGGTCTTCCTAAGGAATCTGCAAGATAGTTGGAAACACATGTCCAAGGGCGTAATGTTGCTGATGCGGCAAGAGCCAGGCTTATTTGGAGAGCGGAGGCCTTTGTGGGATGTCAGAGTAAATCGGGCCCCTTACCCTCTATTCCCCCCTCTCTCTGCGTATTGGCAGGAAATCTGCGACTCATTCTGGGACCTCAAGATGTCACAGGGTCGTGGACACCCAATCAGAGAAATCCAAGGGTCTAAAGGACTTGAGGTTATTTTTCACTTGGAAAGGAGGAGACGTCGTGCAGGGTTGTGTGCTGATACCGCCTCTGAATGCACATGCACGCGGGGAATGTCATTCCAGACAGGGTGATGCTCTGAATTTGAGAATGGAACCCACTGGCCTCCCTTCAACAATTCAGCAGAGCTAGCAGTTATTGAATAGGAGACAATTGTTAGCCTCAAAGATGGGCCCATGGCCCGTTTGCAGAATGAAGGGTGAGTGGGCGTCCCATCTGCATTAGTCAGGACCTTTTCAGTTCCAAACAACAGAAAGCCAACTCTTACTCTTTAAGAAGAAAATAAGGACTTGTTGGTTCATGTAATAAGAAGGCCAGGGTAGGGTAAACTTCAGTCACAGCTGAATCCAGGTACTCAAAGTGTCAACAGGAGTCTGTGGATTTCCATTTCTCAGGTCTGCTCTCCTTTCTTTTGGCTTCATTCTCAAGAGAGCTCTAGCTTTGGGGTTCTGAGAGCAGCCACCAGCAGCCCCAGACTCACGATCTGCCAGCTTAGCAACCCCACTGGGAAAGAGCTTCTCCTCAGTAGTTCCAGGAAAATCCCAGGGCTGGCTCTCATTGGCCTACATTGGCCACACACTGCACTCTGATTGGCCAGGATCTAGGAGGAAGGACAATTCTGCCTTAACAACCAAGTGGACTGTAGTTGGAGGAGGAGTGGGAAAACCCAGGAGCTCATCCTAGAAGAAGAGGAATGGCCGCTGGGCTGGTGGAAGCAAAAGATGTTGCTGCCTTGTTAAAGGATGCAAGGTTTCTGGCAAGGACTGATCTCACCCCAAGGCACTACTCACTCTAACCTCCAGCCTGAATAATCATAAATCATTCTCTCTTGCATTTGCTGGACACCTGCTTCATGTTAGGCACTGTGATTACTGTTGAACATTCATCTTCTTAGGAGCTTCTGAGATTGGTTCTGTTATCATTATTCCCATTTGACAGATGGCAAACCATAGACTTACAGGGTAGGATACCAAAGTTGCCCAGGGTTAGAGCTTATAAATGGCAGAGTTGGGATTTGAACCCACATTAGATAGTCTGACTGCAGAGTGCAGACTCTTAGTCACCAGGGCATAGAGTCTTCCCCCAAATTGCCTCACAGCTCTCCCCTTCTATGCCTTTGTTCTTGTTGGTTTCTAGACTTTAAATGCCTTCCTTTCCTTCCCATCCTTACTCCCTTGCCAAGCCTATCTTTTTTTTTTTAAGTCTATATTTTTAAAAATTATTTATTTATTTATTTTCTTTATTTTTTTGGCTGCGTTGGGTCTTGATTGTGGCGCGTGGGATCTTCGTTGTGGCACTCGGGCTTCTCAGTAGTTGTGGCGTGCAGACTTCAGAGCACGTGGGCTCTGTAGTTTGCGGCACGCAGGCTCTCTCATTGAGGCACACGAGCTCAGTAGTTGTGGCGCACCAGCTTAGTTGCCCCACGGCATGTGGGATCTTCGTTTCCCGACCAGGGATCTAATCCGCCTCCCCTGCATTGGAAGGCGGATTCTTTACTACTGGACCACCAGGGAATTCCCGCCAAACCGATCCTTGAATATTGTCTCATCTGAATAGTTTTCTTGGGCATTAATGCTTTCTATGCCACCGTGGTCACCAGCCCATTGCAGAATGCTGTGGGTGTATTTATTTCTCCTGGATGGCCAGCTCTTGGCAAGCAGGGACCGTGTCTCTCATTTACCATTCCAGCACCTAGTACAGTGCCCGGCACATGTAGGTGCTTGTTGTTCATGAGATATTGGTTGATTGTTTAGATGGCGACATAAATAGAATCAAAGCACAGATGGTTGCCAGGACTCCAGGATAGGAGTATTATTGGTGGTGATGAGCTCACAACTATGAGTATTATGTTAATGATAGCATATGTGTCAGGTACTACATTAGGGGCTTTGCAAACCGCTCCTTTTAATCCTCCCAACAATGCTGCTCTTCTCATTTTGTAGGTGAGGAAATTGGGGCTCAAGTTGAGGAAATGACTTGCCCGAAGAATAGCATATCGTGTAGCTGGGTTTCAAGGACAAGGATGGGGCTGCCTGACGCTTTCATACCCTCTGCCTCTCATACCTAGACAGCTGCCCACAAGATTGGCCCTTCAACAGTTCTTGGCATCCCAGGATCTATTGAACACTTTCCCTATGTTTGGAAAATTCCTGACATTGGAAATTCTCCCTCCCCAAGGTGGGAACTCACACTCAGACTTTCCGCTGCCCTTGCGTCTAGGGCTAAGACAGCAGAGGGACCCACATGAGGCTTTATTTGGAAGAGGTTCACCTAAGGAAGTATGGACTCCATTTTTGGCGAGGGTGGCAGCAGAGGCAAACAGCTTTGTAGAGGCAGTGGTGGGGATGTTCTGGTGTCCAGTTCCTAGTGTGGCCACGGTGCCTATACCGAGCAATGGGAACGTGGGTGGCGTCTCTCCTAGAGAGGGCTTGAACATTGTTCCAGGTAGCGTGGCTTCCAAACCTAACACCTTGACCCTCTTGGAGATTCTCTGAATTCCCAAATATCTTCTAATAACTTCTTTCTCTGTGTAAACCAACTAGAGTGGATACTGTAGTTTGCAACCAAGAGCCTTACCTGATAGGTGCATCCTCGTAGGACAGAGTGTGTGGGTTTAAGACTTGACCCTGTGTGAAGGCAGCATGAGCCCTAGACGATCTGTAGAACCAGGCGAGGACAAGGCAGTATCTGTAGAAAATTAAAGAGGGGCATTGTTATGCTGATGGGTCTTTGGAAGCTTTTGCCTTCTACCTTAGTCCTTTCAAACTTTTGTGCACACAGATCACCTGGGAGTGTTGTTAAAATGCAAATTCTGATTCTGGAGGTCTGGGCGGGGACCTAGAATCCTGTGCTCCCAATGCCTAGCTACCCCGGGTTTTGTTGAAGCTGGTAGTCTGAGGATCACCAGTGAGGTGGTGAGGTTCAGGTGGCCTCAGGCAAAACTTTGCACATTACATGCATACCGACTTCAGTTTCATGAAATAATGAGATCAAGTCCTCCTCTGGCAAGTCCACCACTAACAATTATTCCTGTCTTTGGTAATATCAGTTCTATGGCACTGGGAGTTTCAAATCTCGTAATTAACATGCTTTGTTATACCATTCCTGCTCCTAATGAGGACATTTTAATAATTTGCTTTGTTGAAGAAACAGGATAGGTTCCTTTACCCCACAGTGCAACATGAGAGGAATGTGGTTTGCTATTTTTACCTCTGACTCAATCGAGGGCAGGCCAAAATGTGTGAGGCACTGCAGGAGCCCCAGTACCCCAACCCAGGGGGAACAGGCCCTTGAAGCAGCCACACGGCCTCTGAAATCATCAAGTCCTGGCCCCACATCTTTCCAGACCCAGCTCACACTATTTCCAATGGTCACCTGGCCTCAGGCCACTCTCAACTCCCTAAGCAGGACAGCCCTTTCTCTCTGCCAAGCCTGTGCATAGGCAATTCCCGAACCTGGAACGTCATCACCACTGCCATTCTTATCCATCTGGCCAACTCCTCCATGATCTTCAAAACCCAGTTCCTGGGTCACCTCCTCTAGGAAGTCTTCCTTGACCTTCCTTCTTTCTAGCCCTTAGACTGACCTGAATCTTAGAGATCAGTACTTCATATTAAAAATTCTTCTTGGCTTATAGCCTGCAGCCAACTCAGACCACAGACTTGTGTATGCAAGAAACGTTGCTTTCTTTATTGTTCGGTAACCGAGCATAATTTCAACTTCAGGCCTTCATTCTGCCAAATGAAAGAAACAAAATCTTAGTCAATTTAGGTTCCTCCCCCACTTCTCTGGAGTTGCCTTTTTGTGTCAGGAAGTTTCTGCCATCACAGGCAGGCAGGGGTGCCAAAGCATGGGGCGGGGGCGGGGGCGGGGGCATTTGGTCCTCAGTCTTCTCTCTGTGCTGGCATCCACTCTGATGTCCTTGACCCATCTTGCTTCAGGTCACAGGTCTATGCGGATCCCTGGGGTATTCTCCATGTCTGAGCCTCAAGGCCTCCTGAGTCTAGTTCATGCCCCCTCTCTCTCTGATATTCCTGAGACCCTCTTGGGCATAAGGAGATAGTGGGCTTTCTGGGATAAGGTCCTCTGACACCACCTCAGACACGTTGTCCAGGACGCCCCATGAGGCCGTCTTGGTATGCAGATCACAGGCCACAAGGCTGTGTGGCTGCCCTCTGCTCTCAGACCCGCCCCTCCTGCTGCCTTAGAGACTCGGCTGGAGGGGAGGGTCACGGTCCCTTTTCAGGTGACCACCAACAAACACCTAGTCTTCCTTCCCCTCAGATTGTCCTCCTCCTGCTTGCCCCAGTTCAGGCAAATTTTAGGTACAGGCCAGGGGAGGGGGTGGTGAGGCAGAGGTTTCTCTGACCAAGAAGGTAGCTTTCAGATCCGTGGGTTTTTTCCAGGAGTCCTTCACAGCTCTGGGCTTGTGGAATTCAGAGAGTCCACGGAATCAAAAGCCTTTTCTCTGACAACTGTAGGTCTTTGCCTGCAGTTGTCAGATTCTGTTTAGAGACTCAGAAGTCAAGCAGGGCCTTCTTTGTTCTCTGCTTTCTGGGCGCAGTCAGCGTGGAACGCCCTGCCTGCACCCCAAATTGGGGAGGGGTCTCTGGATGTTGAGAATAACAAGACAGGAGAACACAACAGACTCGGAGAGCTCAGAGAGGGGAAAGGCAGCACCTCCCTTATCTCGACATTTCCAGGACCAGGCATAGCGTAACAAGGGTTAAAAGCAGCCAACATTTATGGAGAGTTTCTGGTGAGCGTGGCACCGCTCTCCCTACACCATCTCACAATCCTATGCAGCAGGTACTATTTTTATCCTGATCCTTCAGCCAAGGAAACGAATGTAGAGAGGGTTGGATAGCTAAGGCCATGCTGCCAGGGTTCACAGTCACCCCAGGCAGTGTAAGCTCAGAGTCTTAACCGCTGGGTTCCACTGCCTCATATGCCCAGCACTTGGCACAGTGCCTGGAATTTGCCTCTGTGATTTCGTAGTTGTGTGGCATCGGATCAGTGTCTCAACACCTCTAAGTGTCCCTTTCCTCATCTTTAGAATGGGGGTCATACGTGTGGGGAAGATGTGAACACAGAGAGACTCAGGTTCAAGTTGTTTGACGGACAGAGCTCCAACGTTGAATCCCAAGACGTGAGTGCATGAAGTTCACATTTCATCTTTTAGATTGCAGTCCTTCGGAAGTCACAGTTCCTCTCCAATGCCCGTCTCCTGACCTGCAAAATGGGTACAACCAACATCTCTGGTAGTAACTTATAAGCCTTGGTTCCGGCAGGGAGTGGGGTCAGGAGGGCAAAGGGCTAGACCGGGTGGGCTGGCTGGGCTCAGGCCCTCAAGTGTTTTCCTAGGCAGTCGTTCATTCATTGGCTCAGGGTCACCCCAGCCTCACCCTGCAGTCTCTGCCCCATAGAAGCTCCAGACAGGACTAGCTGCCCGGCCCAGAAGGGAGGCCCAGGACTCGTGAGCCTGCGGGGTGACCCGCGGGGCCTCACGGGACTCGGGCTGTGGCAGCTGCCTCCCGGCCCAGGATGGGTCACTGAGCAGCCGAAGCCCCCTCCTGTGTGCAGTGGTCTGTGCTGGCTGCCACGGTTTCTCAGAGAATCTGATGAACGTGTTTCTTCCACAGCAGTGGCCGCTTCATTTGTTTGTCCTCGTAGTTTCCATTTCTCATTAGCTGCTAAATCGTCCCATGGCTGCAGATCCTGTCGTCCCTGACTCAGCCAGCGGGGGCTGTGCGGGCTTCAGGGGCTGTGGTCCCAGTACCGTCCCAGTGACCCAGGGGGAGGTCAGGAGCAGTGGTGCCTGCCAGGCTCTGTCTCAGAGGATGCAAATTAGGTTGGCTCCTGTCCTCGGAGACTTCATGGGGGTAGGCAGGGGCGGAAAGTTCTGCCTGACCCCTGGCCTAGTAACTCAGCGGAATATGATGGGGTGCCCTTGGGTGGGGGGAAGAGGAGGGAAGATATGAGCTTTCTTCAGTGTTGTTACTCTGTGCTAGAGGCCACAAGGAAAGGCTGGCAGTTTTCATGGGCTAGAAAAAGCCAGAAGACAGCTGTCTTCATTCTGGTTGCTATAACAAATGCTTATAAACAAGCAGTCACTTCTCACAGTTCTGGAGGCTGGGAAGTCCAAGGTCAAGGTTCTGGCAGATTCAGCGTCTGGTGAGAGCCCACCTCCTGATTTATAAGCTCATAAACATCTGTCTTCTCACTGGGTCCCCAAGTGGTAGAAGGGGCAAGAGAGCCCTCTGGGGCCTCTTTTATCAGGGCACTAATCCCATTCATGAAGACCACATCCTCATGACCTAATCAGCCACCAAAGGCCCCACCTCCTAATACCATCACGCTGGGGGTTAGGTTTCAACATATGAATTTTTGGGAGACACAAACGTTCGGACCATGGCACCAGGGAACTGGGGATTGTACATCTCTCTGCTTCCCCAGCAACATCTAGTAGGTGTACCATGAACACCCACCTCCTACTGATAAAGGACCAGAGAAAAGAGGGGAGGGGAGGGGACTGCCTTCAGAGGCCCCCCTCCCACTTAGCCCCCAACTTTTTGTAAATCCAGCACCCCTACCCCAGCTGCTCTCCTGTGTGAACGATCACCCTCTGAAAACCTGCAGGAAATGCTAGACTCCCAGCCTGCCCATCCCCGCCCCTTGCCTCTCATACTTCTTGAGGCTTTTCCCTGAGCACACACTGGCCTCCCATGTTTATTCAGGGAGTGGGAATTAATAGCGTTGTAAATCTACCTCAAATATAATTAAGAAGGTAAATCTACTTTTGAAAAAAAAGATTTGATTGCACATCTCCAGACCAAATAAAGAAAATTTTAAGTATCTGAGATGTGCAGCATCACGGGAACTGGGTTCTGCTTCTCCCTGCCAGGAGAACATTGTGGGGTGGGGATGGAGGTGGGAGGGAATCGTTGGAGGAAGTGTCTCCTCCTGTCCCACCGGTGTAGAGATGGCGCTCAGTCTTCTCACCTGTGAAGCGATATTAATAATACCAGTCTTTGGTGGTTGTCTCGAGGATTGGAAATGATGCCCACTGAGTGCCCAGCTGAGGGTCTCCTCCTGAATGTAAGCTCCATAAAGGCAGAATTTTGCTTGTTCCTTGAAGAATCCCAGTGCCTCACACATGGTAGGTGCTTGATTAAAAAAAAACAAACAAAACCAAAACCGTCAAACTCTGAAACCCAGAATCTGGCAGTGGCTTGCCCGGGGTCACACATCAAGTCAGAGCAGAGTCTGGATTCAAACTAAGGACCTCTGGGGTCCTAACCTGGGAGCTCCTTCCACTCACCCAGGAGAGGTGTGCTTTGCTGCATTCCACCAATTACTACTGTCTATAACCTTGAAAACCACCTTTCTTTCCCTGGACCTCAGTTTTCCCATCAGTAGAATGGGAGTATTGTTAGCGAGAGACTCATACCTCCACCTTAGTAAACAGGCCAAGCCCTGCCCCACCTTTACCAAGAGCTGACCATTTTCTGTCCAGACTGTGGCCTACAACCTTTTGTCTACCATCATCAAAACCACCCTCTCCTCCACTTTTCTCTCTACCCTCCCCAAGGATGAAATAATGGAAGGCAAACGTTCCCCTGCTGCCAGCCCCGTCCCACCGGTCAAGCTAGAGTGAGGAGAGGAAAGGGACCAGAGCCTCCCCCTCCACTGCCCCACACCTGCTGAGACCTTAAGGAAAGCGGGGCGGCCCTGGGCTGATTCTCAGTGATTTAACTCTCCCTCACACCCGCAGCGCACCTGAGTTAAAGATGACCTTGGCGAACAGCCTTATGTATTATCCGTCTGGTGCAGAGAACAGAGTCAAAGAAAACCCACTCGGAAGTCTGCAGAGCTGCTAGTGGGGTTGGGAAGGGCAGGAAAGGAAGGAGGCAGGATGGCAGGACATGTCCCCAAGGTGTTAGGCAAGATGGATTAAGGAGAGGAGAGTCGCACTTGTGAAGCTCTGCTCTGGAAAAATCGTTGCTGAGGAGAGATTACACACCAGAGCTTCACCAGAACGGGGCTTCGCAAAGAGAGATGGGGCAACAACCAGCTCTCCCCAGACACCCACCCTCACAGCCATCCTTTGGCACTTCAGGCTGGTGGCTCAGAAAGGTAGCAGCTCCGGTCTAAACACCTCCTCCTGCCAAGGCAGGACTGTGCCGAGTGAGGAAAACGGCCTGGCTCTGGGGCCTCCAGACCTGGTTTCTACCATCCTGATTCTGCTGTGTGACCTTGGATGAGTCACGTTACCTGCCTGAGCACATGTTCCCTTAACTGTAAATAAGGAAAATAACACCCAGCTCAGGGTACGGATGGGTGGAGCCATGTGGGACAACGGTTAAGGGCAAGGACAAGGGAGTCGGGCGGCCCAGGTTCAGTGATTCAGTCACCCCTCTGAGCCTGTTTCTCCATCTGTAACAAGGGCCTGGGTAGGTGTCTGCTTCCGCCTTTCCTGCTTGTACTAACCCTTGGGCTGGATAGTTTTTGTTTCTGCCTCGTCCTCCATGTGTGCCGGGGAGGCTGACCTGGGAGGACGCTAGCAAGGAGGGCCTACCTCTGGCTTCTGGCTGTTCTAAATGGAGGCATCAGCAGGAGGCTAAGGGCAGGAGAGTGACATCAAGGTACCCGCCCCCAGGCTCCTCGCCCTGGCATTGTAGCAGGCTGCCCGGCGGGCCCTCAAAAAAGGGCCAGGTCCCTCTCAGGCAGCCCTCCCCACCCAGATCTTTCTGTCTCTGGGTACTGACAGCTGCCCTTTGCTCTTTGGATTGGGGTGTTAAAGGCACCCACTGTTCCCTGTCCCGAGTACTGCACCGTCCATGCAGTACTGCCCTCACCACTGGAAACAGTCCCTTTGTTATGCTGCCTCAGTTTACTCTATTTGAGTGGGCCTTTGTGTCCTGCTGAGACTGTGACCGAAGCAGCTGCCCTTTTGGCCCCAGACCTGGCTCCATTGCCCTTTAGGTGTTTAAAGCAAGAAGAATCCCCACAGCTGAGTTCAGCTCTATGCTACGCCCTGTATACCCCGAAACCTCGCAACCTCACCTAATCTTTCAAATAGCCCTGGGGGGAAGTTACTGTGGTTCTTCCCATTTTGCAGATGAGGAAACTGAGGCTCCAAGAACTGTTCTCAGCCAGGGCTCTAACTATCTGTTCTGCACTCCTTCCCCAACATGGGCAGAGGAGCTTCTGAGTGCCTGCAGGGCAGACTTCCAAGGCACGTTCTCAGGTGGACGTGTCCTCCCCACAGCCGCTTTGAGGAACATGTCAGTCTGCAGTCAGGTGAATGATTAAGCAGGGTGATTTGATGAAGCCCACATAGCCTGACATAGCAGATGCGCCGTAGATGCTAAACACTCTATTATGATTATTCCAAAACCCTTTTACAGTAGGGCAGGCGTGGGAAGTCCCCCTAAGGCCAGTTCCTTCCTCACAGCCTCACCAGCCCCTGTTCTTCTGATCACCTTGACTTTGGACTCTGCTGGGTCGGGAGCCACAGGGAGGGTCTTTCCACACACACAGTTGTTCCTCCTCCTTCACTCCTAGCCCCGTCCTTCCTCATCCCCAAGCCTGCCTCTAGGGCCCTCTGTCACCTGCTTCTCTCCTTCTCTGCACGGAGCCTAGGGAGATGGGAGAAAACACGCCGTTACATCTGGGATGTGAAATGTAACTAGAGTCACGGCTTCAGCTCAGAGTGAAAGATTCAGGCCTGGCGTGAGTCAAGGTGGAATTTCGCTACTGGGTGTGAGGGGAGTTGAGGAGGTGAGGGGTGAGGGACCCTAGGGTAGGCACCCCCCGGGCACTTCTCCGGCCCCATGACATACATGGTGTGTCATCCAGTCCTCCTTCCAGAAGTCTCCTTTGCACCAAGCTGTGTCCTTGGCACCGGAGATGCATAAATGACGCCCAGGCCCTGCTCAGAAGCTCTCAGTCCATGGAGGGGATGGTCCTGAAGCAATGACCACAGCATGCTTGGTGCTCCAGCAGACGGGAGTCCCCCTTCCTACAAGCCCAGAGAAAGACCCCTTCGCCATATTTCCTCTAAGGCAAATACCTGGCCCCTGGCGCTCACGCATTCATTCAACGAACCAGTATTACTCAGTGGATCCATTTTTGGCCACTTCTCAGCCTCCTTCATTGCGTTCCCCTCCAATGGTACCCACTACACAGTGGCTGGCCCCAGGGCTCTGGACTGCCTTCCTGTCCCTCCCTCCGTGGTTTCATCCATTCTCCTCCCAGCCTTAAACACCATCCGTATACAATTTGCAGGACCTGAAGTCATGTGACTTCCAAAATATACCTCGACTCTCCCAATTCTTTTCACCTCCTCCATGGTCTCCCTAGCCCAAGCCAACCTCATGTCTAACCTGGGCTGTTGCAGTAGCTTCTGGACTGCGGCCTACAAGTCACAGTCAGTTCACATATCAGGTTGTCACTCCCCAGCGTAAAACCTTCCAATGGTTTCCCTTGGCACTTGGAGTAAAATCCACATTCCTGACCGTGACCCTGAAGGCCACCCCAGCTGCTGACCTCCCTGAACCCACCCCCCCCGACCCCTCCCTCTCTGTGGCTAGCTGGGGCTTCTGCAAACACCAGGCTCTTTCTGCCTCTGGCCCCTTGACCTTCCCACGACTGGCGGCTCCTTCTCAGCTTTCCGGTCTCAGCAAAACTGCCCCCCTCCTCATATTTCTGACTGTTCTAGCCAAAGTGGCCCTTGCCTCCACCAGATGTCTCATCTCATCGCCCCGTTTTATTTTCCCAGGAGCGCTTATCTCAACCTAGTCGTATCTTGTGAATGTGTTCGCTTGCCTGTTGTCTGTCGCCGCCACTAGACTTTGAACCCCAGGAGAGTAGGGACCTGGTTGGCCTGTTCACCGCTGTGCCCTAGCACCTGGCCCCGAGCCTGGCACAGCATAGGTGCTCAGCAAGTCATTTGTTAAGGAGCCGATGCCAAGCGTGCCGCCAGGGTGTTGCTTAACAGCCCAGGCATCTCTACAAGTTTTATCTTCTGAACCCAGATCTCCCCTTTCTCAGGGCAAGTACGTCGCGTGTCAAGAACACAGGGTGGACACAGATTTATCCTCCCCAGTGACTTCATGCCCAAGGTGAAGTGAGAAGAGATTGGTTTCTTAGAATAATAATTGTCTCAACCTGGATTCTGGCCTCAGCAGCCCCAGCAGCCTGCTGTGTGGACATGACCTGTTCACTTTCCCTCTCTGGGCCTGAGTTCTTTCATTGTAAAATGGGGCTCCCACTACATGCTGCTTCCCTTTTAGATCCTAGGAAACCTTCTTCCCACTACCCACCCAGGAAAACTCGAATGTGAGGAAACCAGGATTTTCAGGCAAGGACATCAGCCCAGGAGCTTTCCTGGGGCATGGCTCCCACAGCCCCCGTCCTGCAGAGAGACCAGCTGGGCTTCCTAGAGGGCATGCCTGCCCAGAAGCCATCCCCATTCCACCCTGCAAAAGTCTCTGAAGGTTTATATTGAGGCACAGTGAGGTGGCTGCTAGAGCCCAGGCATCAATACAGCCCTGGGACCGGCAAATAGAAAATGAGTCCCCATTCCTCATGCAGCGTCCCGGTGGTGAGTTAGTGCAGCGGTAGCTGCCGTCCGGCACTGCTACACGGACCACGGGGGCTATAACTTATCCACAGTTATGCTGGCCACCGCGGTGCTTTTCAGATAACAGGTGGCAAGTTTACAGAACCCACCACGTGATGAAGACGTGCCCTTCCCTTAGCACAGCACAGTGAATAGAGGTTGAGAACGGTGAGCAGTGCCCCTACCTCAGTAATGAGATCTTGATAGTGACCCACCCCTAGCAGGGCCTTGGGGCTTCTGAAAGATCAGAAACACTGACAAGTTTACCAAGTTCCCATGCCTGCCCTAATGGTTGCAGGACAGCAGCTCTTTATTCAAGCTAACCCTCCTCCAACTGCAGAAGGTGGGGTCGAAAAAAGACTCTAGTTAGATGGGCAGGCAACAGGGGTAAAGTGTGCCGTCAGAGGGATAGGAACCCCAAGCACATCTCGCTGTCCCTGGTGGAGAAGGTCTTTGTGGTGACACCAAAAGATGGGCAGAAGCTGACAGATCTGGTGCCTCTGACTATGCCATTCTGTGCTGGACATGGGATGTGTCATCTCTGCCTCAGTGGTCCTGTTTATAGAATGGGGATGCTAGGTGATCTCATAGGGTGACCTTAGGTGAGTGACTTCTTTATGAACCCCAGTTTCCCCAGCTATGAGATACTGTATGGGAGAGCTATAAAAACAAAATACACTATGTATATTCCTTCTTGCTCAAAGCTAGAATATTCTAGTATCAATCCTCTTTCCATTCCCTTTCCCATCTATTTTAAAAAAATTTTTTTATTATACAGCAGGTTCTTATTAGTCATCAGTTTTATACACATCAGTGTATACATGTCAATCCCAATCACACAATTCATCACACCCCCACCCCGCCTCCGCTTCCCCCCTTGGTGTACATACGTTTGTTCTCTACATCTGTGTTTCAGTTTCT
Organism: Leucopleurus acutus; assembly: GCF_964270905.1. NCBI lineage: Eukaryota > Metazoa > Chordata > Mammalia > Artiodactyla > Delphinidae > Leucopleurus > Leucopleurus acutus. The sequence goes on along the minus strand of NC_139145.1, from coordinate 30,407,695 downwards.
GCCCTGCAAACCGGTTCATCTGTACCATTTTTCTAGGTTCCACATACATGCATTAATATACGATATTTGTTTTTCTCTTTCTGACTTACTTCACTCTGTATGACAGTCTCTGGATCCATCCACGTCTCTACAAATGACCCAATTTTGTTCCTTTTTATGGCTGAGTAATATTCCATTGTATATATGTACCACATCTTTATCCATTCCTCTGTCAATGGACATTTAGGTTGCTTCCATGACCTGGCTATTGTAAATAGTGCTGCAATGAACATTGGGGTACAAGTGTCTTTTTGAGTTATGGTTTTCTCTGGGTATATGCCCAGTAGTGGGATTGCTGGATCATATGGTAATTCTATTCTTAGTTTTTTAAGGAACCTCCATACTGTTCTCCATAGTGGCTATATCAATTTACATTCCCACCAGCAGTGCAAGAGGGTTCCCTTTTCTCCACACCCTCTCCAGCATTTGTTGTTTGTAGATTTTCTGATGATGCCCATTCTAACTGGTGTGAGGTGATACCTCATTGTAGTTTTGATTTGCATTTCTCTAATAATTAGTGATGTTGAGCAGCTTTTCATGTGCTTCTTGGCCATCTGTATGTTTTCTTTGGAGAAATGTCTATTTAGGTCTTCTGCCCATTTTTGGATTGGGTTGTTTATTTTTTTAATATTGAGCTGCATGAGCTGTTTATATATTTTGGAGATTAATCCTTTGTCCGTTGATTCATTTGCAAATATTTTCTCCCATTCTGAGGGTTGTCTTTTCATCTTGTTTATGGTTTCCTTTGCTGTGCAAAAGCTTTTAAGTTTCATTAGGTCCCATTTGTTTATTTTTGTTTTTATTTCCATTACTCTAGGAGGTGGATCAAAAAAGACCTTGCTGTGATTTATGTCAAAGAGTATTCTTCCTATGTTTTCCTCTAAGAGTTTTATAGTGTCCGGTCTTACATTTACATCTCTAATCCATTTTGAGTTTATTTTTGTGTATAGTGTTAGGGAGTGTTCTAATTTCATTCTTTTACATGTAGCTGTCCAGTTTTCCCAGCACCACTTATTGAAGAGACTGTCTTTTATCCATTGTATATCCTCGCCTCCTTTGTCATAGATTAGTTGACCATAAGTGTGTGGGTTTATCTCTGGGCTTTCTATCTTGTTCCATTGATCTATATTCCTGTTTTTGTGCCAGTACCATATTGTCTTGATTACTGTAGCTTTGTAGTATAGTCTGAAGTCAGGGAGTTTGATTCCTCCAGCTCTGCTTTTTTCCCTCAAGACTGCTTTGGCTATTCGGGGTCTTTTGTGTCTCCATACAAATTTTAAGATTTTTTGTTCTAGCTCTGTAAAAACTTTCCCGTCTATTTTCCTCTTTGTTATTCTTCTTAATTTTACCATTTATGAACATATCCCTAAATAATACATTTGTAAAATATTGCATTTAATTTGAAATTTAAATAAATGGAATCACACCAAAAGATCACACACAAAAAACCATGAGCTTGATCATCTTGGCTCTGTGACTTGGGACAAGTCCTTTCCCCTCTCTGGGGATTGGTTTCCTGTCTCTAAAATGGGCTGAATGTGGGGGGTGGAAGAAGGCTGACCTCTGAGGCCCCTTTCCATATACAGTTCTACACTGCAAGTGACCTGGCGCTCCACACGTCCCCATTCGCCTCTCTGTCCTGTGTGCCAGGCCTGAGGCTCTCCTCTTGGATGGATCAGTTCTCACCCTGACCCTCTCGAGTCTGCTGCAATTGTTTCTCAGTTCCCCTGAATGTGAGGCTTCTATCTGAACTCAAACAAGCTTTTAGCCAGTCCTGGACGGCAACTACTATCGTCTCCGTTAATCCTACTGGGAGGGATTCACCTTTCTCGACTGAATGAGTGATGCTTTGAGCCTTGCCCCAGAAATGTGGGCTGGACTATTCAGTACTTGTCACCAGCAAGCTCTCTTCCTGAAACCTCACCCTCTGGCCACCCAGGTGACTGAGTACCTTACCCTCCTTCTTATCAGCAGTGGCAGAACCACCAAGTAAAGCTCCCCCCCTCCACTTTCTGATCTTGTTCGGATGCTCCAAACAATAGTTGTAAGTAATGTTGTGAAGAGGCAAAGAGGTTTGCAGTTAGATAGCTTGAACCCTGGCTCTCCTGTTTCTAGTCCGTGCAGCCTTGGCAAGTGCCTTCACCTCTCTGAGGTTCAGTTTATGCATCTACAAAAATGAGATCGTAACACCTCCTGGAGGGGTTGTTAGGAGATGCAGAGAACAAATTGAAAACACCTCAGACAACACCTGGCACATTGTAGAAGCTCAGGACCTGCTGGTTCCCTTTCAGTTCTCCCGTCCCCGTAATATCATCTATAAAGCCAGATGGGAAAAAGATGCTCCATTATCAGCTCCTATTCCAAGGAGGCATCCCCATCTATAGATTTATAGCACCTGGGCTCCTAGCCATACACCCCAAAGTCAAACTGAGCAGTGATAATAATAGTTATTCAGCCATATCACACTGAACCGGGGACCTGAGTTAACTCACGGTTCAGACCTGCCAACATTCACTAAGCACCTACTGTGTGGCAGGCTCTGTGATAACCCCTGGGGAGAGAAAGATGGATAAGAAAGTGTAGCATTGAAATTAAAAGCTTGGTTTGGAAGTCAGACATGCCTGGATTGAGTCATAAACTCTTTGTGTGGCACTGGGCAAGTTCATCACTTAAACTCTCCAGACCTCAGCTTCTAAATTAAGATGCCTCAGAACTGCTGGAAGGATTACACGAGAGGTACTTAGCAAGTGCCTGACTCATAGCAACTATTAAAATGCAGAAAGTACCAAGACTCAATCCAGTGTGGAAAAGAAAATAAGACACACATACATATATCAACGCACAGAAAGATGCTTCTCAGGTCAAGGAAAGTAGACACAGGCAGTCTTCGTTTTTTCTAAGGATAATTGGTACCAGTAAAATACCGCTTAAAGAGAATTTTCTTAAAACCAGAGTCAAAATATCCATTATAAATGGTGAAGGAAAAGGTTTGAATGGGGGCCATGCCGTGAAAAACTGAACCCGAAAGCATGGAAACAAGTCTTTTTTTTTTTATCTTCTGTTAACAAAATGTAGGTTATAGTGTCAAATGTGCGAATTTTTTTCCATTGAAAATAGAAATTGTTGAGTGTTGATTTTTTGTGGGGAAGGGGATGAAATTTTTCAGAGAGAATCATGTCTTAGCACAAGGTAACATTCTTCATTTTGTGTTTGATTTTCACAGCATGATAATAGTGTCATTTTGTGCAGATATTTTAGAGATTTATCAGTTTCCCCAAGAGTATCGTCCAATCATTAGATGGTAGAATTTTCTTTGGAAACATCTGGCATCTTTATCTGTTTTCTCTTCTTCGATTGTTAACTAGTTCAACTCTGCCCATTAGTAAATCTTTTAGTGTTAGGAAGAGTTTTACTTCTCTACCAACCTTGTAACTGTACAATAGTAATTGTCAAATTCAGAGTAACTGACTAGGATTTCTAAAGGAATTCAGAATAGAGAGCTTACTGGGTTGATTCTTTTAAGTAGGTATCCTATTTTAACATGCACACTTAACAAGGTCTAAATCTTACTGATATCTTTACTCTTCTCCTGAATAATAATACCTTTACAATGTTTGGACTCTAATTATCTCTGTTGGGACTCAGAGCAGGCTACCCCAAAATATGCCATTGATTCTTCCACACTCAAGTTACTTGAGAAACAGCTGGTGAAAAAAAAAAAAAAATATATATATATATAGAAAAAAAAAGATATTAAAAAAAAGAAAACCACTCTGATCCATCATCTCTTTCCCCATGAAAGTGGGAGATAAATCTCCCATTTGAATGTATCCTCCCTGTACTAGGAGGAGAGAAAGCATCCTTATCACCAGAGTTAGGGAATTCAAAGCTAAGAAAACTATATAAACCAACCTGGTTACTTCTTCATTAGTCTGCTACCCTAAGCACAAACTCCTTTGTTTTGTTAAATCTCTACAAAGAATTGTTTCTTTGTCTAAAACTGATCTATAAACAGCCTGCTTTGGTCACTCTGGGGTCTCATTTCTATGGAACTCTATGCATATGAATTTCTTTTTTCCTGTTAATCTGTCTGTCTTGTGTCAATTTCATTATTAGATCAGCCAAAATAACTCAAGCAGGGTAGGGAGGAAATTTTGCCCTCCCAACACCTCCCTCCCAACTTAAATGCTGTGGTTTATTATTTTAGTTCTATCTTGTGATTTATAGTCCATTTATACTTAATACACTTACTGATATAGTTGGGTTTAATTCTACCACTTTGCTATTTGTTTTCTTTGTCATTTCTTCTTTCTTGTCTTTTTTTGGAAATCAAACAAATATTTTCATTATTCTATGTTTTTCTTGTATTGGCTTTTTGTTTCACATTCTGCAATTATTTTTCACTGGTTATTCTAGAAGTTTCAATGTACATCCTTAGCCTGTGACAGTTTATTTTGCTACTTCCTGAACAATGTAAGAATTTTACAACCATTAAGCTCCATTATTTCCCTTCTTACTTTTTGTGCTATTGTTGTTAAAAATTTGACTTCTGCGTATGTTATAAATCCCACAAGACATTATTTATATTATGATTTTTAAAGTCAATATTCTTGCATATTAGCCTAAATATTTCTTTTGTAGTGTTCATTCCTTCTTACAATTTTGTGTTTCTGGCTGGAATCATTTTTCTTCAATCTGAAGAATTTTCTTTGGTATATCTTCTAGGGCTGGTCTGATGACATTACATTTTTGTTAATTTTTAGTTTCCATTTGTCTGAAAATATCTTTATTTTGTTCCTTTTTCTGCAGGATTTTTTTTTTTTTTTTTTGCTATTTATATAATACTAGGGGTAGTTTTGTTATTTTTAAAATTTCAGCATTTTAAAGATGTTTTCTAAAAGTTCATCCATTTTTGTTGAAAAGTCAGCTAACAGACTCATTCATGTTTTTTTGAAGATTTTGTCTCTTTTTCTCTGTGACTGCTGTGAAGAATTTGTCTTTGGTTTTTAACAGTTTGACTGTGAAATGTGTAGATGTGATTTTTTTTTTAATCCTTTTTGGGGGTTCACTGAGCTTCTTGAATCAGTGAGTTGGTATCTTTCATCAGTTTGGAAACTCTTGACTATTATCTTTCCAAATACTGCTTCTACCCAATTTCTCTCCTTGCTTCTGGGACTCCAAATATGTGTATGTTGGACCTTGGACATGAGCCACATGGTGCTTATACTCTGTTGTTTTTTTTAATGTCCTTTTCTTTTTTCTTTCTGGTTTTAGTTTGGCTGTTTCCTACTGTTCTGTCTTTAAATCACTGATCCTGTAGTCTGTTGTGTTTTGTCTGCTGTTAAATCCATCTAGTAAGTTTGTACTTTTTTTTTTTGCTGATTCCAAGTAACTGTTGAAAGATAGGAGACTTCAGAAGGCTCCTATTTTCATCCATTTCATCCATCATTTTCATTTCTCTTTAACACAGGAATCGTAGTTAATGTTTTCATCTGATGACTAAAATATCCAGATCATCTGTGAATCTGTTTCCATTGTTTGCTTCCTTTTCTCTTCCTCTTCTTGCCTCTTCACATGTTTTATGATTTTGACTGTATGCTGGACATTGTGTATTAAAGAACTGTGGAGGCTCCAGATGACTTATTCTATCAGAGAAGCCTCTTCCTTTCCTCTGTTAGGGGACAGGGTAAAAGGCTGAGTCCCTCAGCCCAGTCAGGATTTGAGATGGGTCATTGATGGGTTGTAGCTTTTAACAGACTAAGTCCACCACCTCTGGTTTGTCCCTGTTCCTTGAGTGTGGCCCTCCAAGACTGTTGAATAAGAACCACACTGGTTTCTGTCTCCTCATTCCCAAGAGGGAGAAAAGAGGCGTTTATGTCATGTCCTCTCCCTCTAGTGGAACTCTGTCTCCTAAGTACCATGAGATCATAAGACATTTTATTCCAACTTTCCACCTCAGCTTCCATGTTACCTGTGCTGCATCAGCACTCAGCTGTGTCCTATAGAGAAAATTAGCCTCATATTCTGGCTTTTATAGGTTCCGGTCTATCATACCAGCCCTGCCTTAAAGTTCTGCTAGATTCCGTTTCCCCCAGCAGATGACCTCGGCTTGGGCCAAGGTTTAAGCCTCAGTTAATGTCCAGAATCACAAATGCCCCCAGGGAAGAAAGCTGTCAGCAGTTATCAGCTTATTTAGGAAGAGCTCTTCCTTTTCTGCGACTTAGGTCCATTTACTTCTCATTTCCACAGCTCTTTGATATCCTCAAAATGTCTATTTTTGCAGCTTTTTTTTCCCCTTTATAGCTCTTGCGGTAGGGGAATTGGCCTGCTATGATATACTACATCCTACCTGAAGTCAGTATTTTATCTTGTTATTTTAAGTCAACAAATTAAACATTATCATTATTAATTCATATATTAGTTTAAATTTACCCTCATATTGGTCACATATTTGCTTAGTATTCCTCAGACCCTCTATCTAGATTAATTTTCCTTCTAATTAAGTGAACTTCTTTGGTGAGGATCTGTTGGTGATTAAACTCTCAGTTTTTATTCGTCAAAAAATGTCTTTAGTTTGCTTTCATTCTTTTTTTTTTATGTTTATTCTTTTTTTTTAACATCTTTATTGGGGTATAATTGCTTTACAATGGTGTGTCAGTTTCTGCTTTATAACAAAGTGAATCAGTTATACATATACATATGTTCCCATATGTCTTCCCTCTTGCGTCTCCCTCCCTCCCACCCTCCCTATCCCACCCCTCCAGGTGGTCACAAAGCGCTGAGCTGATCTCCCTGTGCTATGCGGCTGCTTCCCACTAGCTATCTACCTTACGTTTGTTAGTGTATATATGTCCATGCCTCTCTCTCGCTTTGTCACAGCTCACCCTTCCCCCTCCGCATATCCTCAAGTCCATTCTCCAGTAGGTCTGCGTCTTTATTCCTCTCTTACCCCTAGGTTCTTCATGACATTTTTTTTTCTTAATTCTCTGGGTGTACATTAGCAGGTGGTCAATATTTTTCTCTTGACTCACCAAAAACATTATTCTACTACATTCTGGCTTCCATTGTTGTTGAGAAGATAGCTGTTAGCCTAATTGCTGTTTATTTGTAGATGGTCTAACTTTTCTCTCTGATTGCTTTTAATATTTCTCTGTCATAGAGAAATATTTCCTGCACCTTCTAGAATTGAGCTGTTTACTATCGGAATGATCATAAGCAGTGGCCCTGTGTTAGACTTTCTCACTCTATCCTCCACATCTTTTAACATCTTTCATTTTTTCCATCTTTGTCTTTCTAGCCTGCATTCTAGATACTTTTACTTTGTAACTACCTAATTGTTTACTAATTCTCTTTAGTTGTTTCTAATTTGCCCTTTAACCTATCCATAACCATCCACTGAGGCTTTTACATTTGTTTAATAAACATATTTTTATTTCTAGATGTTCCATATGATTCTTTTTCAAATCTGCCAAGACATTTTTACAGTATCTTATTATTTGCTTATATCTTGAAGCCTCTCTTATTTCTTTAAACATGTAAACATTGTCATCTTGTGTTCTGTATCTAATGAAAATTCTAATATCTAAAGCTTTGCTGATCTGATTTTGGTATCTGTTTTTCCTGCTGGCTCTCTCTCACAGTGCCTTATATCCTTGTATGTTTTGTAATTTTTGACAATGGATTTTCCTTGGAACTTTATCTTTGAGAATTTTCTGAGGACTGAGTTAAAGTTTCACTTCTCCAGAAAGGACTGTGCTTGCATCTTGCAGTCAACTGGGGAAGCTACCAATCCTAAACCATTTTTTAAAAACATTTTTAAAATTTACTTATTATTTATTTATATTGGCTACACTGGATCTTAGTTGCGGCACTCGGGATCTTTAGTTGTGGCATGCTAGCTTCTTAGTTGTGGCATGCATGCAGGATCTAGTTCCCTGACCGGGGTTCAAACCCGGGCCCCCTGCATTGGGAGTGTGGAGTCTTACCCACTGGACCACCAGGGAAGTCCCAATCCTAAACCATTTAAAATTAAATTTTCTACTTGAGATTTTTCAGACCACAAACCCAAGTGAAGGCTAGCATAGGGTTACAAATTCTCAAGGAACATGAGTCCCCTCCCTTCCCCACTTCCCCTCCCTTCCCCACTTCCCCAATCTTCATCACAGTCAGGTCAGGCAGATTTTCCATGTGAATTAATTTCTCATTCACCTTTATATTAAAGGTCTAACCCTTTGAGACCTAAGATTTAAGTGGAGGGCTTTACCCACTTGGTGGAGCCTAGGTTTACCTACTGGTTTCCGAGCCAGATTTTCAGTGGCTTGGAGTGGCCCCTGAGTGCATAACTAATTCTTTATAAATCATTATTTAAAGGCAGTAGACTTGCTTTCAGAATCACTGATTTCATGATTGCCCCAGGCTAAACCATCCTGTCCCTCTTTAGATGGGAGAATCCTGATGCTGGGACCTCCAGCATGGGGACTGGGCTAGAGAAGACAGGCAATGCACTAGCAAACTCATGGTCACTATTAGAGCTGGGGTCCCTGCTTGCCTTCCGCACACCCAAGGGTAAGCCCTTTTGTATCCGCTCCACTCCACCAGATCCAGGGGTCCTGTTGTCAGAAGCTGTAGTCACACTAAGGGAACAAATTCTCACCTGGCCTGAAAAAGTATATGCCATAAATCAGCCTTTTTGATTTCCTGGGTTCTTTTTTTTTTTTTTTTTCGGTACGCGGGCCTCTCAATGTTGCGGCCTCTCCCGTTGCGGCCTCTCCCGTTGCGGAGCACAGGCTCCGGACGCGCAGGCTCAGCGGCCATGGCTCACGGGCCCAGCCGCTCTGCGGCATGTGGGATCTTCCCAGACCGGGGCACGAACCCGTGTCCCCTGCATCGGCAGGCGGACTGTCAACCATTGCGCCACCAGGGAAGCCCTCCTGGGTTCTTTTTAATACAAAAAGATTTTAGTCCCAACCTTAGACCACGATCATGTTCTTGGCTAAGAAAACCTGCTATGATTTGAGGAACTGACATTCATACAACTAACTGATAATATTGATTGTCTTGTCTCTTAACCATGTTAAGAATATAATTAAGGAAAACCGTAATAATGATAGCCATTTTACCGCTGATGAAATCACCAGACACTTGATTTAACTCCAGCATTTCTGAAAGTGTGTTCCTTGAACATTAGATCATGCAAAGGGTCTCTGTGTTTAAATAAGCTTAAGGAATGTTATATACTTGAACCTTCTCTTAGAGATTCACAACATACATTAGAACATTCATGGCTCTGAGAAGTCCTATGATTAAAAAAAAGCCTGTTTGATTCATTGTTTTCAAATCATATTTAACCACAGAAATATAGGGAACTTGGAACAGTGATAACTCATCTTTTAGGATAGAATTCACTTCTGTCACAGAGATTGGTCAGCCCTCAACGAACATTGAAAAGTGGGTTATAGAGATAAGAAACGTTTATTCAGCAAATATTTGTTGAATGTCCCCTATGCCTACCACTGTGGGTATACATTGATGAATAGAACAGCCAATGGTTTCTGTCTTGTTTAGCTTATAGGAGCATTGGACCATCATGGGAAGCATTAAGAAAGAAACATCAAGTGGTTAGAACCTAGATGCTCCTCAAGTTATGGAACAGGCCCACGAGTTGGGCAGTTGGCCAGATATTTGCACCCAGCCTAGAAGCTACAAAACTTACTGACATAATTGTACCACTCAAGAGAACCATAAAGAAGACTAAGCACAATCACATTTGTTTCTGGAACAGCAGAGTTTATCTAGGAAAGGAAGTGCAGGAAAGACTGGTAAGGAAGCAGGTCGTTTTAAGGCTTACAGAATCTCTGATGGATCTGAGGATTCCTTCTAAGTTAAGCTCTGTAACAGTGTCTGAGTCATAGACCAAATTCAGTAAATGTTAGCTGGAATGATGATGGTGGTGATGGCGATGATGATGGTGATGGCAATGATAATATTGATGGTGACAATGATGGTGATGACGATAGTAATGACGGTTGATTGATGGTGACAATGATGGTGATGACGATAGTAATGACGATAGTGATGGTGATGATGGTGTTGGATGGTGATGATGATGGCAGTGGTGATTCTGATGACAGTGATGGTGATATGACTGTGATGAGGATGGTGATGACAGTGATAGTAATAATGATGGTGATGTTGATTGTGTTGGCGATGATGATTATGACAGTAGTAGGAACCTTCAACTCCTTCCTTTCTTTCAATGCTGCTTTCAGTTGATCACCAAGAACTGTGAGTCCACTTCTTAATTTACTCTTAAATCCGTCCTCTCATTTCTCTCTGAAATTCCATTTCCTTGGAATAGGCCTTGATCTTTTCTTAATGGCCACCTTGTCTCACTTCCCTGCCTCTAACTCCCATTCTTCCGATCCATACCCCACACGGTGCTAATGTAATCTTCCTAAAGTTTGTCTGACCACAACTCTGCCTTGTCAAACAGCCTCTGAGGTTTCCCCAAGGCCTGTGCTGAAGGTGCCTGGGTGGATTAGCAGGGATTAAAGACTCCCCACAGCTTCCCTCCCCAGCCATATCTCCCCGTCTCATCATGTATCCTCAACTCAACTACACTCAGCCCACTGCACCCCAGTCACACCACGCACACACACACTTCCATGCCTCTTTCGTGCTCTTCTCCTTATTTGTCTGTTCTCCTTCTTGTCTTCTAACAAAACCTACACTTATCCTTCAGCTCAACAGTCAGAGACTCTCTGGGGCCTTGCATCCTCCTCAGCCCCGGAATGGACTGTAACGTTCCTTTGCCTGGCCTCCTGTAATGCTTTCTGCACGTATCTGTGTGGGCTTCGCCACGTGCAAGGTCATGTTATTGTCTGTGTCCACCCTGGGTGGGAGGTGCTGCTTGAGGGCATGTGCCACATCTGGACTCACAGTCCACTGTGGATCCTACACAGTGTAGAATCCCAGAGACATTTGTGTAACCGTCACCAAAGTGCTGGGTGATTTCACCCCCATAGAGTAATAGCTCTGCAGAGCCAGACCCCTGTTCTTATGGGATCTGTGTTGCCCACACTTTCTTTCCTGACAATCCTGGGCCAGAGCTTCACCAGGTTTGTAATCCAGGGGAGCCTGAGACCAAACTCCATCCTCTTTTCCTTCATCGACACAGTTTCACTTGTTCTCACAAAGATGTGTGTGTAGGTGGTTGTGTGTGCCTGTTCATGGTGAAGTCTGGATGGGCTGGAGGGAGACTCAGTCCTCTGTGCTATAGATCAAGGACACTGCATTCTCCTTAGCCTTTAGCAAGTCATTAAAATTAGAACCATTTGTCACAGGAAGGCTCTGCAGCATCAGGCCCTTGGGGGGACCAGGATACATCTCTTGGCCTCTGAAGGGAATGAATCCATTCATTCACACATTGATTTCACGAATATTTATTGAGTCAGTTGTGTGCCAGGCACTGTACTAGGGACTGGGGATACAGAGCTGAGCAAAAAAGAGCAGAACTAAGTGCTCGTTTTCATGGGTTTTATGATCAGCTGCCCTACTAGTGGGGGTGGGGGCAGACAACAATCAGAGTAACAAACCAACAAGATAACTGGGGGCAATGATAAGGGCTACAAAGGAAATAACACAGGGGGACATGGGCAGATAATGCAGGGAGACTGGAGAGCTGCTTTGATGGGGAAATCCAAGAGGGCTTCCCAGTGGAGGTGGCATTTGTGCTCAGGCTTCTGTAACAGGAAGGGGCCAAATGTGTAAAACTCTGGGGGAAGATGGAAGGCCACTCCAGACCAGGCAGAAAGAAGAGAAGGAAGGCAGTCATGGTTGGACCACAATAAATGAGAGGGAGGGTTCTAGAAGAAGCAGTTAAAAGGCAAGCAATGGCCAGGCCAGGCAGGGCCTTGTGGGCCACGCCAAGGAGTTGGGGTTTTATTCTAAGTGCAGTGGGAGGCTGCTGGATGGTTTTAAGCAGGAATGACAAGCTCCCATGGATGCTTTTCCAAGCTCAGCTGTGTGGCGAAGGAATTGCAGAGGGGACAGAGTGGACCAGAGAGGCAGTCAGGAGCTGTCCAGGCCAGGGCTGGTGCTGACAAGGAGCAGGGGTTAGCGCTCAGAGTCTCAGAGTGGTGAGATGCAGCCTTTCCCTCCCTCCTCCCTCCTTCCTTCCTCGGAAACCCAGCTGGCCCTGGAGGGCTCCCAACGAATGACATCATCTTCAGCTCTGGGGTGCTTGATATGCAGGGAACACATCCCAAGGGTGTGCTGAGGCCATACACCAAAGCACGAAGCTGCCAGCGTGTGTCGGAGTGAGAGATGAAGGGAGAAAACCCCAATGTGCCCCTCCTGTGGCCTAGACACTGGGTCCAGCACCATTATCCAGCACATTCTGGATAATACAGTAGCCCTGTGAGGGACAGCTCTGTTTTGCAGATGAATCCTATAATCCTGATCAGGGAAGAATGCTTGGAAATCACATGACCCATCCTCCTGTCTCAGAGCTTGTGTGTATCCCTGGTTCTCATTTATTTATCAATCATATCCTTAAGTAGAACTCTTACTATGGCCTAATCACTTTGCAAATATTATTTTTCATAACCACTTCATAAGGTAGGAATTATCATTGTCCCAATTTAACAGGAGAGGAAAACTGAGGCCCAGAGAGGCTAAGTAACTTGCCCGAGGTAGCACTGAGCCAAGATTTAAACCCAAGCATATGGAATCCACATTCTTTCTAACTCTACCTGTTGCTCTCTCCCCTCTATTGTTCGTGAGCTAGAATAATGGAAAGATCTCCACCCCACCCTACCCCTCAGAGGGCTAACACATCTCTTGTCCACATAGTGGTATTGCCGAGTTGTTCAGTGTCACAGTTATCATCTTGGGAGAGTAAGGACTCCTCATAGGAAGGCTGGCCTGTCTTAAAGAGGAGTTCATTTCCAGTTACAATTCCTTACAGGTAACGAGAAGGTCTCAGACTGGAAAGTCAGAGTGAGAAGGCGGACCTAGGTTGTCTATTTTATTTAACCTTCTGTCTCTAGGTTTATTGGAGTACCTGGAACAGAGGAAGTGCTCCATAACATGTGTTGAGTGAGTGGATGGATGGATAAAAGGGTGAACACGGGCGTATCCTTCCTGCGAGATTTTTACAGCTGATCCAACAATACCTGGCGCAATGCGGGCAGGCAGTGTGGGAGGGCCATGTCATGGCTCTTGCCCTCACATTCCAGGGTCTAGTTCAGTGTGACAGTGTCAAATGCTTGCAAGGCCGTGGCCTGTCCTCAGTTCCAGCTGACCATTGAGGCCTGTGGGAATTGGCCCTGTGTGGCCATGTCTTCTGATTTTTCATGAGAATCTGGATGTACAGATGTCATACAAAATTATCTGATTTTTAGAAGACTGTGCGTCCCCAAGAAAATATATCTAAGCACTAGCTAGATCAAGTCTGTGGGCCACTGCGTTGAGACACCCAGTCTAGAATCAGTAGGAGGTGGGCCAGAACGGGGTCTCGATTGTTGACCACTAAGAAGGATGGGAAGGTCCCAGGAGCCTCTAAGAGGAAGTTTCATTTTGCACACTGGCTTATACAGACTCAGGATATGATCAGTGTTAATTTTCCGGTTGTCATCTCAGGATTTCAGTTGTCTTGTCTAATGCTGCAGCCAAGCTCAGTCAGTTCTGTCAAGGGATTAGAGGATGGCTCTTATGTACAGAACTGGGCCAAGGCGGTAAAGAGAGGGCAGTGGCTTTTGAGGCCCGAGGAACGGGGAAGGTGGCTTGATGAATGAACCTAATGAACTGCAGCATCTTAGAAACCAGGGCTGAGCAGCCCAGCCATCCTTCCCCAAATGGAGATTCACCACCCGTGGCCAGACTCAAGGATGTGAGCTTTATTTTCTTAATCAAGAGAGAAAATTTCTTTGCAGGCACGATTCCCAGCTGGGAAATTCTTTTTATGTTCCATTTAATCCCTTCTGCTGCTGCCAGAGCTTCCTTTGGTTCTATTTATTTCCCATGTTTGTCATCCTCTCCTTCCCCTTCTCCTCTCCTTTTTCTTGTCCCCCACCCCCTTCCCCAGCACCAGCCAGAGCCCGTGAGAAGGGGAGGGGGAATGCGCTTATCCTGGCTCCGTTTGGGGTGGACTTTTAATCCAGGCATGTTGCTGCCTTTGCCAACACCCAGCGCCGAGCGAGCGTTTGCACCAGGTATTTAATTAAACCAGGGATTCCCAGGGGATTTGAGAAACCGACTGGCGGGGGAATGGGCTCTATCTCCACATCTTATTTTGACAAGAGCTGTAATTATCCCTCATCGCTGGCAGGAGAAGCAGAATCGCTTTCCTTCCAGCCCCATCTTCTTAGAACAAGAGTACTCAGGCTCTTCTTTGCTCCAGCAATAAACAATCTGCAGACCTCGTTTCGCCCGTTAGGCTAAGACTGAGCTCAGCCGTTCCTGAAGTTAATGCGGATGTGCCGCTCAGATTGTCAGCAGTGTCTGTGGGGGTGACTTTGGAGCACCTGATCCGTGCACTAGGGACACTGCTCCCCAAGGAAGATCTTTGTGGGCAGAAGGATGGAGGTGGGAACCACATCCTCCAAAAGGACACAGGTTACTCCTCCAGGAGCCAACATGTATGGGGCACCTTCTGTGCCTGTCTATGTTTAACCTTCTCAGCCACCTTTCCCATATTACAGATGGGAAAACTGAGGCTCTGAGAGGCAAAGCCACACTGTCAGCTGCAGTGGCCTCAGGACTTTCCCCAAGGGCCAGCAGGCCCCACAGCTTCTGCTCTTTCTACTTTATGGCACTGTGTCCCAGGGATGCCACCCCCCGCCCCCTGGGCTCTGCCCCAAGCAATTCTTGGGCAGATGCTGGAAACACATCAGTGCACTTAATTCTCAAGAACCCATAAAGCAGGTGTTGTTATCCCCAGTTGACGGATGAGCAAAGTGAGCCTTATCAGGCCACTTTCAGGTCAGACAGCAAATGGTTGGCCTGAGAGTTCGTCTAAACCATTGCGCTATAAAACCTCCCTCCATACTGCTTGTGTCCCGGGGTCCCCAAACTCTAGAGTTCTTGGAGGAGCTACAAGAGACAGTTTTGGAGTGAGGATGCGGAAAAATGCCTCTGAGCTGCCAGTCTCGCGAGATTACTGGAGTCCTGCTCTGTGTGCTGCTCTAGGTGCTTCACTGCCAGGGGGCCCACCCTCTTCAGCATCGTCAGGTGCTGTCAACCCTTCCCTTCCCTATGGTTGGAGTCTCCTCTCCAGGCCAGGGCAGAGGCGGGGAAGGGCCTGCTGTCAGCGAGGAAGAGGCGGAGGGACAGACGGGGAGGGGAGGAGAGGGGTGGGGCGTGAGGCAGATGGGCCCAGAAGCAGGATGGAGCCAGCCGCCCAGCTCTGACAATTTGAAGTGTTTCTTCCGATTGTCTCCTTTCAGCCCCATCTACGGATGGCTCATTTCGTGAGGGAGGCCCTGGGCATTTGTCCCAGAACTTGAGCTGTGATTAGGAAAGGCAGGAACACCTGGGGGTGGGGGGAGGCACCCCTTAATGCACCAGGATATTTCTTGACCCTCATCTTGCAGTCGGCTCCAGCTGCCACATCAGGGAATTCTTGCGGGTCTGCAGCCTGGATTCCAGTTGCTGATGCTGCCTGTTAAAGATTTCCTGGGCTGTTCTGCCTTAGGATTTTTACAGACCTGGGTTTATATCCTAAAGTTTCCATATTCCAGCTGTTGTGACCTTGGACAGGTCCCTCAGCCTCGCTTGAGAGGCAGTGCGATATAGAGGTTAAGCACGTTAAGCAGAGGTTAAGCAGAGCCAAGCCTGCCGAGGCTCCAATCCCCACTCTCTGTGCAACCCCCTTGCTAGCTGTGCAACCCTGGCCAAGTGACTCAACACCCCTGGGCCTCTCTTCTGAGCTGTAAAATAAGATTCTACAAGTATCCACCGTGTGGGGTTGTCAAAAGGATGAAGCATATTCATGCATTGAAAGGACTTGGCACATAGGAAGTGCTCAAATGTGTTAGCCGCTATTAGGGCGTGGTGAATATTTTCTGGAATGAATATGGATAAACTTAAGTCAACAATTTTCTCTCCTGAAAATTGTCCATTGTGAAGCCATCTCAAACAGATGTGGCCTGGAGGAGTGAAAATACGTAGGAGGTTCTGGTACCTCATGCATTTTTTCCCTACCTCCTCTCTCCTGCCTCCCCCTGGCATTCTTCACGCAGCTCATGCTGTAAGCGTTTCCTGAGGCCCCTTATGTGCCAAGCTTTGCCCCTGGGGTTAGGTCCCCGGCAGTGAACAATGTGGGTCCTGTCCTCTGAGGGACTAACAGTCGCAGGATTGTGATATAGTGCTGGTGGAGATCAGGAAAGACCACTTTAAGAGTGTAATGTGTGAGCCATATGACCATTATTAGGAAGAGCATTTCTAGGCAGAGGAAACAGCTTGTGCAAAGGCCCTGAGGTGGGAACATGTGTGAGGAACAGGAAGATGATCAGAGTGGCCAGACTGGGGTGAGGAAGTGAAGATGGGTAGGAATAAGTTTGGAGTCATCGCCAGGGGTCAAATCATAGAGCCACGGTGACAAATTGGGCCTTAATCTGAGTTTTCTAGCACAAAGTTGTTGTGAAGTTTAAGTGAGAGGAGCGTGGTAAAGTGCTTTGAACAGCATCTGGCATATTGGAGCCCTAAATAATAGTCATATTATGGCTTCTCCTCCTCTTTCCACACTCAGCACTGAGGCTTTCTCTTGTCTATTAGCAAACTACAGACGTTCTGGTTTAGGAAAGTGCACTGTACTTAAAGTTACACAGACTTGGGCAACAAGTCTCAGCTCTGTGTGTTTATAAACCCTCTTCCTCCCTGGAGTGTTTATAAAATGGCTACATCACATCCCCTGCCCAGGTGGTTGGGACGATGAACTGGAAAGTAAAGCACCACAGTCAAAGATGCTTATTATTTAAACTGCTCTTGCAACCTAAGATCAGAAGACTGAAGCTGGCTGGGACCTCAGGGGAAAAGTCCCTTTCAGCTGCATCATCGGACAGGTGGGACACCAAGCTCACCTGTAGAGAAAGGTCAGAGCGCACTGGGAGCGGACAGAGTGACTCCATTCAAGGTCATAGGAAGACTCTCAGAGTGACCCTGACAGCTGTCAGAGAAGCTGTCAGCTTGTACAGCCCCTGGGGCTAGTTGGGAATGACCCTGGGTGCTGTCATCCAACCCACCTGTGCATTTCCCTGAAAGAGACAGCCAAGTTCTGATTCAGGGAATTAAAACCCTAATGGTCCCCAAGTCTATTATTATGTTTTAATGAGCTAGAAAAGCACAAACTGAAATCCTTAAGGGCATCAACCGTGACACACAAATCTAATAAAATAAAGTGCTTATAAATCCAAGAGTTGTTGAAAACCCAGAAATTGCAGCTCACCCTATGGAGCTATAGTTTGTTAGCCCCTAACAAGCTGAGTGGCTTTGAACCAGTCCTTTCTCTTCCCAGGGCCTCAGTTTCTCCATCCGTAATAAAATACAAGGATTAAAAAAAAGACAGGGATCCCTGTGTCCTCTTCTATCCCAGACAGGCTTTGATTCTAAGTACTTCTTAGGGAAAGTCTACCCTGGACTATGCAATATCTTTATTTGACACCTTGTCTGATCTGCTCTTGAGAATCTTCTTCCCAGTCCCGTCTTAAACATCACTCCTCAAGGTGGCATCCATCATCACCCTAGACAGAATCACCTCCTATTAAACTAAACTCCCTTTGCAAATTTGTTAGAAGTAAAGATAAATGCATTGTCTTCAAAATTCTACTCCTGTAGCCCCAAAGGGCTAATATTGTTTATATTACTCTGATTCAAGCTATCACAATAAACCCACAATTAGTTATTTGCATATATGTCCAATTATCTACAAAGCAGCAAATATATTATTCATTTTTGGCTCCCTCCCCAGTACCTAGCACAGGAACTATTTACAACATAGTAAATAGTTCCCCCAACTTTATAACATTACACCTTATCTGTCTACTTCTTGGGATGGCCTTCCCCTACCTTGGCCTTGAGGCAGGCTCCTATTCATCCTTCAAAGTCCAACCTCCAAATCCCCTCCTCTGTTAACCTTTTTCTCCTTTGGCTAAGTGAGTCTTACTTTGGGCTCCTTCATATCTATACACCTTCTGTCGTCAGGGGGCACTGCATGCTGCCAGGGTCTGTTTACTGTCTGTTTACCCTCCTCTAGGCTGGGGCTCCTTGAAGAAGCAACTCTGGACATTTCTCCTCTGCATCCATCCCCAGTGTTCTTGGCCAGGATCTGTGAGGGCCTTGGTGCAAGTTAGGGAAACTGAACTTAATTGCCAGACAGTGGTGGGGCTATTAAACAGATGTGTCAGAGCTCTGACACATAAACCCAGACATGCCCACAACCCAGCAAGCCCCCAAAGCTGTAGGCTCCTCAGCCCGAGCCCTAGAGAGCATCTTGATTGCCATTCCAGCCCCTGACCGCCTTTCCTACTCTCCCAGTTCCCTCCTGCTTTTCCCTCATCCGTGTAAATAAGGCTGACAGTATTTCCAAGGAAACATTCAGCTACTTGGTCACTGTTATGTTTCTGAAGTTGGGAAAGTAAGGCTTTCATAGGTAATGCTCAATAGTAAGCTTTGCAACATAGGCATGCGTTATATGCTATGCTCATTTCCTGCAAATCAACTGCTTTGTAAAGAGAAGGTTTATGTGACAACATTTTTAAATTGATAAAGCTTATGCTCAGCGTAACACAGGTTCCAGAAGTTTCCTAAAGTCCTCCTGTGGAGCCCACACTGGGCAGCAGCAACAGGAAGAGCCAAGTTCTCAGGGTAATAAGCTCGCTGTGGGGCAGGCAGAGCTCATAAGCTAACCCTTCACCGCCCTCCAGTTCTCCCTCGCCACTTCTGGGTTTCCAGCTGGAAGCCCCACGAGAGAATTCTCTGTGCTCTTCCCCATGACCTGACCCTACGAGCTGTGCACGCCCCGGTACTTATTACTCCCAGTCTGGATCTGGGCTAAAAGCATGGGTCAGGCTTCAGATCTGATCAGGGAGAGAACCAGAGTGTCTGGACAGGTGTGCTGCCTCGTGGCAAAAGCCTTGGAAAAGATGAGACCTGGGTCTTAGGCTTAATTCTGCCTATGACCTTGGGTGTCTCACCCTGTGACCTTGGGCCTCAGTTCTCAGCTGCCCCATGGGGGCAGTGAGACTTCCATGTCACACCACAGTGTTGTGAGTTCTCTGACCCTCTCCCTCTCAGGACCACCTCATGTTTACCAGTATTTCTGTCTCCCTCTACCCTTCCCCTGTGGATTAAGGTGGTCCAGACTTGGGAAGGGGGCAGGCAGCTTGTGGGTATCCCAGAGATTTGAGTTTCCAGGGCTCTCTAGTGAGAATCATTTTCATTTGCAGGTCATTGCTTCTCAGTCACTGTCTTTCTTTCTTTAAATCATTTTTTCCTTTATGTAAATTGAAGTATAGCTGATTTACAATATTGTGTTAGTTTCAGGTGTACAGCAGAGTGATTCAGTTATATATATATTTTTTTTCAGATTATATTCCATTATAGATTATTACAAGATATTGAATATTGTTCCCTGTGTTAAATACAGTAAATCCTTGTTGCTTATCTATTTTATTTGTAGTAGTTTGTATCTGTTAATCTCATACTCCCCATGTACCCCTCTCCCCCTCCCTTTCCCCTTTGGTAACCATAAGTTTGTTTTCTATGTCTGTGCGTCTGTTTCTGTTTTGTAGGTAGATCCATTTGTATTATTTTTTATATTCCACATATAAGTTATATCATATGATATTTGTCTTTCTCTGTCTGACTTACTCACTTAGTATGATAGGTCCATCCACGTTGCTGCAAATGGCAGTATTTCGTTCCTTTTTATGGCTGAGTAATATTTCACTGTATACTGCATATACATACATACATTGTATGCCACATATATACCACATCTCCTTAAATCAGTCACCTGTGGATAGGCTTTTGGGTTGTTTCCATGTCTTGGCTATTATAAACAGACAGTCGCTGTCTCTTTTTCTCCGTCTCTGTTAGTTTCCCTGTCCTTCTCTATGAATCTTTGTGTCTTTTTCTATCTCTGTCTGCCTTTCTCTTTGTCTTTCTCTTTCTGTCCTATACTATCTCTTCATCCTGTTCCCCACCCCCTTCCAGTCCCTAACGTCTTTCTCTCTGGGTTTTCTGCTGCATATTTCTTCCTCTCCGCCTCCTTCTACCTCTCACCTATCTCCCTTCCTCTCCCTTGCTCTCCCTGCTTCTCCCTCTGTACAGGCCTCTCTCTATTTCTCTCTCTAACAGTCCATCCTTCTCATAAGAAGAGGTCCCCTTTGGGGCCCAGCAGCCAGGCCAAGCATCCTACTTGGGATGGACATACCTGCTGTCCAGGTCCTGACCGGAGTGTAGCATCTGCCCTGGGTTTGTTTCCACTTACAAAGGGCATCTGTAATTAATGTGGGCAGTGGTTAAGGAGGCAGAGATGTGTTTATGCTCCTCTCGGGCTGCAGTGAAACGCCCGTAACATTTAATGTGGTACACTGACATTTAAATGTCAGTTAAAAAGTCCCTGTTCTGCTTGGCTGGCCCCTAGATCCTCAGATGAATGTTGCCGTCCCGCCTGCCTCATCAGCCCCACGGAGGGCCACTGGCATGTAGATGACATGGCAGCCACAGGGACCGTGACAGTAGGGGTGGGCAGAGTCTGAACGGGCTGAGAGCATTCCAGGCGTGGAAGACAGCGTGACAAGAGGCAGGGAGGGAGTTGGTGCTTGGCTGGAGCAGAAACATGCAGGAAGTTAGCTGGAGCGAGTGTATGAAGGGGATACATGGGAAGCAGGACTAGAGGCAGCACTTGCCTGCTTCCCCTCTTGTCCCTGTCCCTTCAGGGCATTGCCTAAAGCTCATCTGTTACTTATCACTTAGGTGCAAAGTCTGCCTCTGATCACCCTCCACTAGACTGAGAGCATCTTAAGGCCCCGGTCCACGTCTCATTCACCTCTCCACCACCCATGATGCTTAGTGCACACAGTGCCTGGCACACAGTAGGTACACAGGAGTGGTCCATTCAGTTTCATGCAATACTTATTTCCTGAGTTCCCAGTATGTAGCAGGACTTATCCTAGGAACTGAGGTTACAAAAATGATTAAGACTCAGACTTAACCTCAAAGGCTGTATTATGTTGTGAAAGGCAAACAGAAAAGGCAAATGCTAAGACAAATGGAAGCAAAGAGAAGAGGCAGCTGGCCCAGCAAGGGTGACAGGGAAGGCTTCCTGGGGGAGCTCAAATGAAGCTGAGACCCAAAGAACAAATATGTGTTTGCCAGGCAGATAAGAGGTGGAGGGGGGGGATTCTAGGCAGCGGGCCCAGCACATGTGTGGAGGGAGAGGTGAGCCCAGGAATGTTCAGTGACAAGGATTAAGGAGTAGATAACAACAGGACACAAAGCTTCACTGTGAAATCCATGCCCAGGGACCACGTGACTGTACCTGAGCTCTGTGAGGGCAGGGACCTCGGCTGCCTTGTTCACAGCTGTTCCCAAGAGGCAAGAAGAGTGCCTGACACACTGCACACATTTGATAAACATGTGCTGTATGAATAAATAAATGCTGTCTTCTCTGGCCTCTCTTCCCTTGTCCAGTTCCCAAAGCCCAGTGGGTCCCTGCAAGTGCATTTATTTTGCAAGAGCCTTTCTCAAAGCCTGGCACCCTGTGGGTACCCCATCCCCTCATCCCCTGCATGTCATCTCCCAGCCCCTGAGCTGCCGTGTCTGAGAACGACATGCTCTATTTTCTCAAGAAAGTCTGTTCACAAGAGGCAAATTGTCATCTAAAATTTCCTGGAATTGTCGTACAGAGAAATCTGTCTTCCTGAGCCCAGGGCTCTAAGCTGCAGCTGAAGAATGAAACACAGCAAGTGGAACATCTGCCCAGAATGGGGTTCAGGCCCTGGAATAACACATGGGACCAGGTCTAGTCCTGTGGCCCCTTGCGGTCCCTGGTCCTAACGCAGGTGTTCATTTTCCCCTCCACTCTGGGAAGGGAGCCCAGGGCCAGGGCACCAAGTTTCTAGACTGTCGGTTTGCTACCCAGAGCCGTTTTTCACTCCCCACTCACAACCCTCCACACCCAGATCTAGTTCCCCCCATAATCTGCCTTTTCAGTCTTGGATACTACAGTACTGGAAACTCCCTAGGAGAGCCTGTAAAACCCAGAGCTTCCCCATCCTCCATCCATCAACCTGTCATTTACTCATCCTCACTCTCGGTTAGAAGCCTCCCCAGAGTGCAGGGTCCTATCTTGCCTATTGATTTGGCAGGTGTAGCTCCTCTCCATCTTGGCTGGGGCATGGTTTACACTCCCCGACCACGCAGCCACAGTGGTGAAAGGAATGAATCTAGTGATTGCGCCGGCTTTGGTTCAATCAGTTGCTTAGTTTCCTGGAATTACATCCCAGTGGCTGCTATTGACGGAACTGTATGGAGTGGTACCCGGAGCCTGCTGGACACAGGTTCATGGTCCTAAATTCAATTTGATGATATCACGTGCCCATGCACAGGGCTTCCTTACCTGTCCTTCCCCCGACACCTCACAGTCCGGCCTGAGTTTTCTGAGGCAAGGGGATCTGTGCTAAATATTTGGTGTAAGCGATGCAGTAAAAATCTTCCTTTGTCTTCCTCTTTCTTATATCTTACCTGTAGAGGAATGGGAAGGTATACTATATAGTTTAGAAGTGGAGGTTTTATGATGTTGGACATATTCAGGAAGGCTCCAATCCCAACACATCCCTGCTCTCAAACGTTGTTCTTACACACACACACACACACACATACACACACACACACAATCCCCCACGACTCTCAACCCTTCTTCCTCCTTTGCCATGTCACAGCACATTGTGAACACATCAAGAAGCGGACGCACAAGAAAGGTCTTCTGAATCTTCGACAGGAGTTGTCATCAAATAGAGGAGCCCACACACCAGAGGTACACAAATGTTCACCAGAGATGCAGGAAGAAACCATTGAGCTTCTATTGACAATTTTTTTTATCATGCCTGATTTCTGTAATTATGCATCTTTGCTAAGTACATTGCTTATTAGCACAGTAGCCGGTGCTAATAATATATTAACTATACTCATGTTCTGGGGGAGATCAAAAAGTGTAGCTCCGTATTTTTCTTATAATCATATTCTCTCACCCCTGCTCATATGTCCTTCAAATTTCCCTAAGTGTCCTGGAGGGTAAATTGAGAGTAACACTTATTTGAACAGCGTCTTTCCTATGATACTTCATTTGGTCTTCCCAGTGATCAACGGTGTTGGTGGCAGGAGAAAAGGCTGGGGTGGGATGGTGGTGGTGGTGGTGGTGGTGGTGGTGGTGGTGGTGGAGGAGGAGGAGGAGCTGACCATGGTCCTGAATTAGCATTGCCTCTACGGTGAATTGCTAGGGGGCACCAATAAAAATTGAGATTCCTGCATTCTCCCTACCCTCCCAAGACCTACTGAACCACACTCTCTTCGGAGATGTAGCCTACGAATCTGTATCTTTAAAAGCACCTCAAATAATTGCCCAACCAGACATGGGCACCACTGGGCTAGGACATGGTGTCGCTCTTCACCACAGGAGGCAAGAGAGTCTTGGCCAACCTCACCCAGAAGCTTGCATGTGGTTTGTCATTATTTTCTATTTTTATGAGACTTTTTCCTCTTCGTGCTCTTGCAGAACAAACAGACTATTTATATTGCTGATGTCGCATCCCTTTGAAAAACGTATGAGGTTTCATTCATTCATCCAACAAACGTTTTTACCAGTTACATTTATCATTTTATTTTCACCTGACAGATACAGAAACTGAGGCCCAGAGAGACCAAGGGATTTGTTTCTTACTTAGCTTGTAAGAAATAGATTCAGAAACTTAACCCAAGTTACCTGGCCCCAAATCCTATGCCCTTTTTAAATTTTTATTTCAGGACATTTTAATGAAATGGCCACAAGACCAGAGCTCGGCCTGTGCAATGTATTGTACCCCTCGGCCCTTCTTCCTCTCCCCCTCTCGCCCCCCACCCCCAAGTGCAGGCTGCAGAGGAAATTAACATTCAGGGCACGTTCTTTTCCCTTCTGATCCCATAGAGGGAACACAGCCTCTGCCTGCCAATTAGTGATGTTCAGATCTTTATTAGAGATGGGGACAGCACGTTCCAGTTATGCAAACACCCTTGTCTGAGAGCAGCCATGGGCCAGTACACTGGCCCCATCTCTCCCCACAGAGTCACCATGGAGGTGACTTGGTACCCCCAGTGCTGCTTTAATCAATGGTTCAATCAATAACTATTTATTCGACCTTGTCCAAGGTGCTGAAGGAAGCATGGGGGACACGTAATACCTCTGCCTAAAAGAACCTAGAGCCCCGTGGAGAGTGGGACCAGGTAGAGGGAAGAACTTAAAAGGCCCTCTGCTCTTTTTGAAACAATTAACAGTTTCTATTTATTACCCCCCAAAAATAGGTAAAGAAAGGAATTAACATTTGATAAGTACCCACTGTGTGCACTGTTAGGCACTTTATTTATTTATTTTTTAAAATATATTTATTTATTTATTTATTTATCTTTGGTTGCGTTGGGTCTTTGTTGCTGGGCATGGGCTTTCTCTAGTTGCAGCGAGCGGGGGCTGCTCTTCGTTGCAATGCACGGGCTTCTTACCGCGGTGGCCTCTCTTGTGGAGCACGGGCTCTAGGCGTGTGGGCTTCAATAGTTGTGGCACGTGGGCTCAGTAGTTGTGGCTCGTGGGCTCTAGAGCGCAGGCTAAGTAGTTGTGGCACACGGGCTTAGTTGCTCCGTGGCATGTGGGATCTTCCCGGACCAGGGCCTGAACCTGTGTCCCCTGCATTGGCAGGCGGATTCTTAACCACTGCACCACCAGGGAAGCCCTAGGCACTTTATATACATCATCTCATTCAAATCCATTAATTTTATAATGAGAAACAATGTGCTTTATTTTTCAAAACATGTGCTTTAAGTTGGAAAATCTAGGATTGTAATCCTGGCCCTGCCACTTTCTCCCTAGGAGACTTTGTGACCTCAAATTCTTCATCCACAAAATGGGAGGAAATAATACCTGTCTCCTAGGATTGTTGGGAGGAGTAACTAGGTAGTGTATTTAAGTCCAATGCCTCATCTCCACATGACACAGAAAATGAGAAAAATGCAAAATCGTAAACCAGGAGGAGGGGGAAAATGAAGAATCAGGAAGAAGGAAACTATGGCATGGAGTATGGAGAACAGAAAGTCTGTGGCAAGCAGCCAGATATTCAGAAAAAGAATCTGATTCAGGATTCTGGAGGTCAGGAGTCTGTAGCCTGAGAGGTGGTAATAGTTGTTACCTAGGAGAGCTGGAAACAGAAATGCATCAGGTCCAGCTGTGGAAGAGAATGGAATACAGGTCAGTGTCTGAAGTGCAGGGGTAGGCACATGGGTGAGAGACGGTGATTCTCAACATAAAGGGATTTTGCCCCTGAGAATGTTTGAGAGTTTCTGGAAGTATGTTTGATTGGCACAACTAGAGGAAGGTATTACTGGTCTCTAGAGAGTAGAGAGCAGGTGTGCTGCTAAACATCCTACAACGCACAGGAGTGCCCCCTCACAGCAGAGAGTTATACAGTCCCAAGTGCCTCAAGTGTCACTGTGGACACACCCAGTCTAGGGGATGAGTTGGAGTGGGAGACAGGAAGTGAAGGAGTTGAAGATGAGACCAAACATCAAATGGAAAGTTAGGAGGAAAAGAGGTCAGACCAAGGGTGAAGAGTTAAGAGGACAAAAGGAGGTGAAGTGATGAATCAGATTAGGATCTCATATGGGTCAGGCAGCAAGTCAGGGATGGAAATGGGCTTCAGAGCTCAGACAGAAGGTCAGGATCGAATCACTGAAGAAGTAAAGATTAAGAAGCAATGAGGAAGACAGTTGAGGCCAGAGCCAGGAAGAAAGGGGGCTGGCCGGGCCATCCTGGTTGGAGTTTGGATGGAGAGTAAGCATGGTGGATGCGGGTCAAGGTGATGATGCCCTGGCCAGAAGCTTGAACAAAGCCAAGGAGCCAGCAATGGACTATGGGGTCTAAACAAGGGTCAGGGGCCCCAAGAGTCCAGGCAGGTCGCTGGTTGGAGGTGAGTTAGTGGCTGAGAGGAGGAGTAGCAGGGAGAGCCCCGAGGGGGATGAAGATGCCACCAATGCTGGGAGTATTGGTAATGCTCTCAGGAGAGCAGAGACCTGACCAAGAATCTCCAAGCAGAAAAATGGAAACCAGATAGAAACCCTGACTATGGAGGCAGCATCTCCTGTTCTGGCCCTAGAAGCACTCCCCACTGCAGGCAGTCTCAATGAAGAGCTGCCCTGGGTCCAGGCTACATCCTCAGCAAAGGGTGAGGTTTGTAGCCATAGTCTGGACAGCCCTAGTGTGTAGAGCATGGCTAAGAAGTCAGATGCCTGCAGCTCTGAATCCCTGCTCTGCCACCTTCTACATGTGTGACCTTTGACTCTGAAGCTCAGTTTCCTGATTTATAACATGGGAACAGTAAAGGAGATTATCCATGTGAACTACCTGAACTGTAGAGGACTTTGTGGCTTTTATTACTACTGGAACATAGTTCCCTCATTGGTGTTTCTGAACACTTTGGTGCATATCTATTGCAGCAGATTATTCATCCATTCAACAAGCACTTCCTCGTTATCTAGTATGTCCCAAACACGTGCTGACTGCTAAAATGACCTGGAGGAACAGAGATTGATTTCGGTTCTGTGTTTACTGCACTCCCGAGGTTGAAAGAGATCTTAAAGTTCATAAACGTCTCCTAGGCTGAAGTACCCTCTACGACATCCCCCACATGTGCGCAGCCTTGGCTCACACACTTCTAGCAGTGGCCGGCTCGCATCTCCTTTCACAGGCTGCTCTATGAGAACGTTCATACCTGTGTTGAGCTGAAATCTTCTTGGTCCTGGCTCTTTCTCTGAAACTGCCTAGACTTGTTTATTCCCTCTCCCACATTGCATCTCATTCAGAATTCTCAGTGGCTAACGTACTCTGTCAGACAGGATGGATTTTAGGTCCCCCACCACTGAGTGACTCTGCCCAGAATGGGCTCAGGTGTATCTCTGCCCTCTCCAAGTGGAAAGCAGACAATGGCTGTAACCCTGGGACCCTTCCCTCAACAGACATAGCCTCCAGGGGGCTCAGGGTGACCTCAGAAAGACAGAGACATAGCTCTTTTCAGTAATCTGAAACATTCTCTTACCTTCCCAAGATCAAGAGAACAAAGCGACTTCTCGAGCTCTCTCTTAAGGAGTCCATTCGCGGTTTGTTTGAGCTCCACATAATTGGCCCCAGATGCACAGCAGAGGAAAGACATTCGCTGACTAGCTTTTCTAGAACGACGAACTCTTTGACACTGTTGGTGGACATTCTGTGACCCTCCCAGACCTTGCTTTGGGAAGCCTCATGCTGTCTTTTCCACGCCGGAGGGCAGTCCAGATTCCTACTGGGGTTATTTGAGTAAACTTCCCAACACCTCTGAGCCTCAGTTTCCTCATCCGTCAAATAAAGATAATAATACTACTTAACTCGTCAGGTTGTTGTGCATAACAAGATAACAGGTGGGGAAAAGAGATAGTACAGTGCCCGGCACTTAGAAAAGTGCTCAACCCCGTGCTAAGCTTTGTTAGGGTTATTTGAATCAAGACAGGGAAGCTGTCCTAGGTTCCCTGACATTCTAGCAGAGTCATCAAGATCAGGTTGAAAGGAAGGATATTAGCATGGAGAGAGGCTAGGAGCTGCAGGAACAGAAATAGCAAAACATTCAGGCATTGATATCTGACCACTGGAGTTGTTCTCTCCAAAGAAAACTGACTGTCATGCTTATGGATGGGGACAGGAGAGAGATCTAAAGTCTCCTGCTTTTCTGCAGCATTTCCCTGTTTCTGCTCTGACGTTCTACAAGGCTGTACTTGGTGGAGGGTGGGGTCCGATCGACCCAATGTGGATTTCAGTTCTCCCAGTCACTGGCCGAGTGATACCAGAAAAAAGTCACTTCACCTCTCTGAGTCTCTATTTTCTATAAAATTAAGAAGACATCTATTCCCTTATAAGATCGTTGGGAAAATTAAAGGAGATCTATTCCTTACACACATGCCTGGCGTATATTGGGTACCTGATAAATGATAGCTGCTGTTATCTTCTTCTTATCATTATTTTCATGATAATAATCTAAATTATTACTGGCATTCAAAACTGCAAAGAACCTGAAAGAACGAGGATCTCCTCCTCTTTTCTTTCCGTGCTTTCCCTCTTTGGAGAATGCATGCTAGCTAACCCTTCGCCATATTCATTCTCTCTCTCTGGCTCTCTCCCTCTGGCTCTGGCTCTGGCTCTCGTTCTCTCCCTCCCCTTTTTCAGTGCCCTGATAGGTTCCTGAGAGGGCTGGAAGCAGGGATTGTGAACTGCCAGATTTCATGCCCTGCTCTCATCCCTCTCTCCAAAAGCTTATCAAATATTAAAAGCTGTGAAATAGGAGGCAGGTTTTTAATCATTTTAATCACAGCCTTCCTCAGCCTGCTCAAAAGGGCTCGAAGGAATCGATTCAGAAGTGGTAATTATGCTTGTGGCCCCGTGCCAGGCTCCAGGTCAGCACTGGAGCGGGCACCAGCGACAGATGGCAGAGGCACCGGGGAGGGCTCCTCCCGGGTGGGGGCCTCCGAACAGGAGAAGCCTCATGGGAGGAAATGAAGCTAAGTCATCCCAGGTTAGGCACCGGGCTTTTAAATGCACACCAAAATCAATTGCAAATCAACTTACTTTTATTAAGGCCTCCTTAAGTGCCAGACGTTTTTAGCCTCATTTAACCCGCTGAGCAAGTCAGGGAGGTATTTATCATTATCCAATTTATACGTGAGGAAACTGAGGCTAAAAAATGTTAAGTAACGTCCCAAGGCCCGTTAGAAAGTGGCACGGCCAGGTAGGTCCTGTTCTGGAGCCTGCACTCTGTCCTCTGGGCCTCCATCACCCTTGGGTTCGGGGGCCTGCTGCAGGGATGTCGGAGGGACTGCTACCCTAGATGCCCTGCCTCCCTCTTGCAGCCTCACTGTCTGTCCAGCTTTGCTCACCTCCCTCCCCCTCCCCCACTGCAATATCTTATTCCCTCTGGCTTACTCTTGCCCTCCTCTGGCTCCTGGGATTTATCCATGCACTTCAACCCCCCAGCGAGCCATTAATCCTTTCCAACAGCTTACACATCACAGCCCAGCTGCTCACCCCGCTAGACTCATTTCTGGACAATCCTCCACCCCGTCCACCTCCTTACTGCGTACTCCCGTGGGACCTAGCTTCGTGCAGTTCTCAAACACCTTTCTCTCTTGCCTTCTTGCCTTTGCACGTGCTTTTCCCCTGCCTGGAACAATGCACTGTGCCTCCCCCTCCAGGTCTCAGCCGAAACACCAGTTCTTCCTGGAAAGATGGCTGACTCACTCGGCATTTCCCACCACGGTGATACCGCTATAGCTTTCTCCCTATGAAGGCAACCAGTCTTTTTGGCGGGAGGCGGGTTGTGGGGGATGGCTTGTTTGCATTGCTGGGATTCCTCTGGCTGGCCAGTCTGAGAGGGCAGAGGGCACGTCTGCCTGATTCGCCACTGCAGTCCAGGGCCAAGCAGGGTACCCAGTGCAGAGCACGCATCGGTTAGACATTGGCTGAGTGCGTTACGTGAATAAGGAGACTGGGCTTAAAGGTGGGGATTTCTGGAGGCTTAGAAAATAGGGCAGAGTCATAGCTCTGGGCCAGATGAGGCATGCAAGTGAGCAGGGATGGCCATTTGCATACAAAGTACCGAGGAATATTCTTCAATATCACAAGAAGATATGTTTTCCGTCATTTTTCCTTGAAAAATGCATCCCTCTTGATCTATCTTTCATTTCCCCACATTTAATAGAGATGTGAATACAGAGAACTATGTCTCTACTATAAGACAAATAGCACCCCACGCACAGTAATAAATGACGACCTAAGTAGTCTACTTGTCAGAAAAGATGAAAGGGAGTGGGGCAGGGGATGGTGAGTAGAGGCACACGGACCCTGTCTAAAGGGATAGCTGCTTCTCAACCCCTAGCTGGCCAGGGGAATGTGGCCAGATTTCCTGACTTTTCAAAAGAAGCTGGGAATAGACTATATGCATAATGTCCCAATTTTTAAGAGTTGCCTCAATTAAACAAACACATGTACGCACAGACACACATGCACGCACACACAAACAAAAACAAAACGAGCCCAATAAAACATCTGCTGAGAGGTTCTGGGTCTTAGATTGGAACTTCTGCACACATTTTCCTGCCGAGTAGAGAAAAGCTCCTTGCAGATGGACCCAAGTGGGGGCCCCCCAACACCCGGAATCCACCAAATGCCTAGGGGCGTGTGCACCCCAAACACTCCCTTCTTATGTTCACAGTGCTTTCTTGAGGATCCTGCAGAATCCCCACACCAAAGGAGAAATGTTTATAACCCAACCAGGCAGCACTTAAAAGATCAAGGCATACATGGCATGCTGAAATCACTGGCCCCTTGTTCCCGTTTTCTCTCTGCTGTAGGATCAAATGCTTCCAGTTTCAATGATTAATCGCCTCTCAGTTTTCACCACAAGTTGTACAGTGTTATTGACTGGGACAGACATATTCTCTGGAACAAATGCAAGTCTTGGGAGGGGCTGCTGCTGGCCTGTGGCACCTGATTCAACTCACCCCTGAGACTGGGTGAGACTACCCCGGGCCCCCCCATTTACGGATGGGGCTCAGGGAGGCTCAAACAACTACCCAACAACTCTCATTACTGTGACTTTATTAATGGCTACTATCTCGTGAATGCTTACTATATTCTGGGTATTGTGCCCAGCACGTTGCATCTACTATCTCATTTTTTTTTTTTTTTTTTTTTTTTTTGCGGTACGCGGGCCTCTCACTGTTGTGGCCTCTCCCGTTGCGGAGCACAGGCTCCGGACGCGCAGGCTCAGAGGCCATGGCTCACGGGCCCAGCCTCTCCGCGGCATGTGGGATCTTCCCGGACCGGGGCACGAACCCGTGTCCCCTGCATCGGCAGGCGGACTCTCAACCACTGCGCCACCAGGGAAGCCCTACTATCTCATTTAAGCCTCATAACGCCCCTCATATCTTTGGGGAGAAAGAGGACAAAGAACCTTGGCGGCAACATGACTATTTTACACACGAAGGAAATGAAGCAAAGAGAGGTTAAGTCCAAGGTCACACAGCTAATAAGCAATAAAGTAGAGAGTCCAGCTTGGTGATCAGGGCTCCTGCCTGAGCTCAGGCATCATTCTCTTACCTGAGCCCAGACACAGACCCACAGAGTCTTTTCCAAGCTGGCTGGGCAAGGAACATTCTTTTGCAAAAGCCGCAGTTACTACAGTGCTTCTGTGGATGGTCTTGGGGTACTGCTGGTACTGTTCTTATGCACCTACTGTGTCACCTATGCTTGGGGGTTGGGGAGGGAGATACTATGGAGGACTGAGGAAATCTACTCCAGCCGCCCTTGCATTTTTCTTTTTCCAGTTAAACATGGTGAGTTTGCTCTCTGGGAATTTTCCAAGGCTCTGCCTCTCAATTCAAATCCTTGGAGATATTCTCCAGGGTCTACGAATTCTCAAGGGTAACATCTTTTAAAATTTTTTAATTTCTCATTTAAATAGTAAATTATTTAAACATCAGTTTAATATTCGAGATCATCGGTTGTAACCACCTTGTCACAATCTATGCCAAGAATCCGCAAAATACAGCTCATGGACCACATCAACGCCCAACCTATTTTTGTACGTCCTACAAGCCAAGAATTATTTCTACAGTTTTAAATCACTGGGGGGGAAAATCAAAAGAATAATAATGTTTCATGACACTTGAAAATTTTATAAAATTCCAATTTCGATGTCTATACCTAAAGTTTTATTGAAACACAGCAGTGCCCATTTGTTTGCCTGTTATCCAGAGCTACTTTTCCAATAAGACAGCAGAGTAGAGTAGTCTCAACAGAGACCATCTGGCCCCCAAAGCCAAAAATACTTACTATTTGGCTCTTGACAGAAAAAGTTCGGTGATCCCTGATTTATGCAGTGTGATTTTAGTGTCCATATTTTCATTTATGCTTTTAACTGAGTTAGGCATCTGTTTATTTTGGAGTTTGTTTTGTTTTCATTTTTATTGTTACGAGCTAATAAGGAAAAAAAATAGAGAGAAGAACTTAGGTACCTTCTAGAGTGTCCTCATGTGATCGAGTACAATTTTCTGATGGTTCCAGGAGAAAGCCAAGAGAGAGTTGAGCCAGTATAGCATGAGGTAGACCAGCAGGCTGAAGTAAAATGTAAAAAAATGTCAACTCCACACCATAGTCACACTGCAGGCAGAAGTTCACTTTCAACCAAACCACCTCACATTAAACTAATGTTGTTAATTTGAAGTTTACTAGTTTTGCAGTCTTATTTGTGCTTAATTTGGAAATTTGTTTCTGTTTTGTAGCTCAATAAGAGCTATAAGAGTAAGAATTTTATACCTAGCTTTATGTTTGCCTATGTTAAGTAACATTATGATAAGAATAATTTGAGTCAACACTTACTGTTTTGAG
This sequence comes from Leucopleurus acutus, assembly GCF_964270905.1. Lineage (NCBI taxonomy): Eukaryota > Metazoa > Chordata > Mammalia > Artiodactyla > Delphinidae > Leucopleurus > Leucopleurus acutus. The sequence continues at coordinate 30,374,943 of NC_139145.1, read as the reverse complement.
TCAACAAAAGGGTTGAGTCAAGTGTTGAGTCAACACTTAATGTTTTCCCCTTTAATAGGGCATATGTTACTCAAGTTATAAGCAGGAAAAATGGTTTCAAGAAGGGTCAATTACATTATACCTTTGAATCAGTATAATCTAGTATAAATTGCTACCTGCCACCCTGGCAGAAAATTCCGTCTCAGTTATTTTGGGAGGTCCCCTCCCCAGTTTGAGGAGAGTGGGGAGTGTCGAGTAAAAACTCTTAGGTTAAGTTGGGACCAGGTTCTCCTTTTAGGGTGGTGACCATTTTTTGCTACTGCTCCTGTGTCTATACTGCATTTGTATGTGCTGATCCCCACCATTCATCCCTTAGGCTCTGTTGCTGAATGGCTCAAAAGTGCCCCTCACTTAGTCCTCCCACTTGCTTCCTTTCCACCCACTCAGCCCACTTTCCCTTTATCCTCTCTCCTTCTGGAAAAAAGGAGCACAGTTTTTCTCAATAAGCCTTTAGAAGCACAGTGCTAGCTTGACTTTCCTGTGTGGGGCTGGGCAAAGGAGTCAGAGAGGACTGCTAACAATGGGCCTTTCTTCTTAAAAATTCACTTTATCACAACTGTTATATAAAAAACATAGTTTTCCCTCACTGAAAAGTTATACCCAGGCATTGATGATCAGAGAATAAATGGAGCTCTTTTAACCCTCTTCTGAGTTCCCCAGTGTATCAGTTAGCTATTGCTGTGTAACAAATCACTCCAAATGTAATACCTTAAAACAATATAAATTCTTTATTTTGTTCAAAAGTCTGCAATTTGTGCAGGGCTTGGCAGGGGTGGTTTGTCTCTGTTCCATGTGGAGTCAGCTGAGGTAACTCTATTGGGGCCTGGAGGATCCACTTTCAAGATGACTCACTCACGTGGCTGGCAAGTTGGTACTGGCTGTCATCTGAGAGCTACAGTCAGGGGCCTGTTTCCTCTTTACATAAGCTTCTTGTTTGGGCCTCACAGTAGATAGTGACCTCAGGGCAGCCAGACTGCTTACAGGGTAGCTAAAGATTTCAAGAACGAGTATTCCAGCAAGCAAGGTAGAAGCCGTAGTGCCTTTTATGATCTAGCCTCAGAAATCACATAGCATCACCTCCACCACACCTGTTGGCTGGTATTATTGCAAAAGCCCACTCAGTTTCAGAGGCAGGGGCCATAGACTCTCTCAATGGAGAAGTGGCAAGGTGCTAAAAGAGTATGTGGGATGGAAGCTATTGTTACAAGCATCTTTGGAAAACACAGTCAGTCACATCCAATTTAGCTTAGGATTGACCTTCCACCCTGACACAATTCCCTGTCATATGTTAGCTGCTTGGGCAAGTGACTTCAACTCTCCAAGCTTCTATCTCCTCCACTAAAGAGAGGACAAGTGAGTATTGCTTCAGGGTCGTGTTATGATCATTAAATGAGATAATATATAAAAAGTTAGCCTGATACCTGGCACAGAATACATGCCTGACAAAGGTTAACTTCTTGCTTTCTTCCCCGACTTCGTCCCAGCCAACCTGCACTGACTCGAAATGACCTTCTTCTTGGCTGCCACCTTGGAAGCATTTTCCCTCAGAAAATGTGTCCGTGTATTCATAAATTTACAGGTTACACAAAGGTGTTGTTCAAACATTGCTGGGTGCTTGGTCTTTTCAAAGTAGACTCTTGTTCTCAAAGCTGCTGGCTGTGGGAAGGAGCCCCGCAGGAGTCCTTTTGCCCACACTCGGTCTATGGGCGAGGGAAATCCGGACCTCCCTCCAGTGGGGCTGATGGAAGGGGAAGGACCACCATGTGTCTTTCCCAGAAGGGTGACGGAGTTCCGCGTCCATCCCAGTTCCCCTGAGATTTTCCTGGAAACCCCCGCGGCTAGCCCAGTTGGGAGTGTTAGCACATCAGATCCCATGCTTTGGTGGAAAATGTAAACACAGACCTGATTTTTCATTTTAAATGAAGCCAAACATATTGCTCCCAGCAGATGCCGAGTGACTCAATCTGTCCTCTCGGTTTTGAAGGGAACTGAAGAACAACATGGTAAAATAAAGCAAACAGCACATTTATTGGTGGATAAAATGCTGTTTTAGTCTACCCTGGCATTATATGGCGATTGCTATGCAGCGAACATCTGTTATTAAATCCAGACTTCTGTTGCCTGGATACATTAAGTCAAAAGCTGGAACGAGTGAGAAATCCATTTGTGTGTCTGTTGCGTGTGAATGTCAGAGCTCATATGATGCCTTTGTCTTCATTCTAACTGAATCTTTTAATATGGAATGTCTCGCTTGTTAATTCTGACTCTGGGCCAATACTGTTTTCATTTGATTAAAAAGAGTTAAAGAAACCAAGAAACAGTATTCTCTCAGGTGGTCTAAGTAACTTTGTTGATTAATTTTTGGAGAAGGCATGGTGTATTTGAAAAAAGTAGGATGCTTTTAAAGAGAATTCATACCAAATAACCCAATAATTCAAATTCTAGGTGTCTATCCCAAGGACACAGGGGAGATGAGCATATGTTTTTGAGGGCAAGGATGTTCAATGCAGTGTTACTTATAACAGAAAAAAAAAAAAAAGAAAGAAAAAGTTAAAAGTCACCTAAATGCACATATGTCAAGAGCTTCATTTATATTGGCTGCAAATTCCATGTTCTTCCACATCACGATAGACTACATTATTTACAACTTTATGCTATTCTAAAAAATGTTTCAGTGAATGACTTGGTGCAGGTGTTATTACCTCCTAAGGATAGATCGCTAGGTGTGGAATTGTTAGGACAAAGTGCATATTATATTGTTTATTCGTTCAGTCAACAAGCATGTCTTGAGTGACACTGTGTGCTAGGCAGCAGTGCTCTACACTGGGGCTCAGTGGGGGAGAAAAAGTCCCCACCTTCATGGAGCCAACAGAGTGAGAAGGGAGGAATGAAAACTAGAGGGATCTCCAAGACAGAAGCGAGTTCTAAGGAGGGGGCTGAGAATGGTGGAGAAGCTAGACAGGCATCTCTGAGTGCCACAGATCAGAGGGCATTGGAAGAATCACTCAGAGCTAGCAGTGGGTCCCCAAAATGTGGTGCTGGGAAATGTGGTGCATTCACTCAGTCACCAAATATTTGTCGAATGCCTACTAATGCCAGGCTATGTTCCAGGCAATGAGAACGCAGAAATGACCATAACCAATAAGGTATCTTAAAGCAGAAAGAGATGGACAATAAACAAACAAATTTCAAAAAATGGTAAATGCCATGGAGAAATTAAGGAGAGCTGGGGAGGGGAGAGGTCTGCTTAGATAGACTGGGCAAAGAGAATCTCTATGAGGAAGGACGTTTGAGCTAAAAAACGAACATTGAGAGAAGGATAGTCATGAATAGACTGGGAGAATGAGATCCTAGGCAGAAGGACCAGAAAGAGCAAAAACACTGAGGTGGGAATGAGCTTGGTATGTCTGAGGAGCAGAAAGATGGCCGTGAGTGAAGCCTAGTGAGCTAATTTGAAAATGGCTTAAGTCTATCTGTCAGTAATTGTCACTATAATGCTGTGTAACAAGCCACCCCAAAACTCAGCAGCATACAATAAACTGGGACTAGAACCCAGGTATGAATCTCTCCAAACTATCTTCTCTTCCATCCATATTCACCACCTCTCTATGTACAACCTATCTGCTCTGAAAACCACAAGAGCCTCAGAATGTATTAAGTACATAAGAACTAGTCCTGCATCTAGACGCAATGGCTCTCAAACCCTAAGGAGCATGAAAAATACCTATTAAAACCCTCCTGCACTGTTGGTGGGAATGTGAATTGATACAGCCACTATGGAGAACAGTATGAAGGTTCCTTAAAAAACTAAAAATAGAACTACCATATGACCCAGCAATCCCACTACTGGGCGTATGCCCTGAGAAAACCATAATTCAAAAAGCGTCATGTACCACAATGTTCATTTCAGCACTATTTACAATAGCCAGGACATGGAAGCAACCTAAATGTCCATCAACAGATGAATGAATAAAGAAGATGTGGCACATATATACAATGGAATATTACTCAGCCATAAAAAGGAACAAAACTGAGTTGTTTGTAATGAGGTAGTTGGGCCTAGAGTCTGTCATACAGAGTGAAGTAAGTCAGAAAGAGAAAAACAAATACCGTATGCTAACGCATATATATGGAATCTAAAAAAAAATGGTACTGATGAACCTAGTGGCAGGGCAGGAGTAAAGACGCAGATGTAGAGAATGGACTTGAGGACACGGGGAGGGAGAAGGGTAAGCTGGGACAAAGTGAGAGAGTAGCATGGACATATATACACTACCAAATGTAGAATAGATAGCTAGTGGGAAGAAGCTGCATAGCACAGGGAGATCAGCTCAATGCTTTTTGATGACCTAGAGGGGTGGGATAGGGAGGGTGGGAGGGAGATGCAAGAGGGAGGGGATATGGAGATATATGTATACATATAGCTGATTCACTTTGTTATACAGCAGGAACTAACACAACATTGTAAAGCAATTATACTCCAATAAAGATGAAAAAAATACCTATTAAGCTAGTTAAGTATATAATATCCTAGGCCTTGCCCCCAAGAGTCTGATTTAGCAGGACTGCGGAAGCCCCAGGAATCTGCATTTTCAAAAGTAACTGCACCTAGTTATGGTGAAGGTGGTTGATGTACCACTTTTGGAGAATCAACGATGAAAAATTCACCAAAGACAGCCTTAGGCAGGCTAGAAAGATGACCCTGCCTATTTCCCCTCAGGGTTAAGCAAAAGCTTGCCCTGACCCCACCAGTTGCCAGTGTCATGAAGTACCCTTGGGCATTTTTAGTGAGCACATCTCTTCACTGCGATGCCATCTTCCTGGCCCAGCGGGGAAAGCCTGGGCCAGGAAAGCATCTCCTGGGTATAATAAACCTCCCCTAGGGCTCTGGTCCCCGCTGAGCTCTGCTGGATCCTCTAGCATTTCAAAGTGAAGTTAGAGGTTCTTCAAACAGCTCGAGAGATTTCTTGGAAATCCAAGGCGCCTCATCCCCTGCTCAGAGCTGGATTTGGCTCTTAGCTTGGAGGTGGGAAGACCTCCTGGGCCAGGACTTAAGAGTGGCTCACAAGGAATCAAAGCCAGCTTTCTCCACCTTCCTCTGACAGCCCTGTGTGCTTCTCCTTTGATCCCCTGCCAGAGTGGGGAAAGGCATCCCAAAAGCTCATTAACAGCTCACATACTTTGCCCTGAATCAGCTCTTAAACACCGTGGGATGAACAGCCCTAAACGGGAAAGAAAAAAAATAAAATAATGAGTTTCTTACAAGTTCATAAATATCCCTGGTGCTTTCTGTCAGGCCAGGGTTTAGCCTTCTCTGCTCTAAACTTTATTTTCTGAGCCTCTAAGGAGAGTTGGCTATTGGTCCCTTGGCCATTAATTGCTTAGGTGTGCTGACCCCCTCCAAACCCCTCCACCACAACACACTGGTCCATGTCCCACTCCAAAAGTGACAGAACTGCTCCCAGGGATCTGCACCTTCTTAGAAACACTACTGGATAATTATTTCTTTAGTCTATAGTGACAGAAATACCATCTCTAGGAAGACAGAGTGGTAATAACTAACATTACTTGAGCATTTCCTGAGTGTATTTTGCATGCATTAGCCAACTTAATCTTTGTAATAACCCCATGAGGCAAGTACTGTTTTCACTCTCATTGCCAGACAAAGCATTTGAGCTTCTGAAAAGTCCCTCATGCAAGGTCACACAGAGCTGAGGTCCGAATCCAAGTCATTTGACCCTAGGACCCCTCACCAGCTACCTCACCAGCTCCCACTTCACATTGCCTTGAGCAGACCATGCCTACATGACTCCATTCAAGTTGGATGTTGACATAGACAACTCCAGGCATATCCAGGGCATGGATACTCAGAACCACATCACGTAAGGAATAGTGGCAGGACTTGAAGATGTTTTAACGTGAAGACAAGGTGGTCTCATGGCAGGGGTTGAGCAAGGGTATAGAGGCATAAGACATGAAAAGTAACTGCAGATACCTGATGATCTATTAAGAGACAAAAGGATTAGATGGCCCTGTATGAGCCCAAGAGTTACAATGTCCAATGAGGTGAAGTAATGCCAGGATATAAGAAAAAGCTTTCACATACTCAGAAGTGTCCAAAAAAGTGTTGGACTGCCTTGGGAAGTCTTGGGAATCTCCCTGTCATGGGAGGCATACAAGCAGAGACTTGGCAATGTCTTGTATAGAGGGGTCTCAATGTCAGATGACACAAATAACTTTTGAGGCACTTTTGACCCTGAGTATATGTGATTCGGTTGTGATTTGCTGGAGCCTCATCTCAAACAGCATTTTACGTTGTCATTAAAACGCCTAACACAGACTCCTTCTTAATAAGCCTAAAGATAGGCATCATCACTCCTAGATGATGTCTTCTTGGCCTGGGATGCAAAATTTTGTGGGCTTACTTCATATCCAATCCTTATCAGGTGATGTGTCATGAATCACAGATTACTGGAACTACATGAGACCACAGAGCTAATGATACAGGTGAAGAAACTGAGGCCTGGAGACAGCAACTAACTTGTCCCAGGTCACAGAGCTAGCGATTGCCACGTTGGGCTGGATTCAGGGCTTCAGATCCCGAGCTTACTGCTACACTTCCCACACCACAAGTCCTCCTAGAGTATCAGAGTATGAAGGGCCCTTAGCAGTCTTCTCAATCTGCAATGACAAATAGGATTCACTTCCCTGCGCCAACTTGTAATTCATTGGCTGTGATTTCCTGAAGAGCTGTTTCAGAAGGATTCTGGGGCCACGTCTGGGTTCAGTGGAAGAGAGATCTGTGAATCATTTATGATGGCTGCCTTGGGCATAGGTGGGAAAGTAACCACCTGTGTGCCAAGGCTCCTTGAGCTCATTCATCTCAGTGACTTTCTGGGTGTGCAAGCTGAGCTCTCAAGAAGTGATATGAACATTGCAGAAGAGATTATGAGGTGAGATGAGGTCTTAGCCACCTCATTTAGGAAAATGATTTAAGGATCCTTGTATGATGATTAAACCCACCTATGGAATGAGAAAGATACACAGCTGCCTTAAGCCCCATCAATATAGAACAGATGACAGGTGATATGTAGATGGTTTGAATAACAATTTCTAGTTCATCTTGACCAAGGTGCTTCGCCCTGGGTGGCAGGTGGCTCCGCCCCTTACATGTTGGGAAGTCATAAGCAGGTACTTCTCCCGGATCCTTTTGCTAATTGGTAAAATGAGGGATAAGGTTTTTCTCTCAGGGTTGCCATTGAAGAACAGAGAAAATATAAGTACTCAGCACAGCCTAGCACTTAGCAGTTGCTCAATAAATAGTAGCAAGTGCTAGCAATATAATATTGCATCTACCCCTTCTCTCTGTGTTAGCATCTTTCCAGGCTGTTAAAGGGTTAGCAGCAATGGCCACCCAAAAACAGATTGCCACAGGACACGTAGGTCATCAGCTCCAGATTATTGGTCTGGGGCAGATTTTTGGAGTCCCTTGTTCCCAAAGAGTTGGGGACTAGCCTTCCAGCTGACTGAGAAGGGGAAAGCCAGGAGGGAAGACCAGAAAATCCAAGGGTAGACCTCTTAGCCCCATAACACCTTTGACCTTCCAGTCCTCCTTGGGGATTCTCAAAGTCTACACTCCTGGTGCTAAATGTAGAGGAAGAGCCAGGGACAATGAATGCGACGTTTACTGCAGGCTCGATGTTGAAGGATTACACGTTTCCTTGAATTACAAGGGAGTGATCTGCCTCCCAAGCCTGCTATTCCCAAATTTATCAAAACACAAAGCATTTTTTAAAGACCCCTTCATGAACTGATCGAATGTACTTGACAACAGAGCCAGCGGGCCAGTCAGATCAAGTCTTCACAGCCCCTGAGAAGTTGCCTACACGATGGACATGACGGTTCTCAGAATCTGTGGGTAGGAGGGATTTAACTCCACGAATGGGGAAGGGAAAACAGGAAAGCTAATATTTACCGAGCACCTACTGTGTGTCAGAGGGTTTACAGAACAGTATCTCATTTAATCCTCACAACAAAAACACTTAATAATACTTCGTTTAGCAATAATCATTAGCTGTGAAATGGCTGAGATTTGCAATACTAATAGACACCAGCTACTTTGCATATGTGATGAGCAAACAGCAGCCCTCAAATTCAGGGGAGGAAGAAATGTAGTTTTTATATCACTCAATTTCATATCCATTTTGAGACCCCAGCCCTTTGGGTAGCAGGACCTTAACCTCTGTCTTTTCAGTTTCTCTCCCAACTTCTTTCCCAAAAGCTGCATCTAAGTTTGGGGCCGGAGCTGGGAGCGGGAACAGAGGAGCTCATTCTGGGTCAGTGCGTCAGCGGGGGTTCAGGACACCCAGCTCGGTTGCCCTCATCTACCTCAGCAAATGCAGAGACGTCCTCATTCCCATCCAGTCCTGGGCAGTCATCAGTGCCTCCTCTCTGTCCCACCCCAAAGGTGGGCTCATCAGGGCTACCCACCCGCCTGCCAGCACCTCCAGGCAACGCTTGGGAACTGTCCACTGCTCTGGGCACTGTGCCAGGGCATGCATGTGCTAGGAGGCTGCCTCAGCCTGTCTTCCTAGGATCTCTGCTGCTCTCGTGCCGGGCTGTTTGCAGAAACCCCAGCACCCAGCCTGTTTTTCAGTTGCATTCTTATCTCCAGACTGACTTAGGGGTTCTCTTTCCTCCCCTCCCTTCTCAGTGACCACAAACATCTTAGTTTTCTTCTTCCCTCCCCTCCTTGCCTCGGTTTAAGAGAAGCTGTATTGAACTTGAGGGCAGAAGAGGCTGCCTCTTCCTCTGTTCTTCAAAATCTATTGTTTTGGGCACAAAATGATCTCCAGGGCTCAGGCACCTGAGGCGTAATAAACTGAAACTCTTTCTTACCTTTCCCGTTGCATCTCCCACCCCTGTGGCAGTGAATGCTGCTGAGCCAACGGGGGGAAGCAATGAGAAAACCCCAACATGTTATCTCGCAGTATTCATGAGCTCTAATCCTCCGGTAGCCCTGTGAGGTCAAAATAATTGTCCTTATTTAACCTTGAGGATGTGGATGCTCAGAATGGACGTTTGCCTTGTCTGAGGTCTCACAGGGTAAGCAGTGGCACTGGGATGGGCCCAGAGCCCCCATCTGGCTGACTCTATTACCTGAAGATGGAATCTGGGTTGTGCCAGCTCAGTTGATAAGTAGAGGCTGCCTGAGGAATCGCTTTGAGAATTTTGAGGCTGCCTCTGAACTCGCTGAGTAGAAAAGTGCTGTGATCCATTAGTAATGTCTGCCATGGGCACTGGACTGGACAGCAGCCTGCCACGGGCTGCCAGTGCCAAGCCACACTCCCTAGACTCCGTGCGTCTTAGAAATTCTATTCGCATCTGTTGGCTAGATAAATTAATGAATGCCTGAACTACTTCATTAGTGCTAGATTTAGAGAAGGGGCTTGAGGCAGGAAGTGAGAGGGGCTGCTCACGGTCGATTCACAGCGGTCTTGGGAGGCCAGGCTGGACTGTTAGAGATAAGAATGGCAGGAGGGATTGGGACTTGAACTTGGAAGAGCTTGGAATTCCAAACTCAGAAGCCTGTGAGTTGCGAAAGGTTTGGGCTCAGGGGAATAACGTAAGAAAAGTCGCACTTAACAGCAGGGGGCAGCGAACAGTTGAGGCTGAAGGACCAGCCTGGAGAGCTTTGTAATCTGTGTGAGGTGTGGGGGAGATGCCCAGCCCATGGGAGAGGAAGGTCACGGTGACAAGGACAGGAAGACGTGGAGGGACAACTCACAGGTCTCGGAGGCTGGCGGAGGGCTCTTTTCCCTAGTGACTCACATGTTCCTTCTTTCTAGCTGAATTTCAGTTTTATTTTCAGCTCTAATCAGTGATAACAGAGAGATCCAGGTGCTTTCTTTCCCTTGCTCCACATTTCCCTCTGCAACCTCCTGGAACCTAACGATCCTCCATCCTCCCAAAGAAAAGAAGTTGACAGCCTGGAGCAGAGCGGCCTGTAGCTTCATGACTGTCATCACGGTGGCCCCCATTTACTGAGTGCCCTCAGTGTCCAGCACAGGGTCAACCCTTCCTAGGCATTATCCCCTTTAATCCCCAGCAGCCCTAGGAGGTAGGAACTACTAGTATCTATATTTTGCAGATGAGAAAACTGAGATTCAGAAAGGCATAGTAACTTGCCTAAGGTCACATCACCAATAAGTAGTAAATCCAGAAACAAAAATCGTTTTTTAAATAAAATCTGGGGCTTCCCTGGTGGCGCAGTGGTTGAGAGTCCGCCTGCCAATGCAGGGGACGCGGGTTCGTGCCCCGGTCTGGGAAGATCCCACATGCCGTGGAGCGGCTGGGCCCGTGAGCCATGGCCGCTGAGCCTGCGCGTCTGGAGCCTGGGCTCTACAACGGGAGAAGCCACGACGGTGAGAGGCCCGCGTACCGCAAAAAAAAAAATAAATAAATAAAATAAAATAAAATCTGAGTTCAAAGCTAGCTTCCTTAACAATATGCCTCTGGCCTAATTAAGCCATGACATTTCACAGGTGGAAGTGTCCTTAGAGAATATCTAATCCGACTCCCTCACTTTCCAGAGGGGAAATCTGAGGCTCAGAGAGGGGACGGGATTTGTCCAAGGTCACCAGTGAGTTAGAGGATGAGCTGGGACTTGAACCCAATAGAGGAAGGAAGCCTGACTCTGCAGCCTGTTGGTTGTTGATCTCCTCTCCCACATTTCACCACCTTCTTCCCACCCCCAGCCCCCATTGGACGTTGACCAGGTGCATCCTGACACCTAGCTCCCTGGCAAGGCCTTAACGAGGACTGAATTCATGACGTCTCCCCAGCCTTTCAGCCCCTGAGCTCCCCATCCTCCTTGCTCAGAGATGTTCAACTCCACCAGCATGTTTCCCAGGCACACCCTTCCTGCCTGTTACCCGTGAACATATCAGCCCCCACCTCTCATTCCTGCGGCAGAGATGGTTCTGTTGTCACTAGAGCAATAGTGCACCCAGCGGCATCTAGAACTCAGCTCATGATGGCATAGTGAATGGAGGAAATAGAGCTGAATATATCCATGGCGAATATTCCTCCCAGGGTAGACGGGGCCATCGACTGAGTGGCCCATGACAGATGTCCACATGGGACCCACTTGCAGGGCCACCTTCACTCCTTTAAGGAGCAGGCCTGTCTCCCAGGCTGGCCATGCTTCAGATCGCTCTCCATCCTAGACCACGGACCTCCTGAGCCCTGTCTTGAAGGAGCTGGTGTTTCCACATGTCTCCGACAGTGCCTGTCAAGCAAGCAACCTTGACCCTGCAGTTAGGGAGGCTGGAGGGCATAGCGGTTGATGGCACAGCCTCTGATGTCAAATGAATCTACTTTCAAGTTCCAGCTTTCCTCCTCACTGCCGGTCAAGCTGGTCAATGTCCCTGAGTCTCAGTGCCCTCATCTGTAAAAGGGGGAGAATGAATCCCTATCCCATGGCGTGGTCATGTGAATTAAATGGGATCATATGTGTGTTTGGCATGGTTCCTGGTGCACAGTAGGTGTTTAATAAACAATTGCAATAATAATAATAACAATAATAGTAGTTACTTCTTTATAACCTTCACAGCACTTTGCGTATATTAGGTGCTGTAGTAAGGTGTTGAGATTAAGGTGCTGCTTCTGCTGCTGCTAACTGATGATCATGATTGACGGTGGTGGGGAGGAGAATAGATGAGAATGTAAAAGCCCTAATGGGCCTTAGAAACAGCAGTTTGTTGCAATAGAAATTGCATGAACTTTGCAGCCAGACAGTTGAACTTAAATTTATTACCCATCTGTGTGACCAGGGGAAGTAACCTCATCTCTCTTCGTCTGGGCCTCATTCCCTCATCTTCTATAGGGCTGCTGGCAAGAGTAAATGAAGCCATGCTTCTAAAGTGCTTACCCAGTACCTGGCCTAGTAGACGTTCAATTTCGAGTAGGCATTGCTGTTATTTTTGTCAGTACATTTCTGGTCTCCCCAACCCATGGGTCAGCACTCCCCTTGAGAGCAGGTTGTACACTGCTCTGTACGTGGTCCTTGAGGACAGGGGCAGAAGAGTTATCCAACAGCTATTCATGGAGCAGTGTCTGTGTGCCTGCCACTACGCTCAGCACACGGTGGGGACGAGAACAGACAGGATCTTGGCCTTCATGGAGCTCACAATCCAGTGGGGAAGACAGATGAACGACAAGTCTGTAATTACAAGTGGATGTTCAGAAGGAAACCAAAAAGTTGCATGATACAGAATAATGTGGGATGGGGCGGTGGGTGTTAGTTTCCTATCACTGCTGTAACAAATTGTCACAACTTTAGTAGCTTAAAACAGCACACATTTATTATTTTACAGTTTTAGAGGTCAGAAATCAGAAATGAGTCTTAAGGGGCTAAAGTCCAGGTGTTGCAGGGCTGTGTTCCTTCTGGAGTCTCTGGGGGAGAGGGCATTTCCTCGCCATTTCCAGCTTCTAGATGCTGCCTGCATTCCTCATCTCATGGCTTCTTCCTCTGTCTTCAAAGTGCATCACTCCAACCTCTGCCTCTGTCATCACATTGCCTTTCTCTGACTCTTATCCTCTTGCCTCTGATAAGGACCATTCTGATTACACTGAGCCCACCTGGATAATTCCAGGAACTCTCCCCATCTCAGGATCCTTAATTTAATCACACTGCAAGGTCTCTTGACGACGTAGGTAACAGGCTCCAGGGATTAGGGCATGGACATCCTTAGGGGGCCATTATTCAGCCTAGCACAGGGGGAATCTACTTTAGGTACGTCCTGTTCTGGACATCACCAAGTTTAGCACATAACAGAGGCCATGAATGAATGAATGAATTAGTGAATGAATGAATGGACAAATGACAGAGAAAGAGAGAGGGAGAGAGACAAAGCCAGCCTGTTCCAAGCAGTCCAGACTTGAAATGGGCTCTCATGGGTCCCCTGAGAACCTGTTGCTTTGCTCATAGATCTGCCCTTGGGCATCAAGGGTCAGACCCACTGGAGAATTAAACCTTTCAAGTTCATAATGTAAAAAATTCAATGCCCTGGAGCTGAAAGTCAGGGAGGGACCTAAGAAACCAGCCACGTACTGAGGCCTCATCTGGGTGTTTCATAGAATTCATGGTCCTCTGTTTCAACAGCCACTGTTGTCTCCATTTCTCAGATGAGGGACTGAGGCACAGAGAGGTGCAGTCACTCACCCGAGGCCACACAGCCAGTGAGTGGCAGATCCACTGAGGCTTAACGCCAGCTGCCTGGCTGCAGGGCCAGTGCTCTTATTTCCATCGCACACACTTAATAAACCACTCCTGGGGCCACCCAGCATTGTCCTCAAGGGGACTTCCTATTTCCCTGCTGGATTCTATGTACGATTCGTTTCTTGCAAGATTTTAAAAAGCAAGTATCGGCTTGTGATGGTGCTGGTCACTCACTCACGCCTACGGCAATGCCCTCTATTGTTTTACTAGGTGGTGTCAGTAGGAGGGCAGCCTCAGACCAGGACCGAGGGAGACACACACACACACACACACACACACACACCTGCCTTCCTTCCTAAACCCTCAGCTCCCTGAATGAGGCTCCTGGCACAGCTCCCCTAGGGAAGGAAATGCAAGAGGTCGCCAAGGGAGCCCAGTAGCTTTGCAGAGCAAACCACTCCCTGTTCCATGTCCATATCTAGACTGTTTCCTGTGACTCAGTCTGACTACAAATGGCCACAGGTCGAGGACCAAGGTCAGCCCCAGGAGAGAAGGGATGTATAGAGCAGAGGCTCAGCATCCAGGCCTGGGAGTTAGACCAGGGCTCTTTTACCTCCTCTGCTTCTTGCTTATGGCCTCGAGTACATTGTTTCTCCTCTCTGACCCTCAGTTTTCCCATCTGATAAAATGGGCATAATGTGTCTACCTCTTCAATTAAAATTAGATGATACTTTCACATCAGCATTAGTGCAGTTCCTAACACCTAAAAGGTACCAAATAAGTGGTATTTGTTATTACCTAATTTAATTAGGTATTCAGAGTCTCAAATTAATAAACTTACATATTTACCGAGTACCTACTCTGTGCATACCCTACACTGGGGATGAGGGGGGCTGTTTATTTTAGACAGGGGTCCAGGGAAGTCCCCTCGGAAGAGATGACGTGGGAGCACAGACCAGAATGAGAGGAGTATATGCAGGTACTTGATGACTGTACTTAAATTAGTCTTTTTCGTGGGCTGAGGGTGGCCTGGGAGCCCATTGACCTTCAACATAAGTCGTGAGGCCTGGCCCGGAACAGAAGCCTCTGCAGTCAGACAGTCGAGGGTTCAAATCTCAGCTCTGCTACTCTCTAGATGCATGGCTTCGAGTGGCTGGCCTTACCTCTCTGAGCGCCTCTTTCCTCCTCTGCAACATGGGGTCGGGGATGGGTACTGGCATCCGGTACACGCTCTGTAATTGGTGAGTGCTGGTATTCGTATTATGCGATGCAAGTCTGGCAACTTGGAGCAAGTAGTGATGACCTTGAGTGTGGATAAGAGGCAGCTGGAAACCTTCACACTTCCCTTGGCCGGCCTGGGAGAGACCAGGGGAGCTGCCATCCCAGAGCACCCTGATCCCGGCTTTGGCCTAAGTCACTCGCCTCCTGGCACTTATCAACCACTGTGATAGTTGCCAGCTGCAGCTCCTGAAGGGAAGGCTTGGGGACCAGGGAGCCACATCCTGCAAACTGAACTTAAGTGCTAGGAGGCAAAGCAAAAGAGTGTAGGCAAGCAAGTCTGAGTCAGAAATGAGATCCCCAGTGACCGGATGGCTGACGGCAGCTGAAATGTTCTCATCTAACTGCCGAGGCTTAGTGGCTGGGCTCTGGTGTATGGTTTGGTGATGGTCAGTGTTGGGGGACACTGGGTTCGAGGGTGATGGGAGGGATGGGAGAGGTTCCAGTTTCACTCCAAACTGCCTCCAACCCCAGCTCATCACCAACCTGACGGGGCAGGATTTACTATTATCACGACCACTCCTAAGACTATCTGTATTTTAAATGATAGGGTCCCCTGCCGGACTGTATTAGTCCTATTATTTTAACAGTACATATGCTGTAACAAACAGCCCCAGAGTTTCAGTGGCTGAAGGTGGTAACAGTTTACTTCTCACCAGTGCAGCTCAGAGTGGAGGGGGCAGTGCATCTATGCCTCTGCTCCATGCAGGCTCCTTCCGTCTGTGGTCCCTCCCTCTTCTGTGTCTTCTAAGCCCTCTCCCTTATGCTGCTGGATGGGGAAAGGGAGGCTGGGTTAGCCTGAGCAGTCTGTATGGAGCGGGCCTGGAGAAGAAGACAACACGGATACAGAGGAGTTTTTCTAGGTTCTGTCAGGCTGACCACCACATTCATGGAGAATGTGCTGAGGTGTCACCCCCTTTAGGTAGCATTCTCTGCCCCCCTCCACCTTCCCAAAGCAACCCGAGGTGTGTGCGTGCACACACACACACACACACACACACACACACACACACACACATCAGGCACGCTTTGTGCTTCCCCCACGCCCTAGGCTGAACTCCAGCAAAGCACATATCACAGGGAGTGATCATCACCTGCCTGTATGTCCTTCTTCTCAGTAAAGTCTGAGCCACAGGGAGGCAGGAGCTGTGTTCCCAGAACCGGGACTGTGGTGGACGCTCTGTTTAGTTTGTTTGAGAAGGAGGGAGGGGCTTCCCTGGTGGTCCAGTGGTAAAGAATCCACCTTCCAATGCAGGGGACGCGGGTGATCCCTGGTCGGGGAACTAAGGTCCCACATGCTGCAGGACAGCTAAGCCTGTGAGCCACAACTACAGAGCCCATGTGCCCTGGAGCCTGCACGCCACAACTAGGGAGAGAAAACCCTCACATCACAACTAGAGAGAAACCCCTGTGCCGCAACGCAGCCAAAGAAATAAAGAAATAAAGTCTTAAAAAAAAAAAGAAGAAGAAGAAGGGAAAGAAAAGAGGAGAGAGAAGTAGCACTTGTTGAGATCTCTCAATTCTTTTTTTTCAATGGTGGTAAAATATACATCACAGGAAATTTACCATCTTAACCATTGCTAAGGGTACAGTTCAGTACCACTGAATACATTCACATGGTACAACCACCACCAACAACCATCTCCAGAAGATTTTCATCTTGCAAAACTGAAACTGAAACCCATTAAACACTAACTCCCCATTCCCCCTCCCTCCAGCCCCAGGAAACCCATTCTGCTCTCTGTCACTGTAAGTTGTGCTACTCTAAGGACCTCATGTAAGTGGAATCATACAGTATTTGTCTTCTTGGGAGTGGCTTATTCACTCAGCAGAATGTCTTCAAGGTTCATCCAGGGTATAGCATGGGTCAGAATTTCCTTCTTTTTTGATTAATATTCCATTGTATGTATATACCACAGTTTGTTTATCCATTCATCCCTGAATGGACACTTGGGTTGCTTCCGCCTTTTGGATATTGGCTATTGTGAATAATGCTGCTATGAACATGGATATACAAATATCTGTTTGAGTCCCTACTTTCAATTCTTCTGCATATATACCCAGAAGTGGAATTGCTGGATTATATGATAATTCCGTTTTTAATGTTGTGAGGAACCGCCATACTGTTTTCCATAGCAGCTGCACCATTTTACATTCCCACCAGTGGTGCACGAGGGTTCCAATTGACCACATCCTAACCAACTCTAGTTATTTTATGTTGTTTGACAATAATTATCTTAATGGGCGTGAGGTGATATCTCATTGTGGTTTTGCTTTGCATTCCCCTAATGATTAGTGGTGGTGAGCATCTTTTCATGTGCTTATCGGCCATTTGGGTATCTTTTTTGGAAAAATTCTAGTCCCTTCAATTCTTTATAAATATTATCCCCATTGCTTGTAACAGCCCAACGAGATGGGTATTATTATGCCCATTTTACACTTAAGCAAACTAAGCCCTGAAAAAAACCCAAGTGACTTATCCAAGGTCGTGTGTGACGTAGAAAGTGACAGGGCTTATATTTAAACACCAACCCTCCTCTTTCCAAACACTAAGCACATTCTATGAAGGCGACCATTATTACACCATTAATAGCATGTTGACTTATCTGTTGTCCTCCCTGTCCCACCCACATGTAGACTGTGCATGCCTGGAGATCAGAGACCGTTTCTTAATTGTCTTTGATGCAGTGACGGGCACATGTAAGAATATATGAAATGTTGAATGAGTAGATGCAGGCCCAGGGCTACACCCAAAAACTGCATGTCATGACTTGGAAGGCTTGACTTAGCCACTCCAAATCTAGGTTTCCTTATCTACAAAATGGGGATAGAAACTCAACCCTCCGTGGCCTGTTGGAAGGTCGGAACTAACACCTCTGCCAAGTGCCAAGCATGGTGCCTGGTGTGTCTCGGGTGCTGACTAAATAAATGGTAGAAACCAAGAACAGTGCCATGCTATGGGGTGTCGGTGAATGACAGACAAAACGTAATTTGCCTTCTGCTTGCTTTCCTTCTAGTTAGGGAGGCAAAACAGCCCAGCAATAACTAAAGGGGAAAATTGAAGCCAGCACAGACTACAAACAGGCTTGTGTGTGTGTAGATTATCTCAGGACCAATTGAGGAGAATCTGCACACACTGGATGCCTCAGAGGAGGGGACCCAGGAGTCAGGGAGGTTAAGGAAATTCGTTCATTTACTTCAAGTGGCTTAATCTTTGCTGTATACACTTCTGCATGGTTGGAATTGATTAGGCAGATATCTCTTCTTCTAGAAGAGAGCGGGACACAAGGATAGTGTGGGCAAGTGGCCTGGTCCACGATCAGGTGGGGAGGAGAGCCCCCTGAAAGCAGAAGGAGTCTCTTCTGAATCCATCTGGCTTCTGCCTACCGACCCCACGTGTCCTGGAGACCCTCCCACCTCCCAGCGGGAAGCAGAACCCCTCACGTCACACCAACTCCCAGAAATGTGTACTGGAAAGAACCTGCCATTTGCTCCCTGTGTCCCCAGCACCTAATGGAGTTATCGTGGAGAGGGGAGCATTTTTAATTTACTCTGGAGGGGTGTGTGGAGGCCTGGTGCCACCACCTTCCATCTCGATGACAACAAACGCATTCTTCACTATAATTAAAATGTCACTTTGATAAATAATTCCATCAGCCCCCTTCCACCTATGGATAGCTTCCCGCTATAATTGTTCACATTCTGCTGAATTAGAAGTATTCGAGGGAGAATTTAAGAGGTATTTAGGGAACAAAGATAAATCGGGTATGTTTTCCACCCTCCCACGGCCCCTCATTAAACAGATATCACCCCTCACTGGGGGTCCCTCTCCCCAGTGTTCTCTCAGTCACTCTTCCCAAGTAGAGGGAGATGAAGGGGTTGTCACCTCATGGGGGGCCTCATAGAGGGCTGGAGTTTGGGAACATGTGTCGGGGGGCTTCCCTTCCCAGCCATTACTGTAGAAAAGGGAGAGTGGGCTCTAGCTTCAAGAGGGATATAAGCTTGGAAAAGTCAATTAGCCTTTCCGGACCTCTGTTGTATAACGGAATACAAGGTTACCCTTAAGAGATTGAGTCAAGATATAATTCTTGCTCAATGAGGAGTCATTTGATATTGTTTGAGGGGGGCTTCTCATTTTACAGATGACAGGCCCAGGGCTCCCAAAGGGCAGCTTCTCCTACATGACACAACTAGAAATGGGCAAGGCCAGGATTTCTGAGTCCCCAACATGGTATAAAGCACATGGTAGGAGCTCCACAAATGTTCCTGTCTTTCCTTATTTTTGTTGGTGCCTCCTTCTTCCTAATAAATCACATCCATTGGGATTATATAGGATGCACAGAGCCAGTCACAGGGTGCTGGACACCTTGGGGGAGCATCCTGGATCAGCGTTGCCTGGGGTTTCAGAAAGAGATGGCATTTGTCTCTTCCCCCTCCAAGAGATGGGTGTATCTACGTGGCTAAGAGCACAGTACTTTGTAGTCAGAAAGCCAGGGTTCAAGGACGGCCTTTCCCACTATGGGGCTGGGTGTTACGGACTCTAACTACAGTTTCCTTCTCTATAAATGTAAATAACAATTGTCAAGTCTCCTCAATGAGTTGTGAAAGGCAGTACCACAAGGTCCACATGTGGTAAACATTAGCCGTTGTTCCCACTGGGTTTCTCATGAAGAGTGTAGCAGGTACCACTTGGCCATGTGGTTTTAAGTGCTGTGTGCACAACTGGATGGGATGGAGCATCAGATCAATCTAACTAGGCCACCCCTCCTTCAGACAAGCCCCCCAGTCCACGTGCGAGAGTCCACTTCAAGGCCACCAAAATCCTGCCAAGCGGCTCCCCTGGCCTGGCTTCTTCCAAGAGTTCTGAATGACAGGTGTTCATTGGTCGTGGTAGATGCTGAGGCTGGGGGTTGGAAGGGTGAAGGATGGAGGTGGGGGTAGGCGATGGAGTGTAGGAGGGGTGCAGACAAAGGGGACGCGGTGGTGCGACCTGGTTGTGAGTCTGCTCTGAAGCAGAGCCCAGGAGGACAGCCCTCAGGTCAGGGAGCTGTGTCTGCGAGGGCCATGCCTTGTGTCATCAGTAGGGGAATCTGTGAAAATAACTCACAGCAAGTGTCGCTGGCCAGAGAAGCAGAGGACCCTGCATGAGGCCCACCTTCCCCAGGCTCCATCCCGAGCATTTCAAAAGATGAGCCGTCCCCCGAGGGTAAGGTTGCGATCTACTGCGCAAGGGGGCATTGTATTTGCACTGAGCACTTTGCCTGGAAGATCTGTGGTAGAGACCCCAAGATGATGGAAGGAAGAGACCCCTGCGTCTCTCCCCTGCAGAGGCCCCTCAGGGCTGATTCCCTGCCCATCTCCAGGACTAACTCTCTGGGGTGTAGCCTGTGGTGGGCCACAGTGCTTAGGTTCTAGAATGTAGGAGGAAGGGGAGAGGAGAAGGAACTACCACCCGTGTTAGCTCATTTGATCTTCCTAAGAACTCCGCAGGATAAGTATTTTACCCCACTTTACCGAAGGGAAGCTGAGACTTAGAGACAAAGGATAATTTTGCCAAGATCACACTTCTAACAAATGGCTGGATTTGAACTCAAGGCTCTGACTCCAAAGAGCCAGGCTCTTTACAACTGATCCATCATCCCCCTACATTATGCAAGTTTGCACCATGGGTGTAGAGCAAGCGTTTGACAGGCAGTGCTCTCTTGTAGCCTTGAGGAAGGCCTGTGTGGGGAAAATGGGGCAGGGGAATGTCAGGGTGATGGGCTTCATCCAAGCTCATTCCACACCTGCCTGGATAACAGGGCTGCCAGTGGTGTACTTACCAGGCTAGCTGACATTCCTTCCAACATGAAGATGCAGGGACCCAAAAGAGTTGTTTCTGAAGCTCCAAGGTTTGAAGAACATGGCTTTGAAAACAAAGAAGGGAAGCACATGCAAAGGGTTTGTTTATTCTCTTGTACGCAATAAAAAGACAGTAATTCAAACAACTTGTTCTAGAACATTGGAATCCCCCACCCCCATACAGGGAAGCTCATCTGTCCATTCGTTTAAAAAAAAAAAAAAGCACATTTCTCTGCAAATGCTGACACCCTGTGACACACCCACCCAGCCCACCCACTACACCGGTTGTGAGGCCACGGCTGCCACGTGGAGATCTTGTCACAGTTGGCAGCCGCCTCTCGGATCGAGAACTGAGGGACCCTACCTTTGAGACCCGTGCCAGACTGGGTGTCACCTGAGAGACTCAGGTGTGTTCCAGAGCGGTGTCCATGAGCCAGGACTCCTGCCTGAGGTACAGTCAAGGAAAAGAGAAGTGACATCACTAAGAAAGCACCTTCTAAAACATCGTGGGACAGTGGAGAGAGCATCAGACTTGGAGCCGGGACGCCAGCTCCAGGGGTCACTGGTGAACGCCCCTGGGCGAGCGCCTTCCTTTCTCTGGGCCTCAGCTGTGCAAACACTGGACAGCGGTCCCAAAGCTCTCATCCTGTCTGAACACCCCTCCAGTTTGGGGCCTGCTTAGTAGGTGGCATTCTGGTGGACCAAAGCTGGAGCTGTGACCAAGGCCAAAATGGATACAGGAAATGAAGATGCTAGAAGCCAAAGGGGGTTGCCCAGGGAGTTCCCAAACCAATGGGACTGGAAGCAGACGTCAGGGTCAAGGGCAGAGCTTCTAGGAAGCCAGCGGGCAAAGCGCGGGAGAGCGTGTGGGGTTAGCCAACACTGATCGAGCACTGGCTGTGTACCAGGCAGCGCTCAGTGTTTACTATATATTCAACTCCTTTCAGCCACACAGTCGGGCCATGGGTGAGCTTTGTGGGGAAACTGAGACACGGAGAATTGAAGTGACATGCTCACGTTCACGCAGCAGCCACCGGAATGAAAAGCCAGGGTTTGAACCCAGCTGACCTGGCTCCAGCGTCTGTGCGTGTTCCTCACGTCTGGCCATCCTGCCTCTGTTGGGGTCGGGCAGGGCCATCATCCCTGAACAAGCATTTGGACCCCGGAGAGTTCACGAATGGTGGGTGGCTGGCTCAGTCCGGTTTAAAGGGCAGGAGCAGGACAGTCGCTTGCAGCTGCAGGAACTCTATGACTCAAACCAAGGCAGAAGTGACAGATGGGCGTGGGGGGGCGGGAGGTGTCTTACTCTGTCATCCTCTCCTGGTGAGGAAGGGGCTGTCCAGCCTTCTTGCGGGGCTGAGTCGGGCATCTCACAAACCATCTAATTGAAACGTCTTCACGGAGCCGCGTTTCCCGTCACGCGGAGCAGCCGCCAGGGTCCCCCTTCGTCTCTGCTGGCCGAGAGGCTCGTCTCCCACACATCGCGCTCCCTCTGCCACCTCCTGCTGGAATGGACGATCGTGGATTTTGGAATGAGATCAATCTGGAAGATGAATGGATTCATGGGCCCATAAAGGGGTCATGAATCACTGGCCTCAATTACTGCCTTCAATCCTGACAGGATGAATTCTCTCAAGCAGATTCTCCTTGTCAGACAGACATGGGAGGCAGTGGCACGACGAATCTCAGGCCACCGATAACATCATTATTCCACACCAGGCTGGTTTCGGTTCCCCAAGCCGCCTTCCCTTAATTTGCGGCTCACTTCTGATGCTGGAGAGGACAAGAAAATAATAAAATAAAATATATATGTATAAAAGGAAGAAAGAAAAGAAAGCGAGAGAGAGAAAATGGGGAAGCTTTCATGCCACATGGAAAGGAGACAAGATAAATGTACCGAATCTGATTTCAAAAACTGTTTGAAAACCCTGTCCAGGATTGTCAGAAACGGCCCTGGCGTCCTCAGGAAATGTGTCACTGCCAAAGGCCTGCAACGCTGAACTCTGCAGCCCCCGCTCCTGCGTCCTGGTGACTTGTTTAGAACTACTTCAAACCAGAACAAATCAGAGACAACTGCAGTCTCTCCTAGCCCTTCAATCACTCATAATCAGACCGTGTATTTTAGCAACAAAATCTTCCCTGGCTGAAGAGCTCATTCATCTGCCTTCTGCAAGCTCAATGCCCTTTGAATGGGAAATGAGAGGAAGCCACCTGCCTCTCTGGCAGCCAGGGAAGCCGAGAGAAGGAAGGAATTGCCAGCCCACTCCCTGCCCCATACATCACCAGCGGGAGCCCAGACCAGCAGGGACCTGCAGGTGAGGAGGCGACCAGCCAGCGAGGGGCTGAGAAGGTCGTCATCCAGTTCCACACGTCCTGCACCGGATACCTGTCCGTGGTCTCTCGGTTTCAATTCTGCTGCTGCCATCTTTCAGCCATGTGACCCCAGACAAGTTACCTAGCCCTGTGGGTATAGAAGCAAACCCATGGAAACAATGAATGAAAGAAGCAGAGAACCAGGACTTGGGTGGACCTGACTTTGATTTTTTTACTCCACCTCTCGGGAAGCAATCACTTCACTTCTCCAACCCTCATTTTTTAATCTGTAAAAGGGGGACAATAATACCTATCTGTAAGGTGGAGACAATAATACGTACTTGGCCTCTCTCACAGGGTTTTATGAGGGTCAAAGAAGCAAGAGAGATGGACGGGCACGCTTGAGATGTTACAAGTGGGAGGTAGAAGTGTTATTTCAGCATTAGGAACCTTGTGCGAACATGTGCACCCTGGGATCAGGTGAGCTTGTCCGACCACAGCTGCACACACTCAGAGCCAGGGCAGGGTTTCTCTCTGCTGCCTGCCCAAGCACCGCCCATTACCAAGGACTCCCACAGGTCAGAGGCTCCGAGGTTGCAGAAGAGGAGATCTTGGTCTTGCGCAGGGAGGGGAGGCTTGGGAGATGCCCGGGGGGCCCCGTCACACCTCTGCGGGACCCTCTGCAGGAACAGGGCTCTGTCCTGCTCTGCATGGGACCAGGGGACAGAAGCCAGCTGAGACCAGAGGGGAAGAGGCTTCCTGCCATCTCAGATGCTGAAGCCGAAACGGGATATTGAGAGTGCAGACGGGCCCTGAACCACATCTGAAATGCTCCCTCCTGTGCCCCTACCTGTGTGTGTGCAGGGGGTCAGGTGGGAGGGAAGAGAAGGCAGAGAACACAAGGCTGAGGCCCTGGACCATAAGTAAGGCAGTTTATAGATCCCGTAGGCCTGCGTAGACCTACAGGCTGCCCTGGAGTTGAGGTCCACTGACACTGCCTTAGCCAGAACCAGAGGCCAGAAGGGGCACTAGAGTAGGAGCCAGACAGAACCAATTCACTCCTCCTTCCTCTAGCAAATGTCGCCTCTAAAATCGGACATCAGTCTGTGGGTAAAAGTGGAAGCAGCAATTAAAATGAGCTAATACACAATGCCAGGCATACGGTCTGTGCTCAATAAATGCTATTGTGATTACACTGGAGAGCGAAGTTGTTGCAGCATACAATGCATTCATCTTTGACCTGTGACCTCTCACCCAGACACAACTAAGGAGGCCCTTTTCTTCCCCAGAAATCCTGTGCAATCTAATGGTGGCACCTGCTTAGTTTTCTTACATCTCAAATGAGATCAGGGCAACTAATGTCCAACCACTGCCCGACTTGTCAGAGTTACAGGTCCTTTATCTCATATAATGAGTTGCCCATCATTGGAGGCAATCAAGTAGAATATTTCTGGTCACATGTGGAAGAGGAGGCAATAGCCAGGAGGAATGCAGAGGTGCTTTCCCACCCCAAGATTTTGTGATGCTTAGGACTGTGGGGTGGACATAAGCATGTCATGGGTCTGGGAGGGGGGAGTGAAAAGTTAGAACACTGTGAGTGGGGGAAGGGGAAGAAACTGGAGAACCCAAGAGCCGGCATATGAATTTCACCTGAATATCTTCTTCTTCACTTCCTCCTTCCTCCAGCACTGACCTGAATGAGGTATTTAAATAAGGACAACCATGGAAGCAACCTAGGTGTCCATCAAGAGATGAATGGATGTAAAAGACGTGATATATATATCACATATGTGTGTGTGTATGTGTGTGTGTAATGGAATATTATTCAGCCATAAAAAGGAATGAAATTCTGCCATTTGTAACAACATGGATGGACTTGGAGGGTCCTGAAACCATACAACTCCTTTAATCCATTTTGAGTTTATTTTTGTATATGGTGTGAGGAAATGTTCTAATTTCATTCTTTTACATGTAGCTGTCCAGTTTTCTCAGCACCACTTATTGAACAGACTGCCTTTTTCCATCGTATATTCTTGCCTCCTTTGTCGTAGATTAATTGACCATGAGATTGCACCACCGCTCGTAACCGCATACTTTACTCAACCTGGCCTTGGCCTGCCTCTTAAGTTGCTCACCACCTGGAACTCTTGGCCAGTGCCACATGGAATCACCTGCGTATCCCTGAGAACATCATGCTCTATTTCGCTTCTGGGCCTTAGCACAGGCTGTTCCGTCTGCCTGGAATTCCCTTCCTCCTTTTCTTTTCCCACCCAAATCGTGCTTGTCCTTAAAGATCCATGTTAAGCTTCCTCTACTCTTGGGAGCCACTTTTGGCCCCCGTGCACCCATGGCCTCCCCTTCTCCACCTCCCCCACCCTGGACGGACTCCTCAGCCCACCCTTCTCACATTGCACTGTGACTGAGGACTTTCCTGTCATCCTCCCCTGGAACACATCTCATTGATTGCTGCCTCCCAAGAGCCTAGCTTGGTGCCCTGCGTGTGATAGACATGTCCTATTGCAGGGGTAGGACAGCAAATGCTTAGAGTTTAACCTCTGGAACCAAAAGGGCCTGATTCAAACCTCCATTCCACCATTCTTTAGCTGTGCAACCCTGGGCAAATCAGCCAGATGCTCAGAGCCTCAGTTTCCCCTTTTATAAATATGATTTAATAACAGATAGTCCAGTGCCACTTGCTGATTCAATGAGAGAGCTCATAAAAATTGAGTAGCACCGTGCCTATCACGCAGCCAGCAGATGGCCAATTAATGTTTGGAAATACTGCGCTTCAGAATTGGGCTGGAGTTAGACAGACTTAGTTTTGAATTTGAGCTCCACCACTTACCATCTTTGTGACCTTGGGCAAGTTAGCCAGCCTCCTTGAGCTTGTTTTCTCATCTAGAAAATGGGCTTTCTATTGGGGCTTAAATCAGAAGACTGTTGTGAGCCTGCTTACTGTCCAAATAAACAAATAAGTGCATGTTTACTGAATTAGGCCTGCCATGAACTTGGCAATGAGTGCACACCTCTACATTTAGTGACAGGAAATTTCACCAGGAAAGCTGACCTGGGGCCAGCCCAGAGCAAGACTGTGGAGTCGGACTCCCAGCTGCCAGCTCTGCGGAGACAGAGAGAGGGGACAGAGCTTCCTGGACAAGAAAGGGCCTCTTTCGAGTTTGCACATGCACCTTTCCCAAGAGGTGATCCTGGGTCACCTCTGGCATTTCTGAACGGGACATGGGAGGAGTTGTGGGCAGGGCATGGAGCATAGACTCGGGAGCAGACAGCCCTGGTGTGAGCCCACGTTCTGCCATGGACGACCTGCGTGGCCTTGGGCAAGTTGCATCCCCTCTCAGCTTCCTCAGTCTTTAAAGCAGGGATTATAAAATGCAGTACCAACCCCACAGGTCATTGCAAAGAGCACACCTGCCATTGGCAAGTGCAAGACACCTTGTAGGTGTTCGATAAACATCTGTTCCTGCCCTCTCTCCAGAGCAGCCTTGTCCCAGTTCATACGCAGGGCTATGAACTGGGCTGCGGTGCCCTTTAAATACACCAGCTACAGGTTTGAAACTAATGGAGCACGTGGCGGGGATGGCTGGGAGTCACAGTGGTGTGGAGGAGAATATGGCTTCACGAAAATAACATTTGGAGGTAATTATGGGAGCAATGGATCAGAACCACAGTCAGCTGCCAGCCATCCCCAGAGACAGAGGGAGGGATGGAAGCAGAAGGTGGAACCTTGCCTGGGAGCCGGACTAGAGCATCCCGTGAAACTTCAGCCTGGCTTCAGCTCTGCCCTGAGAATCCTGGGCTCTGGCTCCATCACCCATGAGGCAGGTTAGCTGTTCAGGGCTTCTCTTAGTTTTTAATCCCAATAGGACACAAGTGGTCTTAAAAAGCTGTGCAAGATAGAAGAAAGAAATGGAGTGAAATCTGAGGGCAGGGAGAGGCAGAAACAATAAATGCATTAGCAGTGGAGAAACCAGAAAGAGAGATTGCATTCATTCCACCTCTCACCTGTTGTAATAGACACCTGCTCTTTCCCACCCTGTGCTTGGGCTGCAGACCAAACGTGGACCAGACCTGGCTCCTGTGCTCGGTCACAAGAACGAAGTTGGAACGTGTGTTTCCTGCTATCATGGAGGCATTGCAGCACAGTAAGGGACCACCATGCAGCCTTCAGGCATCCAGTAAGGTGTCCTTGAAGAGGCACAGCCTGCCTGGAGTCTAACCTGGGTCTTGACCCTGGCAAAGAGCGGTGAAGCAGGCAGCAGGGGCTAGAAGCTGCCACTGAGATGGGATGGTGCCAGAGGGACCAAGCTGAGGCCAGCATGAAATGACCTCACCGTGGATTCTCACCACTTGGGTGAGGCCGGCAGCTCCCTCCATGTATGATTCGGAGACCCTACAAGCCCAAGGGCCGCCACTCTGCACCACACTCAAACCGTCCTCTGATGCCTTTAATTTGCCGGGCTCTGAAAGGTTAAGATCAGATCCTGCACAATGCATGGATTTCCTTTGCTTTTAAGGCCAGTCCATCAGCAAATATTTACCACGGGACTCTGTGCCCTGGCCCTGGTCCAGCCCACAGAAGTAGCCTTCCCTCTTGGCCTCGCAGCTCTCCACCTCTCACCACCTCCCCCTCTGCTCCTCGGCCGCAGGAACTTGCAGACTAGGCATGTATCTGCCGGTCTGCCATGTAGGCTGTGACATCTAGGGTAGGTGACAGGACTTTCCCAAAAGACCACAGTGGTGGCTTCAATTTCGTTTCCCTCTGGTGGCTCGGTGCTAGGCACAAGGAGGGACGCGTGCTCCAGGCCTGACCACACAAGGCTGTGGTTTCCACTACTCAGGGTGGCAGCAGGCCTCCTAGATAACAACCAACAGCAGCCGTTCACGTGCTGCTCCTCAGTGCCAGGTGTCACTGCCGGATTCACATCATCTCATCTAATCCTCCCCCGGCCCTGGCGAGTGGTCTTACTATCTGCACTGACCAGATGAGCAAACCAGACCCAGCAAGGAGAAGCACAGTCAAGGGCACATGGCCGGGCGCCAGTTCTGGGCTGCAAACCCCAAGCTTCCTGATTTCAGAGTGCGTGGTCTCTGGGTCTGCACCGGGTCACAGCTCATGAGCTCTCTCTCCTCTCCTGACCCCCAGCCTAGTGAGCCAGTCAGCACAGAGGCTCAGAAAGAGACTGTCTCGGGTGCCCCCAACGTGGCCAGCTCCTTTCAGGGCCAGGGATGAGACTGCGGCTGCGGAGCCCAGCAGGGCAGAGGGGCTGAGGGAGTGGGGTTCTGCCCGCCCCCGACCTGCACGCTAGGACACCTTCCGAGCGCATAATGTGCGGATGAGGCCCTTTGATAAGGACCAGATCCCCTCTCGTTGCTTGGCAACCCAGCTTACAAGTCACAGCAGGAAAGTAATTTACAGGAATTCAAAGTGTCCCTGGAGGTTCTGCTGAGCCGAATTTGTGCAAAGAGGAGCCTCAACGGTCCAAATCACACCATTGGAGGGAAGGAGGGGCGGGAGGAAAAGCTTCCACTTTCCTCACCTGAGAGTCAAGAGCCCTTGAGCTCAGACTCACTGATCATTTTTATTAACTTATTTACTGATTCCTTAATGAGCCCCTACTATGTGGCAGGCCCTGTGCTGGGAGCCAGGCACATGATGACGGATGAGACAGATGCCCCAGAGACACACAAGTAAACAGAGGGTCATGGACATGTGACTGGATAGGGTGTGCACAGGGGTCTGGGTAGACGCCCCAAGGAGAGCAAGTAACACAGATGGGGGGTACGTGAAGGCAGGGGTCATGGAGGTGACCAGTTAGCCAAACAGAGGAGGGTGGAGGATGTCCCAGAAAGGGGCCAGCATGAGCAAGGGATGAGGGTGAGAGAGCTCAGCACATTCTCGAATCCTATGTGGTCGGGGGCTCGGCGGGGTTGCGGGGGGTGCTTCTGCTGGGGCTATAGGATAAGTGGCACCCAGGCCGGGCAGGGCCTTGAATGCCAGG
This sequence comes from Leucopleurus acutus, assembly GCF_964270905.1. Taxonomy (NCBI): domain Eukaryota; kingdom Metazoa; phylum Chordata; class Mammalia; order Artiodactyla; family Delphinidae; genus Leucopleurus; species Leucopleurus acutus. The sequence goes on along the minus strand of NC_139145.1, from coordinate 30,346,233 downwards.
CCAAAGTCTGTATTTTAGCACGTAAACAATGAATGTTACTGATAGCAGAGGCAGGGCATGAGATTTGGGTTTCAGAAAAATCACTCTGGTTTTACTTACTACTGGAGAGTGGTCTGGGGGAGAAGCAGAAGTTGGAAGGAAAGATAACTGTGGGTATGGAAGTCAATTGAGAAACTACTAAGGAAAACCGCTAAAGGCAAGAGATGATGAGGCCCAAACTAAGGTGGAGAGTAAGGGACAAGTTCAAGAGGTAGGAAATAAAGTCAACTGGGCGTGGAGACTGATCCGTGGTGAGGGTGAGGGACAATAAGAGCCTCGAGGGTGTCTGATTTGACTGACGGCTGGTACCACTTACTGAAATGGGGAGGGCAGGATGAAGGGCACGTCTGATTTTCGGGGGATTTCCTCCCGTCCTATCCCTCAGGATTCTCTTGGTTGCCAGTGACAGAAAGCCAACTGGAATGCGCTTGGGGAGTGGACTGAGCCATGCCATGTAGGGCGGGCGGGGTAGGGATGCGTCAGAGCCTGAGTAGTCCTCTCTAGCGCCAAAGGCCCTGGGGCAGCTGTTTATGTGGACAAAGCAGGTTCAGTGGAGGGGATCTGGAGTCGCAGAGGAAAGAAACCTCAGATGGCACGCTGAGGAGGACCCTTGGCCCAGAGCCCATCCTGACCGTCACTGTGGCCCATGTCACACTTGTAGGGAGAAGCCAAATGGCAGTTGGGAATGGCAAGGCTTTGTGCACACGTGGGCAGTTTGGTCTCCAAGAAGCCTGGGGAGGGGGATGGAGGTCAGCCAGATGGCGCCTGAAGGCAAGAAAGCCACGGAAAAATAAGTCCCTGTTCTCTGCTCACGGCTGATACTTGATAGAGGTTGGAGAGCCCTCCTGCAGGGGCTGAGTGCGGGAGCCTTCCACGGAGGGCTGCTCAGGCATTTCCCAGACCTGCCCTTCCCTGGGAACTGACTCGGTGGCCTCATCTGGCCAGAATGACTGAGAATGGCACCGGGCCAATTTCAGCCCCCAAGAGGGGATGGGCTGGGGCATCCCCATACACCACACAGGCCCGGAAGATCTCTGCAGGCAACTTCTCAGCAAAGAGAAAGGCCATTTGCACTGGGCTGCCTGCAGCGCCTCTTTTCTGAGCAGATCTGATTCTCTGAGCCAGTGGGTCTCCTTCTCTTCCTCCTCCAGCTCAGGAAATGACCTGGGCAGGATATCAACCCAACCTGGGGTGCAGTACGGAACAGTGGCTAAAGGGCCTGTGTTTGATTCTTGCCCCGTGTCAATGGGCAGCGTGGGTGGGCTCGCCTTTCTGAGGCTCGGTTCCCCCAGGTTGTAAGTTGAGGTGGGTTCCCACAGGAGCGAGAGCTCGTAGGTCGTCCCAGGTGCTCTGCCATGCTGTCTGCCCCAGCAGCCTGCCCTCTTCCCTCTGTCTTGTCTCTGCTCAACCTTCTCCCTGCGTCCTCATCACTGCAGCTGATCCAGGATTTCTGGGTCTACGCTTCCTCAAGGTCTTCTAGCCTCTGCTCCAACTTCCACATCTTCTTGGCATCCTCCAGTGACAGTTTCTGTGAGAGAAGAATCATATACATCAGCCCATCTTCATATTTTTATTGTTATAAAAGACACATCACATAAAATTGACTACTTTAACCACTTTTTGGACCTCTGGTGTTAGCTTTTCTTTTCTTTTTAAAAGTTTTTATTTTATATTGGAGGATAGCTGATTAACAATGTTGTGTTAGTTTCAGGTGTACGGCAGAGTGACTCAGTTATACATATACATGTATCTATTATACATATACATGTACATATACATGTATATGTGTCTGTAGATATACATGTATCTATTCTTTTTCAAATTCTTTTCCCATTTGGTTTACTACAGAGTATGGAGCAGAGTTCCCCGCGCTATACAGACAGCAGTTTCACCCCACCTGACCGTTGGTTATCCTCTCTAAATATCACAGTGTGTGCCCGTCAATCCCAACACCCCCCAATCCATCCCCTGCCCCCAGCAACCACAAGTTTCATTCTCCAAGTCAGCGAGTCTGCTTCCGTGTTGCAAAGAAGTCCATTTGTATCATTATTTTAACCGTTTTAAAGTGTACAGTTCAGTGTACACTTCAATACATACATGAAGTATGTTCACAGTGTTGTACCGCCATCGCCACTGCCTCATTTCCCAACTTTTCACCAACCCAAACGGAAGCCCAGTAACCACTCTTCCCCTTCCCCCAGCCCCTGGCAGCCACAAGTCTGCTTTCTGTCGCTATGGATTTGCCTCCTTTGGGTATCTCACACTAGTGGAATAACACAATATGTGGCCTTTTGTGTCTGGCATCCATCATATTCTCAAGGATCATGCATGCGGTAACATGAGTCAGTGCGTCATTCCTTTTGATGGCTGAATAATATTCCATTGTACGGGAATGGCATGTTTTGTTGACCCATTCACCATTTGATGGACATTTAGGATTTTTCCACCTGTTGGCTTCTATGACTAGTGTGCTGCTACAAACTTTCATGTATAGGGGTTTTTTTTGGTTGTTTTTTTTTGAACACTTGTTTTCAGTTCTTTTGAGTACATACCAGGAGTGGAATTGCCAGATCATAGGATAATTCTGTGTTTAACTTATTGGGGAACTGCCAAGCTGCTTTCCATAGCAGCTGCACCATTTTACACTCCCACCAGCCATGTATCAGTACAAGGGTTCCAATTCACCACACCCTTGCCAACGCTTGTTATTCTCCTTTTTTAAAAAAAATTACGGTCATCCTAGTGGGGATGAAGCCTATCTTATTTTAACCTCAGCAGGCAACGGGATGTGTCCTCTTGCGGGAAACACTCAGGTCCTCTCGCTGAGGCAGGTGGAGGGGCCACCCCTGATTCGCCAGCACGCCCAGACACAGCCACGTCCCAGCTTAGGTTCTTGACGGGACGCCCCCATCTCCTTCAAGACTAAAAATGTGGCTTTGGAGTGGTATCGCCCTGGTTTGGATCCACATACCAGCCACAGTCACTTTCAGTAGCAGCCTACACTTTCACTGTAGTTAGCCTCTTGTGCCTCTCATGCCAGCTTCATAGAGCAGAGGTGAGGAATAAATGAGCTCATCCCTGTAAAAAGTTTAGAGTGATGCCTGACCCACAGTAACCGCTCAATTAATCCAAGCATCATTATCTAATAAAAATGATCATTGAGTGATGACTGTATGCCAAACCCAAGGCTGGGTGCCTCTCCTATTCTTACAGTGACCCCAAGAGGTAGGTATTCAAACCCCATTTAACAGATGAGATCATGAGGCACCTGCCGAGAGGTCACTATCTCCCAGCAGTGAGTGATAGAACCTGGAGGAGGACTCTGGATCTGTCCGACTCTGAAGTCCCTGCTCGGTCCACTCATGGCAAAGAAAATACAGTGTCTTCTTATGCGGGGTCAATTCCGGCTTGCTGAGCGCTCTGTTTCAAGGAGGCTCTTGTGTGTGCCCGAGAGTGGCAGTAGGTAAATTGCCCTGGACACTCTGGGGTCACGGAAGGATTGTATGGGGACGAGATGAGGGTCTCAGCTGAGGGGAGGGTTCCTGGAGGACAGAGATCTCCATGTGGAGCCTGGTTAATTTCCAGCTATATCATGTTCAGTGTGAATTCCTTTCTCATCTCCCCATGTAACCTTCCGTAAAACCTGTATGACTCGCCAATGCTTTTAGAATTGAATTTACGTGGGGGTGTACTAGCTTCCTATGGCTGGTAACCAATTACCACAGATTAGATGGGCCGAAAACAACAGAAATTTATGCTCTCACCATTCTGAAGGGCTGAATTCTGAAGTCAGTATCACTGGGCCCAAATCAAGGTGCTGTCATGGCCACACTCCCTGTTGGGGAGAATGTGTTCCTTGCTGCTCCCAGATTTGGGTGGCTGCCAGCGTTCCTTGGCTTGTGGCCACGTCCCTCCAATCTCTCCCCCCTCTCTTCTTCTGTATGTGTCGTCTCCTTCTGCCTTCCTATTATAAGGATAAATGGGATTTCATTTAGGGCCCACCTGGATAATCCTGGATGACGTCCTCATTGCAAGATCTTTAACTTAATCACATTGCAAAGTCTTTGCCAGATAAGAACATTCAGAGAGGTTTCAGGGCTTAGGATATGGCCATCTTGGGGGCCATTATTCAGTATACTATAGGAGGGAGGATAGAATGAAGGAGAACGGCCTCAGGATGAGTGTGAAGCTGGAGGCCAAGCTGGGGGGGCCACATCACTCTCAGCTCACACACAAGATCTTACCACCTCTAGCAAATGGCAGAGCTAGGGCTAGAACACGGGCCTCTTGACCCCGGGTCCAAGGCTCCCTTCACTATAACATACCACTCCTGCCTCTTGTTTTGCTGGGTCTTCCATAGTCATGTCCCCTGATGTGGGTCTGTCTGGGTCACCGGGATACCAGCTGGAAGGTTTTTACCTCAAGGCTGTACTAGGGCCAGGGAGTTGAGGCAGGAAAAGAGTGGGCACCAGAACTTGACCCAGGGGCCTGTTTGACACGCCCCGCATATCCTGCCATCTTTCCGTGTCTTCCACCACTGTTGCCCAGGCCTCAGGCCCTCCTGGGAATGAGGCCACCCTTAAATTCATTCCAGATAAGACCCCATTTCAGCCAGCTGTCATCCGTATTGGTAAGCAAACACAAGAGGGGAGAGAAGAATGTGAAAGAGCTTTGAACCCTGAGGCAGCCGATCTGCTGGGTTTCACCCTGTAGTCACATGAGAATGGTTGCTGAAGTCAGATAACATCAACTGTGTGACCTCAGCAACTCACTTTGCTTCTCCAAGCCTCAGTTTACTCATGCATAAAGTGGGGAGAACTATGTCTACCTGACTGACTCATAATGAAGATGAAATCAGCATGAAGGTGAAATTTCTTCATCCAGAGAAATGACAAAGCCATACAGCTCCTTACGTGCTCTGTAAAATCTTCTCTGCTGGAGGAAAAGTTAAAAACTCAGGATCAAGGTCCTAGTGGGAAGAATGATCCTGGGTGGAGGCAGGGAAGGCTACTCTGGCTCTGATCAGACTCTGAATACTTGGATTTGGTGTTTTAACATTACTTGTCATCACTCTCCAACAGGGAGACGTCTGTTTTCCCCTGGTGTGACAGTAATATAATAGGGCCTCCTGCTGTGCCCCACAATGTCATGCTCTGGGCAGGAAAAAGTTGTTCACCACTCCGCACTCCAGTGTGTGGAGTTCACTCTGTCTCCTGCAGAATCATACATAGCAAAGACCAGAGAAGAAAAAGCCGTCTTCTCCACGGTGGCTTCTTATCACACAGAATGAGAAAGCTTTTCCTCACTTCCTTCCAGTGAGAGAGTCAGTGGAGAGCAATGGCAACCACATGGCTATTTATTTGTGTTTCTGGCAGATTATAATTATCATGATCACTAGCACTTATCGAGCTAGCTATGTCAGGCGCCGTGCTGCATGCGTTATCACATGAAAAATCTTTCCAAAGGGCTTAGGAAGCAGGAAGTATTGTTTTACAGAAGAGGAAACTGAGGAATAGAGAGGTTGAATGTGAATCCCATGTCAGCCTAATGCTGGAATCCAAGCACTTAGCCATTTCACTGAATCTTTTGATTAATTTTGTGTGTGTGTGTGTGTGTGTGCGTGTGCGTGCGCGCGTGTGCTTGAATTTCACAGGGGGTTTTTGGTGACGTGTACTGTTGAACAAAAATTGTTAAATGCTAACTTGCTTATTTATGTGAGTCAGGAAGTTGTGACAAATAGGAAAATACAAGTAAAAAAAAATAAAAGGAAGCTGGGTGTAAAGTTAGAATGGAAAGCGCATGATCTTTTGCTGGGGTGGTCCCTAATCTGTCTCTGAGCTTCCCAGCGGCCCCTGCAAAGAACGAAACATTATCTGTTATGCAAACCTCCACAGCAGTGGTTTTCAATATGTGATCCCCAGACCAGTGGCCTCAGCATCACCTGGAAATTTGTGAGATATACAAATTCTCAAGCCCCAGTGAGTCCCGGCCATCAGTGTCTTAACAAGCCTCCAGGTAATGGTGGCACACGTTTAAGTTTGAGAACCACTTACCTTCAAATGAGAACATACCAGTTATTAACATTGACGTCTGAGAGAAATTTCTCCCCTGAGCCCTGTGTGATGCAGTGAGCTAGTGTTTTAACCAAATCCCTATTGTAAACACCATCATTAGTTTTGTGGGGTGCTTCTTAAGTTTCCCCTCAGCATAGACCCATGTGCCTTAAGGCACAGTTTAATGAAAGCAGTCCCAGGCCGTCAGGCAGTGTTGTCAGGCACAGCATGCTGGCCAGGCTTCCTATTCTCACACGGTCCCCAGTAGTGTGAAGCCTGGAGAGTGTCCTTGCATAGCTATCAGGGGGCAGGAGTCTGGAGCCAGGCTGATCCAGACTTGAATCCTGGCTGTGCATTTCAGTCACTGAGTGACCTTGGCTAATTCTATTAATCCCCTCCTGATGCCTCAGTTTCCTCAATGTGTAACATTAGAGTAACTATTCTACCTATTTCATTGAGTTGTTCTAAAAAACACAGTGAGCTCATGGGTAATGTGCTTAGTAGGACCACTAATATACTAATAAGTCCTTAATACGTGGTCCAGTGGTTATAAACTAGTAGAACGTATTTCCTGTAGGTGATACAGCAAACCATCAGCCTGTTTCCATCAGCCTCCATCAACAGTGATATATACCCTTTCCCACCTCCCCCAGAGGATTACTCTAGAGTTGTATATTCCAAACTTCTTGGGCACCTGATACAGAGTTCTTTCACATGTATTATACCCTTTCATCTTTTAAACAGCTCTCCACGGTAGCTATTATTACCCATTTTCTGCATCAGGAAACTGAGGTCTCCCCAGACGAGCTGACTTTTCTAAAGTCACATAGGTAAGAAGTGATTTCAGATCTTCTGGCTTGACAGTGAGACCCAGATTCATCAATCATTTCTTGAGGATCTCTGAGATGCCTTCTCAGATCCCAATTCTAGTCAACTTTGGTTCTGAGAAAGATGGTTCTCAGCCCCAGCTGGGGATGGGGGAGGAAGGTAGCTTTTAGAATTGGAGCAGGACGGGTCGATGGAGCTTATCTGGTTCGAGTCCCCGGTTTCCAGGTGTCCAGGCTCTAGAGGGGCTTGACTTGCCTGGGGTCCTATAGTGAGAGCTCTGCAGAGCCCATGCTCCAGCTGTCCACATCCAGTACTCAATTCTCTGCCCCATGCCTCATGGCATGGCATCTTTGAAAGGTTAATTCCCATGAAAAGCACAGCACAACAAAGTTAGCATGAGACCGAGGGGCAGGGCAGAGAGTCAGAGCCAGTTGCTGAGAGTCACAAAATGTCAGAAAATGTGGAATCATCCACATAGTGCTTGTGGGAGGTATCATATACTCTGTGGTCAAAGCCACAGAGACAGCTGTCTGGCAAGCCTTCTTTCTCCCCTGGAGTTCATGGCCATGGCCGCTTTCCTAGAACCTGGGACCACCACGTCCCAAGCCCACTCTTCTTCCCAGGAATGGTTTTCACAGCAAAGAGCAGCAATTTTGGAATCAGGCCCAGGTTCCCAGTTGTTACATCGGTCAAAGCAAGTCACACTGCCAAGCCCAATGCCAGTGGGGCTGGGAAGGGCAGGGAGGGAGTGAGGAATTATGACTTAGTGATGCAGCCTACCACACCCACCTTGCAAGGTTGCTGGGAGAGAGGATTTGTTCACTCATTCATTCAATGTGTATTTATTGAACACTTGCCAAGCACTGTGCTAAGTGCCAGCTACGTAGCACTGATCAAGACAGACACAAGTCCTTGCCCTCCTGGAGCTTGCATTCTAGTGAATAAACCCCCTGATTTATCCACAAACATTTATGAGTGGTTTGGACAGGCGTTGGAGACACAGATGTCCACAGCAGCACCTCTGCCCTCAGCGAGCTCCCGGCCCATGAGAAAACCAGACATATAGACACCCAATTACAACACAGATGGGACAGGAGGCAACAGCATGTGTGAGCTCCAGAAACACCTGGCACAAAGCACACTCCCTCTCGGAACCTCTCTCCCCTCCCTTCCCTGTGCCAGACCTCCTTCCCAGACACGGGCCAGGTTTCCAAGTGACCCAGGCCAGGCAGCTTTGCAGAAAGTCGATCAAGAGCTCTCAGCAGGCCCCTGCCGGGCACAGTGCAGAGGAATTAAGTGCAATGAGCGAAACTGAGCCATCACGAGTAAGGAGCACTTGCTCTCCCTTCCCGAGACGGATGGGGTGACTGGAGAGGAGGATACAGATCCCGTGGCTGAATCACACATCCTGGGAACCTCCGTAACAGCGTGGATGAGTGACAGCAAACAGGCCTTCTGCCTACAGGGCTGAAAACGCACTGCTTCTCGGGGTGAGCCGGAGGTCAGGGATCAGACAGCGCTCCCCAGAGATAGCTACCGTTTTCCTGAGTCTCGGGAGTTGCAGTAAATTGGTTTAATGGAGTGGAGTCTCGTTGTTATGGTGGCAGGAGGAGAGCAGCCCGATCACCCTGCCCCAGACTAACGATGTTAGGTTTGGCTTGGAGTGAACGTGGCCAGCATAATTCAGGGGAACTCGATTTGTATCCTCTTTCTGATAATGGCTGTGTGCTCTGTCCTACTCCCCTTGGGCCGGCTAGAAACCTATGGCTGACGCCTCCCCCCACCTCTAAGGGCCAATCAGTCTGTAGGTTCTGCTGGTTTCCTCCTCCCCAATGTCTCTCCTGTCTCTCCCTTGATTGTCGCAACAGTCCCCACCTGGTCTCATCCGCTTTTCACACAGCGGAGATGTTGCTAGAAGTCACACTTGATCACGACTGTCTCCTGAGGAACACCCACCCACGCCCCAGCACACCCTGAGCTGTGCTGATTCCTCCCAGTGCCATGACTGTAGTGTCTGATCTGCTCATCCTTGTTGCTCTTCTCCTTGTCTCCACTTGGCAAACACCTGCCTCTCCCTGAAATCCCAGCTCCAATCTCCTTCTCTGTCAGGGCTTCTCTGTCACTTTTACCCCCTACCTCCCTTCCCACCCAATTAGTGTGGACCACTGCCACCCCCTGTATGCGTCCAGCATCCATCTCCCATCCATCAGGACCGTGAGGGTGTTCACACAGTCTTCATTTTTTGACTCCTTTCTAAAGAGTCATAATAATATAGCTAGTAATTAGACAAAACACTGAGTATTTCTGTTATGTTCAGCATGGTTTGACAACTTTACATGCACTAATTCACTTAATTTCTCGACATTCCATTAAATGGGCACTATGGTTACCTCCTGCTTGAAAGATTAGGGAATTGAGGCATTAAAGAAATCTAAGTAACATGCCCAAAGAGACATAGCTAATAAGTAAGAGAGCCAAGATTTTGAACCCAAAGGAGCAGGGGGGAGAGAGAAATGGATGGAGAAGACAGGAACAGGAGAAAGAAGAGAAAGGACGAAGGGAGGGAGGGAAAAGAGCTAGAAATGAATCTTTGCTATTTTTAGTCATTGAGATTTGGGGGTTGTTTGTTACTGTGGCAGATCCTAGCTTGTCCTGACTGATAGAATGAATAGCAACGTGTAGACACGTTAGAAGCAGGACTGTTTGATCAGGAAAGGCAACAGAGAGCTTCCCTAAAAGAGAATGCAAGGACTCGCCTGGTCAGTCCTCAGCAGGGGCTGGTTGGTTTCTGTGTGGCTGGCTCTTTGTGACCCAGGAGAGGAAACATGGTGAATGCGCCAGGAGCTTGCAGCCTGAACAGAATGAGGGGACTAAGTGTGTTCAACAGGAAGTCATCCAGCTCTGGCTGCCCACGAGAGAAGTGATGAATGGAAATGCCTGATTCCCAAATAACCATCAAGTACCGGAGAGCACCTGAGGTGGAATGGTTAAGTGTGTGTTCCCAGGGGAGACCTGCTTCATCTGGCTGTGTCACAAAGCAGATGGAGACAGCTGACTGGGAAGGACTGTCAGCCCGTGGGAATTGCCTTCATCTGCTTCCCACACATTGCCACAGCCAAGAGGAAAGCCAGAGACCCTGCTGGTGGGGCCATTGACAGGATTCCACTGGGCACGACTGCAGAAAAGGAGTGAAGTAAAGCTGTCAGTTCGTTTGGCCAGCGTCTAGGCTAGCCAAAGCCCTGGTCCCACCACCTCACTGTGGGCTATAACTCATGCAGTTTACGATCAGCCAGATGGCCTGGAGGGCACACTCACCCCATCTATGTGCTGGGAGCCGTAGTCCAAGGGCTGGTTGCATACCAGCTTCTCAATTTTTTCTTCATTAACGTCTTTAGGCATTTTTTCCCCCTGTTCTTCCCCCCACCATGAAATTTTAATACCAAAAATATGCTCTGTACTGGTTTGTGTACTATATGCATACCTGTGCTTTAAATATAAAAAGAGTTAAGTTTTTTTCACACACACCCCACCCAGAAGAACAAATTTTTACCCCTGTGGAGATGCTATGCTTCCCATTGAGAACACATGTACACTAAACCCTCAGATAACCAATTTCTGCTATCAGTCCCATCGGATTTTAGGGGAGAGAAGCAACTTACCAGGAAAGAAATTCTTTTTGCGTAGTGACACCTCCTCCAGGAAGCCTCTCATCCACCTTGAGCCAGAATTGAGTTTTCTAACATCACTGCATGTGCTGTTTTCCTGCACATTCACATGGCCGTCTTTACATACATGTTTCCCTCCTGAGTTTACAAGTTCCTTGAGGGCAGAACCTGTGTCTCTGTGCTTTACTTCCTGTCTCAGTGCCTGGCACATAGTAGGAGCTTCACTGATCATTAAAGCAAGACGAAACATGAAAGCTGCTTTGTCCGGGCCTGGGGACCCGATGCAGGGTGCAGCTGTGGTACAGTCCCTGTCGCAGGCACAGCACACCCTGGCATAGTCAGCTCCTAGTCGGGAGCACCAAACAATTTCATTGAGGCATGGAGAGCTGACTGACAAGCCTGTAATAACATTTTAATGGCCTGAGTCCAATTCCCAATAAATTACTTAAGTTTCTGCAGTCATGGAGCTGGCATTTTCATTAATACCCCTGATTAATTGTCTGCCCTAGAAAAAAAAAACCATCACCATCACAATCTTGATCTCACTAGTTCCTTGCAGAGAGAATCCCAGCGGCCTGAGGTTTTCCACTGGATGGGAGTTGGTGAAGGTCAAAGGGAGAATCCTCTGCCCCCCTGTCACCCCACATGGCCTTGGGAACAGAGGAGTGCCGGCTCTGAGCCCGGCTGCCTGTGCTTGAATCCAGACCGCACCACTTACTGCCGGGGCCTTGAGCTACTTCAACTGCTTCAGTATCTTTATCTGTCAAATGGGGCTAATAATAATCCTTATGTCATAGGTTGATGGGAGGATTAATTGAGTCGGTACAAGTAATGTCCTGAGCACAGCAACTGGCGCACAGTAAGCACGCAGTAAATAATGCCTATTATTATTTCATGTTGGTTGCTGTTCTATTCTTTTTCCTCCAGAAAGCTCAGGGAGCTGCATCGCCTTAGAAGACACAGAACTGCATGTTTGGGAGCAGGGCTACTTTAGTAGGGGAAGGCAGGCTTTGGAGCACTATAATGTCCACTTAACAGGGCTTTATTAAGTTGCGAGTAGTGAAAATCTGCAAATTTGGATTCACATCCTGGCTCCACCAGCGGCTGACTTGGGGACCGACCCTACACAAGTGCCTTCCCCTATTGAGTCTTCCCAAAAAATGAGGGTGATATTTTTTATGCTCTGGGGTAGTTTTTTTTTTTTTTAATTAATTTATTTTATTTTTGGCTGTGTTGGGTCTTCGTTTCTGTGCGAGGGCTTTCTCCAGTTGCGGAGAGCAGGGGCCACTCTTCATCGCGGTGCGCGGGCCTCTCATTGTCACGGCCTCTCCCGTTGTGGAGCACAGGCTCCAGACGTGCAGGCTCAGTAGTGGTGGCTCATGGGCTTAGTTGCTCCGTGGCATGTGGGATCTTCCCAGACTGGGGCTCGAACCTGTGTCCCCTGCATTGGCAGGCAGACTCTTAACCACTGCGCCACCAGGGAAGCCCCTCTGGGGTAGTTTTGAGAATCTGATGAGACAATACAAATGGAAGCATCTGGTGCTTATAACTGGTCTTTTGTTTATTTATTCAATCAACAGCTTTTATTGAGCACCTACTGTGGGCCAGGCACTGAGCTAGGCACTGGATATCAGCAAATTAGTACCATCTCCTTGGAGCTTTCCATCACAGTAGTTAAGTTGGACAGTGACCAAGTGGACAGATCAACGTGTAATGAACGTCAGGAGGCAGTAAGTGCAGTGGAGGAAAGATAAAGCATGGTGGGGAACAGAGAAGGCTGGGACTGCTTCTAGAACGGGTGTTCAGAGAGGGTCTTTTGCCAGAGGTGATACCTGAGCATCTGAGGAGAGGTTTTAATAAATCGAGAGAGCATGCCATGTGGCCATAAGGGGGAAGAGTTTTAGGGGGAGGGAACAGCACGTACAAAAGCTGGAACATGCTTTTGCCACTAACATTTTCTTTTCTGTTCTTTCTTTCTGTCTTTCTTTCTTTCTTTCTTTCTTTCTTTCTTTCTTTCTTTCTTTCTTTCTTTCTTTCTTTCTTCCTTCCTTCCTTCCTTCCTTCCTTCCTTCTTTCCTTCCTTTCTTTCTTTCTTTCTTTTTCTTTTTTTTTTGGTAATTTCAAATAATTTCCTCCCCAGAGCCAACAAGACAGGGGTGTGGGCAGGAGCTCACAGGGCCTAGGTATTCAGATAGGGGCTGGGTAAGGGGGCAGGTCTTTGTTTTCATGTCGGCACATTTGATTAGCTGTGAAAGCCGGCACTCCCTCTGCCTGAGGCTCCCCTCTGCATGTGAAAGAGGCAGGGTTTGGAGCTCCCTCTTCAGCATCCTCTTGCTTAGAGACCCCATCTGGCATTTTTCAGTCTCTGCATCTCTCATGCTCCCCCCAGAGCCACACGGACCTTCATCCAGTTTCTTAATCCAGCATGCCCTCTCTTGCCTCTGGACCTTAGCCCAGGCTGCTCCATCTGCCTGGAACACACTTCCATACACCCGTCTTCACTTGCCTAACTTTTACTTATCCCTTATGTCACTGCTTGTCCTCTGGAATCCAGCCTTCCCGGTTGTCCCCAGGCTGGGTAGGGTCCCTCTGCCCTGCCTACCCCCTTTGATTGTCCCCGTCACTTCGGTGATCACGCTGATTGTAACTGTGGTTCCCTGTCTGCGCCTCCACTAAGTAGCATGTTCTTTCTGGGCAGGTCGATGTCTTGCTTGTTCTGGCATCTCTAGGGCCCAGGATCCGGTACCTAGTGAGCATGTAATAAGTATTTGCCCTGAGCTGGAGATTAGGGAATCTCAGGATAGGAATGCAGGGTCTCTGCCCTGAACATCTCAGGTCTGGATGGCAAGACAAGATGAGGTAACAGGATAATGTGCCTTCACTACAAAGCATTGAGAGGAGAAAGGCATAGAGGCCAGAGGATACAGCAGGAGCAAAGGCCAGGAGGCCAGAAATGACAAGTCCCTGATGCGGCCAGCAGGTTAAGATGAGTGGAACGCTTGGCCGAGGTCAGGTTTTGCCCCCTCCAGGCCCGCACGCCACGATCCTCTTGCTCCCATATATCCCAGTCATGCCTGCTCTATCTGGTCAGGACCTCACCCTCCAGAATCTGGGTTTATCATCAGCCAGACTTACAAGGTATAATAGGCCAGAGGGAGCCCGGGCTGCTGCCAGATAGGCTGGGCCTTTTGGAGACAGAGTTCACATAACTTTTTGCAAAGCTGGTTCTGCTCACAACCAGTTCCATAAAAGGTCTCCTATAAGCCACACCTGCTTTGGGAGATTCTCATTGCTCATTAGCATATCAAAGGCTCTGAAACGTCCTGCAGGGAAGACTCTGGGTTAACCTTAGGAGCCCCGTTTCCCAAACTTAATTGAATGAGGAGTCCTCCGAAGGTTCTGCAGACCTACTCCAGGCAAAGCAGATCTAACCCTTCTCTGTGCAGGCAACAACAGAGAAATTTAAAAGAATTACATTGATTGTGCCATTACTTTTCCTTCGAGGTGGGTGAGAGAGTAAATGAGACAAAGGAGAGAATTACGACCAGAGATGTCAAGCGGCTGTCTTACAAGGAATATTCTGTTTGCCCAGGGAGAAGGTTTGCAGAATATAAAGGACCATTTCTTCCCTACAACATCCCTGGAGAGAAAGGAGGGAAGAAGCGAAAGAAGCCCTCCATTGACCACTAGAGATGGCAGCGTTTCTGTTGGTTTCATTTACATAAGTGTCCTTGGCAATTTGTCCCAATTTGTCTCATTACGAATGATGTAAACATCCGGCGAAATCACAGACAAAATGGGACCGTTTGAATGCTGCCTGATTAAAAGCCCCGGGTTGCCTGCAATAACTTGCACGCATGCTAATAGTTTCCCTGCCCGGACCTTGGTTCCAAAGCTCTGGGAGCTCAGGGAGGGTCCCCAGGCCTAGTGTCCCCATGACTGCAGCTCTCCACATAGAGCCTTGTAAGAATACACTGTCACGCTCTCTATATTTTTTTGCCAAGAGAGAAAAGAAGGGAGGGAGGAAAGGAGGGAGAGAGGAAGGAGGAAAGAAGGAAGAGAGAAAGGAAGAAAGAAAAAAAGAAAGAAAGCTGCCATTTTCTCCTTTGACATCTCATTGGTGTACAGGGCGGTGTGACTGAGGGGGTTGGAAAACCAAAGTTCAAATCCTAGTAATGTTACTCGCTTAATGTGTGTGACCTTGGACCAGTCACATCACTTGGCTAAGCGTCAGTTTCCTGGTCTGTCAAATGGGGATGAGACCCTGTCCTGTCCATCACTGGACGCTCAGAACCCGAACAGTGCTGACGTGGGGTGGGTGCTCAATAAATAATTATTGAAGGGATGGTGGGATGAGTGAGTAAGTTGGCGATTCTATGGGCAATATCCCTCGAGTCTGAAAAGCACTGTACCAATGAGGGAACTCTTTTATAGCCTCAGAACACCTCCCCTTCAAATCCTTTCCCAGTACCTCCATTAGAAGTGGCACAGTCGGGCACTGGTATCTGATGGACCCGGCTCATAGCCTGGCTCCTAATCTTGGGCAAGTGGCTAAACTCTCTGAGGTCCAGCTTGCCCCTCTCTATGACTGGAGAGTGAGCCCTGCCTCTCACAGGGTGGTCGTGATGTTTAAAGAGATGATGGATGCAAATGACCTCCTGGGAGCCTATAGGCAGGAGGCACGTAAGAAGGTCTGTTAGATTAGAGTGAGTCTCTAGCAGGACCTGAGGAGCTCAAAATCAGACCTGGAGTGAAGGGGACTTGGCCAAGGGGCTTCTCACCCCTGAAGCCTGGCGGAGGGTGCCAGCAGGGTCCACCTCTTCCAAGTGCAGAAACACTACATGTGCTGCTTTAACCCAAAACACTGGGAGCAATTGAAAGCAACTGAGAGAAGAGATGATTAGAATACAGGCCTTCCAGCTCTTGCTGTTCTTGCCCCTTCATTAGTTGCTGTGTGATCTTAATAAAACGTCTTGCCTTCTCTGTACCTTTATGTAACAATCTGATAAGAAGAATGTTGATTCATGGCACCAGGGAAGATTAGAGGATCCTGCGAGTCCCTGACACTGTTAATACTGGATTCTGTCCACCTTTCAGTCAGGGGTCTTCAGACCTCTGTGCCACCATCCCCAGTCACAGAGTTCCAACTGGGAGGAAGGGTAAGGGGTCTGAAGAAGGAGATAGAGGAAAGGGAGGAAACAGGGCCAGAACCCCCTCAGCAGATGGCAGGAGCAGGGGCAGGTGGGCCACGATTCAGACCCAAAGTCCACCACTTACTAATGTCAAGAGTGTCCTGAACTACAAACTTCTGAACCGCAATTTACTCACTTTGAAAATGGAAATAAAAACACCTACCATACAATGTGTTGTAAAAATTAAAACAGGGTCTGGTTCATAGCAGATGTTCAAAGGACGTCAGTTCCATTTTCCTTCCCCTTAGAGATCTTTGTAGTAGATGTTGTGGTGTCTTCCCAACACCCATTCCACGCTTTCCCTGTCCCGTAGCAGCTGAGATGTCATCCTCCCACCTCCAGCGCTGGGATTGGTCACTCATGGGCTTGAACCCAGCAGTTTAATCCCATTAGTTCCCTTGGCCTTAATCATGGATGCAGGGAAGGCACATGGCCTAAGTTGGTTCAGTAAGATTTAAGCTCAGAAATCTGGTTTGTTGATCAGAAAGAGAAAAGCTCTTTCTAGAAGGAGTTTGGTCCGAGAGTGAGAGCTAGAGCTGCTATCGCCATTTTGCTACTGTGAAGGAACTAGCTATGAGAACAAAACTAACTTGAGGAGGGGGCAAGCATCGTAGAAAATGTTGCTGAAGTCCTGATCAAACTGTGCCTGAAGCATCTGGGCTTCTCAGATCCACGAGCCAGTGAATTCTCTATTTTTCAAGCCAGGTGAAGTTAAATTTTAGGAGACATCAAACAAACAAACAAACAAACCTAACTAACACAAAAATCTTCATTATTCAACACTCCTGAACCGCCCCCCCCCAGTCCACTGGGAGCTTGTTTTTCATGAACCAATTTAGATATGCAAATTCAGAGCGGTATTAGGGGCCCTCCCCATGGACCTAGGATTCCTCTTGACTCACAGCTTTCTGGACCCTCCCACTCCCTCCCTTTGCCCAGGGGATCTGCTGTAGTATACAAAGGTGTCCTTCTCTTGGTCGTACTAGGAGGCAGTGGCAGGGAAGCTGGAAAGGAGCAAGATAGGGCTGCAGAAATACCAACTTCAGAGTCAGGGAGACTCAGGTCAGCCTCCAGCCTCTATTTCTTCCAAGCTTCCGAAGTTACATCACCTCTCTGAGCCTCCATCCTCCCATCTGCGAAACAAGGATAATAATACCTATATGGGCTGCTATGAAGATTTCAAGACATCGTATGTACAGAATACCTGGCTGAGAGCCTGTGGGGTAGTAGGCATTTCACAAATTGTAGCTGTTGTTTAGATTTTTATCATTATCGTGGTTGCCCTTCCTGTTTTCCAGGGGTAGCACGGATCTAAGATGGTAGGGGCTGCAGATTTCTCGGGGGGGCGGAAGCAGCTAGGTGATAAGAGATGGTGTCACTTGTCAGCACAGAGCATCGTTTGGGGGAGGTGTTGGGGGGGATGGTCAGCACACACCCAGCAGCCACATAAGGTTCAGTATCCAAGTCAGTGACACACCGGTTCCAGGTCTTTCTCAAGGTCAGGGGTGCCTTTCTTTTGATCAGTTTTCAGAGCTATCAATGTGCAGAGAAATGATGGGAGAAGAGAGACGAAAAGATGAATAAGACCAAAAGCTGCTCGTAAACCAGGGTAGATGGTTTTGGAGTCTCACAGCCCTAAGCTCAACCCTGGTTCCCCGGCTGAGCCGCCATGTGACTTACGGCACGTCAGGGCCATCTTCTGAGCCTTGGTTTCCTCCTCTGGGGAAAAAAAAACCACAAGGAAATAATCACGTATGTCGCCCAATTCGTGGAAACATAATGCAAAGTAGAGGATGCAGGTGGCTTGCACAGGCCCTGGGGCAAAGTAGGTGCTCAATTAAGAGTCCTTGGGGGTTGGGTTGAGTAGTGTCCCCTCAAAATTCATGTCCACTCAGAACCTCAAATTGTGCCCTTATTTGGGAATAGGGTCTTTGGAGATTGAATCTGTTAAGGATCTCGAGATGAAATCATCCTAGATACAATGACTGGTGTTCTTATAAAAGGAAGAGGAGACACAGAGAAGACAGCCCTGCGAAGACAGAGGCAGAGATGAAGTTCTGCTGCCACAAGCCAAGGAATGTCAGGGCCACCGGAAGCTAGAAGAGGCAAAGGGGGATTCTTCCCTAGATCCTTCAAGGGAACGTGGCCCAGCTGGCCCTTGGTTTCAGACTTACGGCCTCCGGCACTGGGAGGGAATCCGTTTCTGTTTTCAGCCACCCCAGTGTGTGGCACTTTGTTACGGCAGCCCTAAGAAACTAAAATACCCCTTCTACCTCAACCCTCTCCCCTTAAACAAAGCAGATGTGAAAACCACCTCATAAGGCTCCAGGTTAAGGAAGTGTGGGATGCAAGGGGCTGTAAGGATGCGCAAGGGGGGTTGAACCTGGAAATGGGGGTGATAGCATCGCCCTCTGGTGGTGGCTTGCAGACTAACAGGATGGGCATGCCAAGCGCCGGGCCCACAGAAGGGCTCTGGGGAGAGTTCTTTATCCAGCATCAGGAGTGCTCTGTTGGGGACTCTGAACCACCAGCCCCCGCAGAGCCATTTTTAGCAAGAGCTCAGCGACACCTGTGTCCCAGGCGGGAAGCCAGGCCCAGCCTTCACTCCACCCCCAGGCCCTCCGAGGCTCTGGGCCTCCTGCCCCTGATGGCTGGTCTCTGGGGGAAAGGGCCCTGCCTCATGCACTGACCTGGGCAATCAGTTGCTCAGCCCACCTTTCAGCCTCTGGGGCTGGGGATTCCCAGTCTCTTTAACTGGGGGCAAACTCAGTAGAATGCTACTATGCGCCAGCCATTGTTCTAGGTACTGGGGGCGCAGCAGTGACCTTGAAGTAGAAGATTCCTGATCTGGTGGAGCGTAGAGTCAAGTGGGGGCTGGAGAGGCAGGAAATGAATGAATAAGTAAGGGAACCAGGAGGTAACAGTTCCATGGATTGGTCTAAACGCAATGGGGTGCAGACGACAGAGAGCTTCATTTTCTCCAAACTGTTCACAATCCTCTTGTCTCTCATATCCCTCCGTCTTTATTTTATAATGTCTCTGGCTGTTCTCCTAGCTTTGCAATCACTTCAGCTCTCGTCTCAGGAATAATTTCAGTTTTCAAGTGTCTGAAAGTCCCATCCGGTTAGAACTTCAGTCTCACGTGCAGTTTGAAATTTCTCGCCTGTCTCAGCACTCAGACCTGGCCGGGGGGGTGGGGGGGGGGGGTTGGGGGAGGCACAGCCAGCCCGCACTTCCAAACTTTTCCCTCCCTTCCTAACCTTCCTGTTTCTGGTGCAGGGCAGCGGGGAGGCTTGGCCGAGGGGAGACAAGGGTCTTCGGACGTGGCTGGAGCTGCTGCTGATTTTCTCCCAGCCAGCATGGCTGTTCTGTCACGTGGCCTGCTGTCAGCTTCCAAATGCTGGCTCTTCCGTGGGCCTCCTTGGTGGCGGGCTTTCTTTCTCCCAGCCTGTTGTAGATAGACACCCTTGTCAGCTGAGCTCCTGTAAGCATCCTTGTGCCCCCAGCTGCTGGGCCACCTTCACCCCATTAGTCACAGCCTCTCTCTGCCTGGGGGTCCTCTTGTCCAGGCAGCAGCCCTCTTGGCAGGGGGAGGGGGAGGGTATCTTGTGCAAATGCCTCAAGCCTGCTTACCTTCCTCAGCCCCCTTGGCCACAAGAAACTGACAAACTTCCGCTTTACCAGAGGGCAGCGCCCAGCTGCCCTCTCTCTGTAGGAGGCCACCTGAGGCTGCTTCAGCACAGCCCCCCACCTCCTGAATTCTCCAGGGGGATGCAGCCTCCAATCTTACGTTCATATACACCCCCCAGACCCCAGGGACTCAGGAAGCTCTCCCAAGGGCTCTGTCACCAAGCTTCAGGCCTGAGGCTGCACTAGGTGTCTGCCGCTCAGGACCCCCTACCATGGCATGAAATGCCGGCTCCCTTTCACGTGGGCACCCTCACCTCTGGGAGGAGTTCTGGTTCCCCATCACTGGGCTGTGACCCCGGGGAGAGCCCCCTCATGGAAAGGAAGGAGGAGAATCAAAAGTGCACTTACTCCTACAAATTCCCTTCCCCCCATCTCCTTGGGAACGTCTATCCTCTCGTACACTGGCTTGGGATGGTTAGTCACAAAACCCGTTGCACTTTCTCTCAGCAAATCTAACACGCATCCGGCAACTCTGTTCTATTTATGTATCTGGGGTTACTTCCCAGCCGCTGTCCCCAGATTGTAAGCTTTAGCCAAAATCCTGGTCAGCAGGATGTCTTCACCCACCTCCCGTTACAATGATTACAGAGGCGCAAAGGTTTTGAAGGGCAGGAAAACAATATAATGCGTTACAGCGTAACTGGGCTGGGAACTGGGCAGCAGTGCTGCTTTGGACCCGGGGATCAGGTCTCACTGAGGAGCCACACCCCCACGAATGGGGCGCAAGCTTCACAGACCTGGGGAAGAGCTTGGGCAAAGCCCCGTGGTGGGAACAACATCGCTGGGCATAACGAAACGAAAGCTTCCCAGAGTGTAGTGAGCGGTGGAGTGAGTGGCCGGGGAGGAGGCTGGACCCTGCCTGCAGGCCTTGCAGGCCATGGCGAGGAGTTTGGAAGTCGCTGGAAGGTCTGAAGCAGAGGGGGGTATGACCACACTGGTAACCCTTGTGGAGACCGGACTGTATGTGTGCCAGGCGTTATGCTAAGCACGTTTGAGTCATTGTTTCCTTTAACTCTTAGAATCACCCTGCCGTCCAGGTCTGAGTACTTGCATTCGACAAACAGGGAAACTGAGGCTCAGCCACGTGTCCAAGCCTCCCCAGCTGTTAGATGCGAAGGCTGCAATTCAAGCCCAGGACTCTTAGGCTCCCAGCACTTAGCTCTTCCAATCAGAGCATGCTGGCTTTCCAAGAGGGGTGCAGGAGGCACCCCGCCCCCTTTCACCTCAGCCACCCTGAGCTGGTGTCACTGCTTCTGACAGTAAACCAGGAAACCAACCAACCAACAAACCAACGGATGCTGCTGGGAGGGAGGGTCTGGGGTGAGTGCTTCAAGTTGACTAGAAATTCCCTGTGCAGCTAACCACGCTGGACCAGGGGCAGGGACACTAACACGGGGGTGGGCAGGGGTGGGAAGGGTCTTCTCCCTGAATCTGGAGCCCCAAGGCACCCTGCCCCGCCCTGCTGCTGCCCAGGCAGGAGTGAGAAGCTGGACCTCTCAGGGCTGCAGCCTGAGACATGGGCGGGTGAGAGGCACATTGCAGTGAGGCTGTCAGACAAGTTCCGTGTAGTGACATTTATCTTTCGGGCGGCGGAGGGATGGGCATGGTTACTTCAGCATTTGAAAACGTCTCCTAGATTTGAGAAACTCCCCCATCTAACAAGTTTTGGTGGGAGGCAGGGTCCACCTCCCTCTCGAGAAGCCCAGGAAGAACAGATACTCACTTTCCCAGCTTCCCTTGCAGAGAGGGTGTGTGTGTGTGTATCCTAAGCCCAGTGGGCTGGGGAGCCCGAGACAGGCAGGTGACCTTCCAGGGAGAAGGTGACCTGGTGGCTGCAGCAGGAGCTGTAGCCAGTGTCCTCCTTGGGGGCCGATGTGGGCTGTGGTCTTAGCTGTCCCCCCTCCTTTTTGGGGGGTGTGTGTGTGTGGACTTCGCGGGGAAGACAGGAACAGGACCCCAGCCTCTGGCATAGGGCACTGTTTGCCCAGTGGCTCTCAAAGAATGCTCCCGTGACAAAGCTGTTAATGGCCCTGAACAGTATGAGAAAAAAAAAATTCTTATGTAACAGAGAATATCTATATCTCCAGGCCTGGCTCTCTGGCCTCCCAGGGCTGGTCATTAATCCCTTTTCTGCGTCAGCTGCTCAAGGCACAGTCCTTGCATCACAAACCACCTGGGCTGGAACCCTCACGGGGCAGCCCTGCTGGGTCACAGCCTCCTGAATTGTCAGCAAGCTCTGCTTCTCGAGCGTCTTCAAGCAGATTTCCTCTGCCCCTTAGCAAGCCCCCTGCACTCCCCACTGGAACCAGCACCAGGCCGGCCTGACCCATACTAGTCTGGGCTGCTACCCTCCACGCTCAAGGGGTTGGTTCTTGCTTCTCATGATGCCAAGCTGCGCTGGGAAGGGGCTGAGATGACTTCAAGTCCCAGAAAAATCGCAAAATACCAGGTCCTCCTGCCAATGCCCAAGGGCCTGGCTGACCCCACGGACCCCGGTGTCCAAGCTGCAGGGCAGCTCCTGGCCCTCAGGCATCCACCAAAGCCTGGAGTACTTTGATTTGACGTGCAGACAGAGCTTGGAGGGTCTGTTTCAAACCAGCCCGTGGTGTTTAGCTCTCCCCAAGTGATGTACAAAAACGCTGAGACTTGCCAGGGCCGAGGTGGGAGCCCCGCTCGCACCCCGCCCTCAGCCCCACCCAGCACCAAGGCTGGGGGGACTGGCTCGCGCTTTAAGGGACCAGCTGGAGAGGAGAGGGGCCTGGGCCTTCCCTTGATTCCAGGGTCCAGGGGCCCCTGAGGAAACGTATCAGCAGGATGAGGAGGTCAGGTGTCCTCTCTCTCCAGTACATGTCAGAGCCTTTTTTTTTTTTTTTTTTTTTTTGCGGTACGCGGGCCTCTCACTGTTGTGGCCTCTCCCATTGCGGAGCGCAGGCTCAGTGGCCATGGCTCACGGGCCCAGCCGCTCCATGGCATGTGGGACCTTCCCAGACCGGGGCACGAACCCATGTCCCCTGCATCGGCAGGCGGACTCTCAACCACTGCGCCAGCAGGGAAGCCCCATGTCAGAGTTTTTAATGAAAAGTCTTCATTCCCGAAGCCATGGCTGGTGTCATTCTGACAGTGTCGAGGATTCCGGCCTGGCCCACCCTTTCTTCCTCCCCAGCTTTGTGGAGAAGCACGTGGGGATTTTCTGCCTTTGGGATCACCTCCGCCCCCTACACACACACACACACACACACACACACACACACACACACACACACACAGAGATGGCATTCGAAAAAGAGAATGCAGCCAAAAGGGTCTCTCCTGTGGCATTTGGTCCAGAGGGGGAACTGTTGGGCCCAGGGACTTCCCAGGCAAGCACGAATCACGCCCATGGCCGGCTGCCCCCTGCCCCCCGTCAGACACGCACACGGCCTCCTCCATCACCTAGAGGCAAGACAGATCAGCCCCAGGGCTCCTGTGAGCCCAGATCTCTTTATTCAAGCCAGGGCCTTTCACCCTCACAGCAGCGTGTGCATATCACAAGCCCCATTACTACAAGTGGGGAAACTGAGGCTCAGAGAGGTTGAGGTCCTTAAAATTGCACAATAGGTATTAGAGCTAGAATTTCAACTTCAGTCTCTCTGACTCCGAAGGGTTTGGGTTTGCTTTCTTCCCTGGCTCTAATGCCCCCCACCAGACCCTCTGAGAAAACTTCCAGGAACACTGTTTGCAGGGCAAAAAATCAATAACACATGTAATAAAGAAGAAGGTACTTATTTCTTCATAACTGTCATAAAAAGCAACATGGGGTATTTTCCATGCCCAGGAGCTGGGCTCTAAAGCCATGATTTAAAGATCTCACTCCAGGTCTGGTTGTCCCGCTAAGACGCCCATCGATATCTGAATATTTACACACACACAGCGCTGCGGTACATACATTTCTGGTAATGGGGTGTCTCTTGGAGGGGAGCTCAGGGTTAATTTGCAGGATTCACGTCCGGGGTTTGTGAGCAGCACAGGTTTGGCCCCCAGTCCCCTGGCGGGGACCTCCGGCCATGCACGGAGGGGTCAGACAGAAAATCCGCACCCTTGGCCTCCTGGCCTCCTTCCAGCCTGCAGCCCGTGGCACTGAGAGCAGCTCTGGACTGGAGCCCACCCGGTGCTTCCCACAGACTCCCCTCCCCCCAGCCCCCTCTGAGCACTTGCATCCACCAGGCCCCAGGCTGACTCCAGAATGCAAAATCACTTTGTCCCTCCTTCTCATCCTCTCCCGCCTCCTGCATCTATGGATTTGCTGTTCAGAAAACATCTGTTCCCTCCTTCACCCCTGACATAAGCATCAATCTCATGTTAGCCCAGCTGCTTAAACTCGCGGCCCTGGGAAACAGACACTCTTTCCTGACCCGGCACAGGTCTGGGGACCCTAAAGCAGGCCTGAGGGTCTGACAAGGGGAGTCATGGGGGTGGGGAAGGGGGACTTGTCCACACAGGGACCTCCAGGCTAAGGTCCTAGGTCAGGGCCAGAAGGAGAGAGATAGATCAGAGGGGTAAGGCTGAAACTCAGGGGTGTAAGGGGAACGTGACCTGCCCTGAGAGGGGCCCTGGACAGTCAAGGCCCCACCAAGTCAGTCAGAGACCCATCTGCCCGATGTTGGGTGGGAGTGAAGAAGGGCCTCAGGCAGCCAATAGAATGCCCTGCAGCTGCGAAGCTACTGCAGCCCAGAGGTGGCCGTCAGATGCCTTGGTTCTGCTACACGCTCCCTCTGCCTGCTCCAGCAGCCCTGGCCTCTTTGCCAGTGCTCAGTTACATCATGCTCCCCACACCCTGGAGCCCCGGCTGGCCCTCCTCTGGATAGCTGGCCCCTCTGCATGCAGGATTGCCTCAGCATTCAGGGCTGCCACCCCCCGGTCGCCCCCAGCCTCTGTATCCCCAGCACAGGCACGCCTAGTAGGGACACCAAATGCACCCCCGAACATATTTGGGAAATGGATTAAACCTGAAAAAGGGAAACCAGACAGGCCGGAATCCCTATAAACAATGGGTTTTGTGAAAGGAGATGATCCCCTCTCCCACTGGCCCCAAGGAAAGGACTTGGACCTGTCTGTCTGTCTGTCTGTCTGTCTTCTTCATAACTGTCATAAAAAGCAACATGGGGTATTTTCCATGCCCAGGAGCTGGGCTGAGGAGGGGGCAGCGGGCAAGTGCTGAGCAGACCCTGCCCAGGCTGCTAGGTATTCTGGGAACACCTGATCCACTTCCGGGGCCAGTCTGGGCCTGTGGAGGGAGGGCAGGGAGCTGGGGTCAGGGGTTAGCTGGGCTCCTCTGGTGAAGAGCAGAAATGAGTGTGATGTGAACAGTAGGTAAATAGTCTGTGAGAATTTTGAGGGCAGATACTGACTCTGGGGCTACTGGGGTGATCCAAGCACAGTCCCTCCCCTCAGGAAACTCACAGCCACATCAGAAAAAGAGGCTAAAGATAGATGGCACGTAGTAAGGCTCAAAAAATATTTACTTAATGACTGCTGGGTGGATGAGACAGACAGCAGACAGACACTGATAATTCAATGTGCTGAATGCTATGACTCGATCAACATATGATTATTGTTTCTACGATGTGCTGGTGAACACGAGTAAGGAAGCAAGCGTGTGGTCTCAATTGCCTCTACCCAAGGTGGGCCAAAGGACCAAGAAAGACTTCCCAAAGGAGGGAACATTTGGGCTGGGTCTTACGGATGAGTAGGAGTTCACCCAGTGCACAAGGGGAGAAGAGCGTCCCAGCAGAGGGGCAGCAAGTGCCGAGGCAGAGAAGCAAGAGAGAGCCTGGCCTGTTTGGGAAATCTAGAGTGTAGTTATATGACTGGAATGGAGAGGGGTGCCTTGGGACTTGGGGGAGGGCAGAAGAAAAGGCCCTTGCTAACTAATTTGGAGCCACTGTAAATTTTGAAACAAGGGAGGGATGTAAAGCAAAAAACAGAGAAAAGGGCACTCTCAGCAGAGGGGTCAGCCTGGGCACCTCATGGGGGTGTGAATGAGCACGGCACATTCAAGGAACAGTGAGACCAGGTGTGGAGGGAGTCTCCTAGGAAACGATGATACCCCAAGGGAACAAGCATGGCCTTGTGATCTAGAAGGAAATGTCCGAGGAGGAAGGTTGGAAGAAAAGAAACAAATTGTGAGACTGTGTCTTAAAGATATAATTCTGGGGCTTCCCTGGTGGCACGGTGGTTGGGAGTCTGCCTGCCGATGCAGGGGACACGGGTTCGTGCCCCGGCCCGGGAAGATCCCACATGCCGCAGAGCGGCTGGGCCCGTGAGCCATGGCCGCTGAGCCTGCGCATCCGGAGCCTGTGCTCCGCAACGGGAGAGGCCACAACAGTGAGAGGCCCGCGTACTGCAAAAAAAAAAAAAAAGATATAATTCCAGAGTGCAGCATCACTCCCATTTCACAGGTCCAGAAACTGAGGCTCAGAGGGAGCCATTCTGATTGGTGCTGGGTCCAGATAATCACATCTCCAAGGCTACCTCCTTCCCCCATTCATACCAGGTATAAGCAACTGAGAACAGCTTGAGTGTGGGACAGTGGAGGGAACACTGGGTTAGGAATTAGGAGACAGGGCTACAGATTGTCAGTGACTTGCTATGTGACCTTACCCAGGTGATTCCCTCTCTGAGCTTCTGTTCCCTCTTCTATGAACAGGGACAGTCAGCTCTGTGAGAGCATGTCTGCAGAGTTGCCTGGTACAGGAGAGAGCAGCTCCTGTCTGGAGCGCACTGGACAGGCAGCTTCCTCATCTGTGAAATGGGCATTAGAATTCCTCCCTCCCAGAGCAGCTGTGAGGATGGAAGCAGAAAATGTCTGTGAGTGCCTGGCACATAGTAGGTGCTCAAGAAACGCTGAGGGTATCTACCTGCATGGCCCCCAGGAGCCACGAATGGGCTTCAGGAATCCAGGACAAGTCTGAGCCTTGGTGACTTGTCTCTGCCATTCTCCATATCAAAGACTTTTCAAAAGCAGCTGGAGACCCAAAGAAAAGCTGTCCTGGACAGAATTTATTTGAAAAAACAGAAACAGAAAACAGATTTATCTCCCTGCATAGACGGAGAGCCATCTTCCCAACCATGGAGGCACCAGGCCCCAAACTGCTGATTTTTCCTTTTTCATCAGAAGCCGAGGAAAAGGCTGTCTAGTGGTGATACAATCTCTTGCATCTCCCCCAGATGCTGGGCTGGAGCTGCCATGTGCTCCCAGCCTCTCCTTGGGGGGGGGGGGGACCCTCTGGCTCCCCTCCTTCCCACCTTTAAGCCCTGGGGGCCAGTGAGACCACAGACCTGGGAGGTATCCCAGCTCAGCCACTGACGAGCTGGTGACCAGGGCCAGGCCTGTCAGCTCGCAGCCCCAGTCCTGACCAGAGAAAGGATAGCGCTGCACACACAGCTCCGTGATGACAGATGCCACGATGGCAATGACAGGCCACATGGCCACACCCACCAACCCCCCGGGGACATCCCCAGCGTGTCAGGGCTGTGCCTCCCCTGGGGACCAGGACAGCCGGACAGCAGTCTGCCCTCAGCGCTGAGCCCTCCCCACAGCAGAGGCCCTCATTCCTGTCCTGTCCTCCTGCCTGTTTCACAGCGCAGACTCATCTGGACCTGTGGGGCAGGAGAACAAGCATCTGAATCAATATTTAAAGTAGTGAGGGAAATAAATACTCCAGGTGACAGGACAGGGAAGAGACTCAGAAAGCCCTAGAACAGCAATCCCCAACCTTTTTGGCACCAGGGACCGGTTTCGCGGAAGACAGTTTTTCCATGGGTTGGGGGGAAGGTTTAGGCGGTAATGCGAGCGATGGGCAGCGATGGGGAGAGATGGGGAGCTGTGGGCAGCGATGGGGGCGGCAGAGGAAGCTTCGCTCGCTCACCCCTGCTGCGTGGCCAGGTTCCTAACGGGCCGCAGTCTGGTACCAGTACCAGTCTGTGGCCTGGGGGTTGGAGACCCCTGCCCAACCAAAGCCTCCTGGATCATTAATTCTTCTGTAATTACTATTCTGTCTTCAAATCCTGTATCTCTTTCAAGCTCACGAGGCCCCCTCCGAGGCCCCCCCATTGGTGCTTCCTTGCAAGGCTCTGAAGAGCATCTACCCATCCCTCTCTGCACATGGCCTCCTTTGGCACAGGCTGCAGAGGCTCTGCCTCTCCACCTCAGCATCTCCGCAGAGACCCTGAGGCAGGGAGGTGGGGAGAAAGAACACAGCTCTGCTGCGTGACCTTGGGCGAGTGCCGGAACCTCTCTGGGCTCAGTTTACACGTCCTTATTGTCAGGGACATGGGCAGAAAATGAAAGAAAAGGGCCAGCACAAACAAGTGTCATTTCCCCTCCCTGATTCCTGAAATGTGATAACCTAAGGATGGACCAGCTTCCAACTTTGCCTTCTCTGCAGGCCATTCTTTGCTCGCGGGTGAGCCTGGGGGGGGGGGGGGGGGGAACATTTGATACAGTGGAAGAGCCTTGACTTTGAGTCAAGGGAGCCTGGGTTGGAATCCCAGCTCTGCACTTACCAGCTGTATGACCTCAGACAAGCAGCCTGGCCTCTCTGAACCCCAATTTTCACATCTACAGTATCTACAAATGGGAACAGAGCTATGGTGAGGATTGAGTAGGACAACCGGAGAAAAGCACCCAGCACAGCACCTAGCACACAGTCGGCTGTCCGCAGGGTTCCCTGGCGTGGGTTGGGGGTAGGGAACTTTGAGTCCAGAGTAAGCCAGGAAGAGGCCTCCTTCTCTTCCACGGGGAAGAATTGTGAATCCCCAGGTCTAAGAGAAGCCAGTCCTCATCGTGGGGTCAGAAAAAGCATCCTCTTTTTAAGGGGTGGTGTCTGGGGGGGATCAGGCCACTGGCCTTTCCTGGGCAGATTCTCAGGGTCTCATTCCTTCAAGGGCCCTGGAAGCCAAGAGCTTGGCGTGATATGGGCGCCACCTGGTGTCCAAAGGGGGCTAGACAGACCTGACCTGAAATCTGTGCTGAGTGGTACAGGAAGCCAGGAGCAGTTTAGGGGAGAGTGGTACCCAGGGAGCCGCACCCAGGGGAGCAGACACCTTATTAAATATGTAGACAACAAACAAGATAAGAAAAATAAGTAGGACACCTCATCGTAAGAGCAAAGAAAAAAAATCAAGCAGGGAACAACCTGAAATTTCAGCTAGAGTGGTCAGGACAGCCTAGCCTGGTTGAGTACAACCCGAAGGTAATAGGGGCGAATGTGCACGTCTCTGACAAGAGAGCTTTCCGGGCAGAGTAAACAGCCAGTGCACGGCCAGGAATGTGCCCGGGTCAGAGGATCAAGGGGAGGGTAGAGGCGAAGTGGCCAGGGAGGTGACAAGAGGACAAAGGTGTGTGGCCTGCAGGTCAGGGGTAGGGCTGTGGCTTTTACCCTGCATGAGAAAGGGAGCTGGTGGCGGGTTTGGAGTGAAACCCAAATGGCATGTTAACAGCTGTGTTGTGCACGGACTGATGGACTGGGGGTGGAGCTGGGGTCACGGGCAGAGGCAGGGAAGCACCTGGGAGGCTTCTGGAAGGACCTTGTGGGAGGTGATGGTGGCTCCGACCAGGATGGTAGCAGTGAAGGTGATGAGAAGGGGACAGATTCTGGATGTACTGTGAATATAGAGCCAACCGGATCTGCTGAGAGACCAGGTGTGAGGGTGAGACAGAGAAATCCAAACTGACCGCAAGGGGCTTTTGCGCCTGAGCAAATGGCAGGATGGAGTCACCATTAACCCAGTGGGTAACATCAGTATCGTGGCTCATCAGAGGAAGTATCAGGTGTGGACATGTTAAGTGTGAGATATATACTCCTTTTATTCTTTTATATTATATATACAATATATATATAATATATTTTTATATTATATATTATATATATATTATATATATATACACACACACACACACACACACACATTTTTAAGAGAAGATTAATATCTCATAGCTTTCCCAGACATCACTGTCAGGAATCGCAGCTCCAGGCCGGCATTCATTAGCCACAAACCAGGCTGTCAGGAAGCCTGCCTTGGAACTCCAGTTCTGTAAGTAATATGCTGTGTGGCCTTGGGCAGGTCACTTCACCACTCTGGGCTTCTTTTTCCTCCATATATAAATGGGGCAGGAAGAATTATTAAAGTCAATGTCTCAAGAGTCCCCTTCAGCTCTCAGTCTTTTTCATGTCTTAAATAACACCTCCTCAGAGAGCGTCCCTCCCCCAATGTTGGCAAGGTCTTCATAGAACCATCACAATATGAAACTATCAGTGCGTAGTCCTTGCTGTCTGTGTTTCCCACACTGTAAGCTCCAGGGCGTAGGTATAGTTTCTTGTTGCAAGTTTTGTCTCTAGCCAAGACAAGTATCTTCTCAAGGCTCTTTGTTCAATTCTGAGGTGAAATTAGGAGCTACTGAAGGATTTTGAGCAGAAACTTTCTGGGCTTAAATTTATATAATTTATAAAATGATCTGACTTCAGTTTACAGAAGAGTCACTGGGCTGCCGTGATAAGACTGGACGAGGGAGACATAGAGACCAGTTAGGAAGCCACCAGGCAGTGGGAGGTGGCACCTTGGACAGGGGTGGTAGGGGAGCAGGTGGCAGTGGCGAGCAGTGACCATCTCTGGGTTGATGTGGAAGGCAGAGCCGGCAGGAGACGCTGATGGACTGGATGTGGGTGTGAGAGAGGCCAGCGTCAAGGAAGTCTCCGAAAGTTGTGTTCAAGCGCCTGGGAGAATACTTTCCATTAAATGCCACTGGAAGACATAGGGCGGGTTTGGGGAAAATTTTCAGGGGTCTTGTTTTAAGTCTGAGGGTTCTGTTAGACACTGAAGTGGAAATGGGAAGAAAGCAGCTGGAAGCAGGAGTCTGGAGTTCAGGAGAGAGCCGGACGGGAGATGGTAATTGTGGATCATGGGTGTAGAGATGGTGTGTAGAGCCGTGATGCTGGATGAGGTCACCTGGGAGTGACTTGGGCTCTGGAGGCAGGAAGGACACACGGGGACAATGGAGGCAGAAAGCAGAGGGCAAACAGGCCACCTGCTCCCAGGGCCAGAGCTCTGACCACAGGGAATTGCCTGGAGAGGCCCGAGCCCTTGGAACCCGGCTGGGCTCTCCCGGGTATCCTCTCTGGGATAGCAGCACTGATTCATCCGCAAGGAGAGTATTGACTGAGCGCCTTCTGCGTGTAGAGACCTCATCAATGACTCAACCAATATGACGCATCACACTTTCTGATCCCAGGCCTCTGAACAGGTATTTTCCATCCTGCATTTATCCCTGTTTGATACCCGAGGAAATGAAGGACCAAAGAGATGAACAGGTCCCCCAAGGTCACACAGCAAGCCCATGGTAAAGCAAAAACAGAGGCCGGCTTTTCTGGGGCAGGAGGTGGGGCACCTCCTATAAACACCTCCAGAATTCCAAGTGCTCCCCCTACAGTAGCGACCGCCCTGGGGCAGGTCCTACCATCCCCACTTCACAGATGGATACACAGAGGCTCAGAGATGGGAAATGACCTGCTCAAGGTCATGGCTTATAGTGGCACAGCCAGGCCTGCAAACCAGGCTATCTGCATTCAAAGTCCACCTCTGTGTCTGCAGTGGGCTGGCCTCACCCCCAATCCATCCACACCACCAGCAGAACAATGGGTAGGATCCACTGAACAAAAACACGAACGCATTCAAAGCAGACAACGAATCAGCAACATTTTAAAATTAACATTGTTTTTAGGACCACAGCATCTACCTAGATCAAAATGAAGATATATGCATGAATTCCAGCTATATCCTGTATATGGTAGCTGGTGGGATATGGACTTTTCTGGCCTTTCCAGCTCCTCCTTGGCCCCCTTAGAGTCCTGTGGGCCAGGACCCACTGGTTCAGACATCCCTCTACCACCCCTGTTCCCCTCTCCTCTCCAGACACTAAATGTCTGGCAAGGCTTTCTCATTGGGAAGCGACCACCCCCATCTCTGTCCTGAATGATTGCATGAGCCTCCCCACTTCTACCCCTGCCTCCCACTCTTTTAGTTCATTCTTTGCCAGCAGACAGGGGGATACTCTACAGAATCAATCAGACCATGTCCCTCCTCTGCTCAGAACCCCTCCAGTGCTTTCCATCTCACTTAGCGTAAAGGCCAAAGGCCTGATGTGATCCTAACTGCTCCCCCCGCCACCTCCATTAGTTCTTCTATCCCCACCCCTTCACTCACTCTGCTCCGGCCACTCAGCCTCCTTGCTGGTCCATAAACGCGGCACCCCCGCCCCTGCCTCAGGACCTTTGCTTGTGCTATCACCCTCTGCCTGGAGTACTCTTCCCCCAGACATCCACATGCACAGCTTCAGACTTTCACCTCCTTCTGTGCAAATGTCCCCTTAGGGAGACTGTCCCTGACAACCCCCCTCCCAGTTTCAGACAGCAACCCTCCTCTCCCCTTCCCTGCTTTCCTGTTTCTCCCTGATATGTTCACTCTTTATCACATTACATGTTGTAGTTGTTTACATGTTGATTTCCTATCTCCCTTTACCCCGACTTAAGTGTAAGCTCCACGAAGACACGTTGATCATCTATTCTGTTCACTGCTCACTCCCCCACCCCTAGAATGGCGGTGGGCTCAGAAAAGGCGCTCAGGAAATATTTGTTGAATCAACGAATGTCAAATACAATGGGGCCGGGACTGCAGGAGAAAGATTTGCCTGTGCTCTGCTCTCTCTGTTCAGCTGAAACCAGGGGGAAGTGAGAGGTGCCAAAGGGGGGAAGAAAAGTGGCCCCTGAGCAGGGCGAGTGCTCAGAGAGCTCCAAGACCTAGACTTCAGGCAAGCTGAGACGGCTTAGAGTTTACAGATGCAGGTTTACAGTCTGCGTTTCAGAGCACAGCACCTGTTACCTTAGCCCACGCTCCAGCGTCCTTGCTCACGGCTCCCTGCCTTTAGGGGCAGGAAGCCAGACCAGCTTCCAATCCCTGCAGCCATTTGCTAGTGTTGTGTGGACAGTAAGTGCGCTTGCTTCATGGTTTTGAGCTCTGCCCCGTGCCAGGCATGCGCTGGCACTCCACCTGCATCTGCTCGTGGGTTCCTTTCAGTCACCTCTCTATGGCCTGGAGCATCCCCAGTTCCTGAAGGGAAAAGTGGGCCCTGAAGAGATTAAGTAACTTGCTAAGGGCACACATCTAGTGTCTAAGACTCAAATCTAGATAGTTTGACCTCATAGTCTAAGGTCTTGACAGCTGTGGAATGGAAATTATGTTACCATTCTCAGTGGCAGTTTCTGAAAATAAGTAATGATTGCTGGATTCAGGATGTAGGTCTGTCAGTCACTTAAAGGCTATAATGACCTTGTCCCAGTCTCTCCAGTAGACCTTCCTCCCCCTCCTCCCTCTCCCCTCCCCCTCCCCTCCTCCTCCCCTTCCCCTCCCCTCCCCCTCCCCTCCTCTTCGCCCCCTCTTCCCCCTCCCCTCCTCTCCTCCCCCTCTTCCCCCTCCCCTCCTCTCCTCCTCCTCCTCCCTCTCTCCTCCTCCCAGCCCCTGCCCCACTCCAGTCGGGCTCTTCCTCCTCTCCATCCTGGTCCAGATGTCCAGAGTAACCTTGTGGGCAGTTCCTGGGAGCACCAAGCCTCACATAAAGCAGTCTCTCCCTTTTGCTCCTAACAAGCCGTGTGGCACTTCCCCACACAACGAGGACAGGGCGGTGGGAGCAGTGGATGCTGAGGAAGCCTCCGCAGTACCCTCTTGCTGGAGTCTGGAGCTTCCCCGTGTCCCAGCGCTGGGAGGAGATGTCCGCCAATTCCAGCTGTGACCAGCAGAGGGCAGAAGCAGCCTGGGGAAGGCCCAGGAAGAGCATTGGTGTCATTTCCTCTGCAGGTGGGAGAGACAGGAAAGCATGTTAGATTCCCTGGGGTCCCACACCCTGCTTCACCTAGGGTAGCCTACTTTTTATTTCTTCACAAGCTTCCACAAGAGACTGTGTTTGACCAAAGGCTCTCCAGCTGCTATTACTAGTATTAATGCTACTGATTAGTAATTTTAATTTTAACTGAAAGCCTTTAGGTTTTCTTCAAGACTGACAGTCAATTCTGTTCGTACTTCAGCAATTTGTAAAAAAAAAAAAAAAAAAAGAAAGAAAAACAGAAAAAACAAGCAAATAAAAAACACTCATCTGTTGCATATTTAAGAAAATAAACACACCTCCAGAAGTCAGTAGCTGAGGGACAGGCCCCGGAGCCAGGCTTCCTGGGGTTGAATCCTTCCCCCACTACTGACTGTGTGACCTTGGCAAGTTACTTCACCTCCCTAAACTCACTTTTCTCATTTATAAAATGGAAATAATAACGAGTCAGACTCATAAGGTCGTGTGTTGTGAGGAGTCGCTGAGGTAATACAGGTGGACATATAGTACCGGAGCTGACTAATTCCTCAACCATATGTGGTAGCGATAACTTCCCCGACACGTCCCCACGGCCCACTCTCACCCGTGGAACCTTCCTGTCCTCCCATCTCCCTGCCCAGACACTTTCTAACTCAAGAGTCATGTGTGTTCCACCTGGTATACTCTTGTTCACAGGTCAGATGCCCTCTGTCTGCCGCAGTGATTCAGTTGGACAAGGTTTAGCGGCATGTGATCAAATTTCAAAATAACATTAAATTAGACCATGAAGTTTTTTTCCCTCACACATAATAGAAAGCAGGAGGTGGTTGGTACAGGGCTGGGATGGCAGCTTCAAACAATCAAGAACTCTGGCTCTTTCCATCTTCCTGTTCTGCCAACATCAATCCATGGATGCTTCATGGTCCAAGATGGCTGCATGAGCACCGGCCATCAGTTCCACAGATGGTGGTGCCTGGTCTAAGACAGAGACAGTGGATTCCAGAGAGCTTTAGAAGGTAGAATCAACAGAACTTGGTAATGGATTCAGCATGGAAATAGGGACCAGGGAGGTGTCAAGGTTGACTCCTGAGTGGTTGATATGAGAGTTAGATATTTTTCCCATCTCCTGAGACAGGGACAGTTGTCCAATAGCCAGGAAGTGGTGGGCACTAGAGTGTCACAATGTATGTTAGCATATCAACACTGTGAGAAAGCATGCAGGGAAGATACGTAGTCTAGCCTGGTGTTAGACATTAGCAAGGTATGGAAAAGTCAACTAAATCTAGGTGAGCTTGAGCCCAGAGCTGCCATCTTGAATTTCAAGTGAACATTTACTTGCCTTATGGTTTGGCTGTATACCCCTGGATGATGGTGCTCCCAATCAGGTCAATATCCAGGACTGGGTTAAAAGTAATCATTCCAAGAGAAAAATTGGCAGTGAAGGTGTTCAACTGGTACCTCAGGCTCTTGACAACAGAGGCGTATCTGTTAGTCTATACACACACCGAGCATATAAACTCAGTGAAACGTGGAGCATAACATTGAGGGAGGAGAAACAGTGTTTACTAAAATCTCCTAGTGAGTGCTAGGCATGTGCATATATATTTGAGGAGAAGCCTCGTTATTTAAAACTCTCAGCGCTGTCTTGCCATTGCCTGAGCCCCCAACACACCTCGTAGTCTGGAGAACTATAAAGCTTGGGAGTATCCTGCCAGGGAAACAGTGAAAGGCAGCTCGGCGTGGCATGAACAGAATGGACTCCTGCCTCCTTTGGATGCACAGGAAACGGGCAAGGGGAGCATCTTCTTTAAGGGCGAATCCAAACTCCACCCTGGAGTTGCTACTTCCTTTTGGCTTGCAGTTGTGCAGAGGATAAAGTATTCCCTGAACCACAAAGCCCCTGGATGCTAGGAAAAGAATATATCTTGGTCCCCACGTTCCCTTCCCCAAGGAAAGGGTCCAAGCAGAGGAAGCTCCCACCTCTCCGCTCAGAAGGCAAATCTCTTTTACGGCCTCCCTGTGCATTCATGCTCGTGGAGGCCCGTGGGCCCGGCCTCCCCATCACCCTGGGTTCCTGGGAAGAGCCTCTTTCCAGACTCCACCTCTGAGCCTCATCACATTTCTCTCAGGCTGTTGACTTGGTCAAGGTCAAGGCATCGAGAGAAACGTGAGGGTTACCCTGAGGGTTCTGCCATGCTGGGGAGGCCTTTTCAGAGCCACCTCTCCCTCAGTGTGAGGGGCTGCACTGGCCCTGTCCCGGAGGCTGTGCTGGTCCCAAGGGAAGGTGTCTGTCATCCCCATCTGTGTTCTCTCTTGCAGGTAAGTTGGACTGGAGCAGCGGGAGGGCTGTGTGATGACACACTGGCAGTTTGCGAGCAAAAGCGGCCACAGTAAGACACGAGTGATTCACTGCATCTCGATTCTTAGCTAGGGTGGTTTCAATGTGCAGACTTCTCCTGTCCCAGGGGAGACTCCTCTGGGTCTGGAAAGGGGATGCCAAACCTCGGGGTCCCGCGGAGGGCCCCTAGCTTTGGTTGGGGGAGGCGTGGCTTTTGGTTGGAGGGGACGGTGGCTTCTGGGTACCATAAGGTACCGTAAGGCCTGTGCATGTGGCTGGCACTGGGCTGCCTGCCCCAAGGGGGTATCTCCCCATGATCTGCGACATTGGTTCTGAAGAGTTTCGTCTGGCAGCTTCAAATGGCTGAGACCTACTGGCACGGTTTACAAGGATGCAGGGAACTTTGGGGGACCTCATCAATCCCACCTGGGCGCTCCAAAAGACCCTCGACCTCTGTGGCATGCAGCCTCGGCCGTTTCCAAGCTCATGGCATCCCCCCAGCCATG
Organism: Leucopleurus acutus; assembly: GCF_964270905.1. Lineage (NCBI taxonomy): Eukaryota > Metazoa > Chordata > Mammalia > Artiodactyla > Delphinidae > Leucopleurus > Leucopleurus acutus. Next base: position 30,310,031 of record NC_139145.1, on the reverse strand, counting down.
TCACCCGTCCCTGGCTTAGTGTCTCTTCCTGACACTGTGTCTCTTCCTGACACTCTTCCTGTCACTGTATCCCACCCATCACCTCACGTCAAAGTTCCAGCCGATGGGAACAATTTTTAGACTGTTAATGACAGTCTAAAACTGTTTTAAACTGTTTTAGACAGTTAATGCACATGTGGGATGTTGGACTGGGACGTCACTGTAAGGCCAGGTTTCTAGTGACATTTCATTTCTGGCACTAAAACGTCCAAGGCTCAAGAGGCACCTGTGTGTGCAACCCCAGGGCCTGGTTGTTAACCCTCGCCCTGACCCCCTTCACCTTCTCCGTGGTTCCGAGCCTCAGGACCCTGTTGTGGACAGGGCCATCTCTTGCCCGGAAGGGAGTTCGGGACAGCTTCCCCGAAGAGCTAGGCGAATTCATTTTCTCTAGATTTTAAGGGAACGGGACATGCCAGGGATGTGAATCCTGTTCCCAGGATGCTTTAGAAAGAGGTGCTCCCACAAGACTTGCATATGATTTCTCCCAGGGTGCTTTGGGGTGGCTGCTCCTGGGGTTCTCTATCCATCGGGAATATGGGATGAAGGGAGAGATCGATGCCTCCAAAACCCCCAGCTTTAACCCCACACCTCCCCCAACCAAAGCTAGTTTCCTGGCAGGAAACCCAGGATGCCCTGTCTGAAAAGTAAATGAAATATCCCTAAGACCAGGCACGTGTTTGGCCCCCAGGATATGGCCTGAATCTCAGCAGGACCTTCCCCAGACAGCAGTGGATGTCTCCCAGGGGAGACCCATACACTCAGACCCTGGACCCTCACGTCTGCTGGGGTAGGGGAGGCCTGATCCCCTGGGTCCCAGCCGAGACTCAAAAGCAATCCCATCCTCTTGGGGTTGTTTCGGCCTTTCGGTCGGCTTTGGTTTCCCAAAATCCAATTGATGGGATGTTTCTGTTCAGAAACCACTCCGCCCTCTGGCGTAAAGGAGGCCTTTGGCAAAAGGGCTCAGAAGCCCTGGATCCTGCAGTGCTGGGGGGGAGGGGTGTAACTGAAACGCCCAGCATTTCATAACAGGGGCCGGTTGCTCCCTTGTGCATTTCCTAGTTTGATGCCCACGAAAGCCCTACAAGCATAAGTATAGCTCATTTTTAAGCACTATAAAAGTCTCCTTGAAAATGATCGTAAGGTGATCAGTTGGTGTGGCTACTGTTAAGACTAAGGTGCAAAACCCTTAGAGGAAACAAACGACATCAGCAGAGGGCAGAGTGAGGCACCCCAAAGTGTCGCCTCCTGCAGGACCAGCCTAACCCGGTGCACAGACCTTCCCCCTCCAACCTCTCCCACCACCCAGGCTCGCCCCAGCCTGCCCGAATCCCTCCTGCCTGTGATGTGGGGGTAAATGAGCGTCCTCCTCACATTAGCCGAGGGTGCCCCTGTAAGAGGTGACTCAGGTCCTCTGAGCATGCCACTGAGTCCCACAGCCCCTAACCCTTCCCCATGCCAGACTGTCCTCCCCGGCAGGGTCTTCACCCCGCCTCTCCTGTAGAGTGCGATAGCCCTGAGAAGGGCAAGACGCAGGCTCTCCTATCAGCACCGGCGTTTATGAGCGGAGCACTTACTCCCTGCCACTCCCGTCCCCCTCGATCCTCACGGCCTCCCTGGAGGTGTCTTCACTTCCTCTGGGTCAGGTGCATGAGGACAGGGCAGCTAAGCCATTGCCCCAGATCACAGTGGGCGGCAGAGCTGCAGGTGACTCCTGGCTGACATCTCTGCTACGGCTTCTCTCTAGACCTAAGAAGGGAAAGGCGTGAAGAGCCCAGGGGCTGCCCTCAAGAAGCAGGTGGGCAAGAGGAAAAAGGGGAGGGGCCACAGGTATCGAGCACTTACTGCGTGCACACAGTACCATGAACTTGATACTCATCATTGCTAGTGTCACAGACCTCCAAAGCCTGTGGAAGCAGATGGAGCGCCCCCCCCCACTTGCCCCTCTCCCAATGGGCACTGTTGTTAAATGGTCCCAGTTCATTGAATAAACCTGGGGGCAACAGGGGGCCTCCACCGGCCTCCAGTCCTGCTTTCCCAGTATCGTTATCAGAGTGAGGGCTCGGGGCCCACAGGCCAGTGCCCTCCTGCCCACAGCCAGGTCTAAAGGACAGACGCGGGGGAGTTCCATACGGAATTTACTTCAAGCCCCGTCCCCTTCATTTTGCTTTTAAACTTGTCTACCTGTGTCTGCATCAAGCCCAGCAGGGCCGAGGGCTGAGGATGGATCTGAGAGAAGCAAAGTCAGATGCGGTGATTAAAATCAATAGTCTACGTAACGTATCATAGCTCACATCATTCCACTTCATCTTTAAACCCACTACCTTCTTGCAATTGGGATTATTATCTCCATTTTACTGGAGGAAACTGATGAGGCTCTGAGAGATAAAGTGACTTACTCAGGATCAACCAGTTAAGAAGCAGTGAATCCAGGTGTGGGAGTCTGAATAACGGTTCCCAGATGTGAGCTGTGGATATTACCTGATATGACAAAAGGGACTTTGCAGATGTAATTAAGTTCAGGATCTGGAGATGGGGAGACTTTCCTGGAATACCCAGGTGGGCCCTAAGTGTAATCACAGGGTCCTTATAAGAGGGAAGCAGAGGGAGGTTAGGCCTGGCAGAGGAGAAGGAGACGTGAGGTTGGAATGATGCCAGGAAGGGGAAGGAACCCTTCCTGGGGAAGGAAGTAACCAAGGAACGCAGGCAGCTGGGGGCTAGAAAGGGCAAGGAAATGGGTTCTCCTGAGCTGCAAGCCCTGCCGACACCCTGACCTCAGCCCAGTGGCTGATTTCAGACAATAGGCCCCAGAACTGTAAGAGAATAATTTGTGTTCTCTTAAGCCATCAAGTTGATGGTAATTTGTTATAGCAGCCCTAGGAAACTAACACACCAGGATTACAGCCAGTGTTCTGTGTCCTCACTGCTCTGCCACGTGGTGGATCCCGCTGGTCTGTGCTGGGCCTCTAGTCGGACACCTTCCTCCCCTAGATTCAGGGTCTCCTGCAGTCAGGAGCACAGTGTATCACCACTGCATCCCCAGGGCTCGGTGCGTATAATAGGCACCAGGAAGTGAGACTCACCTTCCCCTGACTGAGAACACAGTAAACTGCTCATGAGTTTCCCACTAGATCTCAGCCTCTCTAGCACCACGGCCCTGCCTGTTCAACCATCTGCAGTGTGGCTTGCAGGGCTTTTGTGGCTTCTTCGCTTCACAGTAGGAAAAAGTGGTGAGGCAGGAGATAAAAGCTTTGCAGTCAGATTTTGGGCTGAGATCCTGGCCAGCTGGGTGGCCGTGGGCCAGGCCTTCAACCCCCTGGACGTCATGCCTCCCCCTGTTAAATGGGACATTAGATTAGCAGCCCCTCCCAGAGCTGTTCTGGAGGTAAAGCAAGGTGATGTATACAGTGACTTGTACACGACCAGCCTCTGTCACTCACCAGCCCTCACTGGATGGATCGCTCAACCTATCTGAGCCTTACCCTCTTCATCTATAAACCGTCAGTGCAAACCTCTGCCTAGCAGGGCTGACCCAGAGCAGGGCCATTGCCTCTCTCTCCTGATGAAGAAGCCTGGCTACAGGAGAAAGTTCATGGAGAGCCTTAGAAAAGAAAAGAAGTCTTGGGAAGAGTAGGGTGGGGCCAGATTATGAAGACCCTTGAATGCCACTTTTTTCCCATTCTTTCTGCAAATGTTTACCGCACACTTACCCAATGTCAGGCTCTGATTTAGTGGCACCTACAAGGGGCGAGGTCCCTGCTCTCATGGAGCGGCCAAATGCCCAAGGCAGTCAGTGATCAAGCCACAGTAGACCTTTTCCTTGAAGTATAGTTGATTTACAGTGTTGTGTTAATTTCTGCTATATAGCCAAGTGACTCCATTTATAGACATATATTCACAGACACAGAGAACAGACTTGAGGTCGCCAAGGCGGAAGGGGCGTGGGGAAGGGATGGACTGGGAGTTTGGGGTTAGTAGATGCAAACTATTACATTTAGGATGGATAAACAACAAGGTCCTACTGTATAGCACAGGGAACCAAATCCAATCTCCTGGGATAAACCATAATGGAAAAGGCACAGTATGACTTGTGAGCAGAGACTGAACATGTCGACATCTGTGAGTATCCGTCTGGCTTTTCTGGGAGAGCGCAGCAGAGTGGAGGAGTCCAGAGGCCAAGTCAAAACTCTGTTGCATCTGTTCAGGGCTGAGGGGAGAAGGGGCTGAGCTGAGAAACAGCAGGAGCGTGAGTGCCCGTCTCTCATCCAGACTAGTGCTGATTTGTGCCCATGTCCCCAGCAGCCAGGCAGGTCACAGAGTGAGTGCTCAGGGGACAAGGTAGGGAAAGAGAATTCAAGATGACTGAGGTTTGCAGCCATCAGAAACTGAAGGGGTTTTGGAAGACTTGGGACCACCAGCAGAGGGAGCCAGCTGGCAGCCCAGGGTCCGGTTGGCTCTTTCAAGCCCTGGCCTGCCCTTGCCCTCAGGTCACAACCAGTTCAGCAAAAACCTCTGCTTTGGGTAGTATAGTCATTTTCACAATGTCGATTCTTCCAATCCAGGAACATGGTACATCTCTCCATCTGTTTGTATCATCTTTAATTTCTTTCATCAGTGTCTTATAATTTTCTCCATACGGGTCTTTTGTCTCCTTAGGTAGGTTTATTCCTAGGTATTTTATTCTTTTTGTTGCAGTGGTAAATGGGAGTGTTTCCTTAATTTCTCTTTCAGATTTTTCATCATTATTGTATAGGAATGCAAGGGATTTCTGTGCATTACTTTTGTATCCTGCAACTTTACCAAATTCGTTGATTAGCTCTAGTAGTTTTCTGGTAGCATCTTTAGGAGTGTCTGTGTATAGTATCATGTCATCTGCAAACAGTGACAGTTTTACTTCTTTTCCGATTTGGATTCCTTTTATTTCTTTTTCTTCTCTGATTACTGTGGCTAAAACTTCCCAAACTATGTTGAATAATAGCGGTGAGAATGGGCAACCTTGTCTTGTTCCTGATCTTAATGGAAATGGTTTCAGTTTTTCACCATTGAGAACGATGTTGGCTGTGGGTTTGTCATATATGGCCTTTATTATGTTGAGGTAAGTTCCCTCTGTGCCTACTTTCTGGAGGGTTTTTATCATAAATGGACCTAGAGTCAGTCATACAGAGTGAAGTAAGTCAGAGAGAGAAAAACAAATACCGTATGCTAACACATATATATGGAATCTAAAACAAAAAAGGTTCTGAAGAACCTAGGGGCAGGACAGGAATAAAGACAGAGATGTAGAGAATGGACTTGAGGACACGGGCAAGGGGAAGGGTAAGCTGGGACGAAGTGAGAGAGTGGCATGGACATACATACACTACCAAATGTAAAATAGATAGCTAGTGGGAAGCAGCCGCATTGCACAGGGAGATCACCTCCGTGCTTTGTGACCACCTAGAGGGTTGGGATAGGGAGGGTGGGAAGGAGACGCAAGAGGGAGGGAATATGGGTATACATATAACTGATTCACTTTGTGATACAGCAGAAACTAACACACCATTGTAAAGCAATTATACTCCAATAAAGATGTTAAAACAAAACAAAACAAAACATAAAGCACCTCTGCTGCAGTGATTATGGTGAAGCAGGGCCCAGAGCTGAGGCAGGACAAGCCTCAGGCCTCAAGGGAATCCCCCAGCCCTGTGCAGCTCGGCCCTGAAGACATAAATGCTTATATAAGGGAGGCTGAAAATTAATGAACAAAGTGGACAACCTATTAGGAAAAGAAAAACAGAATAAATCTTAAGAAAGTAAAAAAAGGGGGCTTCCCTGGTGGCACAGTGGTTGAGAGTCCGCCTGCCGATGCACGGGACACGGATTCGTGCCCCAGTCCGGGAAGATCCCACATGCCGCGGAGCGGCTGGGCCCATGAACCATGGCCGCTGGGCCTGCGCGTCCGGGGCCACAACAGTGTGGCCCGTGTAACACACACACACAAAGAAAAGAAAGTAAAAAAAAGGAACTAATAAAGATAACAGCAGAAATTAACTTTTGTAAATAAATAAATAAAATACTAGATAAACTTTTTAAAAGACTCATCAAGAAAAACAGAGAACACATAAATAGGAAGGAAATAGGAAGGAAAAAGGAAACGTAAGACCTTAAAAGATTTAAGGTCTTCCGAACAAACTTCTTGCAATTAGAAAACAAACAAACAAACAAACTTCTTGCAATTAGAAAACCTATAGGACATATAAAAATTTTTATAAAATAAAATAAAATAAAATAAAAAATTTTATAAAAATAGGGACTTTCCAAAACTGACTCAAGATGAAGTTAAAAACTTATAACCTCAGAGAAATGATCAGTTGATGAATACCTTTCCTCAACACAAACCTCAGGCCCAGACACTTTTACCAGTTGATTGTAATGCATATTCAAGTAAAATTTTAAGAAGGAACACTTCCCAACTTGTTACAAGGCAAGCATAAGCTTGACATCAAATCCTGACCAAGAAAGGAAAATTAAAAGCTAATATCACTCATGTAGATATACATTATTTTTAAAAATCCTCAACAAAGTTCTATCCAACTGAATCCAGCAACATAAAAAACCTGAGGTTATCTCAGGAATGTAGGGTTGGTTTAATATTAGAAAGTCACTTCAAGAAATTTCCATTAACAGATTAAAGGACAAAAATCATGGGCTCATTAACACATGGGGTGAGTAAAAACATTTGATAAAATCTACCATCTGCCCATTATCTTTTTAAACATAGCAACCAGGAATAGAAAGAACTTTCTTACCCTGTTAAAGGATATTTGGAAAAAGCATGTAGCAACCATCATACCTAAGGAAGAATCATTGAAAGCATGCCCTTAAGTTTGGGGGCACTGACATCCCTTCTTTTAAATGTGGTTTTGGAAATCCTAGCTAGCAAAGGAAGGCAAAAGAAATCAACAAAATGTGTAAGAATTAGAAAAGAACTTATTTGTGGGTGATATGTTTGCCTAGATTCAAATAATCTAAGATATATTATTAGATTTCCAGTATTCAACAGGATTTTTGGACAAAAGTCAATGAAAAGACAAACACCAAGAGCAAAAAGATAGAAACTGGAATTTTTAAAATACCATTTAAAAGAATATTAAATATCTAAAATATCTAGGAATGATCTCACAAAAGTTGTGCGAGACATTTGTGGAGGAATTAATAAAATTTTATTGCTGGCCTTAAGGAAGATCTATATAGATGGGGAGATGAGCCATGACCTTGGACTGGAAGACTCAACACAGTAAAGATGTCAGTTCACCCCAAAGTGGAAAATGATTTTGATGAAATTCTGATCAAAATTCTAACGGTTTGGGAACTTTAAGAACTACTCCCAAAATGTTTATGGAAATGCAAATAATCAAGAATGACAGCCATACTTTTGGAAGAACGTGATGGAAGAATTGATCCAACCAATTAGTAAGACAGGATAAAGCAAGAGTGGCGAGGAGAGTGTGGTTGTACAGAGATAAACAAACAATGGAACAATGGAAAACAATAGCTCAGAGGAAGACTCCCAGAGATACAAATACCTGATATGTGACCTGCAGAGCAGTGGAGAAAACAAAAGACTTCTATATAACTGTGCTGGGACTATTGGTAATCCATAATGGAAAAGAAATTAAATTGAACTCCTACTTCATACCCTACATAAAAATCAATACCAGGTGAATTAAACACCTAAATGTGAAAAAGAAAAATGATAAAACTTTCAGAAGACAATATAAGAGAATATATGTATGGCCTCATGTTAGGAAAGAATTTCTTTAACAAGATACGAAAAGTACAGACCATAAAGGAAAAGATGAATAAATTTGACTTCATTAAAATTAAGAGCTCTCTCCACCAAAAGACACTTTTTAAAGAGGGTTAAAGTATAAGCCATGGAGGGGGAGAAGTTATTTGCAGCACGTATAACCAAAGCACATATGCTGGATACTTAGAAGACGAAGGATCCTGAATATATGAACATGGCCTATGAACTAAGCTGAAGAAAACAAACACTCCAACATAAAAAAATGGGCAGAAGATCTCAAAAATAATTTCACAGAAGAATTTTTTTGTGTCTGTGGTCAGAATACATTTATTGACTTTTTTTTTAACATCTTTATTGGAGTATAATTGCTTTACAATGGTGTGTTAGTTTCTGCTTTATAACAAAGTGAATCAGTTATACATATACATATGCCCCCATATCTCTTCCCTCTTGCGTCTCCCTCCCTCCCACCCCTCTAGGCAGTCACAAAGCACCGAGCTGATCTCCCTGTGCTATGCGGCTGCTTCCCACTAGCTATCAATTTTACGTTTGGTAGTGTCACAGAAGAACTTAAAGGGTCACAATTTTAGGCAAAGTCGCTGAACCTCATTAGTAGTCAGAAAACCACAGATTAAAACACAGTGAGACAGACTTAGAGAACAAACTTATGGTTACCAGAGGGGAAGGGTAGGGGGGAGGGATAGTTAGGGAGTTTGGGATTGACACATACACACTACTATATTTAAAATGGATAACCAACAAGGACCTACTGTATAGCACAGGGAACTGTGCTCAATATTATGTAACAACCTAAATGGGAAAAGAATTTGAAAAAGAATAGATACAGGTACTGAATTACTTTGCTGTATGCCTGAAACTAACACACCATTGTTAATCAACTGTACTCCAATATAAAATAAAAAGTTAAAATAAAAAACACAATGAGACACGATTTCACAATCACTAGATTGACAAGAATTAAGAAATTTATAAAGAATTGGTGAGAACATGGAGCAACATTCCTGGTGGGAAAGCAAATTAGTACACTAACCTTGTAAAATAGTTTGGCAACGCCTAGAAAAGTTGAATAGGACCCAAAAATGGCCCAACAACGCCACTATTCAATAGTTACCCCAGAGAAATTCTTGAGTAAGTCCTTTAAGAGACATATGCAAGGGTATTTGTTGCAGCATGATTTACAACAGCAAAAACAACTGGATACAACTTAAATGCCCGTCAGTGGTTGAGTGAATAAATTATGCAAAATAAAAATACATATGGGGATAAGATTTATTTCAACGTGTTCTCAATCTTCCCCTCCTCTCAAGTATATTTGCCTTTGCCTGCTATCAAAGTGTCTTCTCTTCCAGGACTGTCGTTTAGTTTGTGTGCTGAAAAACAGATACATTGAGGTATAATTGAAGTCCAAGAAGCTGTACATATTTAAACGGTGACATCTTACTAGTTTTGACGTATGGCTGTACCTATGAAACCACCACAATCAAGATATGAATATAGCCATCACCCCAAAAGTTTCCCCATGCCATTTTTTATTCCCCTCCTTCCATGCCTCCCCATCCTGTCATTCTCCACCTGGGGCAAACACTTACCTGTCACTATAGTTTGCATTTTCTAGAATTTTATATAAGCGGAATCACAATATGTATTCTTTCTTATCTGGCTTTTTTCACGCAACGTGATTACTTTGAGATTGTCATGTTATTACCTAGCTGACTACTTCATTCCTTTCTATTGCTAAGTAGTATTGTGTTTACATCGTATGGATGTACCAGTTTGTTCATCCATTCACCTGTCGATGGACATTTGGGTTATTTCCAATTTTTTGGCTATTGCAAATAAAGCTACTCTGCTATTCATGTACAAGTCTTTATATAGACAAATACTTTCCATTCTCTTGGGAAAATACCAAGAGAGGTGTTGGAATTATTGGATCATATGATAAGTGAATGCGTAACTTTTAAAGAAATTGCCAATTTAGGATTTTCTTACCATCACTCTATTAGTAAATTGAAGTTCATCAACATTTGTAACTTCTGCTCCAAAAGATATTTTTAAGAAAAGGAAAAGGCAAGCCACAGGGTGAGAGGAAATATTTGCAAAGCGTATGTCTGATAAAGAATGTAGATTTGAAATAAACAAAGAGAATAACCACCATAGTTCCCACTAAGCTATGAGTAACTGGTACAAGGAGTGTATTTTAAAAGGAAGCTTCGGGGGGCTTCCCTGGTGGCGCAGTGGTTGAGAGTCCACCTGCCGATGCAGGGGACACGGGTTCGTGCCCCGGTCCGGGAAGATCCCACATGCCACGGAGCGGCTGGGCGCGTGAGCCATGGTCGCTGAGCCTGCGCGTCCCGAGCCTGTGCTCCGCAACGGGAGAGGCCGCAACAGTGAGAGGCCCGCGTACCGCAAAAAAAAAAAAAAAAAAGGAAAATAATAAAAGGAACCTTCTGAACCCAAAGGAATTTCAGATCTGGGGAATTTTAGGCCCACTAACCAGGAGAAGGGGTGGGTGGGACATGATCTCTGGTAATATATCTGAAGGGCCGAGAACTTGGGATCTTCTTGGGGTACAACTAGGGAAAGGTGGGTCTCAGAGGGACAACTCTGGTCTCTGTAGGAAGAACTTTCTAACAGTCACAGCTGCCAGAGATCAGACAAGTCACTTTGATAGGTGGTAAATACCCCTCAAGGGAAGGATGCAAATCAAAGCCAAATTTGGACCGGATCGCATAAAATCCTGTACTTATCCTGAGATTCTTGGCAATCCAGTAGTGTCAAGGGAAGGGAGATTTCTAGAATTTTTCTAAATGCGTCCTGGAGGGTTTTTCCTTCTCCAACTATGCATAAACTTGGGCCCAGGTAAAACATGCACAGCATTAATCCAGCATGAATACCCAGTGCTTAGATCTGATCCCAGACCAATCCTGACTCACCTCATCCGTCTCCTTTACAAGTGCCATCCGGGTGATGTTACAGAAATCTTGGAACGCTCACCATCTATAATCTTCTATCTCTCTCCCACTGATCTTTCTTTTTATATCTCTCCTTCCTGGACATAATTTATTTTTTACTTTTAAATATTTGCTTCTGTTAAAAAAAAAAAAAAAAAGACCGCCTGGGACAGATTTATAAAGAACGTTCCTGGAGAGGCGAGTGGATTAATTATTCAGCATCCTCTCCCTTTGTAACTATCTGTTGTCTCATATGCATTTATATGGTACCTATCACGGCAGATCTCACTCCATGCTGGAGACGTAATTTCCAGGGACTGAGCCCTTGTCTAAGAGGCACAGATAATATTGCAAATACTGTTTTATTTCTGACTGTAACGGCACGCGCCATTGTTGGCTAATTGTGTTCATGTTTTTAAATGTGAAAAATAATCAAATGTAACTTGAAAGAGATCGTACAGTAATTCAAGGGGATATTAAACCACCAGGAAGTTAGTCGGCAAATAAATAGGCGCTTGTGGCTGTCAGGGTGAGTGATGGGGGAGGGGGCTGGCTGTGGGGGAGGAGAGAGGGCAGGAGACAGAGCGAAGGGTAGAGCTGCAGTCCTTGGTGGTGTGTTGGGGGAAGGGGGTTCCCAGGGGCCAGGAAGAGAGGACCTGGAGGAGGCCAGACACAGAGGAAGGGGGGCACTGCCTCCTCAGGGGGAAAGCAGACGGGTGGGTTGGAAAAGCCGGCAGGTGTTCACACTTGCTTGTCTGAGTGACGTTAGCTATCAAACTCGAGGGTACCTGCTGGGGCAGGGAGGGGCTGCCATCTACTATTTATACACCTACGACATGGCAGGCATGTACCACTGGCTTTACATATATCTTCTCTCTTTTTATCATTAAACATCCCTATGGAAAGATAGTTGCTGCATTCCCATTTTACAGATGGGGAAGCTGGAACTGGTTAAGCAAAGCCTGAGTACTTTTCCTGACACCACTCTGCATCCCCCCTCCCTACACTGCTCCCCTCCAAACCCCACAAAAAACAAAAACTAAGGCACAGTCCCTGCCTTCCAGAAGCTTAGAGCCATTTAGGTTGGTTCTAGACATTCATATGCCCAGATTTTCTTTCTTAGTTTTGCTTGCTTAGGATGAGAGAACACACACCAGATTGCAGGGAGGTGGGCTGAGGCGTGGAGGAGGAGTGAACGTCTGGGCTTGTATTCAGAGTGCCCAGTGCCCTTCCCACCCCCAGGGGGAGGAGTGGGGAGCGAGACTGCTGGGTGTCTCAGAGGCAGAGCCCCAGCCAGGCAGGACTGCTGCTTAGCAAGTGAAGGAAAGACAGCCCAGCTCTGGACCCCTTTTCTGTCAATGCTGGTCAAGAGGGATGGCGTTTGTCAGAGTTTTCTGGACGCAGAATTTCGCGTCTTGTTGTGTGTACCTGGGGAGTGGGAGAAGTCTTCCTGCTACCAGGTGTGACCTTGGCAAAGCGCAGGAAGCGGGGGAAATGAGCGTATCCCCTCCTTTGCTTCCTCCGTCTCACTCTTCATCATCGTCGTAAAATTTGGATCTGCAAGACTTCCTCTGGGTTTGACCTGGGGTTTTGCGCCATAACTTGTGAGACCCTCCCTGCCCAATCCAGACTCATGCTGTGGGTGCACATAAAAATCCCTAATTTGATGCCAAGTAACAGAAACCAGTTCCACTTCTCTTAAGCCAAAGGGAGGACTTCTCGGAGGCACACTGATGGAGAGGGGCAACTGGGCCTCAGGTGGAACCATTTGTCAGATGTTGCCAAGCACCCACCATGAGTCAGGCTCTGTGGCTCAGTGCATGGGGACAGCCCAAAGGGTAAATTGCACCTGAAACCCTGAATGAACTCACATTCCAGTCATGTTCACAAAGAGGTAGTAAATTTGTAAAACTGTGTATACTTCTCTGGCCACCATAAAATCATGCTGTACTTTGATGCTGGGTATCCATTTAAAAAGAGGGAGGATTGGCTGAATCTGGGGTATTACCATAGGAAATTCATATATATAATCATTTACTCATGAATATTAATGCATTTAATGAGGGTAAAACATATTTAAAACAGAGCGTTCATTCCAGCTACTGTTGGGTTTGTTCATTCCTCTTTCCTGTGCAGATATTATGCATGGTTCACCTGTATATCAGGCATCTGGATAGAGCTCAAGTCAACCTGTGATTAAATTAGATTAGTCATTTGTTGGTGATGATTACAGTGTTAACTCGTTTCCAGAGTATTCTTAGAGTCAGTAGTTTCACATTTAGGTACGTGACTTGCATTAACATTATCTGGTTAATGGTGTGAAATGTTCTCCGTGGCTTTTTGGAATGTAGTAAGATGATGTTAACACAATCTGGTTCTGAGCTCTATTTATAATGGGTATCATAAAACCATTATTTTGGAGCATGTTAATCTGAAATTTGGAACAATTCAAAAATAAACAGGGATGGAGTTTGCATCATCACCACTTATAACAATAATAAGGACTGGTAAGTTAACAATGAAGAAGTTTATAAAATAATGACTTCAGTGGCTCTGGAGTCAGGCCAAAGGTAACAACTGGGCATAATCAAAATTACTCTTGAGATTCCCTAAATCATCCTTAAAACATAATACATGAAAAGATACCAACTCAAAATGCATCCAACAAAAGTCATTTTTTTCCTCCAACATTAGGAGAAATCTCTGTTAGCTGTGCATTAGATGAAGTTGGCATGTATTGGGACCAGGCTGTATGAAAACTACATAGGTCTGATGGTTGTTGACGTCGGCAAGCAGGTCACACTCAGCCCGGTGAGATGCGCTCTGGGAGAGGTACCGCTTGGAAGGCAAGGCAGGAGAGGTCATAAGTCACTGTGGAGCATTGCTTTAGGTGGCAAGACTGAATTTCTCCTCGACTCAATTTTCACTGTTCTCTCATATTCCCTCCCTCCCTCCCTCTCACGTAAAAATAGCTTTACCTCCACCTGGCTACGTTTGCTTATACTCTCAGGTGGCTCTGCCCAGAAAGGCCAGCCCCAAACACTGTGCCCACCATCACTAAACAGGTCCCGGGTGCGCTGATGGCCTTTTAGAGTATAGTGAGTTCTCCAGAGCTGACTTCTTCTGCATTTTCAGGTGGCCCAGACTGCTTTTGTCCCTCCGTGGTGTGTCAGAGTTGGGGTTGGCGGGTGCGGGACTTGGCTTTCAGTGTGATGAAAACAGGCACATTCTGTGGCTGGGATCTCAACCCTATTTTCACTCCACTTCTGATTGCCATTGTGCTCTGAGAACTGACATGCTTCCCGGAGGAACCCTGTCCCCTCAACTATATATAGCACAGGTTAATTCCCGTGCTCCTGCTATGGGGAGAATCCTATGCTGGAAGTGGGTCCCTCTCAGAGCAGTCAGTCATCTTGCTTGTTGACCGATGATGCTGCCACAGGGCAGAAGATCTGCATTTGGGAGAAAGCTTGTGGGTGGTTGGAACAAGGGCTGGGCTTGGAAAGGCCTTGGGGCCCCAAAGGGCTGGTGTGGAGGAGCTGGAGTGAGGGGAAGAGCGAGGGCAGAACAGGCTGGCACTGACCTTGTGTGTCCTTTCCTCCCACTGCAAGCCTCAGGGCTCTCGCCTCTGGCCATCCTGACTTCCTGAAGCAGCCAGAGGAGAGCAGTTCTGAGGGGGAGGGCCAAGGAGGACATGGCCTGTCAGCCCCTCCAAGCCCCTGGGAGCCCTGTCCTATTAATGGGCAGCAGCTCCGTTCAGTTACGGGGCATGTATATGAGCCAGGCCCTGTGAAAAGCTTCCTCCCGCTTTTCCAGGAATGAATCTCAGTGCACAGACTCAAGTGTGCAACAAGTGTCCTAGAATTAACTTCTATTTTCAGTCCTTGTGACAGTTCTGGGCCTGACCCTGCAGCCTGCATTTCTGGGGTTCCCTGGCTTCACACCTCCTTCACTGGGGAGCACACCCCAGGAAGGAAATAGACGAGGCCTCGAATGTGGTAACTGCTGGAATAGGAGCCCCCACAGGGCCCATCCAAGAGGTCTCTAAGGAGGTGATGGAGAAGGTCCCCCGAGCTGGGCCTAAAGGAGTGACATCGCAGGCAAAGGGATCAGTACAAGCAAAAGCACAGAGACAAAAAAAAAAAAAAAAAAATTAGCCTGGGGAATTCTATAGAGGGCAAAAGAGTACGGGATGTCATTCCAGCCATCACTTTTCTTAGACATGGCAGGAGATGGGTTTTAGAAGCGGAGGGGGAAGGGCAGATTACGGGGACCTCCCACGGGTATAAAGACCTTCCCTTCTTGCTGCTGGTGGGGAGCCAAGATAGGGTCTGTCTTGTGCTCCACTGAGGCCACAGCGTCCAGCACGGCACCTGCAAGGCTGCAGCAGGAATGTGGGAAGTATCTGGTGAATGAGTGAGGGAGTGAATGTAGGAAAAAATGAATAGGGCCAGTGACTTGATCACATTTGCCTTGAGAAGGGTCACACCAAAGGCTGCATCAGTCCCAAATTTCCAACACAACAATGTCTTCCACAATGGGTCTGAACACGTGACACTTCTCAGGTTTTCTTGTCTGGATCCTGGGAGCCTACAAACTCGACAGTCTCACAACAGGCAGAACATGAGCAGCCCTCTAAGCTGATGTTTCCAGAAACACGAGGTCTGTGGTCCGTGAGATTGTTTAGGCGGTGCAGGGGCCCAGCGTCAAAAACATTGAGACACATGGGCCATATTCTCTTTCCATTCTGTGTACTTCGAAGACAAGTTGTATTTCTTGCCGGCGTGCCTCTAACACTTCTCAAATACAAGCTAGTCTTCCCCATCCACTTTTTTTTTTTTTTTTTAATAACCAAAATAAGGCAAGCAGGGCTTTAAAAGCCTTTGACAAGCAGCCGCCTCTCACTAGAATTTCATGACACTGTTTTGCTTTGCTCTCTTCATGGTTACAATTACCTTCTATGTAGGGGAAGTGTATCTCAGGATCCCAACAAGAAACAGATGGGAACCCAAATTAGGATATTTCCAAGGGACTCATTACAAAGGTGTGGGAGGGTGCAGGGGACACACGAGAGAGAATGCAAGAAACCTGGGGTTTTGTTGTGAATGCAATCTATGTTCATTAAGGAGAACTTGGAAAATACACAGGATTAGAGAGAAGAAAAAAACGAGTCACCTGAATTCCTGCCACCCAGAGAGAAGCATTGTTGACACTTCTTGGAGAATTCCCTTCTTCTTTTTCCCTTGTTTCTTTAGAGAATTCTTTCCTGAAGGCTCACCCGGAGTCTTGCCATGGCTGAAAATATCTTGCATGTTCCAAAGTATGTGGAGGGGAATGAAGAACTAATATGCACAGCACAGGGAACCTTCTGCGTTTTGTCTTAAACCAGACTCTGAACCAGACTCCTCGCCTTTTCGTTCCATGCTTTAATCGCCTTTCAGAACTTTAACCTTGAGAGAAGAGCTTTACTATTGGAATTACTTCCATTTCATCATGACTCTGCTGTTCATCTCCTAGTAACCCCCTAGATTTTTTCTTGGCCCCTTTGGGGTCCCAAGATGAGAATGATGATAAGACCTACTATTTACTGGCCACTCTGGCCTATGTCTTGGTGCACACTAGCCCATTTAATCCTGCCCATGACCCACTGAGGTGGGAGGAGTGTGGAGAAAGGTACCAGGAAATAAGCTTATCTCAAGTTGTTCCTAGTCCTAAAAGGACGTAGAACATTACAGACCTGAAGTGACAGGGCACTCTAAGTCAGGTGCATGACAAAGTGAGACCCAGTCACTTTTCAGAGCTCCAAAAGGTTTGAATGAATTATAGATCTATTTATAGCTTTCAGAACTTCTGACACAGTCCAGAACCGCTGGCTGTAAAACTGTTTCCCAAATTCAATCATGTTTCTCAATGATTTCCATTTTGAAATTGGAAGTCTTTGCCCCTCAAGATATAATAAAAGCCACATCAAAGAAAGTGGAAAACGCTTTGCCCTTAATATTTAAAGGAGAATGATTTTTATACAAGGCAGTCATTTGTCTGCTTAAAGCAGGTCCCAGGGCAGTGCCAGTTGGAGTTGAGCGCATAATGCTTCTGATGGATAGTTTCTGTAATGAGAAGCCCAGTTCGTGGATACTTGCCCTTACATGTCTCCCCAACTAGCTGGGTGGCAGCTAAAGACCCAGCATAAGAGGAGATCAGGACTCCAGGCCCAGGGCCTCTGTCCCAGCTTCCCTGTTCCACACACATGTGGATTTCCGCCCTGCGCTTGGCATCTGCCTCTAGGCTAGAGAATCTGAACGTGGTGAGAGTGGGCCAGGCTCTCTCTTGCTTCCTTCCCACCTGGCCCCCAGAGACCCATCAAGGTGGAGCCCTGGGCTATGCCTGGTCTATACGCTCCCCGCCACCACCAGCAGGGTTCAGTGACCCCTGCCCTTGCCTGCCCCTTGCTCCTTCTTTATGGTGTGTCCTAGACATGGAACCAGCACAGGCTAACTCTTCATACAGGAAGATCACTTTGCTAGAGAACCAAGGCAGGTTAACAAATACAGATTTGTGATATATTTCAGAGATGGAGCCAACAGGTCCCTCTGGGCGTTTGCATGGGGACTGGAAAGGTAAAGAAAAGAGAAGCCTCTTCCGATGACACCTAGGCTTTTGACATGAGGTAGTTGTCAGTTTCTGGAAGATTTAGTTGGGAGCAGTTTTAATGAGACAGAAATCCAGGGTTTGGTTCTGAACCTGTTATGTTTAAGCTCCCTATTAGCCATTTAGGTGGAGGTACTGAGCTGATGATGAGTCTGGAGCTCAGAGGAGAGGTCAGACAAGGCTGACGTTACACATTTTGGGGTTGTCCATGGCCTGAAGCACATAGAGGGAGTCCAAGAAAGGGTCTGTATGTGTGTTTCCCTGAGAGCGCATGTCCGTGGGCGTGGGGACACATGACAGTTTGTCCATGTGTGTACAATGACATACATGACTTGGAAGGTCACATCCAGCACAACTTCCTGTCTGACGCTGGCTGAGGCACGTCTGCCTTCTCCTGGCCTGTAAATAAGGGGATGACGCTAATGCCCTTTAAGATCCCTCCAAGGTTCTGGGAGTAGGTGAATCAAGATGACAGAGCCATCGTGGTTTCTTTGTGGAATCAGGAGGAGGAAGTCTTAAGACTGTGAGCAGAGTGGTTAGAGGGGGGCCCTGTACCTCCACCTGGAGCCTTCAGCAGCTGTGTTCCCTGACCTAGCAGAGGACCCTGAGCTCTGCGATAAGAAGTGGGTTGAGGCTGAAAAGGTACGTGGGTTACGGCTTGCCCACCCTATATTACACCCTCCGCATCTCTTTGCAATTCAACAGAAAGGTCTGTATCGCGTGTCTATACAGACACGCATTTGAGATGCGTGAGATGCGCATTTGAGATGAAGTTGTGCTACATCACATTTGACTAGGAGCCAGGAGGCAGGTGGCCCGAGCATCATTTCCCACCCCACCTCCCCCTCACTCCCACCAGTGTTCTCTCCCCACCCAGCTTGTACATGAGGCCAGCTAATGCGGATTTCAGTCCCACTCCCCAGGGTTTCTCCTATAGAAGACGAGGAGTTGGGGGTTCTATCAGAGTTAGAAGAACAGAAAGAGAACTTTCTGGATTCCACATCAAATGCCCCTTTCCCAGGAAATACGATAACATCTGATCTCAGGTCATCTCCCCATGTGTCCTTCCCTAGTGTCCCCAGCCTCAGTGGACCAGAGACCTGAGAGTCATCGTCTAAATCTCCCTCTTCTCCACCCAGACAGTCATTCCACAAGTCCTGCCCATTCTAGCTCCTGGCACCTGCAGCAACCTTCCTCTCCTCTCTATCCCATCAACACCATGCAGTCTCACCAGATCTCTGAACTGCCTCCCCTGGCCTTGTGCATTCATTCCTGCCCTCGCCTCCAGGCCTGTCTATACCCTCCTCCAACGGTGTCTACACCTTGCTCCAGTCCTGTCCACACACTCCAGGCAGAGTCATCTTTCCAAAACACAAGTCCTACCATGCTACTTTCCACGGCCCTCCATCACCTTTAGAATTAATCCTTCGTGGGGCTTTCGATTTAGTGGGGAAACAAAACAAAAAAAAAAACAACAGTGAGAAAGTATGTTAAATATATTAGCGAGTAGTGACGAAAACTAAGACAGCAGCCAGAGAGCATGTCGGCAGTGACATTTTAGATAAAGTGGTAAAGTGGGTGGGGTCTCTCTAAGGACAGGTCATTTGAGCAGAGACTGGAGCACTTAGTAGGTTCTCAATAAAACTTAGTTGACTTAATAACAGAGTGCCTCACTGAGTGAAAGACTCTAACCCATTTTTCGAGATGTCTTTCCCTCCAGCTAATATTGTTCCAAGTCACAGGCATGAGGCTTGGGGGACCTGAGTGGGAGTTTTAATTAACCTGATATGCAGCAGTGGGAATGGAAGCCCAAAACCTCAGAAGCCTTTTCTGCAAAAGGTCCAGGGCTTGATAATAAAATGGTGCTTTCATCCTTAGTAATGGGGGAGTCGATTTAAGGACCAGACCCAGCAGATTATTGATCAGTGTTAATCATTAGAAAATACCAAGTTAATGAATTTAACTGCCAGGCGATCTCTGTGGGACCTGGGGAGAGGCCAGTTAAATACAATAACCTTGTTCCCTTCTAGTCCAGCTAAGAGGCTTATTTACAGACGTCCAGGTTTTTCTAAGGAAAAAAAGGCAAAGGCAAAGTCACTGGGAGTTAAACAGTGTCTTCTTCCGGCTGAGTTGCTACTGGGGCTGAGTGATCACCCCAAGCCTGTTTAATACGCATCTGCTACCACTGCCACTCCCTGTTCCGGACTTTTTTAAATAAACTTTTTATTTCAGAATAGTTTTAGATTTAGAGAAAATTTGCCAAACTAGTAGAGAGTTCCCATATACCCCACACTTAGCTTCCCCTACTATTAACATCTCACCTTCGCATCGTCGCGATTAATGAACCGACATTGCTCCATTATTATTAACTGAAGTCCATACTTAATTCAGATTTCCTTAGTTTTTACTTAATGTCCTTTTTCTGTTCCAGGATCCCATCCAGGGTACCACACTACGTTTAGTCACCTTGTCCCTTCAGGCTCCTCTTGGCTATGACAGTTTCTCAGACGTTTCCCCCTTGACAGTTTCGAGGCGTTACCGTGTAGTTTTGTAGAACGTCCCTCAGTTGGGTCTTATCTGAAGTTTTCCTCACGCTTTGACTAGCTTCGGGGAGGAGGACCACAGGGGTAAGGTGCCATTTCCATCACATCATGTCAAGGATACATACGATCAGCGTGGCGTGTCATGGTGCTGACTTTGATCACCTGGCAGTGGTAGTGTTTGTCAGGTTTCTCTTCTGTAAAGCTTCTCTCCCTCCCCTTTTCCATACTGTCGTCTTTGGAAGGAAGTTGCCACGCCTAACCCGCACCTAAGGATTGGGGTGTTATGCTCTACGTCCTTGGGGGTGGAGTGTCTACATCAATTATTTGGAATTCTCCGGCACAAGAGACCTGTTTATATTAGTATGGACTCAGGGGTATTTATGTTTATACTTTGGGTTATAATCCAGTATTCTTTTACGTTTTTTGTTGCTCAAATTGTTCCACCTTTGGCCATTGGGAGCTCTCTCAGTTGGCTCCTGTGTGTCTTTGACATACCCCCGTCATTGTACGTTTTTTTGTTTGGTTTTTGAGCACTTCCTTACTTTCTGGCAATACAAGATGCTCTAGGCTCATTTTATATATTTCCTACCCCAGCCCTAGAATCAGCCATTTCTCCAATGAACCTGGATTCCTTTTATTGGAGAATCCTGTATTAATTTTCATAATGGGTTGTTGTTTCGCTTCATTTTCTTTATGAGTATAAAGATAAGTCATGCTTGTTATGGACAATTTAGCAACTATGCGACAGAATACAGATGAAGATGAGTATTCCTAATCAGTCAACAGCAGAGAAAGCCACAGCTAACATTTCGGGGTATTTTCACCTGGTCTCTTCTGCTAGTTGCTGGCCCTTGAGGAGTCCTTTCTGTCCTTTCACTCTTGATCTTCTCCATCAGACCAAGGGGTATCCCCAGGGAGTGGGGAACTGGTTTTCCTCCGTGCCTCACAGCTGTGGTTGCAGCAGATGAGTCATTCTGGCCTATCTTGGGTTGCCTGTTCACTGGGTCTCTGCCCACTTCTCCCTCTAGGCGATCATAGGTCCAAGAGGCCCAGGAGTCAGGGCGTGTCCTCCAACACGCTGTGAGGATAAGAATACTTCCAAGTTCAGTGACCTTGGGCACCATCGTTGACTGCACTTTTCCTGTTTTCTAAGGATTAAATGAGATAATGTGTACAACGTGCTTAAAAGAGGTCCTGGAACATAGCAGGTATTCAACACGTAAAAGCTATTATTATTTAAGTTACCATTATTATTAATAATCCAGAGAAATACATCCCTTAATGACAGAAGCGCAGGCTTAGTGTGGTGGGCAGGCCTCTGGGGTATAATATTTGCACAAGCAAATTGCCTCCTCCACGGGAACCTCATGAAACTGATCTGATCCTTCCCAAGAATTTGAGCAGATGGGAGAGGAACTGCCTCTCTACAAGACCAGCAAATGGAAAAGAGGGCCCTTGGGGTCTAACTGAAAAGAATATACACCTAGGGATAGGCTTGCATTGCTGTCGAGAACATGGGCTCTAGAGCTGGGCTGCCCAGGTTCAAATCCCAGATCCATCACCTACCTGCCAGGTCCCCTTTATACAGTAGTAGGTTGTCTAACCTCACCAGGCCCAATGTAAGAATAACCATATTACGTACTTATAAGGTTGCAGCAAATACTAAATAAGTTCACAAAAGTAAGAACTCAAACAGTATCTGGCACAAAGTAAGCACTCAGTTCATATCAGTTACTATTTTTGTTATTTCATCATTCAGAACTCTTCAGCTTGCAAATAACAGAGAAATTATCTTAAAATTGCTTAAGTTAAAGGGACTTTTTGGCTCATGTAACTGAATCCCAAACGTTCATAGTGATCAAGTCATGTGCCCTTCCCAGAGCTAATCACTGTGAGGGGACCCTAGGATGCAACTGGCCACTCTGAGTCACAGGTTTCACCCCTAAAAACAACAATCACAGGGGATAGATGTGGGGATGCCAAAAGCAAGATATGACTTTCCTTGAAACTGCTTCCCTTTTCCCTGAAGATGAAGCTTAAAAGGAGAAACTTCTGAGGGGCTAAGCATTGAGCTGATGGGGCAAGTCACACAGTCCCTCTGCAGCAAGGTTCCTGAGGAGGAGTAAAGCAAAGTTGGGCAAACAGGCAGCTAATCTATGGGCAAAAATCACTTTCGACAGCATCCTGACCTCCCGCCTAGTGTAAGAGAATCTCCTAAAATGTTCCCCACTGGGCTCTGTTAGGAAAAGGGAAATACCACCAAACTGAAGTCAGCAGTCCTGGGTCCAAGTTCTGGTTCTGTTGTTTGACGTGGAGCAGGTGGCTTGCCCTGGTCTGGGCCACTGCCTTGCCCCTTGGCATTAAGCAATGAGTCAGCCCTAGAAATCCCTGACCCTGACCATATCAGTGATTGCTCTCCTGGGTCGACTTTTCTTCCATATAAAGAGACTGTGGCATGTAGTGGGGGAGCCCAGTTAAGGTATCAGAACCCAGGAACCAGACAGAGTTGAGGAATCATGGCAGGGGAGGAAGGGAATACAAATATGTATTAATGGGGCTTCCCTGGTGGCGCAGTGGTTGAGAGTCCGCCTGCCGATGCAGGGGACGCGGGTTCGTGCCCTGGTCAGGGAAGATCCCACGTGCCGCGGAGCGGCTGGGCCCATGGGCCATGGCCGCTGAGCCTGCGCGTCCGGAGCCGGTGCTCCGCAACGGGAGAGGCCACGGCAGTGAGAGGCTCACATACCGCAAAAAAAAATAAATAAAAAAAATATATATATATATGCATATATATATGTATGTATGTATGTGTGTGTATATATATATATATATGTATTAGTGCCTAGTCCATGCCAGGCACTGATGTGTCAACATTATCCATGGTGTCTGATGCCAAGCAGCCCTGGTGACTGTGGTCAATCATTGACATGCTATGTGGGAATAGTTTCCAGGGATCTAAAGGAGGCCCACTTGCAGTCTGGCTAGTTGAGCACTGTGCCATGTTTGCTGCTGGGCAGCTGGGCTTGGGGTTGCCAGAGGCCCTGGAAGAAGAGCTATTAGGCCACCCTTCTGACTGGGTCCTTCTGTAGGAATCCTGGGTGAAATTGTTCCACTAGTCTTACCTCTGGAGAACCCTTCCCAGGCTGGACTTGGGTGCCCCTGTGTCATGCTCCTCTGGGTCTTCTGCTTCTCTCTCAGCACCCAGCACATGGATTTGTCATCTCCATCTAATGTCTACCTACCCCACTGACTCTGGAAGCCGTGGGACTGAGCTCCCTCCAGGCCCCAGCGTTGATCCTGGCACAGAGTGGGTGATCTATATTTGTTGAATGATTGAACGAATGAATGAATTTAGATGAATTTAGACTCTTTCTAGCTTCGCATTGTAAAGCAGGAAAAGATGGAATGAATACGATTTTAGGCAAGTCACCTAATCTCTCTGGACCCCAGTTTTACTACCTGTAAAATAGATATAATAGTAATCTGTCCCCGTGTCATGGGACTGTTTTGTTGATTAAATGAGATAATGTATACAATACTACTAACTACCCTTACTTGAATGTTCCTTATATTACTGGTGCTGTATTAGGCTTCAGATAATATATTTGAAGTAATAAATATAGCGGACCTTAACAAATACTTGTCTTCTTCCCCCAAAACTACTTTAAAGTTTAAATGTTATGTTTTTTTTATATATAAAGTTTTTTTTTTAATTTATTTTTGGCTGCATTGGGTCTTCGTTGCTGCACATGGGCTTCTCTGGTTGCGACGAGCGGGGGCTACTCTTCATTGCGGTGTGCGGGCTTCCTGTTGCGGTACCTTCTCTCGTTGCTCTAGGCACACGGGCTTCAGTAGTTGTGGCACACGGGCTCAGTAGTTGTGGCTCGCAGGCTCTAGAGTGCAGGCTCAGTAGTTGTGGCACACGGGCTTAGTTGCTCTAGCGGCATGTGGGATCTTCCCGGACCAGGGATCAAACCCGTGTCCCCTGTATTGGCAGGAGGATTCTTAACCACTATGCCACCAGGGTCCCTAAAGTTTAAATGTTAAAGTAAAATTTTATTTGTTGAAGGGATGGATGGATGGATGGATGGTTTCCAGAAGTAGCAGCCTTCACACAGCAGGGGAATGAGTGGGTATAGGTGTACTCTTGGTCCAGCAGAAATTTAAACCCTTTTAGAATAACTACCTTGGACTTCAGAGAGTTACTGGGTATGGAGATTTGGCTTTAATTAAAGTCTCAGCACAGTGTTAAATGCCATTTTATTTTAGCTCATAATTAACACTAATAAGATGAGCAGATCACAAACAGCACACATTCTGAGAAAGTGAAAAACAGCATCTGAGCTTGGTGGTTTCCATTTTCGGTTTTCCCCCCTCCCATGTTCTGTTCAATTAAAAGTTTTGAGAAAATATTGCAACCACACTCCTTGTCTTTATGGTAATGAAGCATATTAATTTGAATGTGATGAATACAATATTCCACTGACTTTTTTATTCCCTTATCTACAAAAGTTTAAAATAATGGGCCAATTAAACTGGGAAAGAAGAATGCAGGGTTTGCCTGGTGCTCCAATTCAGCAACCAAAGAACTGAAAGAGCAAAATTCTGTGACAGTCTGTGGACCAAACTTCATCTCCTTCACAATAGCTGAGAGACACTGACGCATAATGACAGGTGTGGACCAGGGCGGAACAAGTACCGTATTAGGGATCAAGAGACCAGGTTCTAGAGCCTCCTCTGGTATTTTCTCAGTGAATATTTGTTGGATGGATGGATGGATGGATGGAGGGATGCAAGGAAGGAAAAGGTGAGCCAGACCACATCCCAAGGTCCCATTCTTCTCAAGGTAGCAAATTAAGTCTAGTTTGGAGCCGACCTAACCCTTCTAAGACCTAGAAGTTCTTAGAGGCAGAACTTACAATTTAAAGTCCAGTTCTCTGACCTCTTTATCCTAGAGGCATAAATATAAATTATAGAGCTAACCTGAGCTCAAGTATGACAGCCCAGAAGAGCTCAACTCTAAAACAGAGACCCCCCCCCCAAACCAGCTAACCCCAGGGAAGGCTGAGGCTTCACCAGTACAGTCTTCTGCTTTGGGAGGGGGACATCCTGGACAGGGCTTATGACCGTGAAATATGGTCAAGCTATCTCCATGAGGATCTCTAGAAGGCTTCCCACCTCCATGTGGTCCCAGCTCCACCTTGCCACCACTGTGTTATCTGAGGCAGTCTGCAGGTACATCACCCACAATTTCTGTGTACTTTGTCACTTTCTATTCTGTCCTCTACGTTGCAGACATTATAAAATGCAACACACATAGACACATACACTCATGATGATGTTCCTTTGCTTAAAACCCATTGTGCCCGGGATAAACAAATCCTTAACACAGTCTATGAGACTCTGCGTGGCCTACCCTAGGGTGCCTCCCAGCCTTTTCTGTCTCCACATCCTCCGGCCCTGCCCATTCCCTGCCTCTAACACTAGCCTTCAGTCAGTTCCCAAACACCTCTTCAACACTTAGGATCCCACTCACCTCAGGACCTTTGCACATGCAATATTTTCCTTAAATGTTCTTGCCCTACCTGTCGCCTTATGATCCTTCAGCAATTAGCTCAAGCCTCACTTTCTCAAGGAAGGCATCCCTGATGAAACTCCCTACACCAGTTCCAGCCTGAGTTGGGTCCTACGTTTATGTTGTCATAGCCCTGAATATTTTTCCTTTATGGCACTTACCACAGCTTGTAATTACATGCTTGAGCTATTATTTGAATCATGTACCTCTCCTCCATTAGGCCGTTAGCACTATAACCATTGATTCTTAATCATTGTATTTCTATTGCTTAGCACAGTGCCTGGCTCATAATAGATACTTAATAAATATTTGTTGACTGAATGAATGATTGAATGAATAAATGCCTAATTCAAGAGTTTTGTCTCTTTCCACTCCACTCTACTGCTTCCATTTTGGGATTTCTTAATTTCTGAAGCACTTGGGCTAGGCCTTATTCTGGGAGCTTAAACAACCGAGATCTACCCTTGCTCCCAAGCAGTCCACCGTGTGACAAGAAACAGATACATAAATGCATAATGACAATACAGTGTGCCAAGTGCTGCAATAGATGTAAGTGCAGGGTTTCATGGAAGCAGGTAAGAAACGCTTGTGTTCCCCACTGGGGAGGCTTCCCAAAGGAGATATTTCCTAAGATGAGTCTGAAATGAAAAGGTGTTGGGAAAGGAAATAAGGGTGGGGGAAAAATTTCAGGTGAAAGGACCAGCACGTGGGAAAGCTCAGAAAGCAGAGACTGGTCCTGGTAAGAAACACAAGCGACTGTGATGACTGTGCCCTGGATGGAAAGGCGGTACTGTGAGAGGTGATGTTGGGAGGTAGGCAGGGACCAGATCACCAAGGACCTTCAATGACAGCCAAAGATGGCAGTGGACACTGTATGGAAGGGACTGGTGTGGTGAGACCTGTGATTTGGAGAACTCCCTCTGGAAATGCTTTGGAGAAGAGATGTTCATACTTCATGGGAAATATTTAGCCTCTGTTTCCCCAGAAACAGAGGATTAAGCCTGGGGAAACAGGCTCGATTCCAGGGCTGTCCATCAAACTACTTTACAGAATCCAAACTTTCTTTTCCAAAGGGCACTTGGTGTGATGGACCTTGCTTATTCATTGCAGGGAGAATTCATTTCAGGGTGGAGAATTAAAAAAAATACAAGATTAAGCAGTGTAATCAGCTGCTGCAGAGAGTTGGAAA
Organism: Leucopleurus acutus; assembly: GCF_964270905.1. Taxonomy (NCBI): domain Eukaryota; kingdom Metazoa; phylum Chordata; class Mammalia; order Artiodactyla; family Delphinidae; genus Leucopleurus; species Leucopleurus acutus. The sequence continues at coordinate 30,283,282 of NC_139145.1, read as the reverse complement.
TGCAATAAATAATAATAACATTGAGAGCTGTTTTTAATAACTCACCAGTGTAATTTAGCTCCGGCTTCTTGGAGCATATGTAAAATATGTCAGAACGTATGTAATGGCAAATGCCTCATTGCCAACCTCTAAAGACAAATGTCTTCCCAGGAGGAAATGGGGGGGGGCGGGAAATTGGAGGACGTGATTTGCAAACTGGATGTAGGAAGGCAAGCATCATTCATTTTGACACCATTAACTTTAAATTTGTGATCCTTTGCAGAGGTGATAGGTTTCAGTTGGTTTGTCTTCAGGGATGGGCAGGTTAATAGCAATAATGTGGTAAAGACAAGACTCATAATCTGTAAGAGACTCTGCAGACCCACCATTTGCATGCAGTCCATGTTCTAATTACAGATCATCCTTGTCTGTCTATTACAGCAGGTCCCCAGGGGACTGATGTCTCGGCAGCATTTGTTTTACTTAGTTGAGTTACTAAATATTCATGAAACCATTAAAATGTGTTATTTAAAAGTTTTTGACAGAGTCTGACTTTTAATAATTCATATGGGTTGCACCCACCCTCCCCCCCACAAAAAAAGTCCAAATTACTGGGATGGGGCTAGGAGTCCTCCCCTCTTAGGGAGGCATCGTGACAGTTAAAATGAGATGGACTTTGGAGTCAGATGGAACTGAGTTCAAATTCTAGTTCTAGTTCTACCACATACTAGCTGTAACCTTTTGCCAACTTACTTAAACTCAGAGGCTCTATTCTATTAAATGACAGTGATGATGTGATGATGATGATGACAGCTAATATTCATGGATCACCTATTGCATTATTTCTTTCACAACAATAGTATGATGTAGGTACTATTATGATCCCCATTTTATAGATGAGGAAACTGAAGCTCAGAGCAGTCGAGTAACTTCCCCAAGGCACAGGGCTAGTAAATAACTGTTCTAGGACACAACTCTGGGTCTATCTGACTTCAAAGCTCATGCTATTAAGTGTGCTGTGCTATTCTCTGATACTAAGTTCTACGGTTTTGCAATATTAGAGACAATGAATGTAAAGAATAATTGCTGGCACATGATAGACACTTTGTAATGTCTCTTGCGTTGAAGGACTAGATTTATATTCCTTTGATGTGTTCTCTCTGGGAAAACATAGCACCATGTCTTTGTCAAAGTTTTATAATGTCCTTATCATTCCATACCTTTGTCCAAGTCACTCCATGCCTCTACCAGGCCTCGGGTTTTTAATCTATAAAGTAGGGGTGAATGGGAGTTCTTACACATACCATTAGTTTGGGTGTAAATTAATACAACCACTCTAGAAAACAATGTAGCAATATTTAAATCAAAGTTGCACAAACCCTGTAATACAGCAGTTCTACTCCTCCCCTAAAGCAGTTTCTCTACCTCCACACTCTTGACATTTGGGGACAGATATTTCTTTGTTGTGAGGGACGTTCTGTGCATTGTAAGATATTTAGCAGCATCCCAGGCTTCTCTCCACTAGATTCCAGTAGCATCCCCAGTTGAGACAACCAAAACTGTCTCCAGACATTGGCAAGTGTCCCCTGGAGGCAAAATTGCCATTGAGAACCGCTGCCCAAAAGGGACTCTTGCAAAAGTGTGTCAGAAGCATGTTCAATCTGATCAGAGCCACAAGATTTGCAACAGCAGAAAAGAGGTAACAAGCTAACTGTCTGCTAACAGGTGAATGGTGTGTTTATCATGGCCTAGCCACTGAATGGAATATAATACAACAGTGAAAATGAGTGAACTACAGTTTCACATGCCAGCATGGATGAATTTTATAAACATAGGTTTGAGCAAAAAAATAAAAGCAGATTTCAGAAGCCTACATGTGATATGATTCTATCTTTGTAATGTTTAATAACATGTAAAATTATGCTATATACTATTTAAGGGATATGTGTGTGTGTGTGTGTGTGTGTGTGTGTGTGTGTGTGTGTGTGTGTGTGTAGTAAAACTAAAAAGAAATGCATGGAAGTGAAAATCACCAAATTCAGGATATGGTTATTTTAGAGGGGAAGGGGTTGTAATCAAAGCAGGGTGCATGGGCTTCAGCTCTACTGGTATAACTTTATTTCTAGGAGATGGGTATATGAGTATTCATCAGATTATTTTTTATACCTCTTTCTATGTCTCAAATATTTTATAATACTTTTTAAAGGAGTTAGAGTATATCAGTTCTAATGAGGGAAGAGCACAGAGAAAAATCACTTGAGGAACTTTTCCTAATTATGCATATTTGCCTCTTGGAGATTCTGAAATCCTCTCTCCAGGTCACTCTCCATTTCACCAAGCAAGAGTCACTGCCTTGACCACTGTCCCCAGTAGGAATGTGTCATCTCTCAGGTGTTATAGGGCTGAGAATCAGTGGTCACTGGAGACTTCTTCAGGATGCTTCCTCTGGTTTACTCTTCCCCTCTAATAATCTATGATCCCATAAAAAAAGGATTTGGGGTTCTACTAGGTAGGTAAACACATAAGCAAACATCCCTCCCTCCAGTTTTCAAAGCTCAGCCCATGAACTGTCCTATGCCAGGCCCTGGACAAGTATATCCCTGGGGGGTAGGAAGGGATGCTCCTGGAACGAAGATGGACGCTCCTGCCAGAGTATTTGAAACCATCCTTGTATTCCTGGCCACAGAGGTGTCCTAGGACTCAGGAAGCACCACTACCTTCAGGTGAAAAAACAAAGCCTCAGCAAGGTCAAGTCATTTGAAGGTCATCCAGCTAGTGAGTGTCAGAGACATGAATAGACCCAGGCCTGCCTTCAAATCCCCATCCTTGTGTCTATGCCATGCTACCTTGCTGCATTAATAAGAACTCTCACAATTGTAACTGAGAGTTAGTTAGCAATGCAAGAAATTAAAGCAAGAGATTTCCCCAAAAAGCACGATTGACAAATACGTGCTCTGCATTTGGAGAAAGAAGAGCAGGTTAGAGAGCGTGGAGAGTCCAGACTTCAGCTCAGCTCTGGAAGATGACTGATTTGGCTTTAGCCAGGCAGAGGAGGGAGAGAGCATTCCATGTGAGGAAACAGAGAGACAAGGGAATGGGCAGGGCAGTGCGAGTCAAGTTCTGTGCCAGGAAGTCAATGTCAAATGCATTTGGTCTAGAAGAAAGCTGGCTGGAACTGGTGCCCATCTGTGGTTCTGTTTGGAAGTACAGTCACTGGACCAGAGACTCCTTGATGGTCAAGACTGATCTTAGTCACAGTTGTATCACTGGGCCCGAGGGAACATGATATTGGAGAGAGGAAGGCAGGAAGGAAGAAAGCAATGCAGGAGAGGAGGGAAGGAAGGAAGAGAAGAATGTGTGTTGAAATTCCAACGGAGCCTGGATCCCTCCTGAGGAAGCAAAAGAGGTAAAAAACTGAACCCTGTTGGTGGTTATTAAATGCCATTATTCCCTGGCTTTATTTACAAATGAATGTTCACTGACAACAGTTCAGGGTTTTTTTGTCTTTAGCATCTTTATTGGAGTATAATTGCTTTACAGTGTTGTGTTAGTTTCTGCTGTATAACAAAGTGAATCCGCTATATGTATATATATATACCCATATCCCCTCCCTCTTGCGTTTTGCTCAAACCAAAAAATGATTCACGCTGACAATCAACATGAACATTGTGCACTTGTTAATAAATGTGCTCATTACTCTTGCCTGCCGGGAAGCATCAACTCCTGCGTTCTAGCCTGCGTTTAGCAGAGAGACCTATGCTTCCACCTCCTCAGCCTAGGATTGTGATGGGGAAAGAGATGCTGGTGAGATGCAGAATGAAGAATGAGTCCTGCAGGCTGGAAGTTTGGTGTGTGGTGGGGAGGGAAGAGGGGAGGTCTTGAAGTTCATCCCAAAGGACACAGAATTCTTGAAAGAGGGCTCAAGATCCTCCTAAAACTAATCTTGTGAGGTGCTTGAGATAATCTTTTCTGAGGGTTTTCTAAAATCCAAGAAGAAAACCGGGATGCTTTTCTCCCATTGTCTCTCCTGCCCCCCATCTCCATGGAGCTGATGATAAAATCAGATAAACAGATCTGCCTTTGAGAATTGCCCACAGAGGGACTGGGACCCAAGGCGTGGAGAACTCCCCCATTGGATTCCACGGGAAGCTGATTGAAGCAGGTCATCTCTCCCCAGTGATGTGTTTATGAGAGAAGGGCTTCCAGCTCCATGCACTGAGGCTTTTGCCTTTCAGCATCTGCCCCTTCCCATAAATATGCTGTCAGGAGCAATAATGACTAGCGAAGAAGTGGAATCATTGTTGGGACTGAGTGCGTTAACGAAGTGTGTAAAATCTCTAACCCAGGGTGGGATGGCTGTGTTACTGTAGTTATTATCATTGGGGAGAGAAGCAAAGGGCCTGAGAGAAAGAACTGAGAAGAAACAGGATAAACGGGGACCAGGACCAACTCTGAACTCTACCCCTCATGGCCCCCACTGCTGACCACTGAGGATCGGAGTCCTGGGGAGTCAGAGAATACTCGCAATGAAAGAACCCACAGAAGACCTGAACCCCAGGCCTGGCTCTGCCACCAACTAGTTTTATCACCTCCTGGGACACCCGTGTCTGAGCTTCCTCTGCCAGTTGGTATTCATTCTTGCGATAATTAAGAAAAAGGAAAAAACCTGTGCGAAAGTCCCACACAGTGTCCAACCCATGAAAAATGCAGATAACATTTAGTTTCCCTCTCTTGGCCCCTGTTTTCTTCTCTGTAAAATGAAAATAACGCTGCACCCTGATTTGAAAGTTTATTATGAAGAGTAAGCACAGTAGTTTTCAACAAATATTTGTTGAGAAACCTCACTATGTGAAGTCATGTAAAAGGTGAAACAATTGTGCCAATTATTGGATTGGCCAAAAAGTTCATTCTGGTTTTTTCCGTAACATCTTATGGAAAAACCCGAACGAACTTTTTGGCCTGGCCAATAGAAATCCTAGAGCATTTTTTAGACATTGTGACCCTCCTAATGGAAAAGGCTTTCCTCTTCATCTGTGCATAGTGTCTAACACAGGCCCAGTAAATATCTGAGAAAGAAGAGAGAGAAAGGAAAAGAGGAAGGGAGGGAGGGAGGAAAGAGAGGGAGGGAAAAAGGAAGGGAGGGAGGAATGAAGGAGAGATGGAAGGAAGGAAGGAAGAGATATATCATTACTTAATTATTGTACAATTATCATCTTCATTAGAAAACTAATTTAAACAAATGCAGCCAGTGCCCCCAAAAGAGCACCAAGATAAGGGCTATGATAAAGAACACTAGAATCATTTTCGCATTTTGACCAGTAATGGGAATAGTAATGATTTTCTCTCTGAATCATAACCATCTTGCAGTTAATAGTTCGCCTTCTGGTAGAATTGAGAGCTCTGAGATGGTGCTCTGAGGAATTCTTTCATTTCTTTCCCACCTTTTAAAGAAAAGAGAACTCCAAATGCAATTATTGGCATTATTTTTATACCAACTGCAGCAGAACATTCCAGAAGATGAGGCCTCTACCAAATTAGTTTATCCAGATGAGATTTAGACAGTATGTTACCGTTACTGGGAGAAGCACACAGAAACCCACATACCAGCAGCGAGCCCTACGGAGTCAAGTGAATGTGAACACAGCGTTGCCCATGTGTTTTCGGTTAGCTAAGTGAACTGCTCCAATCTTGGGGGGCCCTGTACCACAGGACACCTCTGTTTACTTCAGCTTACACAGCAAAAAGCAAGCTGTAAACAGCAGAAGTAGCCAGCTAAAATAGAATTTTTTTTCTGACTGCTGGGGGCCAACATAAATGAATTTAAGCAGCAACAAATCAGACTCGACTGAAACCGTTTGCCTGGAAGGAAGATTTGTGGCTAGAAAACTGAAGTTCATGCTACCCAGAAATTTCCAGAGAAAGTCTTATTCCCATACCTGAAAGAATATTCCTTTCTGTCCCCAGATCCAAACCCCCAATGGAAAAGGCTTTTTCCAAAACTCCGTGTACATACTCAATCTGTGACTTTTCCATGGGACCCAGCTGATGGTGATCCCCTGGAGTGTATGAATAATGATAATGATACTAATATAGTTCTTTCTATGAATAATAACTAATTCATTTCAGTCTTCACAACTGTCTGAAGTATGTACTATGATTATATCTGTTTTACTAGTGGGAAAACTCAGGCACTGAGAGGTGAAGTAACTCACCAGCAGTCACAGAACTAAGTAAGAGGCAGAGTTAAGAGTCAGTGCAGGCAGTGTGACCCTGGAGGCTTGCTTTGGACCTCTATGTCACGCTGCCGTTCACTACATGTCCAGGACTGTGCTAAGCAGTTTATGGCATTATCGCACTTCATTACTGCAACAATCTTATGATACGGGTGCCAAGAGTATTCCCATTTTACAGGTGAGGAGGCTGGCTGCGAACATTTAAATGACTTGTCCCAGGTCACACAGGTGGCAGAGCTAAAATTCTCACGCAGAGATTCTGTGTACCTGCAATTGTTTGGTGAAAACTATGTGCTGTGGACTGCCTGTCTGTGTCTCTCCAAAATTCACATGCTGAAACCCTAATTTGAAATGTGATAATACTTGGGGGTGGGGCCTTTGTGAGGTAATAAGGTTCAGATGAAGTCATGAGGATGGGGTCCTCATGATTGGATTAGTGTCCTTATTGGAAGAGGAAAAACTAGAGCTCTCTCTCTTTCCACCATGTAAGGATACAGCGAGAAGGCAACCATTTACAAGCCAGAAAGAAGGCCCTTGCCAGAACACGACCATGCTAGTACCCTGATTTCAGACTTCCCAGCCTCTAGAATTGTGAAAAATAAGTATCTGTTGTTGAAGCCACCCAGTCTATGGAATTCTGTTATAGCATCCTGAGCTGACATAGACACTAGTCGTTTGTGAGTGTGACAATCTTGGTTCCCAAGAGTCCTAAGGGACTTTGAAAACCATAGCCAGTACTCATTTGTCAGACTGACAATTCTGAACTGGAATCCTGTGTTTTGTGGTGTCTGGGTCAGAACAAGTCAGGTAGCTGATACATGAGGTCGGTTCACCACCTTCACCCCACGTTCACTCAGGGGGAACGTCTCATGAATGACCAATCCTTTGTTTCTTTATGGCAAACAGCTCAGAGGGGGAAAAGTTGCCTGCTAGTGCTGATAAAGAATTGAAGAGGGCCAACAAAGATTCTTGGCCAAAAAATGGGACAAAGCGAGAAAAGTGTCCCATTCTATGCAGGCTGATATCTACAACGCAAACATATTCACCTTACAATCTATACGGAAATAAGAAAAAGCAATTTGTGAAATGGATTCCATAAGTGTTCCCGTTAGGGTAAGAATTTCTCATCAAATGAAAGATGGAAATTCAATAAAACTTTAAAGGGAGGTTACATGTAGAGGGAAGATTTGTGCAGACACCCCATGATGCTGGATGGAAATGTGATGTGAGAAAAAGCAGGTTCTTTAATAAACAATTCATGGATCTCTCACGAGTATCAAACCACAGATACCCATTTATTAGCTGGATGTGTGGGGAAATGTGGACTTTGGAGGCAGGTAGACCTGGGTTTAATACTCGTACACCTATGAGACCTGAATTTCCCTCTGTGATCTTCTTGGGAAAGTGGAAATACCCACACAGATATATTGTGAGAATCCAGGGAAATGGCCTGTGTAAAGCACCCCACAATTTCTAGAAAATAGTAGTTAAATCTGTCTGGTTATCTTTGACGTAACTCACATGAGAGGCAGATGTTCCTAAAGCTCAGGGTTAGGAGACAATCAGGAGGGCGCTTGTCTTTGAGATCAGAATTCTTGAACGATTTTAAGTCCTTGCATGGTGACAGCAAAGGCAGAAAGTGGGAACCACCACTCCTCCTTCTCATGTCGTTTATTCCCAGAAATTCCAGAAAGTGGCAAAGGATTAAGTCTAGTTTCTAGCATCTGGCCTTGCATCTAACAAATGCTGAGTAATACATGTTGGTGGAACTGAACTGAGAATGTTTTGTGCAAGGTGAAATAATACAACAGGTAAAAATGCAGGGCAGAAATGTGTCTGAGACCAGAGTCATCTGCCCAGAGCTGACATCTAGAGCAGTGAGCATACATAATCTTGCAAAGGGGGTGAATGCAGAGGCAGGAGAAAGTCAGGGACAGCACCAGTCTTAAAAGGTAGAGAGCTGTTGGAAAGGAAGCAATAGAGAGGCAGGAAGGAGCAGTGCAAACCAGGAGAGTTTATAGAGAAGGCAAGAGAACAGAGTACTGACTTACCAGAAACTTGGAAATACCTCTGCTCCTAACTTAGTTCCTCATGTCTGGCTGTGCTAATGCCTAAAATACCACGAAGCTCATTGGGTTAAGTATTTCTCTCGCTAGGGCTCCACAGAATAGAAAATACAGTAAGGCAGGACAACCCCTGGGCAGGTGAATTTGTCAGGTTTCCTTTTGGGCAGGTGGGATCTGGAATGGCAGAGTGGTGTCCTGGTAAACCTGTAATGGTGAGGAGGGGGAGGAAGCACTCAATTACAGTGTTTGCCAATTTTCTTGGTGTAAATACTCCTGCTGTGGTTGATTTCAAGCCACCAAAGGTGTAACGACTGTCTTGCTGGTTTCCTGAAATTTTAACAATCAGCTTTCACAAGCTGGAATAGACTGACTCCAGGCACTGCCCAGGCACCAATGAAATTGGAGATTGATATATAGAACCAATGGGGGAGTTACAGAGCAGAGAAGACGAGAGTTTCCTGAGTCTCACTCAGATATGTAGAATATGTCTCCCCCTTTCACAAAGAAGGAAAGAAAGGAGAGAAGAACTTTCACATTTAGTTATTGTTGTTGTTTAAAGTCAGTTACACACACGGGAGGAAATTTTCATAGTGGGTCTCCCTCGGGCCCCAGACCCTACAGAAGCAACTAAAATTCTCAATTATCAGTTATCCTTCTGGAAATATGTTATGTATATGCCAGCATGTGTATGGGTATATGTCCCTTTCCAAATTAAAATGATAATGGTAAAATGTAAATTGTCCCTTTTCAAAATTAAAATGGTAATGTACTAAACAACATTTTCATTTAATTATATATTTTTAGTATTCTTCCAAAAAGAGAATAAATTTTAATTTATAATTAAATTTACAAGATATATAATTTTAATGGCTATATAGTATTCCTTTTATGTATGCACTGTAATTTATTTAACCAGTGTGCTCAATGATAAGCATATACTTTTTTCACTCTTTTGCTGTTATAAACAAATGACGCAGTGAATATGCTGTACACATATATATACTTGCACACACATGTAGGCATCCCTGTGTGTGAAATTTCAGGTCCCAAGGGTATATACACTATTTATTTCTGATGTATTTTTTTCCCTCCCAAGAGGTTGTGTGAATGTACATTCCCACCCACAATTCATGAGAGTGTCTTTTCCCCACATTGTTGCCAACATAGCGTGTTCTCAAAATCTGAGACTAGCATTTCTTAAATGCGTACTCTGTTCTCATACTTGGCATGGGTTCTCTTATTTGAGGTAAGTGTATTCACAGAAGCAGAAACTGGGCCTCATGGAGATCAAGGAACTTTCCCAAGGTCTTTGTGACATTAGTCTCCAATCTTCCTTCTTCACCACATTGACTACCATTCCCCACAAGGCTCACTGCTGACAATCGCGTGCAGGAAAATTGTAAAGTTCCCCACAGAGCCGAGAAGTTTAGGATACATGAATATCATCTTTTGCTTCACCATATTTTTTTTTTGCTTTATTTCCAGAAGTTTTGCTCATTCAGTGCTGCCCAGTGATCATTTAGTCAGCCTGACTACCCTCTTAATAATTTCTGATACTGATATAAAACCTGCCTAAACACAAATATAACTGTGGGCGCAGCCCAGTTTACAATTACCTTCTTGATGATCCGGTTTCCAGGGACATTTTATGATGTCAAAGCAGGAACCACCTATATCCCAGAATAAGCTTGACGGGTTTGTAACTGAAAAAGTAAAAACAAATTGTTGTCCTTTTGAAGAATAACCCTCACGTCTAAGTCTATCTCAGATCAAAAGCATTAAGTCTCTTCCCTTCTGTCTTCATTTATGTCTACTCTCACGTGCATTCCCTCTGAGTGGCAGAGAGAATATGCTGTGAGACGTTGCCAATTACGGTCACACTCGGGTAGCAGATGGTTAGGGGTTGGTTAAACCTTTAGGGAAACTGCCTTGGGAGAAAATGAAATAAAAGCAAAGATTACTATGAAAAAACATAGACGTTGCCAGCTAGGAGGAGGAGAAAGGAGGAGGGAGCGGGGAGGAGTGGAAGGGAGGGAGGGGGGAGAGACTGCGAGGGAAGAAAGACCGGCGGAAATAAACCGTGCACTTAGAACAGCGGGAAGGGAGGCTTGGAAGCGTGGTTTTCCGGCTTTAAATGCCCGCTTGGCGTCTTGCTAGTGCGCCAGTGTTCCGTGAGGATGTGGGCGGAGGGCGAGTCTGAGGGGCTCCAAACATTGGGAATAGTGGTGGTCGTGTGGTCCTCTCTGAAACTTTTGCACTACCTCGGGCTGATTGACTTGTCAGACGGTAAGCAAACCCCCGAGCTTGCCGTTTTATATGAATGTGTTTTGCAGCTTGGGTTGTTGTGAGAGTAGTTTAGAATATGCAGGGAAAGTGGCGCGCGGAGACCCGAGAGATTTGAAAAAGCCCGGCTAAATCAGCGCTGTATTGATTCCGGCCTTTCTCCAAGCGCGCGAGTGATGCGCTGTCCGTGGTGCTGAAACGTGGAGCCTGGAGAGTGATGGGGGAGCGGCAGGGGAATTAGGATCTTCTGTTCCCACCCTATATGCATGAGTCTTGGTGGATTACTAGCTGTGTGAGACTAGCAGAATACATCAAAATCCTCTCTCAAATTGTCTGATGACTATATTGTTGGTATAGTCTGTCTATACGACTGTCAAATGACTGTCAATGACTGTCAAAAGTCATCGTACTGATTAACTTTGTTTAAGAAGTAGTTGGGAAGACTATGGTGGTAAAAGATTTTGTAAAATGCTGATCACAGTGCCCGGCAGCTAGAAGACATTAAACAAGTATCAGTTTCTTTCCCCAGCCCTTAATCCTCAACCCGCATAAGAACCTTTACTCTAAAACCACCTAATCAGCCATGACTTTAACTCCATTCTTTAGTGAGAATATAGTTAAAAATTCAGGTTAACCATGTTGCTTAATGTTTATTACTAGAAAGTTAGTGGTTTGGTCCCAAAAGTTAAAGGAGCTCAAGAAATAGAGAGTATTTTCTTCCTCTTCATGAGTCTTTGCTCCAAATAGAACATAGTTTTTCTAGATAATTCTTATCACGTAAAATTAGGATCCAGGAAAGATTCCAATTTTGATGAGCAATGCATTAAACAAGACCAGCCTCCAACAATGTACATTCATATTCGATATATATACTTCCACAACTGCATGGTGTAGACAGAATTCCTATCCCAAGAGGTAGTATCACATGCATAATAATGAAATACGTTTGCAGACAAAGGACTAGCTAAAGTACCAATCAAAGCTGAAGTAGGCCAGAGACTGAAGGACAGAATGATGTGGTTGGATGAACTCTGGACTAGCAGTTACAAGACCTGGTTTCTATCAATAATCTGTCTCTGTTTAACCTTTTTCAAATCATTGTTTTACCTGGATCTCAGTTTCCTATGGCAACAGTGATGATTTTCGATCTCTGCTTCATGGAATTCTGGAGTAACTGAAGATTTCTTTTATTTGGTTTTGAGCAGGAGGTGGTAGGGCAGACTCTGAGCCCTTCATTCCACAAAACCAGCTCCACTTAATCTGTTCTATATGTTAGACCTATGTAAGAACTTTTAAAGCTTTAGCTAAAATTTAGTGAATCTGTGATTCTACAACTCTATGATTGTGTTTCTCTGAGATTTTGAAAGCTGAAACATATTCAAAACTTTTTCTTTCTTAAAAACCACCTGAAATCTAACAATCGGGAAGAATAGTTCTGTATGCAAATAGAGACTCTTCCTATCCCTCAGTCCCTTATACGTGCTCTTCTAAAACTCCAAATTCAGCTTGCCAGTCGTAACAATTGAGCGAAGTCTCTGTTCTCCACCAGATCCCAAGAGAATGTGTCCCATCCCTACTCAGACCTTCAGAGCAGACACCCACCGAGATTACAAATTAATGCAAGAGCTGCCTACTTCCTTATAAGGCTAATGGTGCGTGGAAATATTACCCTGTTCCTTCCTTTCCATAGCCAGAGGTGACCATCTCCCTTCCCCTGCTTTAACTTCTCAAGGTTACAGCTTTTGGTTTTATTACCACAGAAGATATCAGTTATTCATCTAATGTTATGGTAATGAGGGGATTAAGGTGAAAAGTAGAGAACATATGTTTAAGACTGCCTCCAGGAACTCAGGTGAAGGAAGGGATTAATATTTATTCTGCATCTACAATGTCCCAGGTATAGTGCCAGGTGCTTTTATATACGTGAGCTAATGTAACCCTCAAAATAACACTCTAAGGGAAAAAATTTAATAACTCCTGCAAGTTGATATCATTGTTCCTTTTATATAAAGAAGAAGACAGCTTTAGAGAAGTTACATAAAATTTCCAACGATACAGCAACAGCAACAAGCAGGTATTGGTCTCTAAAATTTCATCTTCTGTCCTGGACACCTAGTACCTCAACAAGTAAGCCCCGTCCAGATGGAGTCTGTGGTCTGTCATTAAGTCTACACCACACATATGCTCCTATGCTATAGCCTTCACCTTGTGGCCCAAAACACCATTTTTAATGTGTGTGTGATATGGGAAACTATTCACTCACTTATTATTAAGAGGAGAAGACCTCCTCCTACTGGAGGAACCAACAGGATGCAGTCAATTTAAAGAGAGCAGTGGAACATCTCTAAAGAACCCATCAGTAGTCTTTCTTAGGCCCTTGGTCTTGTTCTTATTTTATTTTTCAGTAGTAATTTTGAAGTAGCATAGATATTAGGCCTGGAGTCAAAATAGCTGGGTTCGAATCCTGGATGTGCCATTTATCAGTCGTGTGACCCTGGGCAAGTTTCTTTTCTCCAGGTTTCACTTTCCTCATTTGTAAAAATAGAGAAATGAGAATGATGGTTGTATTAATTTCCTGTAACAAATTATTTCAAAGTGGATGGCTCAAAACAACAGTAATGTATTCTCTCGCAGTTCTGGAGGCTAGAAGTCCAAAAGCAAGGTGTTGGCAGGGCCAAGCCTCTGGAAGAGGATCTTTCCTTGCCTCTTCCAATTTCTGGTAGCTCCAGGTCTACTTTGGTTTGTGGCAGCATCACTTCAGTCTCTAGCTCCATTTTCACATAGCCATCTTCTCTCTGTGTCTCTGTTTTCACATGGTATTTTCCTCTTCTTATAAGAACACCAGTCATATTGTATTAGAGCCTTAATGGCCTCATCTTAACTTGATTACAAATGCAAAGACTATTTCCACATAAAGTCACATTTAAGTTATCAGGGATTATGACTTCAACATATCTTTTTGGATAACACGGTTCAATCCAAAACACTGGTAGTAATGCTACATATTGTAAGGATTAAATGAAGCAGCATATGGGGAAGTACCAAGCTTGTTTTCTGTTTCATAGCAGGTACTTTATAAGTGTTTAATTTTTTCCAGCCTTAGATCATGCCAATCAAATGAATATACTACTCATCAGACAAAAAAGACAAAAGCCATGCTTTATGTCTTTGATTTAAAGTCCATCAGGCCTCTTAGGAAGTAGAAGCCTTCCCTTTGGATTTGACAGTTGCCAGTGAAACTTCCAGAGTAGGAACACTGAGATGACTTTTCCCCTATATGCTATGTCACCACGCATACCCAGCCTTCACTGCCAGGGCTTGCTGATCCATCAAGCTCATCGTCACTTCCACCAAAGTGAGGACAGCAGGGGCTGCAGAGAGAAGATCAAGACAGGGGTGTGGAGGTGACAGACAAGTCATGCCCCCAGAAGATTCAGAGACCAGTGCCAGTTAATTCTCTGCCTCTCTTCTCACTGCTTGCTGGGCCAGCTTTATGCAACTTCACCCTCACCAGACGAGAGCCCTCTCTCCCCAAAGCACCATGTCTACGGGCTCTGCCACAGTAACTTCCGAAGTGATTCACTACTCCAGCTCAAAGCACTGCCTGAAGCAGTGAGGCACACATCAGTGTTTCTCAAAGTGGGTTCTCCTACTACCATATCTTATATCTGTCTAAATATAGGGTTATTTTGCCGTCTCTGACCATAACTTATTCATGAAACCAGGAATGTCACAAGCTACACAAGAACAACAGACCAAAAAAAAAATAGCAATAATAACTTGGTAAACTTGGGGAAACCATGAGAATCCAGGTGTGTTTATTGGGGCCTTTAGAAAGTCCATTTTCTATGTATTCTAAATTGTGTGAAACATGTAGTATTACTCTGGAGATTTGCTGGATCCACTTGATGGCAAAAGATTTGAAATATGGTTCATATGAAGCCAACTACCCACACATATCCAACTTTAACCATTTGTTATGGACTGTTTAGTATTTTGTAGCTTAAGAAAATATAGCCCATATAATGTTTGACTTGGACAACAAAGAAATCCTGTGATATATAAAAATCCTAGGACTTACCTGGTGGCGTGGTGGTTGGGAGTCTGCCTGCCAATGCAGGGGACACGGGTTCAAGCCCTGGCCTGGGAAGATCCCACATGCCCTGGCAACGAACAGTAGCTTCTGCTCGCCACAGCTAGAGAAAGCCCGCATGCAGCAGGGAAGGCCCAACATAGCCATAAATAAATTAATTAATTTAAAAAAATCCTATATTATCATTGAACTAATTTTATAGTGTTAAAAAAACTGAGGTCCTGGGGCTTCGATTTCAAGGCCACATGACTAGGAAGTAACAATTTCACGACTCAATTCAAGCCTTCTGAGTTCCACTCCAGAGCACTTTTCATTGTCCAAATGCAGCGAAACTTGCCCTTAAACTGTGCCTGGAACATTGGGAATATCACCACTTCTACTCATCAAATAGTTGTATTATTCCCTTTGGTAAAGGGCTTATAACCTAATAAAGTTGGGTTGTAGTGGGCTGAACCATGGGCACCCAAAGATATCAGGTCCTGATCCCTGGAAACGATGTCACCTTATAAGGAAAAAGGTTATTTGCAAGTATGATTAAGGATCTTGAGGAAATTACCCTGAATTAACTCAGTAGGTCCTATATGTCATCATAAGTATCATAAAAGAGAGGCAGAGATTAGACACAGACAAAAGAGGAGAAGTTGGTGTGAAGATGGAGGTAAGGATTGAAGTGATGTGGCCACAAGTCAAGGAATGCTGGTGGCCACCAGAAGCTGGAAGAGGCAAGCGAATGGATTCTCCCCTAGAGCCTTTAAAAAGAGCATGATCTTGCTGATAAATGTGTGTGTATGTGTGTGTGTGCATCTCCAGAGTGCATATACCCTCCTACCACTGAATAAATAGAAACAGCTCAAGTGAATTACTCCTCTACAACCTTAACCCCAACCTCTCTCTTTTCTCTTTTTCATCTTTCTTTTTTTTTTAAATTGAAGTATAGTTGATTTACAATATTATATTATTTTCAGGTGTACAACATAGTGATTCAGTATTTTTATTAAATGTTATTACAAGATAATGGCTGTAATTCCCTGTGCTATACAATATATTCTTGTTGCTTCTTTTTCCTCTTTCTACCTCCAGATTTGGTTTGTTGTTTTTAATTCTTCTGTGGATATAATTATACTTTAAATGGCACACAATCCTTGATTACTTAAGTGTTGGCTTTAAGTAGTGTCTATTATCCACCTTCTCTAAAATATTGGGAGAAAAGGACACTTACTTCCTCTACCTCTCCCACCTTTCTCTCCACCAAGTCTGTTCATTATATTATCATTTTTCAAGGCTTATTATATTCCCAGAAATACCCCTTTCAAGGTAAATGGGAGGGGTTCCTCAGGCCTCTCATTCCACATAAGGATAACTCCATTTGCTGCTCTGGGTGGCCCCCAAGTTCTATATCTAAACCTTTTCTACTTGTATGACAAGCAGCAGGACAGCCAGGACCTCCTTGCCTCCAGTCAGGAGAATGTATTCTGTGGTCAGAAGCCTTCCCAGTGTCTGGGTCTTGGAGGGCTATCCGGAGGCGCCCAGGCCCAGGACTCTTTCATTCAGCTGCAGCCTGAAGACCCCGAACCTGACCAACAAAATGAGACTGACTCCAGGTCCCATCCACTCTGCTACCTGCCCACCTCCCCACATCCATCCTGTAGTTGAGAAAATCTAAAACCCAACACAAAGACACACAAGATTTGCTGAGCTAAAATCGCTGGTATTTCACAATATGTCAGAGCAAGGACGATAAACTTTTTAAAACTTATTTTTCTATCCAAGGCCACAGATTCTGAGAAAAAGTAACAGCCACATACAAGTCAAAACAACTGCATGGGACTGGTTTGAGATTCTTCAGAGAAAGAAACATAAAATGTTCAACTCACCTGATTTGTAAAAACATGTTTTCCTATTTATTTACATAGTAATCTCACAAGCAATACATGAATGAACTCTCACTTTTTTTTTTAACATCTTTATCGGAGTATAATTGCTTTACAATGGTGTGTTACTTTCTGCTACATAACAAAGTGAATCAGTACATATATATATATCCCCATATCCCCTCCCTCTTGCATCTCCCTCCTACCCTCCCTATCCCACCCCCCTAGGTGGTCATAAAGCACCGAGCTGATCTCCCTGTGCTATGCGGCTGCTTCCCACTAGCTATTTATTTTACATTTGGCAGTGTATAGAAGTCCATGCTACTCTCTCACCTTGTCCCAGCTTACCCTTCTCCCTCCCTGTGTCCTCAAGTCCATTCTCTATGTCTGCGTCTTTATTCCTGTCCTGACCCTAGGTTCTTCAGAACCTTTTTTTTTTTTTTCAGATTCCATATATATGTGTTAGCGTACGGTATTTGTTTTTCTCTTTCTTACTTACTTCACTCTGTATGACAGTCTGTAGGTCCATCCACACACTACAAGTAACTCAATTTCGTTTCTTTTTATGGCTAATATTCCATTGTATATATGTGCCACATCTACTTTATCCATTCATCTATTGATGGACATTTAGGTTGCTTCCATGTCCTGGCTATTGTAAATAGAGCTGCAGTGAACATTGTGGTACATGACTATTTTTGAATTATGGTTTTCTCTGGGTATATGCCCAGTAGTGGGATTGCTGGGTCATATGGTAGTTCTATTTGTAGTTTTTTAAGGAACCTCCATAGTGTTCTCCATAGTGGCTGTAACAATTTACATTCCCACCAACAGTGCAAGAGGGTTCCCTTTTCTCCACACCCTCTCCAGCATTTGTTGTTTGTAGATATGTTGATGATGACCATTCTCACTGGTGTGAGGTGATACCTCATTGCAGTTTTGATTTGCATTTCTCTGATGATTAGTGATAATGAGCATCCTTTCATGTGTTTGTTGGCAATCTGTATATCTTCTTTGGAGAAACGTCTGTTTAGATTTCTGCCTATTTTTGGATTGGGTTGTTTGTTTTTTTAATATTGAGCTGCATAAACTGCTTGTAAATTTTGGAGATTAATCCCTTGTCAGTTGCTTCATTTGCAAATATTTTCTCCCATTCTGAGGGTTATGAGGGTTTTTGTCTTGTTTATGGTTTCCTTTGCTGTGCAAAAGCTTTTAACTTTCATTAAGTCCCATTTGTTTATTTTTGTTTTTATTTCCATTTCTCTAGGAGGTGGGTCAAAAAGGATCTTGCTGTGATTTATGTCATAGAGTGTTCTGCCTATGTTTTCTTCTAAGAGTTTTAACAGAGTCTGGCCTTACATTTAGATCTTTAAACCATTTTGAGTTTATTTTTGTGTGTGGTATTAGGGAGTGTTCCAATTTCACTCTTTTCCAAGTAGCTGTCCAGTTTTCCCAGCACCACTTATTGAAGAGGCCGTCTTTTCTCCATTTATATTCTTGCCTCCTTTCTCAAAAATAAGGTGACCATAGGTGCGTGGGTTTACCTCTGGGCTTTCTAGCCTGTTCCATTGATCTATATTTCTGTTTTTGTGCCAGTACCATAGTGTAGCTTTGTAGTATAGTCTGAAGTCAGGGAGCCTGATTCCTCCAGCTCCGTTTTTCTTTCTCAAGTTTGCTTTGGCCATTCGGGGTCTTTTGTGTTTCCAGACAAATTGTGAAATTTTTTGTTCTAGTTCTGTGAAAAATGCCAGGGGTGGTTTGATGGGGATTGCATTGAATCTGTAGATTGCTTTGTGTAGTATAGTCATCTTCACAATGTTGAGTCTTCCAATCCAACATGATATATCTCTCCATCTGTTTGTATCATCTTTAATTTCTTTCATCAGTGTCTTATAGTTTTCTGCATACACGTCTTTTGTCTCCTTAGGTAGGCTTATTCCTAGGTATTTTATTCTTTTTGCTGCAATGGTAAATGGGAGAGTTTCCTTAATTTCTCTTTCAGATTTTTCATCATTAGTGTATAGGAATGCCAGAGCATTCCTGTGCATTAATTTTGTATCCTGCTACTTTACCAAATTCATTGATTAGCTCCAGTAGTTTTCTGGTAGCATCTTTAGGATTCTCTATGTATAGTATCATGTCATCTGCAAACAGTGACAGCTTTACTTCTTCTTTTCCGATTTGGATTACTTTTATTTCTTTTTCTTCCCTGATTGCTGTGGCTAAAACTTCCAAAACTATGTGAATAATAGTGCTGAGAGTGGACAACCTTGTCTTGTTTCTCATCTTAGAAGAACTGGTTTCAGTTTTTCACCATTGAGAACAATATTGGCTGTGGGTTTGTCATATATGGTCTTTATTATGTTGAAGTAAGTTCCCTCTGTGCCTAATTTCTGGAGGGTTTTTTTATCATAAATGGGTGCTGAATTTTGTCGAAAGCTTTCTCTGCATCTATTGAGATGATCATATGGTTTTTCTCCTTCAATTTGTTAATATAGTTTATCACATTGATTTGCATGTATTTAAGAATCCTTGCATTCCTGGGATAAACCCCACTTGATCATGGTGTATGATCCTTTTAATTGCTGTTGGACTCTGTTTGCTAGTATTTTGTTGAGGATTTTTGCATCTATGTTCATCAGTGATATTGACCTGTAGTTTTCTTTTTTTGTGACATTTTTGTCTGGTTTTGGTATCAGGGTGATCATGGCATCATAGAATGAGTTTGGGAGAGTTCCTTCCTCTGTTATATTTTGCAAGAGTTTGAGAAGGATAGGTGTTATCTCTTCTCTAAATGTTTGACAGAATTCGCCTGTGAAGCCATCTGGTCCTGGGCTATTGTTTGTTGGAAGATTTTTAATCACAGTTTCAATTTCAGTGCTTGTGATTGGTCTGTTTATATTTTCTATTTCTTCCTGGTTCAGTCTCGGAAGGTTGTGCTTTTCTAAGAATTTGTCCATTTCTTCCTGGTTGTCCATTTTATCGGCATGTAGTTGCTTGGAGTAATCTCTCATTATCCTCTGTATTTCTGCAGTGTCAGTTGTTACTTCCCCTTTTTCATTTCTAATTCTGTTGATTTGAGTCTTCTCCCTTTTTTTCTTAGTCTGGCTAACGGCTTATCAATTTTATTTATCTTCTCAAAGAACCAGCTTTTAGTTTTATTGATCTTTGCTATTGTTTCCTTCATTTCTTTTTCATTTATTTCTGATCTGATCTTTATGATTTCTTTTCTTCTGCTAACTTTGGGGGTTCTTTTGTTGTTCTTCTTCTTTCTCTAATTGATTTAGGTGTAAGGTTAGGTTGTTTATTTGAGATTTTTCTTGTTTCGTGAGGTAGGATTATATTGCTAAAAACTTCCCTCTTAGAACTGCTGTTGCTGCATCTCATAGGTTTTGGGTCATCGTGTGTTCATTGTCATTTGTTTCTAGGTTGTTTTTGATTTCCTCTTTGATTTCTTCAGTGATCTCTGGGTTAGTTAGTAGCATATTGTTTAGCCTCCATGTGTTTGTATTTTTTACAGATTTTTTCCTGTGATTAATATCTAGTCTCATAGCACTGTGGTCAGAAAAGATACTTGATACGATTTCAATTTTCTTAAATTTACTAAGGCTTGATTTGTGACCCAAGATATGATCTATCCTGGAGAATGTTCTATGAGCACTTGAGAAGAAAGTGTATTCTGTTGTTTTTGGATGGAATGTCCTATAAATATCAATTAAGTCCATCTTGTTTAATATATCATTTAAAGCTTGTGTTTCCTTATTTATTTTCATTTTGGATGATCTGTCCATTGGTGAAAGTGGGGTGTTAAAGTCCACTACTATGATTGTGTTACTGTCGATTTCCCCTTTTATGGCTGTTAGCATTTGCCTCATGTATTGAGGTGCTCCTATGTTGAGTGCATAAGTATTTACAATTGTTATATCTTCTTCTTGGATTGATCCCTTGATCATTATGTAGTGTCTGTCCTTCCTTGTCTCTTGTAATAGTCTTTATTTTAAAGTCTATTTTATCTGATATGAGAATTGCTACTCCAGCTTTCTTTTGATTTCCATTTGCATGGAATATCTTTTTCCATCCCCTCACTTTCAGTCTGTATGTGTCCCTAGGTCTGAAGTGGGTCTCTTGTAGACTGCATATATACGGTCTTGTTTTTGTATCCATTCAGCCAGTCTGTCTGTGGTTGGAGCATTTCATCCACTTACATTTAAGGTAGTTATTGATATGTATGTTCCTATTACCATTTTCTTAATTGTTTTGGGTTTGTTATTGTAGGTCTTTTCCTTCTCTTATGTTCCCTGCCTAGAGAAGTTCCTTTAGCATTTGTTGTAAAGCTGGTTTGGTGGTACTGAACTCTCTCAACTTTTGCTTGTCTGTAAAGGTTTTAATTTCTCCATCAAATCTGAATGAGATCTTTGCTGGGTAGAGTAATCTTGGTTGTAGGTTTTTCTCCTTCATCACTTTAAATATGTCCTGCCACTCCCTTCTGGCTTGCAGAGTTTCTGCTGAAAGATCAGCTGTTAACCTTATGGGGATTCCCTTGTGTGTTATTTGTTGTTTCTCCCTTGCTGCTTTTAATATTTTTTCTTTGTATTTAATTTTTGATCATTTGATTAATATGTGTCTTGGCGTGTTTCTCCTTGGATTTTTCCTGTATGGGACTCTGCGCTTCCTGGACTTGATTAACTATTTCCTTTCCTATAGTAGGGAAGTTTTCAACTATAATCTCTTCAAATATTTTCTCAGTCCCTTTCTTTTTCTCTTCTTCTTCTGCAACCCCTATAATTCGAATGTTGGTGCATTTCATGCTGTCCCAGATGTCTCTGAGACTGCCCTGAATTCTTTTCATTCTTTTTTCTTTATTCTTCTCTGCGGTAGGTATTTCCACTATTTTATCTTCCAGGTCACTTATCCGTTCTTCTGCCTCAGTTATTCTGCTATTGATTCCTTCTAGAAAATTTTATATTTTATTTATTGTGCTGTTCATCACTCTTTATTTGTTCTTTAGTTCTTCTAGGTCCTTGTTAAAACATTTCTTGTATTTTCTCTTAAATTCCATTTCTAAGATTTTGGGTCATCTTTGCTATCATTACTAAGAATTCTTTTTCAGGTAGACTGCCTATTTCCTCCTCATTTGTTAGGTCTGTTGGGTTTTTGCCTTGTTCCTTCATCTGCTGTGTGTTTCTCTGTCTTCTCATTTTGCTTAACTTACTGGGTTTCGCGTCTCCTTTCGCAAGCTGCAGGTTTGTAGTTCCTGTTGTTTTTGGTGTCTGCCCCCAGTGGCTAAGGTTGGTTCAGTGGGTTGTGTAGGCTTCCTGTTGGAGGGGACTAGTGCCTGTGTTCTGGTGGATGAGGCTGGATCTTGTCTTTCTTGTGGGCAGGACCACATCTTGTGGTGTGTTTTGGGGTGTCTGTGACCTTATTATGATTTTAGGCAGCCTCTCTGCTAGTAGGTGGGCTTGTGTTCCTGTCTTGCTAGTTGTTTGGCACAGGGTGTCCAGCACTGGAGCTTGCTGGTCGTTGAGTGGAGTTGGGTCTTAGTGTTGATATGGCGATCTCTGGGAGGGCTTTCGCCGTTTGATGTTATGTGGAGCCGGGAGGTCTCTGGTGGACCAATGTCCTGAACACAGCTCTCCCACGTCAGAGGCACAGGCCTGACACCCGGCCGGAGCACCAAGACCCCGTCAGCCACACAACTGGTGTGGGGACCCGAGGGCAGACCGGGTTTTGCCCAGCAGGGTCCAACCAGAGCGCAATGGCAGTGTGGCCAGCACAGGGCCGCGGTCGGCCTAGGCCGTCGTGCTGCCCTCCGCTCAGGCTCTGGGGCAGCTCAGTGACCGCAGAGGGAAGAGACGCCATGCAGGGAGTTAGGGCTGCACGGGGACCCAGGCTCCATGCCAGGTGGCAAGGGCAGGGCCACTGGGCCCTCAGTCACTCCGGGAGAGAGGCGGTGGTGCAGGAGGGAGGAAGCGGGGCACAACCGGGCAGCCGGGGACTGCAGCTCCGCTGAGAGCTTCCACCTTCTCTGAAATCTCACTTTTTCAAACAGTGCTTTACAATACAGATAAAGTGAAAGTACCAGTAGCTTGCCCTGACATCCCAATCCCCACTTTTATTCCCAAGTACTATTGTGACACCAGTGCCCAGAAGCTAAAGATAATGATGCAGATTCCTGGGAACTCACAGAGAAGGATCGCAACCTGACTTTTATGTTAAGAAAAGTGAAGATAAATTCTTTAAGAAATAAAGTTATCCTGCTTCAAAAGTCCATAATATCTTCAACTACAGAGAGAAAGGAGAAGAGGAAAAATAAGATAGGAAGGTGAGAGGGAGAAAAAAAGAGGGGAGAGGAGAGAGAAATGGTCAGAAGAGGCAGGGAAGTAAGAGGTGAAGAGGTGGGAGTGAGTGAGGAAGGATGGAGGGAGGGGGGCAATAACAGGAAGGAGATTTAGCCAGTTTTGAGGCAAGCACTTGATTCTCTGTGGTTCACTTGGGTGTCCAGTAACTTACATTCTATCATCAGAAGCCTTGAGAAGTCTGCTTAGCTAGTTAACAGTTTACCAACTGCTCTCTGTGCTTCCATCTCTAGAGACTCTACTCTGCAAAGGAAAGTCACAGCAACCCACTTTGCACTTGAGCTGTGGCCAGAACACCATCACCCCCAGACAAAATCAGCCCCAGGGAGGAACCCAGCCTTTGTATCCAGGGTCCATAAACCTGACTGTAAAAAACAATCTGTCTAGTTACCTCGTTGGGCATCTCTCAGGCTGGGCATTTGAGGTTTTCCAAAATAAAGAGTTCAGTGTCACCCACCTAGTCACTTGTTTAGTATATTCAGCACAGTCCTTCATTGATCCAATGCCCTTGAAATAAGTAAGCACAGCAGTATTGTTCCTTATTTCCCTCAAGGCAACATGTAAGGATTAAAAAGTCAAATTTGTCCATAGATTCCTCCTCTCTGCCTTCACCTTCCCTCTCCATGCCTCTGGTCTTCTTTCTGTCCAGCCCCAGGACCCCAAATCTCTCTCATGCTACTCACAGCCTTCTACTGTGATGCCCACTTGGGCTGGTCTTTCCATTCATTCTCTCCCTGACTTCCCTGCTTCTAATCCATTTCCATTGAAATTCATCTAAACAGTGTTCCATTCCTTCTGCACCCTAACTGATCTCGAATCATTCTTGAAAAATGGATCCCTGCTTAGACAGTTGTTTTGTCAGTGAATTTCTGTGGGAAGAACCCAAGTACCATCTTTTATTTTAAATTATGGTACTAACATAGTCCAGTGGGCCCTCCATATCTGTGGCTTCCACATAGGAAGATTCAACCAACTGCAGATAGAACATATTTGAAAAAGATTCCAGAACATTCCAAAAAGCAACACTTGAATTTGTTGCTCTTGAGCAAGTATTTGCATAGCATTCACATTGCATTAGGTATTATAAGTAATCTAGAGGTGATTTAAAGTGTACAGGAGAAGGTACATAGGTTAAATGCAAATACTATGCCATTTTACTATATAAGGGACTTGAGAATTTGTGGATTTTGATATCTGTTGCAGGTGGGTTGGCCTGGAACCAGTCTCCCCATGGACACTGAGGGACCACTGTCTACTGGCTTTAGACTGTTAGCTGCTTTCACATTCGCTTATTTTAAAAACTAGAAAGAGGATTGGTGTGACTTGTCTCCTCAGGAGTCACTGAGCTGTAGCTCCTAAGGGAATCAACTTTAAGAGGATAGTTGGTTCTAACACCAAGAAGAAACATTTGTTAAATGGATGAACAAATGAACAAACGTCTTTATCCCATAAGCAAAGAAAAGACTTGGGGAGAGGCTGACTCATGAAAACAGTGACTATGTCTGTCCTATTCACCATGCATTCCTTCTGCCCAACACAGCGCCCAGTACACAGAATGCTCAAGAAGTGTTGAATGAATGAACAAATAACTAATGGATGACCCAGAGGTTTATCTCCAAAACTGCCTCACACCTTGAAATGCATTTGGCAGCCCAAGACAAAGGCTTCCAACTTCACAGCAAAGACCCCATATCCCACACCATACACAGTTACTTCTCGCTCTTCTCCTGTGGGCCTTCGTTTTCCTCCAAAGCCTGGCTCCTACTCCGAATGTCTCTATTACCTTCCTAATATACATCCTAAATATTGACAGAAGTGTGCTATTCCCCTTCTAGCCCACCCTGGGGTAATCCCCTCATATTTTAGAGAATATTCTAAGAATAGAACAAGTTCTCCGACTCTGATAGTCAGTAAAAGCTGATGAATGAATGGATTCATGCAAATTGTTCACAGCAAAGGACTTAGAATCCTTTCCAGCCCAATCCTGGGGCGTACTCATTGCCATCGTTTACATGGTTAAGAAAAGAGCCCCTGGCGGCATGTCAATAGATTCGGACTTCAGCCTCAGCCCTTCCCTCGGGCACATCAGTCAGTGTCCCTCACTGAGCTCACCCTAGCCAACTGTAAAATGAGCAGGTTGAATTAGATCACTAGTTTCCAAACGATGAATTGCAAAATCTGAAAGACCACCCTATGGGATTTGAAGAAGGAAAACAACATTCTTCTGATCTCTCACTTTAACTCTAGCATCTGATTGCTTTCATCTCTTTTACATACTTAGCCGCCAAGCAAAATTTCCTTTGATTAAAGAATTTTTTGTCTTTATGGGAGTTTAAAATCCACTGGATGATCTAAGGTCTATCCAACCTTGAAGTTTTAATGATCCCAGGATTCCACTTTATGTAAGAAGACCCACATACTTGCTTTCAAGGTAGACAGAAGGGATGTGATCCAGCCAGGGCCACAGCGTTTCGCTACAGCACCATCACTATGACGACCAACCATCAGTTAGGATGCTTTATGGGTGCACTGGGCCCCAGCCATAACCCCTAGAACACTGGAACCAGCAGCAGCCATAAATAAAACACAGAACTAATGAGTGATATATCTGTTCCCATGGCTGCTAGAGTGTCAATAAGTTGAGAGAGTTTTGCAAAAGCCGAGGTGAGATCACCAAGCTTCTGGTACCAAAGAGGTATACTTCATAGAATGTTTAGCTGGACAACACCCTAAAGAGCATGAAAATGATCTAGTGTCATGGAAATAACTCTCAAGCTAGAGTCAGAGGCCAGAATTTAAACCCCAGCTCTGCCATTTGCTGACTAACAACTTTGGGCAAGCTACTTAACTCCCAATCTCTAAAATGGGGTAATATAACCCACCTTGCAGGACATTAGGAGAATTAATTGAAATGAATTGTATGAAAGCATTTAGCTCAGTGCTAACAATTTAAGGGCCCAAGGGGAGGAAGTGACTTGTCCAAGGTCACACAACCATGCCATTATTGTCATGTTGCCTACAACTCAGCATTGCCATGGTCTGCAAGGCGTCTGGTACCCAGGAAGCCAGCAGGGCCCCCTGAGCCTTCTGTCTCAGTTCCCAGCACTTCAGGGGTGCAGTCCTGGAGGGGGCACTGAGATACCACCCCAGAGCCTCACTCTCAGGAATTCAATATAGAAGGCACATTAAGACCTGTTTACATGGAAGTGCTGTTTGTAGTTATTGTTCCTATGGGATATTCCCCCACTGCTTCCTCCAATCCTGTTTTAAAATGCTCAGCTAATAGAGTTTTCTTGGCTCCCCTGGGGAGATATTCACAGATGCTAATAGAGACATAATTCAAAAATTGCTTGATATACATGCCCTCAATTTTCCCCAAGAACCACCTAAGTAAAGATCCCCAAACCTGTAATGCACTCATTGGCCAGATGCGATTAAACATGCATGGTATTAAATGTATGGGCTGCTGTTCAGCCAGGTCTGCATTAAGCTGCAGCAGTGATGGCTTTATCCTAAGATCCCACAGAAGCCAAGTGCAACAGAAAAGAAGCGGGCTGCTAGATGGGAGCCCTGGAGGACCCCTGCTCTCGAGTCTCCAGTCCTTTTCAGACAAGACATGGAGGCTTCAAAAAAAACCCCTCCAGGTCTGGAGAAGCAAAGAGTCAATGCTGAACAGCTCCAGGAATAACCACTTCCATCTCTCGATGTGTAAAGAGAGAGAAGGAGAAGGAGAAGGAAGGCAGAAAGCAGCTGGGTGCAACATTACAACATTGCAACATTCTGTTGCCACATGGTGTAAGCAATATTACCTCCACAGAAAGAGAGACCCAGCGCCGCATCCCAGCGCAGGCACTTACTCTCTGTGGGACCCTGGGAGAGTCACTTAAGCTTTCTGAGACTTCACGTGAACAATGCTGAACTGGGGATACTAATATTACTTCCCAGGATTGATGGGAAGATAAAAGGAGATTAACAAATGGGAAAGTACTTAGCATATCCTTACCTATAGTAGGACTTCATTAACTTACAGAGTAGGAGTTCATTAAACTTCTTTTATGTAAGTCTTCTCTTCCCTAAAATCTGAATATGGAGAGTGTGGACATGCTTACATGTTAAAAAAAAAAGAAAGAAATGTTGAGCAAATCCTAAATATACTAAAATTAGAGTAAAAGAAGTAAACTAGGACCGATTAAAAGAAATTTGACTTACCAAAGCCAATAAACTTAATGAAACTTGGTATCTCAAGAGGAAATTAATATAAATTGAAAATAGCATAGGCTCAAGGTGACTTTAGAGAAGTTTCTGGAGACTAGATCCATAATTGATTAATAACTAAAAATATAGAGAGAACTGCCCAAGGCTAGAAAAGTAGAAATCCAGTGCCCCATCCCCCCACCCCCTCTTTCCACTGCAGAAGGAATTAAAACCCAGAGAATGGAAATGCCCAGCCCAGCAGAGAACACTGAATCAGGGGTTGAGGGATGTGGTTCAGTGTTCTTTGCCCTGAAGAACCTCCCAGGGGTCAAGCCAGCCCTCCTACATGTTGTCCCTTAAAGATGGCGCCAGACTGACTCCCAGGCAGGGTGGCCCAGAGCTCAGTTCACCACACCACCTCCTCACACAGGCATAGGCAGGAGGGGAAAGGAAAGAAGTCACACCTCCTGCACACCTACTATGTGCTGTGTCCTGGGTATCCACCTCATCCTTGGGAAGACCCTGAGAAGCGAGAGTCTTGAACACACACAAGGAAACGCCATTGGGCAGGTGACCTAACTGCAGGAGCAACATGTCTAGTGTGTGACAGGTATGGAATCAAGCCACACTCCCTGGGGGCAGCATCCAACTCTTTTCACTTCTCCAACTTTACAGATGCAAACATCTGACCACAGGAGGCTCTCAGACCTGATTTGAATTGACGTGACTGAGCTTCAAATCAAACTATAAATACTGAGATTTTACAATTACGTAAAGCATTTGAAAGACCCATAAATTTTCCTGTCATCACATAACGAGAGCTGCCCTCACGGCTGCAGCAGGCGTGTTGTGGCTTTCGCTTGGAGGAGGGATTAGCAAGCAGAAAGGGGGCTTAGAGAGGGCAGATGGCTGGGAGGAGAGAGGCAGCAAGAGGCAGGCTGGAGACAGTTCCGTCCTAATGGGTTTTACCCTCACCCCTGCAGCTCTTGGATGGTGCCTTTGCAGGAACCGTGGCTGGAAGCACCCCAGTCCACTCCTGAGGAGAACCTCAAGCTCTTAGGGCAAATCTAGCACAAATGAGAATCCCAGCCTGGCCCTTCCAGGATGACAGATGCTTTTACTCCCAGATGGGGGAAAAGGCTGAAGTGCTCTCAGCCAGAGACCTCAATTTATCTTCAGGACAATTTTAATTGGAAACCCTACCTCGTTGCTGCCCACTTTTTCAGAAATAATTAGAATGCTAATCTATAAGAAATATGTCTATTAAAAATAAATTAATAATATATAATACATTTTGGATTATAATTTTGAATCCTTTTTTCAAAAGTTAAGACGGCCATCCCATCTTAAAGTAAAAATTCATATATTTTTAATAACCCTGAGACATGTTTCCCAATGAACCACAGATGGTTCATTTTTATTATCCTATAAAGAGACATTATGGGTAAATGTTTTTTTAAGAAGGTCAAACAGGGGGCTTCCCTGGTGGCGCAGTGGTTGGGAGTCCGCCTGCCGATGCAGGGGACACGGGTTCGTGCCCCGGTCCGGGAAGATCCCACGTGCTGTGGAGCAGCTAGGCCCATGAGCCATGGCCGCTGAGCCTGTGCGTCCGGAGCCTGTGCTCCCGTAAAAAAAGAAGGGCGAACAGAACCTGAGAGGTGCTCTCTTTTGGAGGTCTCCAAGCACCTTCTGAGCATCAGGACTCCCTCCTGTCGTCATAGAGGCTGAGATGGGGAGATGTCCTCCATCACCCACTAAGACACATGATCCCCAGAACTTCATCCCTGATCAGATAGAAGCAATGTGGCAACATCAAAAATAAACTTATGGTTACCGGGGGGTAAGGGGGGCAGGGATAAATTGGAAGATTGGGATTGACACATATTCAGTACCATATATAAAACAGATAACTAATAAGGACCTACTGTATAGCACAGGGAACTCTACTCAGTACTCTGTAGTGGCCTATATGGGAAAAGAATCTAAAAAAGAGTGGATATATGTATTTGTACAACTGATTCGCTGTGTTGTACAGCAGAAAGTACTACAACATTGTAAATCAAGTATACTCCAATAAAACTTTAAAAACAAACAGACAAACATAGTTCAGATTCCAGCTCTGTCACTTGATGACTAATAACCAAGCCCTAATGACCTAGAAAATGAGTATTTATAAAGTAATCCTCATGAGGTTATTTAAGGAGTGTATAAGGCAGGGTACGAAATGCACTGAATATAGTAACTTGCAGGGAGAGGCTCTCTTTAATGTTCTTTCCTCTCTTCTCAACATCTAGAATCATGAGGAACATATGAAGTTGTTGCATATATGTGCCTATGCACATAGCCTGGCATTGTAACTATAAAGAGAATAGGTATGTCCTTTCCATTTGACAAACATCCATAAACCCTTCCACAAAAAGCTGTTGAATTTAGAGAACAAATAGTTCTGAACTAACCTAAGAAGATGAAAGGTGTAGAACACGGGGTGGTAACCAGCTGTTCTCCCAGCGCTGATCATTAGGTTATTGACTTACAAACCAAAGGTAAGTCAGCATTAATCCAGCCCAGTCTCTGTAACAGCCCCTTGCTGGGGCCAAGGGTACAGAGAGAAACGTGACAGCTCTTTCCCAGCCTTCCGCACTGCACAGCACAGTTCCGCCATCCATCCAATTGTTCAAGCCTGGAAAATCTTCCTTGTCAGCCCCCATCCTTTTCCCTCACACTCCTGTCCACTACGGCAGCAAGTCTGGTGGATTCTCTCTGCCAGAGAGAATCAAAATCTCCTTCTCACGGGTCTCCACTCCCCAAGGATAACCGCTATCCTGACTTGTAATAGCCTAGATTAGTTTTACTTGGTTTTGCACTCCATTCATCCATATTGTTAGATGCTGCTGTAGTTAATTTATTCCTGTCACTGTGCAGCAGCATTTCATTGCTTGACCATGCTAACAGTTTGTTGTTTATTTTACCGTGGATGGATACTTGGGTGAGTTCCTGGTGTGGGGCAGTTTTTAAACACAATTTTTAAAGGTTACACTCCATTTACAGCTATTACAAAATATTGACTATATTCCCCATGTTGTACAATACATCCTTGTAGCCTATCTTATACCCAGTAGTGTATACCTCCCACTCCTTCACCCCTATATTGCCCCCTCCCGCCTCCTCACTGATAACCACTAGTTTGTTCTTTATATCTGTGAGTCTACTTCTTTTTTGTTGTATTCACTAGTTCGTTGTCTTTTTAGATTCCACGTATATGTGATATCATAAAGCATTTATCTTTTTCTGTCTGACTTATTTCACTTAGTATAATGCCCTCCGAGTCCATCCATGTTGATGCAAATGGCAAAATTTCATTCTGTTTCATGACTGAGTAGTATTCCATTGTGTGTGTGTGTGTGTGTATACATATATATATATATATATCAACCACGTCTTCTTGGTCCATTCACCTGTGCTGGACACTTAGGTTGCTTTCATATTTTGGCAAATGTAAATAATGCTGCTATGAACATTGGGGTACACGTATCTTTTCGAATTAGTATTTTTTTTTCAGATATATACCCAGGAGTGGAACTGTTGAGTCATGGCAGTTCTACTTTTAGCTTTTTAAGACACCTTCATACTGTTTTCCACAGTGGCTGCACCAATTTCCATTCCCACCAGCAGTGTAGGAGGGTTCCCTTTCCTCCACATCCTTGCCAACATTTATTATTTGTGTTCTTTTTGATGACAGCCACGCTGACAGGTGTGAGGTGATATCTCATTGTGGTTTTGGTTTGCATTTCCCTGATGATTAGCAGTGTTGAGCATTTTTTCATGTGCCTGTTGGCCATCTGCATTTCCTCTTTGGAAAAATGTCTATTCAGTTCTTCTGCCCATTTTTTAATCGAGTTGTTCATTTTTTTGTTGTTGAGTTGTATGAGCTCTTTATATATGTTGGATATTAATCTCTTATCAGTCATATCATTTGCACATATTTTGTCCCATTCAGTAAGTTATATTTTCATTTCATCAATGGTTTCCTTTGCTGTGCAAAAACTTTTAAGCTTAATTAGGTCAGTTTGGGGCAATTATAAACTTGATACCTCTGCTTCCCATTGCTTTAAAGATAGAATCCTGAAGTTGGCTGATTTGACCAATTGCCATCTTATCTGATATCTTGTCCTCCTTTCCATCATTCCATCATTCTGCTCCACCACTTGGCCTCCACTGAGTTCCTCAAAAGGCCAAGCTCGTTCTCATCTCATGATCCTTGCACATGCTATTCCCTCTCCCTGAAACTCTTTACCGCTCTTTCTCATCTTTATCTTCAGCTTATATGTCTGCAGACTCTCCTTCCCCCAAACTTAAACTAGGTTCCGTCTGGTTTTTCTGACTCATGCTGCCACCACTCTTTTCCTTCACAGCACTTAAGACAACTCATAATTGCGTAATTATGCAATTCACTTGAGTGATTATTTGTTTAACATCTCAGTCCTGACGAACAGAGCACTTGTCTGGCTTATTTGTGACCATGTTGCTGGTGCCCAGACCAGTACTTGGCACAGAACAGGAGCGCAATACGTATTTGGTAAATGAGTGACTGAACTTGCCATATCGTCAAGGAGCCCATGATCAAGAGAGACAGAAAAGCCTTTCTGTATTTACCATGCCATGTGATGGAAGCTGCAGGAGAGGGAACTTAACTGATGCTGTCTGGGGAAGACAGAAAAACTTCCGTTTCAGAGGAAGTAGCCCTTGAGGTGACATTTTATAGAGAGCTGCACAACGCCAGCAAGCACCATTCACACTGTAGTCTAAATAGCGTCCTGTGGAGGTGTGCAGTGCAATGGGATAGATTTGAAGGAGACCCAGGAAATATGCCGGCAGAGAGAGAAGGAAATCAGGCACCAGATGGGAGCAGGAGCACATGCAAAGGTATGAAAATGTCACCCAGGAAGTTGTGTTGGGGGAACAGCAAGTACCTCTAGAGAGTGAGTAGATGTGTAGCGGGGTGACAGTGAGTAGGAGAGAAGCAACAGATAAAACCTGAAAGCTAAGCAGGGAGCAGATCATAAAGGACCTTGACCACCTCATTAAAGAGCATGGCCTTTATCCTGCAGGCAGTGGGGAGCCATTAAAGGCTTTAAAGTTGGGGACATATTCAGATGTATTTCCTTTGACCACTTTGTCTTCTCCTTCCCCACAGCCTCTACGCAAGAGATTCCTGAAAAGCTCCACCCCATCTTCCCCCCACCACTTAGAATCACACACACACACACACACACACACACACACACACACACACACACACCTTCTTTCCTATCTAGTGAGCTCCCATGGCTTTAGATTTCATGCCCACCATCACTCCCTCAGGGAAATCTTCCCTGACTGCCTACACTACACCACAGCCCCCTGCCATCCCTCCCATAGCATCAAATAGCTCCACCTTACAGAACTTCTCAATTATAATTTTGTATTTGTGTCTGTGATTCTGAGGTTAAGTCTCCCATGCTCCAAACCATAACCTCACTGGGAACAAGAACCACATCTGCCTTTGCTCACCATTGTAATCACATTGCCTGTCAAAGTGCCTGGCGTGTACTAGATACTCCATCATTAGGTGCTCTATGAATGACTGTTTAACAAAGATCCTTCTGCCTATTCATGCAGAGAATCCACTGGTATGGTTGAGCCTACAGGCTGAAGGCTGGACCTTTGCAGTAGCCCTTAGGGGAGATACTGAGTATGTGAAATTGAGTCCCAGGGATGTTCATGCCCAATGCCCCAGCTAGGAAATGTCAAAGTAGGCATTTTTAACCCATGTCTATCTAACTGCAGAACCAAACCCCATTGACTATATTTTCTAATTTTCTGTATTCTTGATGCTGTGGCATTTGGGGGCCTTCATCCTGGAGAGACTGCCCCCCTACAGAGCTAGTTAATTCCTAGGGATAACAGATGACTACTCTGCACGTGTACCTTTGTATGCAAGCCAGCCAATGCAGAGCCCAGACCGCAGCGGTCTCCTTTATCTAACTCTCACACACCAAGCCGATATTCTCTCTGCCCTAAATCACCCCAGGGCCAGGTACCAGACAACTAGGGACCACCCCTGTAGCCCAGAGGCTGCCACATTATTCAAACTTTCCAATCCTAAGCTTCCTCAGCACACCTATCCTGCCTTGCCGATTCCTTCCCACAAAACCCCCAGCAAAGGCTCTGGGCCGTGCTGTCCCCTCTAATCCATCTGTGCCTCCTGACTGACCCTGGTGCTTCCCTGTGTGGCCCTGCATCGGCATACTGTGCCTCCCATTTCTAGGGATCTGTGAGTATAAACTTCTTCCTTCATGACAGTCATTTTCACGTCTGTGTGTCTTAAGGTATCTGATTAAAACAAATCCTGGGTATGAATGTTACCACAAAAGCCCTTTAATGCATTGAATGCACGTGTCCCGGCGTCCTAACTCCTTGAGGATGCAACTGTGCAGTGAACACTCTAGTCTTCATTGCTCTCAACATGGCTTCTCAGAAGGCACTCATGAATGTTTGAAGATAATAAGCAGGAAGCTCTCAGGAGCCCTCTCTCCATAGCATCTGCTTTAGCCCCACACCGGGCCCAGGCGTGGAGCTTCTCCAGTGGCCTCGGGACCAACCAGTTTTACAAATTATCAACATCTCCCCATTAGCTGTTGCAATATTAAATTGTGTGACTGGAAATGAATGAATAATCCCACGGGCAAGTGAGGGAGACCAAGCAGCAGGGATTTAATAACAAGTCCTGCCCTCTCTCCAAGCTGAAGGTCTCCCTAATTAAATATTAAAAATCTATCCACACAGCTACAGCAAAAAATTGCTTTTTCAGCAGCGTAGCTTTCAGAAACTTCCTCAGAAGACCAAAAAGCTGGGGGAATG
Organism: Leucopleurus acutus; assembly: GCF_964270905.1. NCBI lineage: Eukaryota > Metazoa > Chordata > Mammalia > Artiodactyla > Delphinidae > Leucopleurus > Leucopleurus acutus. Next base: position 30,249,307 of record NC_139145.1, on the reverse strand, counting down.
TCCTCTTGGGGACCCAGAAGTGGAAGCAAGGGAGCCGCCACATGACAAGCACTCCTGGGCACCAGGCACAGGTCGTGCACATACCTTGTCACATTTAGTCCCCGTGAGGACCATGAGACCTGGGTTAGATCACATCCAAGTGACAAAGTTGGGATTTCAACCCGGTTTGATGTGGTTATAAAGCTCACGCAATATAACACAGCAGTTAAGAACATGGGTTTTGGCATCAAGCACACCTGGATTTGAGTCTCAGGTCTGTCATTTACTAACTGTGTGGCCTTGGGCAGATTCCCTTACATCTCTGAGTCTCAGGTTCTTTGTCTTTAAAAGGGTAGCTCACAGGGTTTGGGAAGGGTTACGTGAGATAATATACATGAAGCCCTCGATGCTGGGCTGGTACCTAGGAAATGCTTCTGACATGTCAGCTACTATTCTGACCAATGGAAGACCCTCCCCCCTCATTCCCACCCCCTGATATCTGAAAAATGCCTCCACTAGACTAGAGGGCACCCTGTCCAAACGCTGCTTCTAGCCAGGCTGTGTCTCTTTTCTTCATAGGTCAGGGAGGAGTTATCAGAAACGGTTTATCACCTGCTGTTTATCACCTGCTCCATGCCAGTTGCATCTTTGCTCATCAACTTATTGAAATCTCACAAGAGCCCTAAAAAGTAGAGATGGTTTCTACTGTTTCCCAGTGTTAAAACTGAGATTGATGAATCTAACATGTTGCCAAGGCTACACAAAGACTCCCCAAGCCAGAGGTGCTCCATCCTCATCTGCCCACCCCCAATACCAGGGCTTCCGAGGTGTTCCACATTTGTTCTTTAAGTCGACTTAAAAATAACCTTCATGGATTTCTCCTTTCTAGAAATTTGTACTTAGTCATTGCAGAAGGTTTAACAAATACACGTATAACAGCCATCCAAACCCCAACCTTCACAGATAGCCACTGCTAAAATTTTTATATATGATATGCTAGAGATAGGTAGATAGATAGATAGATAGATAGATAGATAGATAGATAGATAGACAGATAGACAGAAATTTCCTATTTTATAAAGCCTTCTTTATTCCACTTCTAGGAATATTTCTGAGAAATGATATGAAATATGTACAGGGTTACCCACATCCTTAATCCTGGTCCCATTGCTTCCTGGCTTCCTAGACTTTGCTTCAATAATTATTACATCTCTTTTGCATATCTAATCTCTCCATTTTAATTACAACTACTAGGACCTGTTTCCCCCTTCAGGGTCATGGGCCAACTAAAATAAGAATAAAGAAGGAAGTTACTGATTAGCTAGAAAACAATCTTAACAGTCCTAGGAGATTTTCTTCAGCTTGAGTTTTCTTGACGCCATGGAGTCAGGTCTCCAGCCAAGCCTGACTCAGCCTGTGGCATTCTAAATAGGCATAACCGTGCCCAGGCATTCCAGCTGAAACTTCAAATATCTCAAATTGTAGGTATTATTATTAACTGATAGGGAGAAAAAGACTTTCGTCCCTTTCCCTCACTTGCAGAGAGCTGGGACCAAGTCTAAGGTCTCAGTCCTGTTTGCTTAACAGAGGCTCTCTATTGCAAGGAGCCAGCAAGGACAGGAAGGATGCAAAGCCATCAGGCAGAGACCTGCACTGCAAAGCCATTCTCCATGCAGTCCCAGCAAGTGGGGAGGGGCCGAGGATGCATCAGTTCTCTTATGATTAACATCAGCCCTCATTGGGTGATTAATATTATAACTCATAACTCTCCACTGGCTTCTGAAAAAGAGAAAACCCTCTGTACTGTACTTGCTTTGCTGTTTGCCACTCCTAAAACTGTTCACATGGGCCCCAAGCCTGGCACAATATGGTCCATGCCCACCTCACACTCCTCTGTCCCTTATTCACCACGTCCCAGCCTCCAGATGTCCTGGGGGGCTTTCTGTCATCTCCTAGATGCAGATGTCACCTCCCAGAGCAGGCCTCTCTTCTTCCCACCGCAGAGTCCTTGGAGAGGCTGTTCCTTCCCTCTGCCCTCACTCTCCACCTGGCCATCCCCTTCCCGGCCTTCTGGACTGCTACAGAGAAGCCCTGCAGTTACGGCTAGGTCTTTCTGTTTAAGTTCCTATGACATCCCCTACCTTTCCTTTGTTTTTCCTTCACTTTGCTCAGTTGTAATTCAGAGATCATTTGCTTAATCTCTACCTTCACCCCAGGACACACATCACCCCTGTTCCCATTGGATTGGCCAACACCAGTCACATGATCATACCTAACTTCAAAGGAGCAGGAAGTTCATCCAAAGGAGCAGGAAGTGCCTGGAAGGAGAACCAAAAGTAGTTTGTGATGAGCACCAGTGACCATCGCAATATAATGTTTTGTTTGAAAAAACTTTGATACCACAAAAACATCACAACAAACACAACTAGACCCATTGCACTACAAAACACCGATCGCACTGGGCCAGACTTAACTAGCACCAGCTTCACAATGAAATAAATGGCATCTACTTACATTATCCCACTCAAAATGTAATGTTTTTAACCAAAACATTTAAATTATAATAGCAATCCATACATATAGCTTAAAAAATATTTCAAATGGTAACAAAGCTGTAAAGTGAAAAGGAAAGTGTGCCTTCTCCTGCAGTGTCCCCACCCCGTAATCCCGTAGAATTGACCGCTATAGACAGAATTTATCAGGCCTCGAGATGAAGGCGGGGGGCCTGGGAAGGCTTCACAGAGGAGGCACGTGCAGAAGCTGTTTGGGTTTCTTATATTTGAGACTTAATTTTCAAAGACTTCTATGATCCAACTTAAGCTTTACTGTAAGCCACTTTGAGACTTATGTCCAATGATGAGAAATACTGTTTGTCTCAGAAGGGCTGGGAATTCCAAGCCACAGCTCCAATCTGGGAAGTTTCATCAAAGCATCACTCCAAGCTTAACAGTTGCCACCCACCACTCAGATTAAATACCTTCAGAGCCCTGTGACCCACTAATGCATTCACAAACTAACTCAGCTAATTAACCCTGGCTCCTTCATCCTCTTAATCTACAAAAGCCTTCCAGTTGGCCAACCCTGGCTAATGGAGTGTTATGTGGGCTCTTTGTAGGTTGCACCCCTCTCATAGCCAAGCAAAGACACCTATTAGAAAGCTGAGGCCCCTGCACTAAAGTGAGGAGGGGACTTCACTGAGTGCCTTCTACAAGTCAGGTGCTTTCTGTGCAGTGGTTCCTCTGATCCCAACAGCCTGGGAGATGGGTGGTACTGTGCCCATTTCACTGTGAGTCTCAGAATACAGAACTTGCTCAGGCTTGTCCACTATGAAGCTGCAGGGCTGGGATTCAGACCTGACTACTTTGGCTGCAAAGCTTACCATTTTTCCCCACTTACTGATGCCTAATTGGGTTGCCGCCTTCCCCGACCACCCTGTATAAAATAGTGCCTCCCGTGACCCATTTCTCTAGTCCTGTAACCCTGCATTATCGTCATTCACAGGACACATCACCACCTCTGTTCACTTCTTCGTCCCCAGTGCCTGGAAGAGTGACTGGCATCTAGTAGGCACTCAGTAATTATTTGTTGAAGGAGTAAATAGTGCTGTGAAAAAAATACTGGATTGCCAGAAGGACTGACCTGAGTTCAATCCTGCTCTGCCAGGAATCCAGTGTGTGACCTTGGACAAGTCCGGTTCCCTCTCTGGGCCCCGGGAGCCATATCTGTGAAGTTAGAGGGCAGGATCAGTGTACCTCTCCGTAACTCATATGCTCTGGGACTTCTACAACTTGTCACCCATAGTGAAGGCTACCCTCATACTCAGAAACAGGAAACAAAATTAGAAATGCTAAATGGATGGCAGAGTTTGAGGCAGGGGAAGTTATGGGGAGAAAAAGCCTGAAGCCACTTGGTGTCTTCCCTCCTGCCACAGACTGGGCTCTGTAAATCCTCAAGTGCAGAAAGTGGAATGCAGAAAGTGCAGAAAGAGGAATGTAGCCCCTGATTTGCTGAGACAGAGGAACAAACACAAAGACACAGGAGTGGGCCCAGGGGAGACCCATAGGGTGGTCCTTTATGCCAGTAAGTATCTGACTGTCAATCAGATGATGAGATTAGTCTTTGCACTTCTACTCACCATCTTGATAACCTCAGGGATGTCTCATAAGATCTCTGGTTCCATTTCTCTTAATAAAAGGGAATAATAATATTTTCTCTGAACCTCAGTTTTCTCCTCTGTAAAATGAAAATAATATAACACGTATCTCACAGGAGCTAAGCGATGTGAAGAGTGCTCTGTAAAATAGAAGGCTGAAATGTACTGAAACAGAACCTGTATGTCAACCCCATTCTTGATGCATGTGATGTTAGCAGCACAGAAGCATCATCTAAGGACACAGCCTGGATCTGCACAAAGGTCCTCTCTAATCACAGGGCACCCTTTTTTTCTCCATGTTGCCTGGAACCCCAAAAATGAAATTCGGTCACGTTTCTAGAATATCACAAAACACACAAAAGTCACTTGGAAAAACATGGTATGGGGTAGGAGAGAGGGGCTGTTAAACAGGACCACAGACTCAGGCAGTTAATGTAAATGAATGATGATAGATAACAACCCTCCCTTGGTCTTAGCGTTGGAGAGGTAATAGGGAGTAGTAGGGTCTGCGGTTTACTAGAGTACACTTGCTCTGTCTAGAGCGAGCAGCTTCTCCTCCGCTCCAGCCAGTTGTGCTATGTGATAATGCAGGCCTGCAGAGCTGTAACTTCAGATTTCTAGAGAGAAGCCAAAATCCATATTTTATGTGAAATAAATGTTGGCAAAATTCACATGTAAAAGGAGTGAGATAACAACTGTACCCTGTGGACTGCCAGATTGTGATTTCTGAACTAAACTGTCAAATGATGGAATTAGCCACTAAATTAGCCAGCTGCTTTCCAGTTAGTCTCTTGGCTGCTGTCTTGGGACTCTTAATGTAATTCCCATTCAGCTCCTAATAGCGCTACACACTTTTAGCAAATAATGAGCCCTTACTGTTCACCTACTATGTGCAAAGCAGATACTAGACATCATATAGTAGGATACTAAAAACAAAACAAAAATAAGGACAAGACATAGTCTCCCTACCCCCACTCCACCTCACCTCACTCCTGTAAATGTAAACTGCAACACCCAAAGGTAGATTCTGATACCTACTGGGTGATTGTTCAGAGATAATAAGTGCTTCAGGAGTTTGGACAGACCGAGAGCTTTCCATGTGCTGTTTTTGAGAGCTGCCCGGAGGAGATGGCTCTTAGGTTTCAAGGGTGCCTGGGATTGCGATCAGCTGATCACATGCTTTGGCAGAGATGGGGGTCCACATACCAGTAGAATCTGCAGCTATTGCAAAAGATCCGTGCCGTGTAGTTGTGGGGAATTGTTCTGGAAAGGTAAACTGGGCCCCCAGGAGAGACTCTTCAACGCCAGCTGGGGAATCTGGGCTTTATCCTGAAGATTCAGCAGAGAGGTGGTGGGTTGTACTGGGGTGAATTTGATGGAGAGGGACCCCCTTATCCTGCTTTCTCGAGGATGAGAAGTCTGGGGGTAGGCTCCAGGGGCCCCTCCAGTTTCGACTCTTCACCTCTTGTGTTTTATTTCAGTCCACACAGAATAAACGAGTAGGACGGAGCTTCCCCAGACAGTCTCATGCAGGCTGTGCTTAAGTGGGGCTGTGCAGGGGGTAGGGGTGGGGCCGGGGGGTGGAGGAGGCCTTCGTGGTAATGACCTGGATACTGAAACAATCCAGAGAGGCAGCAGGGTTTTTTTAACAGGCAGTCTTTCCTTTTTTTTTTTTTTTTTTTTCAGCCAGTCTTTCCTTTTTTAACGATGGTTTCATTTTACATTTTTATTGGCCCTGCACTGATTGTTCTCGGGCTCTCTGATGGGATATGAGGTGTACTGACATTTATAGAAATCAAAACATTAATAAATCACGAAGTTCATAACGTCTGATTTGCTTCTAAATGAGACAGAACTATTATCACCATAAAGTTGCACATAAAATAGGCCCAATTGTGATGTACTGTATAGTCTAATCAAAGGCATTTGAGTGAATAACCTTTCCGCCAAAGAAGGAAACAATCAAAGCTGAATAACTTCATTAATAATTCAAGGTGTGTCTGCCAAGTCTTCATTTATTAAGTGCACGGTTAACAGGCTTACGAGCTGAGTCCTGGAGATGACACCTTGCCACCTTCTCCCTGCCTCTGGGCACACAGGCAGACATTCTCAGACAACCTGGCTGCAGTCTTTGCGTTTGGCAGCTCCTGTTCCAGTTGAGGGTAACATCCAATTCCCTTCTCCAGCTACGAAATGGACCATAGCAAGGCACACTGTGTCTGGATTATTAAGGGCAGAGGACATAGAGCCATGTAATAACTCTAAGGGAGAAGAGGCTGGAAATTTTCTCAATGACCAGCAGTTATTATGTCTATTTGCTAACACTGCAGGCCCTGCATTTCTGGTGTCCACCACCCACAGAAACTCTGCCCTGTTCCCTGGCTGTCTGCAGACCAAGATGCTTAACAGCTCTTTCATCCAGAGTCTTGTGTTTGCTTATGTCCATTGCAGTTAATATAGAATGATAATATTCGCTTTAGCTAGTTAACGTCCAACCTGAACTGGCAACTGGGTGCCTATCTGACAGAGTAAATCACAGAACAAGAAAATTTTCCTATATCGAAGAGAAGCACACGTAATTAACTAGATCCATCAGAAAAGTTGTAATCATGACCTAGAAAGTGTCTAACAGACAGGATTATTGGATTCTGCTGTTGAGAATGACCCTTAAAATCACAGTCTTAATACACTAGAAGGCGGGAATAACATTTTTGTGCACCTGCTGTATGCAGAGAGCACTTTATATATCTTATCTCTTTAGATTCGCAGCTACAAGATGGGTATGATTATAACTCAAATTAGTCTAATGACCACATACCTCCTAGGGACAGTGAGATGATTAGATCAATTCTAAAACTATTAGCATGCTCTCTGAGCTCACCAAGACAGGCACTTACTATGAGGATGCATTAATACTGAATTCCAGAGAAAGCTCACTTGGCCAGTCTCCATTATTTCCGTGCTTGTGTTTATTCTGTAAGGCATACAGGAGTTTCTTTTTCCACTAACAAAGAAAGGGTTTATTTGGTTGGGTTACAGGGGCTAAACCTACTCTGTGAAATTGAATATTTCACGAGTGTTGAACTGGTTTTCAGGTCTTTAGTACACGAATTTGGGATAGTTGAGCATAAGACAGCTCTTCTAAAATAGTAGCTAGAATGTGATGGAGTCAGGTCATACTGGTGAATCATGGGTTTCACTTCCCAAATCCATATTCAGTGACTTCATGTTGATAGTCTGAACTAGGTTATGATGGGAATATTTGCACCAAGGATATTGGAAAATTGTATCAAGCAGCCTTCTCCCCCACTCCCCCAAGAGCCAGTTGTTAAACACTTACCAGCGCATCAAAGCAAGCCCTCTGCTTGGAAACCGTCACTCAGGAAGTTGTCAAGTTATCTGGGTGGCAGTTAACTACTCTTCAAAAAGCAGACTGAACGACTGACACCTTAGCCTGACCTTGATCCAATGACTTTCCATGAATGAGAAAATTCTATGCCAACTTGAGATAAATCTTATTCACATGGCAATTTTACTTTTCCTTTGAGTAATTCCTTCAGCCTCTCTCTGTACCTTCATTTTTCCATCTTAATACTAAAAGCATCTAGACACTATTTTTTCCTCTTCCTCATTTGCAATAAATCATTTTAGCCTCCCAGTCAAGAGAAGTAACAAAATCCCACCCATGTAATCCTCTGATTTCCTGCAGAAATATTCTAGAACCACTCATCCTGTGTAGTATGCCCTCTGTGTCCAAAGCAGGGCAGCCACTGCTCATTAACTGACTGTCCCCATGTGCTGGAACTTCCGAGCAATATCCAGCTGAGACCAAAGGAGACATGGTGGGAGGTTTCCCCACTACTTCCTGAATACTAGCTGGTGGCAGGATATAACTACTTCCCCCCTAGAGCTGTAGAAACTGCTGGAGCTACCTAAATAAATCATCAAAAGTTTCATCCTGGGACACTTTTTCCAGACAAAGAGGTCCACTTACAACATTATATAGAGATTTTCGCTTGTGTCTGAGACACTGCAGTGAACCTGCCGTTTATTTCTACTCTGCAGCCTGGTTGGGGCCTTAGCTGGACAGAAGTGTTTGCTTTGGAGATGAGGGGACACAAGAGTCCCTAATATATGTAGCCTTGCTCCTTGTCCTGAAATACCATTTAGGGCTCCTTCTTCCTGCCAACCCTGGGATGTAGGTGACTTACTTCTTTCCCAGGAGTTTCTTTGTTTTCTCATTCTTGGTGAAAACTGTGTGAATGTTACACTGCCACACAATCAAAAGAACGGTGACTTACATCACAATCTGTGTAGTGATTTTGTGGACTTTTAATAATTGCATTACATTGCTGACAATTTCTACCACTACCACCACCCCCAAGAAGTGCAAGGTGCATCTGACATGCCGCTTCCACACACCCAGTGTGCTGATCTGAAGGCCACCCTCAAAAACACCCCCATTTGAGGAGAAAGGTCAGAGAACTGAAATACTTTCTCTCTCTATATATATATATAAGTCAGAGAACTGAAATACTTTCTGTCTCTCTCTCTCTATATATATATATGTACATATATACATACACACACACATATATACATATATATATTTCAAGTAAATATATATATATATATATATATATATATATTTTTTTTTTTTTTTTTTTTTTTTTTTTTGCGGTACGTGGGCCTCTCACTGTTGTGGCTTCTCCCGTTGCGGACCACAGGCTCCGGACGTGCAGGCTCAGCGGCCATGGCTCACGGGCCCAGCCGCTCAGCGGCATGTGGGATCCTCCCGGACCGGGGCACGAACCCGTGGCCCCTGCATCGGCAGGCGGACTCTCAACCACTGCGCCACCAGGGAAGCCCTATATATATATTTTTTGAGACATTTCATCTGGAAAACCTCCCATCTGATGGAAGTAGCAGTACTCAAATATTATTTTTGGTAAGACTCTGTTTTTTTCAGAACATTTTCAGGACTAAGGTGTAAATGAATGAGAAACGTATAAATTCAATTTTGTTTAAAAGGGTCAGGAGGGTTTCAAGATTAAGAGAACCAGTGCTTGGAGCAAAACATGATTTGAGTTTTATTGAACCAAGAAGACTGAAAAAAATGTCTGGAACACTCAGAAAAATCTTTGTCAAGGCTCAGCACTCCTGGGACTCATCGTTAAGTTTATAAAATTCAGAGCTGATGAGTTGTGTGCTGTGTGTGTCTGCTTGAGCTTATGACTCACCTCTAAGCCTTGGCTGTAAGAATCTCAGCTTCCAGGATTATACTTAAGGGTCCAAACGGAGCTTATTTCCCCCTCTGCTCCACACAGACACCAACAAGGATCTTCACCCCGATTACCTTGGGGTAATTTGTCAATCAAAAGATGGTGTTAAAGTTGCCCAGAATAAACCAACAAACTATGTATAGGGGAGAGTAAAAAATTACATTTTCAAATGCCAGCATGCTATCACTAATATAGTCTCCAATGTAACGAACATAGTTTAGGCAACATTAAAAATGAATCTCTGGAAACATGAAAAATATGATAAAAGAGATAGCACAGCATTCAATTTCATGCACACTGTCACATAAATTATTTGCAGCTCGAGTATGTTATGCTCTTTTAAATTTCCCTCTGGGTACAGTTTTAATGGCATCCTACAAGTTTCAATATGTCATATTTTCATTGTCATTTACTTCAAAATACTTTCTGATTTCCATGAGATTTCTTCTTTGATACATGGGACACTTAGGAATTAGAACCATGTTGCTTGATTTCCAAACATTTGGAGATTTCCTTGTTTTCTTTTTACTCTTGATTTCTTGTTTAATTTCCCTTTGGACAGAAAACATTCTGAATAATTTCAGTTCTTTGAGCTTTTTTGAGATTGGCTTTAGGAGCCAGGAAACGATCAATTTCGGTAAGTGTTCTATGTGCACTTGGAAAGGGTGTGTATTCTATGATTGTTGGGTAAAGAGATCTACATGTGTCAGTGAGGCCAAGTTTGTTCATTGCATTGCTCATAGCTTCTATACGCTTATTGATCTTTTGTTTTATCAGTTTCTGAGAGAGGTGTTTTAAAATCTCCAATTCTGATTATGAATTTGCTATTTCTCCTTTTGGGTCTGTTAGCCTTTGCTTTATATGTATTTTCAAGTTATTCTCTTTTTTTTTTAATTTTTAAAATTTATTTATTTATTTATTTTTGGCTGTGTTGGGTCTTCGTTTCTGTGCGAGGGCTTTCTATAGTTGCGGCAAGTGGGGGCCACTCTTCGTCGCGGTGCGCGGGCCTCTCACTATCGCGGCCTCCCTTGTTGCGGAGCACAGGCTCCAGACGCGCAGGCTCAGTAGTTGTGGCTCACGGGCCTACTTGCTCTGCGGCATGTGGGATCTTCCCAGACCAGGGCTCGAACCCGTGTCCCCTGCATCGGCAGGCAGATTCTCAACCACTGCGCCACCAGGGAAGCCCTCAAGCTATTCTTATTGCATACTAATTTAGAATTTTGTTATGTCTTCCTAGTGAATGGCCCCTTTCATTATGAAAACTCCCTCTTTCTCTCCAGCAAAGCTTCTTGCCTTAAAGTTTATTTTAGCTGATGTTAAAATAGCCATGACAGGATTTCTTGATTCGTATTTGCATGCTGTATCCTTTTACATTCTTTTAGTTTTGCCTTTGCTGTGTCCTTATGCTTGCAAGCAGCATTTAGTCAAGGTTTGGTTATAACTTGAAGATTGCTCTCATGTATGGAAGATTTTCTATTTGTTTTTGTACTTCAGCAGTTGTACTGTGATGTTCTTAGTGTGGTTTTTCTTTGTGATTATCTCCTTGAGGTTTGTAGTCTTCTTGAATCTGTGGCTTGATTTAGTATATCCATTTTTAAAATTCTCATTTATTTATCTCTTCAAATGTTGCTTCAGCATCATTCTTTATCTCCTTTGTTTTTGGAACTCCAATCATACCTAAGTTAGAATTTTTCATCATGTCTTATGCTCTTATCTGTACTTCCCATTTTTTTCTCTCTTGTGCATCAGTAAGTATATTTTTCTCTCAACCTATCTACCAAATCATTAATTTTCTCTTCATCTGTGCATAACCTACTGATAAATTGGTCTATTTAGTTGTTGATTTTGTATAATACACTTTTCAATTCTAGAATTTTACACTTACTTTCTTGTATATATTCTGGTCCTCTGGTAGAATTCTTCACCTTTTTTATCTATTTTCTTGAGCATCTTTCATTATTATTTTAAAGCCCATGCTTGATTGGTCCAATATCTAAATCCCATAAATCTATTACTACATTGGTATATTCTATCTGTTTCTTTTGGTCCTGGCTCTTAATATGCCTGGCAAGTTTTCAATGAAAAGTGGACATTAGAATAAAAAATCTGTAAACTACCTAGCTGAGCCTTCAACTTCTAGGAGGTAACAGAGTAGGGGCAGATAAACTTAATCCAAACAGGGGCTGAGCTATTTTGAGGCTGGATTTCAATCTCTGTAAGGCCTGATCTATTTCTAACTTGTTCTTGCTCCTAGTATGTTATCCTTTAGGGGTCAAACTGAAAGCCTGGGTGTTTACCAGGAACCCTCCTCCTAGGAAGACCCAGAACTCCAGCACTTAACTCCCAACACTGTGAGCCTGCCCGAAGCTCTGTTTGGCCATGGCTTTTGCGCAGTTTCTCTTGACCTGTGTCACTTAGGAATTAGCAAAAGCCTTGAGGGAATAAGCAGCTAGAGCTACCAGGCTCATTTCTCTGTGGCCCCTCCAGTCCGGGCCCCTCAAGTCCTGAATGTCTTTGGGGCACTGACCCCATTTTTGTCTTCCCAGATTGCTGAGAGTTCTGCTCACATTCTTTGCTTAGCAGACCATTTTTGCTCAGTTTCTCAGTCTCATTACCCAGGCCACTTTAAACGCACTTGAGTTAAAAAGCAGCATTGATTGTCAGACTCACTTTACTGAGTTTTTCTTCCCTCCAGAATCATGGCTTCTAAAGTTCAGGCTATCTTGGTAGCTCTCCAAACAGATGTGATTTTCTTAATCCTCCTTTTCTAGCTTTTCTTAGTGGGAGGTCAGCTCTGCTACAAGAAAGTTTACAATTCCAGGGCCTTTTCGGCTTCTGTGCCTTTTCATATGCTGTTCCTTTGTCCCTCTTCCTTCAAGACTCAAATAAATTATCACCTCCCCTTGAAATCTTCCCTGCGGCCCCTTCTGGTCTCCTCCATCCAAGTGGCATTAGTTAAGAGCTTCCTCCTCTTGGCTCCCAGTGTCTTAGCCATATCCACACTGCTTGGAATGATTTGCCAATGAAGAATTCCAGACCAGCAATTCACAATATTCTACAAACAGGAATATTATATTTGGCTCATGCTGTATGTATAAATGTTAAATTCATTGATTACAGCTAGGAATCAGGACACAAGTCATCTTTTAATAGTAGCATCTCTTGAAAAATCTGAAGATCTGGACTCACCAGGCTTAAATGCTACGTGACAACTGGCTGCATAACAGCTATTTCCCTTTCATGGGTCAATGGCTCGCCAGTTCTCAGTCCCCACCACTCTCTATGGCTGTACATACATCATCCAATTCATCTAAATTACCTACCAACTAATATTGGCATTTGAGTTTGTAATTCTTGGTCTATGTGTGTGCCCTACCCATCAGTCTAAGAACTCCATGTGAACAGACATTATATCTTTTCATCTGTCTCCCAATACCTGTCACATTCCTGGCATGCCAGAGAAGCTCAGTCCATAGTTTTAGACATATCTGTGCAAGAATGCTGCTACCCTAGCATTTTTAGAGCAGTAAAACTATTCTGTAGGATACTATAATGGTGGATACATGGCATTAGACATTTGTCAAAACCTATAGAACTATACCACACAAAGAGTGAACTCAAATGTAAACTATGGGCTTTAATTAAAAATAATATATCAATCCTGGTTTTTCAATTGTAACAAATATACCACACCAATGCAAGATGTTAAAATAGGGGACACTGTGAGGGTGGGGTACATAAGAACTCTCTATTTTCTGTGCAACTTTTCTATAAACTTAAAACCGTTCTAAAAATAACCTCTACTAGTAGGGCTTCCCTGGTGGCACAGTGGTTGAGAGTCTGCCTGCTGATGCAGGGGACATGGGTTCGTGCCCTGGTTGGGGAGGATCCCACATGCTGCGGAGCGGCTAGGCCCGTGAGCCACGGCCGCTGAGCCTGCGGGTCCGGAGCCTGTGGTCCGCAACGGGAGAGGCCACAACAGTGAGAGGCCCACGCACCGCAAAAAAAAAAAAAAAAAAAAAAAACCTCTACTAGAAAAACAAATAAATACAAATGCTACCTATCAGAGTGATAAAAGGGGGCAACTAAATCCAGCAAAATAAGTTTCTCCCATGGGATTCAGATCAGGAGACAAGAGCAGAAATACTTACCAAAGGACACCCACCTATACCACCACTTTTAGGGGCAGCAGGAAAATAAGCCTTTCCTGCCTGGGGCTGTGGGTAAGGAGTGACTAAGACACACTAAGTGGTGGCTGGTCTGCCATATGCACTCTTGGTCAGGGATACTGGAAAGACAGGAGGAAGTTCACATAATAGTCTACAGAGGAAACTAGGCTGACCCCCAAATCGGTCCAAAAAGGCCAGCAGGAGAGCAGCAAATAGAGCCTGTTTCCCACTCTCTGGGACCTGGATCCACCCTACTCCACCGTGCAATGGAGGATTTTCCAGGTCTGATGTTTTTCCTTATGTTTTACATTCTGTGTAGTAGGGGATTTTGCCTTCAACCACCCTGCCCACTCATCCGAATGTGCTAATTCATTTTTTCAGTAGTCCTTTTCCCCCTTCTGCATCTGTGTTACTTATCAAGCTTGAGAAGGAAAGAGAGAAGCAAAGACTTGTAGATTGTAAGCTCCATGAGAGCAGGGAACAGGGTTGTTTCATCCACTGAGATACACATAGTAGGTACTTCATTGATAGTTGTTGAGTGAGTGAATAAAGAATCCTGCAAGAATGCAGTTTCAAATCACAAAGTGGCAGAGCGTGGCAATGGGGCCTCCGTTGTGGAGGGTTATCTTATGAGCCACTCTTCAATCAAACATGCAGGTATTTCCAAGGCCCATCCACATCCGTTCATCCTCTGCCCCATGCCATCCCACCTCTCTTCGGGCTGCATGGCTGCGGGCACGCTCAAGGAGCTCCCTGCTGGGAGCCGTGGGCACCGCAAGGTGACCCGTTGCTCTTACCTGTTCTGACCATGGGAGAAGGTCAGTCCCAGCTCTGCTAACAAGAGACTTCTTCGCATATGTCAAGCTGGATGGTGACCTGGACACCCTCAGAGCAGACCTTCCATGGAAACTAAAAGCGTGTTTTGCTTGTTTGATGAGTGGTTTTGGTAAAACGTTTTCTTACTTTTTCCTAGACATCGCCTGGTGGTATTACCAGTATCAGAGAGGTAAAAGAAGTGTAAACTAACTTGACTACTTTGCTCACTTTACTTTCAGTGGGAGAGCTTCTTAATCAAGTGTAGATTTTGTAATTAGTCTTCTCACTGACCAACTCTCTGTGCCCCTTAACAACAAACCCCACCTAAACAGAAGGAGTTGGAAACATTCTTTTAGAGACAAGTTACAGGAAAAATTTTGCTCCCCTTAAGAAACTGATATGTTTTTCTCTCACAGACAATAAGATATATGTAAAATCTCAGAGCCAATTTGTGGCTCAAGTGTAGGAACTGCTTAGAACAAATGACCTGGATTTCTATGTTCTCTTTTTCCCCCGTGGTCTCGACCTCCTCATCTAATCAATATTTTCTGAGGCAGTTTTTCCTATTACCTTATGTCTTTTTATTTTATTATATGTATTTCATATAATCAGCTTCAAGTCCTTTGTGAAACAAAGCAGAATGTGTTTAAATAAACAAATGGTGAGGGAGAGAGAGGCGGTAGCCTGGGTGATGTGAGGTAGGAGAATGGTAGTGGGTGGAAGGGCAAGTAGGTATAGATCAGGAGCCCAAAACTCAGATGCCTGCAGGACCAAGCAGGGAACACAACTGAAGTAAGTGAGCCGGGGGTGAACAGAGGGCACACTAGAGGCTTTCACTGCTCAGAGGGATCAGCCCCTGCTCAGCACTGATAAGCTGTTACCTTGTGAGAAGTTGAGACCAAAGTTGTCAGAGAATCCCATTTTCAAAGAGAAATCAGAAGTCCAAACTTGTGCATGAATCTCTCAACTTTAAATGTTGGAAATTCCAAACAAAATTAAAACACATTTTATGGGCCCAACAAGACCTATCTTTGGACTGTGTTCATGCCAATGACCAACACATTTTGTAACCTCAAAACTAAATGGGCGGTTACACAATCCAATCCAGAGACCCCATGATGGAGAAAATATTTTCCAGTACAGGAAGAAGGAGATGGTCACAGCCATGGTCTGTGGTCGTGTAATGGTTATGGACCTAACAGAGGAGACCCTCAGCAGAGAGAAGACCAAAGACTTGGGCCGTCCTATTGCTCATAGTCTAAGAGCCTCACTTGTACACAGGCACAGAGCTTGTCAAGAGCAGAACTACTGCAAGGATGGTTACAATCAATTTGCAGTTTTGTGCTCGAGGGAAGCAGAAGCCATTGTAGAGGCACATGGAAGCCAGATCTATAAAGCAGGCCCTGGACTGGCTGGATTTGCGGTCCAGTCCTGTCACCAGCTGGCTCTGTCACCTAGGACTCAGGCAAAGCCAGTTAGTGACAGAGTGTGGAAGACATCTCCCGTAATAGAAGTCCTCAACATGGGCTCCATGTGTTTGAAAGATACAGGAACTCATGGAAAGTACAGGCAAAATGCCATGGTTAGGTGCATTTTCTTTTTCTAAGAGGGCCTATCGCTTTCATCCACACTCAGAAGAGTCTGTGACCCCAAAACATTAAGGTCCACATAATCTGAATCATCTCCTCCGAACTTTCCTTCCGTCTGGGAATTACCTATGTAGCATCCTCTACAGTTGGTTATTCTATCTTGCTTTAACTGCCCCCAGTGATAGATTGTTCGTCACTTTTTAAGGTACTTATAGTTAGAAAACTCTTGATCTGTTAGGACCCCCATCTTCCTAATATTCTGATGGAGAGGGTAATGTTCTCCCACTTCCCACTACACACAAAGTTTTAGTGGGACAACGGGCATGAAAACATTTTACAGGGCAAAAGTAGTTTACAAACAAAAGGTATTCTGATTTACTCTTGTTAGGTAGTGATCACCATTGTATTAGATCTCTGGGTTAATTTTTATCTTTATCATCCAAACTCAACCTGACTTAGTAACTGGCTCAACATTATTTTTAATAATAAAAATAATAATAACAAGCAACACTTGGCCTCAGAAACTCTTAACAAACCTCAGAAGAAACTGTCAAGGAGGCTCGCATCTGTTAATTCTGTTTCCTCTTCATCCAACCAGAGAGCTGGGCCACACCCCCCTTCCCTTAGTGGGACCGCCTGGATAGCACTCAGAGGCTCCCTGGGGGAAAGCAAGGATTTTTAAAACCTCCACAGCCCCTTTCAGAGTTTCTTCAGAATATATTTACAGTGGCCAGAACCATGAAGCATACAGAGAAAGAGAAGGGAGAGCTGATGTGAGGGACAAGAATGCTTAAATTATGCAGAAGCCATTGTAGAGGCACCCATAAGGTTGCTACAAGTGTAGGCAAATTAAATTAGTGTTTTCCATTCCCCAGTCATGACCATGAGAGTCACAATCAGCACATTTTTATAAAGGAATGATTAAATTTGAGAACAGAGTATATCCCACATTACTGAGGGAAAGTACCATTTCATGAAATGGTACTCTATTTCATGAAACCCTTGCTTCAAAACATTTTATAAAATTTTCCCTTTATGTATACTGGATTGTGATGTAAATTGTAATTCTTACTATGAAACACAGTAAAAAGAAATTCAAGAACCACTGGTTGAAGCCCCTAACACCCACCGTGCGGGCGATTTCCCAGCATCAACATCTTGAATCCCAAATATGTAAATTTCCTTCAGCAACTGATGTTACCATAGTCTGACAATTAGAGGGTGATGAAGAAGCAAAACAAAACAAAAGCTTGGCAGTCAATATTCAGATGTTACAGAATCTCTTCGATACAGAAACTGATCCTGCTGGTCAGACAGTAAACAAACCAGTTCTATCTTAATGAAGTGGTTTTAATATTTGATATATCTATAACCAGTGCATTCTTAAGGAAAGAGACAGTTACCAAGTGCAGTTTCTGAGTCAGAAAGATTCTCTCGAATTTCTGCAAAGAGATTTCCCTGAGCTTGTGAAGAATCTAATCACAGTCAATACTGAAAAAAAAAAATCTTTTAAGCTTCTGGATAAGATAAACTCGGAAATGTATCCTAGAGGCCTTCAAAAATACACCTTTTCTTCCAAAAATGCATTTGTGTCTTCCTTATTTATATTTTAATATAACTTTCACCTCTTTTCAGGGTTAAACATCTGTGCATTTTTAAAAATAAAATTGCTATTAAATCTAACGCTAGGAAATTTAAACCAACAACTTGAATTCTAATTTTAAATGAGTTGAAAATATATGTGAGTATTCTGAATTAGACTTACATGGGGTTTTTTGTTTGTTTGAGAATGCTGCAGTATTTAAGTAATTGCTACTTAACTTGTTAGCTAGAAACATAACAGTATTTAAAGGCTCTATTCAAATTATAAGGAAATTGGCCACTTCCAGCTGTTTTGCATAAACAGAGTCTTATTTATATTGAATAATCTGCTTTACTCTCTGTAGGATAAGATGATATATGTTTCCCAGTATGTAAGAAAGATGACAGTTGGGAATTGTTACCAGGTTCTTCTGTCTCTCCCTTGGAACCTTACCCAAACGTCCATTACCTTAGAGAGGAGATAAAAGATATAAACTCACTTTGACGGATTCCTTTTGCCTTGAGATCAGCGTCTCAAAGGAAAAGTGACAACTGCGGAGAGAATCTGATGCAAAAAGACTGACACTGGCTAGGGAAGTGCACACAGTGTAATGCACCTGCTCATCCTGTTCTATCAGATAGAAACTCAGCCTGTCCTCACTCTCCATCATCATGGAGTGATGCCCATCTCATGACTACTCTTGCCAGCCCCTATTTACAGTTGTTCAATACATGGATTTGGTGATACCTGCATGGCAACAATGGGCCAAGAAGGTTAGATGGAGGAAAACACTCACTTACCTTCTGTGATGGTAAAACGTTGTAAGTTACACTTCTTTAGATTTTGTGATCCTACAGTAGGAGATGGACAGAGCAATGGGATACTTTAAATGACACTTTCTAAATACCTGGTGCAAAATTATATTGCATTGTATAATAGTATGTGTAGGAGGAATAAACTACTACTTAAAACAACTGTTTTTAGAGCTCTTCAAATACTTCAGAAGCTTTCATTTATATAAAGTAGCTCCCATTTAAGTCATTTTCCTATTATTTAAGGATGTCTGGTAGGTATTACAATACCGGGAAGTGCATTCATATTTTTAAATTAATACTTAACATGCTGTAATTTGTACTTTTTGCCAAATCAAGCTAGTCTTCCTCTAGTTTCCTAAATGGTGAGAGTTTACTCTATGGTTTTTTTATGAATTTGTCTCCCTTTGCTGTTTGGAGGATGTTAGTCAATCTGCTCACTTACCTGTGTCTCTAGAATATTCAGATGGTTCAATGGGCAGCAAACTGAAGATGCAGAGCAGTTATTTTGAAAGAAAAGGAAATGTTTTCATGTGGACTTATCTTTAGCACTTCTGCCCTCATCTCCACTTGGAACGCATTTATCTCCAAGGCTGAAGCTCCCTCCCTAGGTGGTATCCGACACAGCTGGAGTAATGGCTGGACTGATGGTAAGACAGAAAGTGACTGAGCGGGGAGGCGGGGTTCAAAGCAGGAAGCTCATCTGCAGTGTGACCCCCCCAGCCCATGAACCTATGTCTCAGGTCACCACACCACCCTTTTGACAGCCCAGACTGCGGGCTGACGAGTGACCACCAAGGTTCGTTGCTTCAATGCCATCTCCTCTGGTTCCAGATAAGATTGAAGACGAGTTGGAGATGACCATGGTTTGCCATCGGCCCGAGGGACTGGAGCAGCTTGAGGCCCAGACCAACTTCACCAAGAGGGAGCTGCAAGTCCTTTATCGAGGCTTCAAAAATGTAAGACCCACAGGGCCTCTGAAGGCCCCGGCAGGATCTCCCATTTGGGATTAAGCTCTCCCAAATGCCAAAGGGACCCGTCAACTGCACATGTGTAGTTGTAAAAGGAAGGCCAAATCTATAAAGGAAACAGGAGAGCAAGGTCACCTGGCTAGAGGAAGATGCCAGGCAAGAATAAGGCAGTCTCAGTAGATGGGAAATTGGCCAACAGCCCAGAGACTTCACAGGATTGCACAGCCTTGGCCCAGATACCAGCCTTAGCGTAACCCATTCACACTGTCAATACTGTTAGTGCCCCAGAAATGATGGGATTTAGGTCTGCTGCTAACCAAGCTCACAGACTGAAGTACAAGCCTGATAGCCAATGTGTTAATTTACCTCATTATTTCATCTATTTAACCTCATGGTAGCCTTGCTGGAAAGGTACTGGTAGCCCCATTTTACAGGTAAGGACACTGAGAATCAGAGACTGACTCACTCCAAGTTACAAAGCTTAGAAGGGGCTGAGCCAGGATCCGAACCCAGGTCTTTCTAATCCCAAAGCCCAGACTCTTTCCACCTCACAGTGCCCGTTCTCTGATGACATCTCATCATTTTGCAAAGCAGCTTCAGTCCTAAGGTGGAACTATCTCCCAGCCACTCACCTTGGAGATACGGAGGTGCACAGGTGGTTGCCCGGTCCCCGCCCACCAGGGATCACAAGGAACCTCAAGGCTCTCAGACAGTCCCTCTAACTCTCCCCCCTTCACACAGGAGTGCCCCAGTGGTATGGTCAACGAAGAAACATTCAAGCAGATCTACGCCCAGTTTTTCCCGCATGGAGGTGAGTCCGATCTTGAAACAGATCCCTCCTGGCTCCCTCTCTTCATCCCCTGGCAGCCTTCCTTCCTCCAAGTTCATACTTCCTTGTTATCTGCCTCCTCCTCAAGGTTGGGGAGAACTCCGAGCAGAATTCCTCCCTTATTGCAGGGTGTGGAATTCACTGAAGCTTTAGCAGAAAAGAGCTCTGAAAATGGACCTTCTCCCAGAGAGGAGAGTGATAAAGCAATATCACAAAATCTCCTTACAGCTCTGTAAAGCTGGTATTGTTATCTGTGACCCAGGCAACTACGTCTCAGAGAGGCTAAGCAGCTCACGGAAGATTGCACAGCTAGTGAGTGGCAGACCAGAATTAGATCCCAAAGTGTCTGTCTAAAGCTTTGGCAAGACAGGCCTACCATTGTGCTATACTCCATCCTTTCCTTAAGACAGCTTTCCTTGAAAAAGAACTTCAGTAAATACCAGAGACTATAAAAATAAAGGAGTCCAAAAAGATGCAGGTTGAATAAAATTGTGCTTATAAATCAGGTTAGCAAGTGTGCCAGGCTCACAGCCGCTATGTCACTCTGCCTGACTCCTGCAGGAACCTGCTCTGACCCCACGGGTCTGGGGCATCAGAGGCTCTCCCTGTGGCTTCAATGTGTCACATGCCAACTTACTTCCTGCCCCAGGAGCCTTCTCCTGCAGGACCCCTTCCCCGGGTCCTGATGAAACAGAAATCCAAGTGTCCCAGACACTTCTTGGGCTCGTTTCTCATGGACCTCTTCAGCAGCCTTCTTAGGTGTGGGACCCAGGACAGGACCACTCTCCCAGCTGGAGGCAGCTTCACCCCATGCAGGCCCCAGAACTGATGTTTGTTGAGTCCTATGGTGCCACTCTTATATTGAGTTTTTACTATGTGGCAGGCTGGTTGATGGTTTTGATGTTATGGCTATATGAAAAGTTTAACATTGTGCAGAGATGGGAAGGTGAAGCTCAGAGAGGTTGTGTTAGATGCCTGGGGTTACACAGCTAGGTAGTAACAGAGCTGCTCTCCAAGACCAGGTCTGTCTGCTCCCTAATGGGTGCTCATTCCATGGCATTGTGCTGCCACTCAGAAGAGCATCTTCTCCACACAAGTCCCGTGTCATTCATCCAACAAGAATTATACACATAGACAGGCAGGAGCGTCTCTCTCTGGGGATGGCTAGACTTAGGAGCAAGGGCCTGTCTCAGCTCTTGCCAGAACTTCCCACCTAAACCCCAGAAAAGCCAAACGGGTCCCAGGTTACAGCAGCAGTTTTTCCCACTCTGTAATCTTCTCCCTTCTATCACCCTAGCATCATTCTCTTCTCTTTCTTACTGTTTTTAAGTGATCTCCCCTCTGCAGGACCCCTGCTCCCATCACCTGCTTTTCCTTCTGTGCCTTGCAGATGCCAGCACATATGCCCATTACCTCTTCCATGCCTTCGACACCACGCAGACGGGCTCCGTGAAGTTTGAGGTATGCTTGTCTCTGAGAGGCCCCGGGTCCCCATCACTCTTCCTCTAAACCATGGAGATGTTGGGAGAAGGAGTGGACCATCAAATGCTTCAGTCCTTTACCATTTAACAAGGATTTCCTGAAGATAGAGGAAGCAACTGCCCTTACCCTCCAGGAACTCAGGACCTCAGGGACTAACAATAACAGCCTAATCGGTCACATGCAGACCGCGCTGACCATGCTGCAGTCTCTGTACTTAGTGCTCTGCATGTATTAACTCATTTAATCCTCACAGTAACCCTAACAAGGTAGGGTTCTATTATTTATTATCAGTTTACAGAAGAGGAAAGTAAGGCAGAGAGAGATTGAGTTGCTTTCCCAAGGTCAAACAGTAAGTGGTAAAGGAGGGCTTTGAACTCAGGTGGTATGTTTCCAGAGTCCATGTTCTTAGCCACCAGGTGATACCACCACTTGTACAATAATTGTAGCCATGCGATAAGGCAACAGTAGGTGTCAGCACACACTGAGCTCCGTTCTTCCTCCAGAAGCTCCTTCCCAAAAATGGGGCAAGGTAGGCCGTGGAAGGGGGGTGGGGCTGTTCACTGAGCTTGGCCACATCCTTCTGGGGACAGAGGACCTGGGAGATACCATTCTGTAAAAGCAGTCACAGAGTCTGACCCAAAGACAGAGCTTCACCCCACCCGATGGCTTGGTGGTTAATGTCTCTCATGCCTCTTCCACTTCTCAGGACTTTGTAACTGCTCTGTCGATTTTACTGAGAGGAACCGTCCATGAGAAACTAAGGTGGACATTTAATTTGTATGACATCAATAAAGATGGATACATAAACAAAGAGGTAAGTGAGCTGAGGCCAGGGGCATGCGAGAGCTACAGGGAAGGCACCTAATTAGAGAGAAAACAGCCTTAGTCATGAGGATGAAATGGTCCAAATGAGGAGGGATCTGCTTTGGGGCAGAGGTGGTTCCCGACAAAACGAAGGTCACCTTTGACCTCCCCCATTGCCCTACCCTGCCCTGTCCACGGGCACTCAAGAAAGGATTAAGCAGATTCATTCACTCTCACTTATTCAATGCACATTCTAAAGGGGGTATAAATAATTTATTTCAGTGGAGAGTAACTCCTCCCACGGGAATTTGCATTTTAACAGCCACACGTTAAAGGTAAAAACTGGAATAGTAGCATTGCAGGCATCACCTAGAAGAGAAAAAGGAGATCTTTGAGGAAGAGGAGATTCCAGTTGAATCATAGCCACAACCTATTTTGCCTACTAATAAAACCTCAGAAGGCGGTCAGGTGCAACCATCTCTAAATAAATCATCACAAATAAATTTCTGAATCTTCACTGCTTGACAGTTTTAGAGCCTCAAAGTATATGTGGTATCGAGATAGTGAAATACCCACAGGTCTATCTCAAAACTCACTTTGGTATCTACTGTATCCTGGCATCTCAGTCAAAGCTTGGATTTAGCATCTTATAGCATCCCACTTCCTGAGCTCCTGTGTGCCAGGTACAGTGCCTGGAGTTACAAATGTCATCTCTAGTCCTCACCTCAACCCTGCAGGTTTCTCTCCAATTCTCATTCCTCATTCATTCAGTCATGGATTTGCTCAACATATATTTGAGGGCTTATTAGATGTTCTAGGTGCTGAAGATAAAGTGGTGAACAGTCCCCAAAATGTGAAAATCCTAATATCCACTAATAGCAGATGTGGTAAGAATTCCAGTAAATACATATAATGGAATGACAGGTGGCCATTTAAAACCATGTAAGAGCAATCAGATATAAAAATTTGTATGTTACATTACATTTTAAAAATCACTATACAGTAGTATGTATAATATTATCTCAACTTTGTAAACAATTAAATGCTTCTATATATACTCAATATCTTATACTCCAAAATATTCAAATACTACTTTACAAAATATATAAGGAAAGGACCCTAAAATGAGACTTATAACAAGATCTTCAACCTTGATTCAACCATTATTCCATCACTGAATAATCTTACTAACTCCTGCTCCCTTTTTTTAATTTGCAAACTAGACAAACCTGTCCCCATTAATACTCATCAGACCTTTCTGGATGGCCGGATTAATAAAGTACTCCTTAAAAGGAAAAGAAAGTGTGAATAAGCAGCTTCTTAGAAAAGATAGCTGGGTCTTCCCCAGGCAGTCATTTGGAAATAGTTTCATCAAAACTGTAGGCAATGAAAATCCTGAGAGAGCAGTCAAAATTTATCTTTAAGTCCGCCTGCCAATGCAGGGGACACGGGTTCGTGCCCCGGTCCAGGAGGATCCCACGTGCCGCGGAGCGGCTGGGCCCGTGAGCCATGGCTGCTGAGCCTGCGCGTCCGGAGCCTGTGCTCCGCAACGGGAGAGGCCACAACAGTGAGAGGCCTGCATAACGCAAAAAAAAAAAAAAAAAAAAAAAATTATCTTTACGTCTTTTATGTTATAAAAGTTACTCAGGAAATAAACCTATAGCCATATGGGTGTTAAGGACTTGTAAAGCATACATCTTTAATTAAACACATGGACAGAGATATATATTTCCTAGTTCTGTCCATTGTTAGGACCTAAGAGCAGTGACACTCCCGGAGCAATGAGTAGACCTAGCACCCAGACCTTGGTTTCTAAATATCATTCTCCAATAAAAGGAACTAGCCTTCTTGGACTTGGTTGATTCCAGGCCTGGGAAAGAGAAAATACAAGGAGATGATCCTGGAGCATCTTGCAGTGCTGAAAAAAATGGGAGTGCTAGGGTTTCCCTGGTGGCGCAGTGGTTGAGAGTCCGCCTGCCGATGCAGGGGACACGAGTTCGTGCCCCAGTCCGGGAGGATCCCACATGCCGCGGAGTGGCTGGGCCCGTGAGCCATGGCTGCTGAGCCTGCGCGTCCAGAGCCTGTGCTCCGCAACAGGAGAGGCCACAACAGTGAGAGGCCCGCGTACCGAAAAAAAAAAGAAATGGGAGTGCTATTTAAAAAAAAGAAAAGATGGGGGGCGGGGTATGTCAAAAGACCACAGAAGTCAGCCTGAAGGAGTTCCCAACAGCCAAAGCCAGAACAATTTGAGCAACAAAATACAAATTGATAGTTTGGGTTATAACCTATAAAATAAAGTAAATGTCCATGAGTCCTAACTAATATATATGTACAAATAATATATTATGTATTTAAATAAATAATAAATATGTATTTAAATCAATGAATACATAAACAAATGGGGGAGGGGAAGGACAACTCTTCCTTAAAGAAGAATTCCAATTAATAAACATAGAAGGAATAAAGGAAATACAAAATCCCCATTAAGCAAACATTACAGTAATAATTTTTGCAGGCAAGATCCACTAGCAGATTCTAAGATCAGTGGAGAAGCTTGACAGGCACCACCTTAATCAAGTGATCAAGGTTAACATCGCCAGTAATAAGACACCATGTACCTCTTCGATATGTTGCACCAAGAAGGATATAACATCACTTCTACGGTATTCTTGTTAAAAATGCATAACTTCAGTCTAATCATAAGACAACCAGGGACTAACCCAAACTGAGAGACATTCTACAAAATAACTGACCAGTACTCATATCAAAAGTCATGGTCTCCAAAGACAAAGACAGAATGAGGCACCGTCACAGATCAGAGGAGACTAAGGAGACACAACAACTGAATGCGACGTGGGATCCTTGAACGTAAAAAGGCATTGGGGAAAAAACTGATGGAGCCTGAATAAGTTCTATAGTTTAATAGTTTTGTGGCCTTGTTTATAGTGTTGTAGTTCCTAGTATTGTAGCATTATTACTTTCCTAGCTTTCTTCATTGTGCTGTGGATATGCAAGTTGGTAGCATTAGGGGAAGCTGGGTCAAAGGTATACATGAATGCTCTGTACTATTTTTGCAAGTTTTGTGTAAGTCTAAAATGATTAATAATAGGTCAAAAAACAAAACAAAAACAATTAAATAAAATAAGCACATGGAATGAGGAGTAGCAGCAAGGAACCCAAGATAGAAGCTGGCCCCCGGGTCTCTGTAGACACTCCATCAGATATCCTGAAGACAAGACTGCCTTCCTACATTCTTTTCCCCCGTTCCAAGTAGGGGATGGGGAAGCCCATGGAACACTACTTCCGGTCAGTGTGATCAGGGAAACACCACAGAGCCACTCAACAGTGACTGGGCTCCCAGCCCATGGCAGGCATGGTGCCAGGGGCAGAGAACTTAGCAATGAAGGATCAAGCATGTGTCCTCAGAACTCACATTCCTGGGGAAACAGATCTATAGAGCAGTAGAAAGAACAATTTAATTATTTTAATGTGTATGTGCTGATCACTTATTCCATATCAATGAAAGATTAGAAAGGAAATATGAAAGAATTTGTAACATCTATCTGGCCCCATCAATCAAGAATGGTAATTTTTGCCTTTGTAGAAAGGGATCTTTTGGTTACAAAGCTAGAAAATCATCAACATAAACGAGCTTAAGCTGAGAGATTTCTTGTAAAGATATAGGTAGTTTCTCTAAAAAGTCTTTTAAAAAATAATTTTTTAAAGTGAAAAAGAAGATACAGGTCGTTTGGTGTAACACATTTAATCCCCATTCAAGCTAGGAAGTTGTTAGTCTCCCCCCATGTCACACCAGTCTCCTCTTCTTATTCCTCTCTTTCCTCTCCCTCCTCCAGCATTGTCTTAGATCAAGTTGGCCACACTCTCCTCTGCAGGAATGATAGGTTCGGTTGGCAGCAACATTGCGGGTGGGGCGGGGCGGGGGGGAAGACCTCAGAGGAGGTTTTAGTGGATAGGGTAACCATTCTCAGACGCTGCCTCTCTGGGGCTTCTCTTGGTCCCTGTTACTACCTCTGTCTTCTTCAACTGCTTTTCTCAGAGAGAGAGAGAGAGAGTGTTTGTGTGTGTGCACATGTGCTCATGAGAATATTTCTCTGTCCTCCCCCGTGTCCCACCTCCCTTCTCCCTCTACTCCTCTACTCTCCTCACTTCTCTTCTTTCTCTCCCTTTCTCCCAGAATTCCTCTCATCTCCTCTACTCCACCTGCTCCAGTCTACTCTTTATGGAAGTTCTTCCCTGTAATAGAATAATTTTTGGTGTCTGCTCTCCCCTGATCTCAGCTAAAACCTGGAAGTGGTTTGCCCATGGCACCAGCTCCAACTCTTCACTCAGACTTCTCAAGAGATAGAAATAGAGTGGCTCAGCTCTGTAGTTGGATGTCCACATTTGTTCCAATCAGCTGTGGTCACAGTGACAGGTCACCTGGTACAAACACAGCCACCCAGGCCAACCATTCAAAGGAATTATGGAGCGGAGACAGGGTCTTCCAAAAATGGGGTGTGGGCTGATCAGTACACGAATATGTCCGCTTAGATCCCACTTATAACCCCTCACTGAGGAATGCTCAGGAAGAGGCAAGCTACCCAAGAGCTTCTGACGACAAAGAGAATTTTCCACTGCCCTCTCTCTGGAAGGAGGCTCCCAGAATATAGCCCCTTCAGCTTGCTTTCTAACTCCCTCTCATCAGCTGAAGAAGTTCCTTTTAAACACTTTCATTCTCAAAGGAGACCAAGAGCCCCAGACTGTCACCCAGAGGAGGTTAACTTCCTGGTTCCCACCCTGTGTGCTTCTATGTCCCCTCTCCAGGAGATGATGGACATTGTCAAAGCCATCTATGACATGATGGGGAAATACACGTATCCTGTGCTTAAAGAAGACACTCCAAGGCAGCACGTGGATGTCTTCTTCCAGGTAAGAGCACACACCTGTGCGTGAGCTTTAAGCTCAACTTAGATCAGTCAACCCACGAGCCTCTGAGCAGTGGTTTGTGTCCAAGCCTGCACTACAGATGGTAGGAAACAGAAAAGAATTACAAGATATCTTGCCCTCCAGGAATAGATTATCTCATTAAATGGACAAGTATGCACTACAGAAGAGAATAAGGAAGAATATTATTAAGTATAAGTGGTAGAGTATGGACTCTAAATTCCATAAAAATGGTTGGGGGATCAGAGTAAACAGAGAAGACGTCATTAAGCACATCTGTGTATGTGTTAAGCATTTGTGTCTGGGGAGTAAGGGGAAATCAGGTGGAGACTAGGGTGGCTTGGAAACTGGGGTGAGCTCTTTAGACCGAAGAGTTTAGCCTTGCTCTGGTAAAAAGTAGGTGCTGTTAGTCCGTGAATAGAAGAGTGGCAAAATCTTAATGGTGTGCTAATAAAAAAAATTAACCTAGCAGGAGAGTATCAGAGAACATCAGAGCTCATTCTAGTCTAATCCTCTCACTTTGCAGATGGGAAAAGCAGAGGCTCAGAGAGGCTTAAAGATTCACTCAAGGTCACACAGTAAGTGACAGAGACAGAAGGAGAACCTCTCATGTCCAGTGTTCTTTCTGCCAAATGGACAGGCTAGAAGTGAGACTGGGAAAGGCATGTTAGGGTGTCAGCAGAATAATCTGGTGATGAGAAGATGAGCATCTACAGCAAGTTTTTTAATTTGAAGGAAGCTCATGGGGGTCAAAGTGCTGTAACCAGGGCCTGGGTGGAGTTGTCTGGCCAGTGAAAGACCATCCTAATTCTCGGGGGAATGTTGGTTAACAGAAAGCAAGTTTTGGAATGCATATCACCAGATTCTTTAAAGTGCTTCTTGTTGGGTCTTTCAGAAAATGGACAAAAATAAAGATGGCATCGTGACTTTAGACGAATTTCTTGAATCCTGTCAGGAGGTAAGGAGAGATCTCGGGGCAGAAAACTTCTATATCTGGGAAAGGAAATCTGGGGCTTGGGGACAGGCAGAAGGGAGAAAATGAGAAACCTGCAGTTTCTCAGATTAGAGCCACCACCATCACCATCACCAGCAACAACTCAGAATTTCAACAATCTCCACTCCTCGGACTGGTCTGTGGCTAGTCCTGGGTAAGCACAGGCTGAGCCACACAGACTAAGAAGGGGGATGTGAAAGCCCAGAGGGGGTCTCTGTGAAACTAAAGACTTCCAAGTGGGCAACACTGTCATTTTTCAGTCTTCCTCTGGCTTGATGACCCACTCCCCAGACTACAAAGGGAGTAGCTGGAAAAAAATCTAAAGCTGCGATTCTTAAACCATAGTGTGCATAAGAATCGCCCGGGATGATTCTAAAAATTCACATTCCCAGGCCTCAACCCAGAGACTCTAGATCTGGGACGGGGATCTAGAAATCTTCATGTTAACAAAAGTGTCCTGACCAATGCTTCTAAAACTTTAATGTGCAAACCAGCCTCCTTGAAGTTCTTGTTAAAATGCAGATTCCCATTCAGAAGGTCAAGGGTGATGTTGATGTTGCTAAAAGGATAAACTGGCCCCAGAGTCAGCCAGAGACTGAACTGGAAATAATTGCTTTCCTCTAATTTAGAAAAATGCATTTATACTCCTACCTTTTCTCAGAAAGGTGCACAGTTACTCTGAGTTCCAGCCAATAAGAACTGCAAATGCAAGAAAGCTGGGGAGACGTTATTAACATGTAGGGAGCACCTACCAAGTTTTAGGTACATTAAGTAAACCTCACGTAATGTAAAAAACCCTGAGCAGTAGGGTCACTATAGAGTCAAAATATTTAATAACTAGAGTAGACTGAGGATTGATCATTCTTAACTGACTTTGACCAATGCCCTGGAGCAGTGCCCTAAAGAACCCCTGCTAAAGTTGGTATTAACCTGTTAGTTGATGGACCTTTCGGTAGTCTAGGGGTTCTGGACCAGTTCCCAGGTAGCCAGGTAGCTAGAGAGGCTCAGGTCGGCAGCTATTTACCAACAGGATTAGAACCATTTCCACACTTTAATCATATGAACTAGCTGAACATCAGTATTCATCATACCCATTTTAAAGAAAACGGAGGCACTGCAGGTTAAGAGATGTGGTTAAAGCACAATAAGTGATAGAGATGGAACTTGAACTCCATCGTTCTAATTTTAAATACCATGCCCTAGTGTACCATGCTTTTTTGACTTTGCTTAACAGTTTTTTAATCAATTTAGTTTCTCACATTAGCAAGCAATATTGATTAATTAACTCACTTCTTTTTCACAACCCACCCTATAAGTAGATACTATGATCAATGCCATTGCACACACGAAGAAACTGAGGCACAGAGAGACTAAGTAACTTGCCTAAGGTCACTCAGCTCGTAAGTGACAGAGCCAGGATTAGAACCTAGGCAGCCTGACTTCCGAATCCATATACTTAACTGTCAGGCAATTATACCTCCCTGTTCTAGAAACTTTTAAAAGATTTCAAATACCCATAATCAACTTTGTTGATTTTCTCTACTTTAGGTCTGCTTTCTATTGCATTTATGTGTGCTCTAAATTATTTCCTTCCTTCTGCTTTTTTATTTTAATTCAATTTTTTAGGTTTTCTTTCTAGATTTTTTGAGATGGAGGTTTAGATCATTGATTTTCAACCATTCTTTTCTAATATATGCATTTAAAGGGCTACATTTTCCTCTGAGTACTGCTTTAGCTGAGTACTGCTTTAGCTCCCCAAAATGTTGATATGTCACATTTTCATTATATTTTAATTCAAAATATTTTTCTCTGACCCATGGAATTAGAAATGTGTTTAATATCTAAATATTTGAGGATTTACCACATTCCATACTTACTCCTTAGAGAATACACAATAGAAAAATGTAAACTAGAATAGAATAAAAAAGAAAAAAAACCATGTGATCATCTCCATAGGTATAGAACAAGCATTTGATAAAAATGCAATTGCCCACAGCTTCTTAAAAGAAGTAGTCCTCACTTGTTTACTGGAAAATTTGGTTTTTTTTTTTTTTTTCTGAATTCCTCTTTAAAGCCAGAGAAGGTGCTTCTCCCTTTGAACTTCTCACTTTCTAGGTCCCCACCTACCCCTTACTCCCTGTTTCTCATACCCTTGCAGAGTTCTTTCTGAATAGGAAACCCATTCTGCAGATTTGCTCTGGAGATTTGAGAAGTTACAGAGCTTCTCAGGGAGAAGCCTCAGAGAATTCTAACCATCCTCTTCTCCCCCTCCTCCCATCCCAGGATGACAACATCATGAGGTCCCTCCAGCTGTTCCAAAATGTCATGTAACTGTGAACACAACCATTCGGCTCTCAGAGACGTTACTAAACAACCAACTTAACACCTCGATCGGCCCTCCTTCTGATTTTACACGCGGACTCTTGGGACAGAAACACATTTTGCACTTTGGAAGAATTCTCTGCAGAGACATTTTGTGGAACCCAGGATCACGTGGCTCAGTCTCTGATTGCCAGCTCTTCCTCCTCCCTCTTCTTGAGAGAGACAAGATGAAATCGGGTTTGTTTTGGAAGCATGCTCATCTCTTCGTACTGCTGCCCTATGGAAGGTCCCTCTGCTTGAGCTTCAACAGTAGTGCACATTTTTCTGTTTGCGTGCCCCAGGCTACTGCCTCCAAGTCCAGCAGACCTTGATGTATCTGGAAGCGAGATGACCTGAGCCAAATGCACATCAGCTTCTGATGGTCTCCCAAACCAATGTGCCTGTTTCTCTTTCTTTGGTGGGAAGAATGAGTATTATACAGAACAATTAGAATCTACTATGACTAGATTGGGAGAGCCAGCGCCTAACGTATGTAGGATAGGACTGAATTATTAAGCATGGCATTGTCTGATGACCCAAACTGCACATGTCCTTTGTTTCCAGAGGCAAGGACAATAATGCTCTCTCATATTAGCATCTATGCTGGTGGTACAAGTCCCTTAACATGCACAGGAAGGGAGCCAATGCCCAGTGGCCCATGCCTCCACTTCATCTCCTGCTAGAGCCCAGCACTGCATGACCCTCCCAGAAAGCCCAGGATGCCTGCAAATTGTTGTAATTTTATACCATCTTCTAATCAATAAACAGAACTATTTCTTACACTCTTAATCTTCATTTCATCCATGACATTGGGCAGAAGAGGTAAGCTGTGAAAGGGAAGGCTAGCCTATTCCTTTGGCATCCGGTTATTAGTGCCTACATTGTGCCAGGCACTATGCCAAGTAGCACATCACCCTCCCCTGCCCCCAAGCAAACATCCGACTCAAATGCGAATACTGTGACCATAAGCAAATGCAGCTTAAAAATGAGACTCTTCACAACACCCCCCTTCCAGAGCAAGTGTCACTACCAAGACCCTCTGGTATAGAAAGTCTGGAGCCTCACATGGTGTGGTTGGGGGTACAGAGATGAAGAGGTGGTCAGGACCCCCTGCTGAGGGACTTGGAGTCCAGGAGTGGATCAAGAGGCTTCAGCCTGTAAACAGCAAATGATTGTTCATATTGGCCACTGTGGGTCTTGGTTTCCTCATTTGACATCACATTAAAAAGATTAAGAGCTAGCAGTGGCATTCTTGGAAGAAAAGCAATTTACTGAACCCCTGTTATGTGCCAAGGGCTGCACTAGGGGCTTATATGAATTATCTCATTTCACGGCAGAATGCTCTGGAAGGTAGTCTTCATTTTGCTGGTTTGCACACTGAAGCTCAGAGAAGTAAGGGAAACTGCCTAAGGTAGCACAGCTCCATAGAGAGATTAAACTCTTCCCACTTTCTCCTAGAGCCTTCCTACTAGGGGATTCTGCCTTGCCCCAAGGAACTGAGAGTACCTCCCACAAATCTCACTCATCTCCAGTCAGCTCAGAGAGGCAAAGGCATTCTTTGAATCCAAACAGTAGAGGAGAAAACAGATATAGAGAAGGGAAAAGCCTCAGGTACCCGTGGATCGCTAGCGAGAGCAGGTCACCACACCTCTGCATGGATGAAATATTCCCAATCGGATTGCCATTGGCTGCTGCTGCTTTATGGCTGGAAATTATAGAGGCCACAGCTCTGTTTCTCTATTTGAGCTTCCTGAGTGCAGCCATGTGGTCATCTAAGGCTGCTGGACATGTGGCTGGCCCCTAGCAAGGCATATACTTAGGTCCGAGCAGACGATCTATTCTTGTGACCTTTCCACTGTGGGGTGTGAACCTGCATTCCGAGGCTGTACAATGTCTAGGCCATGGTTCTCCACCCTGGCTGCATAGCATAATCACCTGGGGAACTTTGAAAAATGCCAACACCTGGGCCCCATCCCAGATCAATCGAAGTAGAATCTCTTGAGTGTAGAACCCAGGCATCAGAATTCCTTAGAAGCTGCCCACATGATTGTAAAGTGCATAGAGATCCACAATGGGGACCATACCCAGTGCTGGGAATGGAGCACAGGACCTGAACCATCCCCCTGGCTACAGTGATTGGTCCAGAGCTAGGCTTGATACCTATGCCAGTCCACACAGCATGAATCTCAAGACTTGCACTGGGAACAATGGGGCAAAGATGCTCTCTCTCCTATTGGACATGAATGAGACAGCAGTCCTAGGACATGTTGGTAGTGATTTAGGAATTCTGAGAGGCTATCTGATAACCAAAGGGGAGAGAAACCAGAATCACAGAAGGCAAGGCAAAGAGGTTTTTTTAATAAAAAATTTAAAAATAAACCAGCAATTGATGAGACCACTGAGCTGTACCTGAACCTACACATACCTCTGACCTTTTCAGATGCCTTTGTTTGATGCCTATGTAAGATTTAGGCCAGTGTTTATCCACCATGGTTTCCTATCAAAATCACTTGGGGAGGCACACTTAGGGAAAATTTTCAAAGTACCAAATGCCTGGGCCTTATCCCAGGCTCTGAATCAGAATTTCTAGAGGTGGGGCCCTGAACATCAATGTGCTTTAAAAGCTCCCCAGATGATTCCAGTGTACACCTAGAATTGAGAGCCCTGGCCCTAGAAGAGTGGAAGGGCTGCTGCCCTTCTCCCTGTCCTGGCCAGACCACGGGTAAGAAGCCCAGTTCAGTCCTCGGCACCCAATACTGAAAGGAAAACCAGCATCTGGAGATATTCAGAGAGAAATCAGAATGGAAGGAAGATTCAAAACTTGTCCTAAGATGAATAATCAACAGAAAGGAAGTTGGTTGTCCTGGGGAGGTAGGGAGAAAAGGACAACCTGTTGGAGCAACTGCAAGGATATGGGCCACCACTCATCAAAGCTTTTAATAAAGGAACAAGGAAAAAATAAATGCTGCAGTTTCCACAGAAGCACAGAAACAGAAAGAGGCCTGGGCTTTTGTGAATCCATGTATCCCTCAGCAACTGGGGTATTAAGAGAAATGAGGTTCTCAGCTTGGAACACCCCCCTCTTGGCCTCCTGGAGGGATCCTGCTCCTCCTGGATCATCCAACAAATTGTCACTATTTGTCGTCATCGTGCTTGCTGATGGGGATTCAACCGTGTAGTAGATGACTTATCAGACACGCTTGGCACTCACTGACTGCACAGGTGGACTCAACGGCTGCTGGCTGCAAATGCCTGTGACTTTTTGCCTGTCACTCTGACTGTCACAGACAGGCTGTGGCCAAGATAGCCCCACTCTGTTTGTGGGCAGGGCAGGCAGGAAGAATCAGGTAGTTAGCACTTCCCAGGAGTAGCCCTTAGCCAATAACCAATGAGAGTTGGTGAATCAATACCCCAGAACCCTCTCCTCAGTAGGAAGAACTCTATACCTTCTCCCAGACTTCTCCACTAGGATTGAGCCCCAATCACCCACAATAGTAATCTGCTCAAAAGTACACCCCTTATTGACCTCTTTCTCTTCCCTGTCTCATTTCCTGCATTCTCCTACCATTGCTTCCTGGAATCCCCTCCCGGATAAACTACTGAATCCCACACGCTTGACCCAGGGCTGGATTCTAGAGGAACCTAACCTAAAACAAGTAATGAATAGGCCAGATATGTGTCCTGCTCTCATGAATCTTATTTTCTAATGGGAGGAAACAGAAAACAAATAAAATGATTTGGGGTAGTTAAAGTGGCATGAAGAGAACAAAAGTGTGATGTGATAGAAAATGACTGCGGTGACTTGGGAGGCTGCTTTAAACAGGGTGGGGAGGGAAGGCTCCTCCGAGCTGAGCTTGACGCGATCTCAGGGGTGTGGGGGGAGATCACCAGGCTTTTATACAAAATATGGGCCTAGGCTTGCTGTGACTTCTTGCTCAGGCTTCTGAGATTCTATCTCTTGTTCCATTAAGGAAATCAGATCTGTTGTGGAAATGGAGAATCCCATCATGACCAGTCCTGTGGTTCTCTAACATCCCATCTCTGAATAAATCCTCTGAGCAGAGGCCAGCAAGGCCCATTGGAGAGGCTTCCAGGAGGAAATGTAGATGGGACTGGGGACCACTGCTTGGCGCCAGGCTCTCTATGGTTGAGATCCTACTTGAATCTCACAGCAACCTTGTGAAGTAGGTATCCTAGGCACCTATTCTTCGGATGAAAAAAAGGATGCCCAGAGACACGGAGGAAACTGCCCACAACAGCTGGAAGTGGGCTTAAAAGCCTGCCAAACTCCAAAATCCATGCCCAGCTCCATTTCTTAGAGAACATGAAGACCTTCTCCACCTATTCCTAAAACTAGCTGTAATTATATACAAACACCAGAAGGTGTTAGAAAGCGGCTGTCGTGAAAACTAAAGCCATGAAAACAAGTCCATGAATTCAAGCCAAATTACTCTTCCTCTAAAGGGAAACATGCACAAAGATGCCCATATGGGTTTCTTAGAGGAGCTGAAATAAGTCCCTTCACATCAAAATAAGGCCCAATCTAATTGGCAGACCTCAACCACCTCTGCAAAAAACCCAGATCTTGAAGAGAAGGGGAAAACCTCAGGAGTAGCCAGCCCCACTGAGTGGACTTTTGATGACCCATGAGATTCTGACAGCTAACTATACTCACAGTTCTAGAAATGGAGCACATGACCTAGTCTAGGCTAATCATTACCTCCCATGCCCCTGGCCACAGTGATTGGTTCAGGGGTAGGCTTAAGACTGAAGCCAGTGCAATCATCATGAATTTTAGGGTGTTTACAGAGAACGATGAAACGAAGTCCCTAGTTTTCCTGCTGGACATGAATGAAAAAGCACATAGCCCTGGAACATAGAGGCAATCATTTTGTAACCTGCAGGAAAGTCAACCTATAGATGAACATAATACCACAGAAGTCAAGGCAGAGATGAAAACAAATGGACTCCTTGAGGATTTCACTGAACTGCTGGATCAAGCTTCACCTGAAGCTACATGTCCTGCCAGTGTTTTGGTTGTATGTATCAATAAATTCATTCGTTGTTATTATTATTTTAAAAAAATTTTTTTTTTGCTGTACACGGGCCTCTCACTGTTGTGGTCTCTCCCATTGCGGAGCACAGGCTCCGGACGCGCAGGCTCAGTGGCCATGGCTCACGGGCCCAGCCGCTCCGCGGCATGTGGGATCTTCCCGGACCGGGGCACGAACCCGTGTCCCCTGCATCGGCAGGCGGACTCTCAACCACTGCGCCACCAGGGAAGCCCCATTTGTTATTATTTAAGGCAGTTTGAGTTGAACCTCCTGTAACTTGCAACTTGACACTTGCTAACTGACCCCAGCCCCACTCCTTCATAAGACAGATGGAGCAAACAAAGCCCACAGCTACACAGACGGGTTGCGGCAAAGCTGGACTAAGAAACCCAGACTAGTGCCACATCCACTACACTGCTCTGCCACCTACTGATACTTTGCAACCATAATATAATACTAATATTAAATATCATTTACAGAACACTTATGTCATACTCTCATACATTTAATCCTCACTACCCTGAAATTAGTTCTGTTATTATTCCCATTTACTAATGAGGTTACTGAGAGATTAAATAACCTGACCATGATCAAATACCTAATAAGTCATAGAGTGATTTGAACCCAGGACTTTCTGACTGCTGCACTTAACCACTAAGACAGGAACTGCTAGTTTCAATGTGTATACAGAGCAAAGCAGATTAAAGAAATGAGTTGAAAACCAAAGAATATATACCCAGTGTGAAGGAGGAAACTATATCACAGCTCTAGGAACTGCTGCCGTATTTTTGGAATTTGGGCGCTGTGTGTTAGACCTAACAATTTTTTAAAGTAAAGTTGAAAATCCGAATTTCTTTTTTTTCCCTTTATTATTTATTTATTTTGGCTCCATCAGGTCTTAGTTGCAGCACATGGGATCTTCGTTGAGGCATGCAGGACTTTTGGTTGCGCACACGGGCTTCTGTCTAGTTGTGGCATGCAGGCTCCAGGGCGCGTGAGCTCTGTAGTTGTGGCACCGGGCTCCAGAGCGCATGGGCTATGTAGTTTGTGGCACGCAGGCTCTCTAGTTAAGGCCTGCGAGCTCAGTAGTTGTGGCGCACGGACTTGGCTGCCCTGCGGCATGTGGGATCTTAATTCCCCGACCAGGGATCGAACCCTGGTCCCCTGCATTATAAGGCGGATTCTTTACCACTGGACCACGAGGGAAGTCCCTAAAATTCTGAATTTCTATACTCTGTCAAGTAGTTCAGTATTTTTAAAACACCAGGCAGACCAAACCAAACAAGTGTAAGATTGGGATTGAGCTTGGATTGGGCTCAGAGGTCATCAATTTACAACCTCTGCCCTAAATTCTATGACCATTTTTCCCCACTAGAAAGTGGTGGTAATATACCAGGCTAATGCCAAATGCCCATCACAAGGTGAGTGGATAAACAAACTGCGGTGTATCCATCATACAATGGAATACAAGTCAGCAATAAAGAAAAATGAATTATTGATAGACGTAACATGGATGAATCTCCAAATAATTATACTGATGAAAGAAGCCAGACGAAAAAGAATACATGCTGTATACATCCATTAATATAAAATTCTAGAAAACACAAACTAATCTATAGTGACAAGAAGCAGATGAGTGGTCGTCTGGGGCTGGGGAGGGTCAGTGTGGAGAGAAGGAGTGAGAGAGATCACCAAGGGGTGAGAGGAGACTTTTGGGGGTGATGGATGTATTTATTTTTTTGATTGTGTGATGATTTCATGAGTATATACATACATCAAAAATATTAAATTATACACTTTAAATATGTGTAGTTTATTGTATGTCAATTATATTTTACAGATGTTTTTAAAAATTGGTCTGGGGGGACTTCCCTTGTGGTCCAGGGGTTAAGACTCCATCCTTCCACTGCAGGGGCCACGGGTCCAATCCCTGGTCAGGGAAGTTCCACATGCCACACGGTGTGGCCAAAAAAGGAAAAAAATGTAAAAATTGGTCTGGGATCCCAGGCTACACCACCAACAGCTTTCATGGTTTACCTACCACTCTGGGACCTCCGCTCCTCAAGAAGCACTTTACATGAACAAGCTTCATCATCTTACCTTCCCTGGTCTGTCTTCTGGCCACTTTGTTCCAGCCAAGTTTCTCCAGCTATATTACATCGCTCCCTACCCCCACCAGGAAGCCTGACAAATGCAGTCCACCGCTTCCACCCGCCTCCCAAAGCCCAAGCCAGGCCCCTTCTCCATACTAGAACACCTGAGGGGTGGCCAGGATTTTGTGGCAGAGGATTGGGAACTAAGAGTACCCAATCCTCCTGTCTCCTAGCCCCCCACTCCCTGCCCAGTCCAAGGAGCCAAAGGCCCTCACTGTCATGCTGACACAGAATAGGGGAGTGCTTGGGGAGAGATGGAGAAAGATGGACCATTGTGGATTCTACTGAAGAGAGCAACAGAGGCACTAAACCGGCTGCTAGAAAATAAGTAAAAGATGGAGAAAAGGAAGCAGAGAGGTGTACAGGGAGGCAGAGGAGGAATAAGATGAATGAGCTTATAAACTCCTTACATGATAAGTGTTAGCCCACTGTGATGGTTAATTTTATGTGTTAATGTGGCTAAGCCATTGTACCCAGTTTCTGGTCAAACTCCCATCTAGATGTTGCTGTGAAGGTATTTTGTAGATGTGATTAACATTTAAATTTGAGTAAAACAGACTATCCTCCATAACTACTGGGCCTCCTCCCATCTGTTGAAAGCCTTAAGAGAAAAGACTAAAGTCCCCTGGGAAGAAGGCATTCTGCCTCCAGAGAGGCAGAATAATTTTGGTTAATTAAGAAGGAACTATGAAAAGGGATTATTTGATGAGCAGCCAGAGCATGGAGTAAAGGGAGAGGGCTAGTCTCTCTTGCACACCTCCTCCATGCCGAGCATCTCTGTACAGCGCCTCGTTTAGTATCACAACAATCCTCTGCGATAGGAATAAAAATAATATCTCCATTTTCCAGATGGGAGGGGCTCAGCGAAGTGAAATCAGGGGCCCAAGGTCACTGCTAGTAATTAATGGATACAGAATTTAATAATGATGATAATGGCCATAACAACGTTTAGCCATTCTAAACGCCTAATGTAAGTCATTTCACAAAGAGTCATTCTGTGCTCGCCCCCGACCTGGCCACCTCTGACTCCAGCAGCACCCCCATACTGCTGTTCACGCAAAGGGGATGGCACACCTGAGGATTCTAGTAGTCTGGAAGGCTTCCCAGCAGAGGTGGGACCTGGAGAGGCCACAGGCAGGAGGAGGGGACCCCAAGTCAGGGACGGGTGTCAGGAAGCCAGGGATGTTTAAAGGATCATGGACAGGCCAAGATGGGGACGGTGAGGAGTCAGGCTGGGGCTACCAGGGGGACGGCCTCAGATGCCAGGCTGGGGGAAGGGGCTTTCTCTGGAGGTGGCAGAGAGCCACAGGGCTCCGAGGAAGATGGAGATGCAGGCAGGAACGGAGCTGAAGAGAGGGTGTCTCCAGAGGCCGAAGAGGGACCAGCTCTGGGAGGGATGGTGGGGACCTCAGTGAATTTGACCAAAACCATGGGGAGTGAGTGGCGGCTGAGTGGACCAAGGAACTAATGACCGGGAAGGGCCAGTGTGAGCCCCTGGAGGACAATGCAGAGGACGTGGTGAGCGATGGGAGATGCGGAACGAAGATGAGGCCGCCGGTGTGACTCGGAAGCACTCCCTCGCCCATGTAGGGTGAGTGGAACACGGGAGGCCGTGGCCAGCTGGGTGCGCACGGCGGTGCTGCTCGCCATGCGCCGCTAGATGGAGCAGACGCCCCTCCGAACGAGCCGCGGGACCCTCAGCCTGGGCCTCACCATGAGGTCCAGGAGCCGAGGCGGTGCTCAGCTGCGGCGAGGGGGAGGATGCGCCCCACCGCCCCTAACCTCAGCGCCTGGGCACGCAGGGGGCCCCGTGCTTGCAAGGGCCTGGCGCTTAGTGTCCCGCTCCGCAGCCACCGCCTTGAAAGGGAATCCACATTTATGATTGCTCTGAGTCCTGCACATCATGCAGCAGGTCCTACCCTGCTTTCCCTTTAGAGCACTTTCACAGGGTGACTCATTTATCCCGCCCACACGGCAGTGAGGTAAGGATATGGTCCCACTTCACAGACCAAGAAGCCAAGGCTCAGAGAAGTGATGAGACCTGTCCAAGATCACACCCGGTTGTTGGTGGTGCCCGCTGGAAGCGGCATCTTTGACTCCCAAGTACAGCGTCCTTTCCCGCCCACATCAGAGACTGCCGTCTGCAGGCACCGGATGCAGACAAAGGCCTCGGCCCACTGCCTCCTTCAGGCCCATCTGGTGCTCTGAGGCTGAGGTGGGGCTGGGATGAAGGGGCCAGGAATAGCGATGTCCCCAGAGTCTCCATTTCTTCTGGTGATTGAAAGATCCTAGGCAGCCTGAAGGAAAAGGTAATCTTCCCAGCCCAGGACTTGTTAGTCCTGGCTTCAGCCTCCACGACAGACAGCCACAGACTTGGGCATCAGAAGGACCTGCCCGTTGGCAGGGTGTGCAGAATGGAGTAGAAGGTCTGGCTTCCCAGTGAGTGAGACAGCCCAGAGCTGGAATCCTTTCTCCAGCATGCCCTAAGCATCTGGCCCCTCTGAGCCTTGCTTTCATCAAAAGTAAATGAGAAAAAATTCTCAGGGTTGCTGTCACTCTTAAACCTTTCAAGTGCCTGGCAAGTTGCAGGTACTCAGTAAATCTTCCTTTATTTACTTTTGGGTTTTGTCAGGAAAGCAGCTGGGTTATCTGTCCCAGAATCTTCCCCTTAGGGAATAAAGTATTCTCAGGGGTGGGAGAGAGAGGTCTCCAAGATAGTTGCAGGGCCAAGGGCTGAGGGCCCGAAAACTGTGAGAAATGTGGTCTAACAAGCCACACCAGAAGGGAGTCACTAACTGTGGGTTTGGAGAGAGGCCTGCACAGTGCCTTCCTACTGGTAGAGGCTGCAGGAAAGCAAGAGGGGAGAGGGAAGGAAGAAAACAACAAAACGATAATGATACTCATACTACCCCCTCATGGGTGTACCATCCTGGGCTGGTTTCAAAACCTTTTCTGGTCCACATTGCTTGCTCTGATTCTCCCCCCCAGCTCCCCTGAGAAGCCAACAGGGCACTCAACGCCCCCAGTTTACAAATGAGTGACTTGCCCAAGGTCAAGGGGGTGACACAAAGACTTGACCCAGTCTTCTGATTTTTGATTCAGGGTTCACTCCAGTAGTGCAGAGTCAG
This sequence comes from Leucopleurus acutus, assembly GCF_964270905.1. Taxonomy (NCBI): domain Eukaryota; kingdom Metazoa; phylum Chordata; class Mammalia; order Artiodactyla; family Delphinidae; genus Leucopleurus; species Leucopleurus acutus. The sequence continues at coordinate 30,208,205 of NC_139145.1, read as the reverse complement.
ACCCTCCAGGCCATGGGGTGAAGAGGCAGAAAAGGCAGAACAACCTCTTTGTTCTGCCAGACCCACAAAGCTAGGAGTGGGTGCTGGGCTTGGGAACTGGGAACTGAAGAACAGAATATTCTCCTGATTCCAGGGACTGTGACTTCCTTAGAGTCCAGGCTGAACCAGGATGAAAGGTTTGCCCCGGAGTCCTTGGAGACAGACAGGCTTGGGCTCCAACCCCACTGCTGCGATGTACTTGCTATGTGACCTCAGGTAAGTGATTATACCTCTCTGAGCCTCTGTTTCCTTATTTATGAAGCAGGGAGGATAAAACTTAACTCACAAGCTTAGAATGTTGTGGGGGAAAGTGAGTGGGTTTTATAGCCAGTCAGACTGGGTTCAGATTCCAGCTCTGCCATTTATTAGCTGTATGATCTTAAGCAAGAGTCTTCACCTCCATAAGCCTCAGTTTCCTCATCTGAAAAATGGGGATGTTAAGACCACCTGCCTAAGGTTGTTGTAAAGATGAAATTAGATAATAGCTATAGACCACTAGACACTTTGCCTGGTCTATTGTAGGGGTCAATAACGTTAATCTCCCCTGGTGAGAAGGCGGGGAAATGCTGCTGCATTTCACTCCAGAGGCCACCCCAGGACCGGGCCTGGCGCCTGCTCGCAGAGCAGTCAGCTCAGAAGCATTCCTGTTGTCAGCAGGCAGCTTCTCGGGAAAGAGCTGACATTCACAGAGAGCGGGACATTAACCAGGCAACATTAACAATGGAACGACTGTGAATTATTTGAAATATGGATCTTAAAGACAGAAACCTTTCATCCTAAGATCTCAGAATGAGGAGACCTTCAAGATGGTAGAGGAGTAAGATGTGGAAATCACCTTCCTCCCCACAAATACATCAGAAATACATCTACTGTGGAACAACTCCTACAGAACACCTACTGAACAGTGGCAGAAGACCTCAGACTTCCCAAAAGCCGTGTGGCTGACAGGGTCTTGGTGCTCCGGCCAGGTGTCAGGCCTGTGCCTCTGACGTGGGAGAGCCGAGTTCAGGACATTGGTCCACCTATGACCTCCCAGCTCCATGTAATTTCAAACAGCAAAAGCTCTCCAAGAGATCTCCATCTCAAAGCTAAGACCCAGCTCCACTCAATGACCAGCAAGCTCCAGTGCTAGACACCCTATGCCAAACAACTAGCAAGACAGGAACACAACCCCACCCATTAGCAGAGAGGATGCCTAAAATCATAATACACACCACCGGACAAAGTCCTGCCCACCAGAAAGACAAGATCCAGCCTCATCCACCAGAATACAGGCACCAGTCCCCTCCACCAGGAAGGCTACACAGCCCACTGAAACAACTTTAGCCACTGGGGGCAGACACCAAAAACAACAGGAACTACGAACGTGCAGCCTGAGAAAAGGAGACCCCAAACACATAAGGTAAGCAAAATGAGAAGACAGAGAAACACACAGCAGATGAAGGAACAAGGCAAAAACCCACCAAACCAAACAAATGAAGAGGAAATGGGCAGTCTGCCTGAAAAAGAATTCAGAGTAATGATAGTAAAGATGATCCAAAATCTTAGAAATAGAATGGAGAAAATACAAGACACATTTAACAAGGACTTAGAAGAATGAAAGAGCAAACAGTGATGAACAACACAATAAATGAAATTTAAAATTCTCTAGAAGGAATCAATAGCAGAATAACTGAGGCAGAAGAACAGATAAGTGACCTAGAAGATAAAATAGTGGAAATAACTACTGCAGAGAAGAATAAAGAAAAAGGAATGAAAGGAATCGAGGACACCCGCAGAGACCACTGGGACAACATTAAATGCACCAACATTCAAATTATAGGGGTCCCAGAACAAGAAGAGAAAAAGAAAGGGACTGAGAAAATATTTCAAGAGATTATAGTTGAAAACTTCCCTACTATGGGAAAGGAAATAGTCAATCAAGTCCAGGAAGCACACAGAGCCCCATACAGAATAAATCCAAGGAGAAACACGCCAAGACACATATTAATCAAATGATCAAAAATTAAATACAAAGAAAAAATATTAAAAGCAGCAAGGGAAAAACAACAAATAACATACAAGGGAATCCCCATAAGGTTAACAGCTGATCTTTCAGCAGAAACTCTGCAAGCCAGAAGGGAGTGGCAGGACATATTTAAAGTGATGAAAGGGAAAAACCTACAACCAAGATTACTCTACCCAGCAAGGATCTCGTTCAGATTTGATGGAGAAATTAAAACCTTTACAGACAAGCAAAAGCTAAGAGAATTCAGCACCACCAAACCAGCTTTACAACAAATGCTAAAGGAACTTCTCTAGGCAGGGAACATAAGAGAAGGAAAAGACCTACAATAACAAACCCAAAACAATTAAGAAAATTGTAATAGGAACATATATATCTATAACTACCTTAAATGTAAGTGGATTAAATTTTCCAAACAAAAAACACAGACTGGCTGAATGGATACAAAAATAAGACCCATATATATGCTGTCTACAAGAGACCCACTTCAGACCTAGGGACACATACAGACTGAAAGTGAGGGGATGGAAAAAGATATTCCATGCAAATGGAAATCAAAAGAAAGCTGGAGTAGCAATTCTCATATCAGATAAAATAGACTTTAAAATAAAGACTATTACAAGAGACAAGGAAGGACAGACACTACATAATGATCAAGGGATCAATCCAAGAAGAAGATATAACAATTGTAAATACTTATGCACTCAACATAGGAGCACCTCAATACATGAGGCAAATGCTAACAGCCATAAAAGGGGAAATCGACAGTAACACATTCATAGTAGGGGACTTTAACACCCCACTTTCACCAATGGACAGATCATCCAAAATGAAAATAAATAAGGAAACACAAGCTTTAAATGATATATTAAACAAGATGGACTTAATTGATATTTATAGGACATTCCATCTAAAAACAACAGAATACACTTTCTTCTCAAGTGCTCATGGAATATTCTCCAGGATAGATCATATCTTGGGTCACAAATCAAGCCTTAGTAAATTTAAGAAAATTGAAATCGTATCAAGTATCTTTTCCGACCACAGCACTATGAGACTAGATATCAATTACAGGAAAAAATCTGTAAAAAATACAAACACATGGAGGCTAAACAATATGCTACTAACTAACCCAGAGATCACTGAAGAAATCAAAGAGGAAATCAAAAACAACCTAGAAACAAATGACAATGAACACACGATGACCCAAAACCTATGAGATGCAGCAACAGCAGTTCTAAGAGGGAAGTTTTTAGCAATATAATCCTACCTCACGAAACAAGAAAAATCTCAAATAAACAACCTAACCTTACACCTAAATCAATTAGAGAAAGAAGAAGAACAAAAATCCCCCCAAAGTTAGCAGAAGGAAAGAAATCATAAAGATCAGATCAGAAATAAATGAAAAAGAAATGAAGGAAACAATAGCAAAGGTCAATAAAACTAAAAGCTGGTTCTTTGAGAAGATAAACAAAATTGATAAGCCGTTAGCCAGACTAAGAAAAAAAGGGAGAAGACTCAAATTAACAGAATTAGAAATGAAAAAGGGGAAGTAACAACTGACACTGCAGAAATACAGAGGATCATGAGAGATTACTCCAAGCAACTACATGCCGATAAATTGGACAACCTGGAAGAAATGGACAAATTCTTAGAAAAGCACAACCTTCCGAGACTGAACCAGGAAGAAATAGAAAATATAAACAGACCAATCACAAGCACTGAAATTGAAACTGTGATTAAAAATATTCCAACAAACAATAGCCCAGGACCAGATGGCTTCACAGGCGAATTCTATGAAACATTTAGTGAAGAGCTAACACCTATCCTTCTCAAACTCCTGCAAAATATAACAGAGGAAGGAACACTCCCAAACTCATTCGATGAGGCCATGATCACCCTGATACCAAAACCAGACAAAAATGTCACAAAGAAAGAAAATTACAGGCCAATATCACTGATGAACATAGATGCAAAAATCCTCAACAAAATACTAACAAACAGAGTCCAACAGCAATTAAAGGATCATACACCATGATCAAGTGGGGTTTATCCCAGGAATGCAAGGATTCTCCAATATCACTGATGAACATAGATGCAAAAATCCTCAACAAAATACTAACAAACAGAGTCCAACAGCAATTAAAGGATCATACACCATGATCAAGTGGGGTTTATCCCAGGAATGCAAGGATTCTTCAGTATACGCAGATCAATCAATGTGATACACCATATTAACAAACTGAAGGAGAAAAACCATATGATTATCTCAATAGATGCAGAAAAGCTTTTGACAAAATTCAACACCCATTTATGATAAAAACTCTCCAGAAAGTAGGCACAGAGGGGACTTACCTCAACATAATAAAGGCCATATATGACAAACCACAGCCAACATCGTTCTCAATGGTGAAAAACTGAAGCCATTTCCTCTAAGATGAGGAACAAGACAAGGTTGTCCACTCTCACCACTGTTATTCAACATAGTGTTGGAAGTCTTAGCCACAGCAATCAGAGAAGAAAAAGAAATAAAAGGAATCCAAATTGGAAAAGAAGTAAAGCTGTCACTGTTTGCAGTGACATGATACTATACATAGAGAATCCTAAAGATGCTACCAGAAAAATACTAGAGCTAATCAATGAATCTGTAAAGTAGCAGGATACAAAATTAATGCACAGAAATCTCTTGCATTCCTATACACTAATGATGAAAAATCCGAAAGAGAAATTAAGGAAACACTCCCATTTACCATTGCAACAAAAAGAACAAAATACCTAGGAATAAGCCTACCTATGGAGACAAAAGACGTGTATGCAGAAAACTATAAGACACTGATGAAAGAAATTAAAGATGATACAAACAGATGGAGAGATATACCATGTTCTTGGATTGGAAGAATCAACATTGTGAAAATGACTCTACTACCCAAAGCAATCTACAGATTCAATGCAATCCCTATCAAACGACCAATGGCATTTTTCACAGAACTAGAACAAAATATTTCACAATTTGTATGGAAACACAAAAGACCACGAATAGCCAAAGCAATCTTGAGAAAGAAAAATGGAGCTGGAGGAATCAGGCTTCTGGACTTCAGACTATGCTACAAAGCTACAGTAATCAAGACAGTATTGTACTGGCACAAAACAGAAATATAGATCAATAGAACAGAATAGAAAGCCCAGAGATAAACCCACACACCTATGGTCACTATTTTTGATAAAGGAGGCAAGAATATAGATGGAAAAAAGACGCCCTCTTCAATAAGTGGTGCTGGGAAAACTGGACAGCTACATGTAAAAGAATGAAACTGGAACACTCCCTAACACCACACACAAAAATAAACTCAAAATGGTTTAAAGATCTAAATGTAAGGCCAGACTCTGTTAAAACTCTTAGAAGAAAACATAGGCAGAACACTCTATGACATAAATCACAGCAAGATCCTTTTTGACCCACCTAGAGAAATGGAAATAAAAACAAAAATAAACAAATGGGACCTAATGAAAGTTAAAAGCTTTTGCACAGCAAAGGAAAACATAAACAAGATGAAAACGCTCATAACCCTCAGAATGGGAGAAAATATTTGCAAATGAAGCAACTGACAAAGGATTAATCGCCAACATTTACAAGTAACTCATGTAGCTCAATATCAAAAAAACAAACAACCCAATCCAAAAATGGGCATAAGACCTAAATAGACATTATTCCAAAGAAGATATACAGATTACCAACAAACACATGAAAGGATGCTCAACATCACTAATCATTAGAGAAATGCAAATCAAAACTACAATGAGGTATCACCTCACACCAGTCTCATCAAAAAATCTACAAACAATAAATGCTGGAGAGGGTGTGGCGAAAAGGGAACCCTCTTCCACTGTGGGTAGGAATTTAAATTGTTACAGCCACTATGGAGAACAGTATGGAGGTTCCTCAAAAAACTAAATATAGAACTACCATGCAACCCAGCAATCCCACTACTGGGCACATACCCTAAGAAAACCATAATTCAAAAAGAGTCGTGTACCCCAATGTTCATTGCAGCTCTATTTACAATAGCCAGAACATGGAAGCAACTTAAGTGTCCACCGACAGATGAATGGATAAAGAAGATGAGGCACATGTATACAGTGGAATATGAGCCCGAAAGAGAAACGAAATTGAGTTATTTGTAGTAAGGTGGATGGACCTACAGACTGTCATACAGAGTGAAGTAAGTCAGAAAGGGAAAAACAAACACCATATGCTAACACATATATATGGAATGTAAAAAAAAAAAATTGGTTCTGAAGAACCTAGGGGCAGGACAGGAATAAAGACACAGACGTAGAGAATGGACTTGAAGACATGGGGAGGGAGAAGGGCAAGCTGGGACGAAGTGAGAGAGTGGCATGGACATATATACACTACCAAATGTAAAACAGAGAGCTAGTGGGAAGCAGCCACATAGCACAAGGAGATCAGGTCAGTGCTTTGTGACCACCTAGAGGGGTGGGATAGGGAGGGTGGGAGGGAGACGCAAGAGGGAGGGGATATGGGGATAAATGTATGCATATAGCTGATTCACTTTGTTATACAGCAGAAACTAACACACCATTATAAAGCCAAGTGAGAATAGGGTACTCGCCCCAGGATCCATCTCTGTGGGCAGTCAGACAGCTCCCGTGCCCTCCCTGCCCGCTTCCTTCCCACTCACCCCCACGAGGCACTGCAGGGTCATCATCCTAACCCAGAGAGCAGGCTCGCCCAGGTCACTGCCGGGAGGAAGGCACATGCCTCACCTCCCAAGTCAGACACAGCCAGATAGATGCAGCCACCATTGTGTCCCAAAGGCCCTCGGGGGCTGGCGGAGGCCCTTCACGACAGCTGCTACAGTGCAGCCCATCCGGAAGGGCTCATTTTGCTGAATGCTTAACCCTTCTGAGGACCCTCGGGTCTGATGGATGCCATACCCTACTGAGAGAGATACTCGAGAGGAGAGGGTGAGCCAGGGCACCCCAGAGAAACCCCGCTTTCCCCCACTCGCTTCTGCTTCCCGGCGCTGGGAAGGTAGGAGACCAACATTCCCCAGAGGGAGAGGCCATGAGCCTACTGAGTTTTAGGAATCTAAGAATGAACACACCCACACACCTACCATATGCCCCCAAGCAAGAAAAGGGCCTCGCTGAGTCCCAGTGGCTTGGGTGAAGACCTCCCTGAGGCCAAAGGGAGAGGCTGCTGTGGGTGTGCAGCGCCCTGACCCAGCTTCTCATGGGTTCCCAGGAGATGAACAAAAGGCTCACACAGCCATCTGAGGCGTCAGGTGGCAGCTGCCTCTGACCAGGGGCCATTCATGAACTCCCGCTCAGTCACTCAGCCGCCCAGGCAGCCTGGGGGTGCTGGCAGCTGAGGAGAGACTTTCACCCAAAGACAGGTCTGGGTTTCCCTGGAGAAAAAGAAACCTGACTTCCTGGGGCATTCTCTTGGCAGGCTCACCCAACTAAACAGAGTTGTTAGATCTGTAGTACAGGGGCCACGGCCTGCTGTGCTGGAAGCACCTCCAGCATCGGGGTGCTGCCTCTGCCCCAGGTGCCACCTTAGCAAGAGAGACCCGCAGGGGTCCTGGCTCTACCGGCCGACTGGCCACCCCCTGACAACATGTCGGATCCTTCCTCTACCTGGAGCGCCTCTCCTGCCTGCCTGCCTTCTGATTCAGGCCCAGTGCCCAGGATTCCTGCTCCCCTCCCTCTGCCCTGCTCCACGCCCTGGACGTGGAGTTTAACAGTTTTTTAATCAATTTAGTTTCTCACATTAGCAAGCAATATTGATTAATTAACTCACTTCTTTTTCACAACCCACCCTATAAGTAGATACTATGATCAATGCCATTGCACACACGAAGAAACTGAGGCACAGAGAGACTAAGTAACTTGCCTAAGGTCACTCAGCTCGTAAGTGACAGAGCCAGGATTAGAACCTAGGCAGCCTGACTTCCGAATCCATATACTTAACTGTCAGGCAATTATACCTCCCTGTTCTAGGGAGGACGCCCTCAGGCAGAAGGACTTGGCACCTCAGGGTGCCAGATTCTAGTGCCTGACCCCCCAGCATTACAAGTCCAGCAACCTGATTTTGGCAATGCTCTGAAAGTTGACCAGACTTTGGAGGAACCGACTCAGACTACCCAGGCTCACAGGAGGTTTATGTACAAACCAAAATTCACTCCACTAATCAAATCTAAGAACTAGATATACAAGAAAAAACAAGAACAGAAAGAGAAAAAGATGGAGAGGGGAGGAGGAAGGAGAGCAAGAGGGAAAAAAGAGAGAGAGAAGGAAAGGAAGGAAGAAATGGAGGGAGGGAGGGAGCCAGAGCAGTTATGCTCCATGGTCGGTGCTGGTATCCCTGTAAGCAAATCCAATAGGGAGACCCAATTATTAACAGAACATCACTTCCTGGGTTGAAGTCAAAGCCAAGAGAAATTGGGAGGGTATGGGGGAGGCTGTCACCCAGAACTGTGCTGAGGCCTCATGAAATATCCTTCCCCCACAAGAGACAACACCTTTCCAGGACCTGAAAACACCCTGGCAGATTCCAGCCTCTCTCCCTTGGAAGGTCCTCGATAAACACTGCCAAGTTCTTGTCCTGTGAGTTACCTTTTTCAAGGCTCCAGGCCCACCCTCCCTTCTGGATAACTGATGTTCTTCCAGAGACCACATGATTCTATTGCAGACCTGTCACCTCCTCCATGGTAGGACTTCCCCCGAACATACTGCCAAGTCACCTTGATTGGAGTTCAGGTTTTCCAAAAACACCTCTGTCATCCTCTGGAATAACATCTACAGATGATTTCTTTCATTCATATTGTGTGAATTTTACTCTGTAACTCTTAAAGGACTACCTTAGTTCCAATTATTGGGGTTGGGGGGGGACAGCCTCTCTCTCAGGTGTGAACAGTTTATTGGTTCAGTCAGTAAAGGTACTATTTACAGAGCCAGACAGGCTCTAGCCACAAGGAGGTATTTTCCATGTCTTAATTACACACTAACTGTAATGGTTACAAACACCAAAGCAACCCATTGAAAAGTGCAGATGCTTAATGATACGGGGTCAGGTAGAAGCAAGTGACGGGCTATTGTTTTTCACTAATCTGATCTATCAGTTCAGTCAAAACAAGGCGCTGGCATCAGACACAAACACTGCTAATGATTAATCATCAGAAATATCAATATTTGGATTGAATTTCCTACACTCTTCTGGAAATGCAGACATCTGAACTCCCCAGGGCACATGTATATTTTGACCAATTATTTTAACAAGCTCAAAGCAGATCATCATGGCAAAAACATGTAAACAACTGCTCTCTGGTCAGAGAAAACAGATATTGGGCCATTTTCCTTGTGGAGAGAGTAGAGCTGCCCCATAAAATATAGGATGCCCAGTTAAATTTAAATTTCAGATAAGTACCAAATAATGTAATATTTGGGACATATTCATATTTTTAAAAGTTTTCTTTATCTGGAATTCAAATTTAACTGGATGCCCTATATTTTTATTTGCCAAATCTGACTACCCTATATAGGAGTGAAAGAGAAAATTTTTAATTCACACTTCTTAATAAGTTACATATAAAACACAGCTGCAGGGCTTCCCTGGTGGCGCAGTGGTTGAGAGTCCGCCTGCCGATGCAGGGGACACAGGTTTGTGCCCCGGTCTGGGAAGATCCCACATGCCACAGAGCGGCCGGGCCCGTGAGCCATGGCCGCTGAACCTGCGCGTCCGGAGCCTGTGCTCCACAACGGGAGAGGCCACAACAGTGAGAGGCCTGCGTACCGCAAAAAAAAAAAAAAGAAATTCCCCTTCATTTCCGCTAAGCAAGTTGCCTGGCTGCTTTTTGTCTTTCTAATTTCCTGACCCACAATCTTTTGGGAGGAAATAACATGGGCAGCAGATTGGGAGGGATACTTACACACATGTCTTTAATGGCTACTGGATATCTATAAACAAGACACATCCCATATTAAAATGATCTACCCCAAGAAGCACAGAGGTGCCAGGCCTGGTATCCTGCTTCCATCTTTAATAACTCTCTCCCCTCTCCATCTCCCCATCCTCTCCCCTTCCTCACTCAACTACACCCAGAGGATACAAGATATCAACCTTACTCAGAGATGGAATGACCCATTCAGAATTACTCCCTCCATTCAACAAACAGTTACTGAGCCTGTGCTGACGCTGGGCTTGACTCTGGGGATTCAGGGATGATAGAAGGGGCCCCTGACCGCCTGAATTTTCCAGCTAGTAGCTTGGTATATGGATGGGGATGTATGTGGAGGTGGTGGGGTGCAGGTACAGACATGCAGGAGTGTGTATAAGCCATCACACGACAATGTGATAAATGTGGTTATGGAGATGAATCCAAAGTACCATGCTGGGAGAAGCAAAGAAAGGCAAAGTAAGGGAAGGCTCCACAGGAGAGGAGCTAGAGCTTAGAGGGTGAGTAGCAATTCACCAGGGAGCTGCGGGCTCAGCAAACAACACCAAGGGGGCTGCCTGGGCTGAAACACTCTCTTGGACGTGGTTATCAGGTGAGGGCATCAGTACCAGGAATCAGGGGTTAGTGACTGGGGCCGACTCCAGAAGACAGATATGGTGGGGTGCAGGCACACTGGACCCAGCACAGGAAGGCCTGGAACCCTCACCCAGAGCCACAACTTAGAGCAATGACACCTCAGCCACTTACACCAATCATCTGAGCTGGGGCAGCTCGTACAAAATGTGTTCCACAAACGTTCACTGAATGAATGAGCATTCCCATCTATAAAATGGGATTGATAATATTTACTCCAACTATCCCATAGGATTATTTGAGAGGGTGAATTGAGGCCAGTGAGATGGAAAACCCTCTAAACAGTAAAACACGATCCCAATATAAGAATTATTAAGTGAACTGATCTTGTTGGTTTCCAGAGACAAAAACCATCTGAGGAAGCAATTGGTGAAGTACAGCGACTTCTCCAGCTGGCAAGGGAGCAGCTCTAATTAAGGAAATCCCTTCTCTCCAGACTATTATGACTACTATTAGAGAAATCTTTTACATGGGTGAGTGGAACAAATTGAGAAAGACTTTAAGTGATAAGAAACAGTAACAGGATTGGGTATATAAACAGTCAGGGTGGTGGGGAGACAAAAGAACTATCCTATCTCAGCCTTCCACTTGAGAGTTACTGATGGCCAAGTCTCGGCCCCTATTTTAGAGAAAAGGATACTGAGGCCCAGAGAGGGTACAGGGTCCTGGTGTTCACCTGGACCAAGTAATAATCATGACAGCTCACATTATTGAGTACAGCCCTATGATGGAGCACCCACATATATCAGGTCATTGGATCCACAGAGCAATCCTATGAGGTAGATACTATAATTATCTCCATTTTACAGATCAGAAAACGAACTCAAGCCAAGCAGCTTGTCCAGGGTCACAGTTAGTAAGTGAGGGTTAAGACTTGCAACTCCCTGTTGCCAGGGCAACCAGAAGTCCACGGGTAAAGAAATCTTTGTGGGAAGATATATATTGTTTCATTTATTTGAGGTGGAGGGGGAAGATGTGACTAAAATGGAGATTACTGATGTCATAGAGTATGGGAAAACCTATAATGATCTTTCTTACTTGGGAGTGAAAAAATGGGCAAGGGCTTGGGAGCTGATAAGCTATGGCTCAGTTGAAGCCAGGCCCTAGAGAAAGAAATGCAGTCAGAGGCGCCATAATGCCTGAGCCCTCCTGCTACCTCTCCCTCACTAGCTGACACCATCAATTCGAGGTTAATGCATGCCAGGGTTGGGAGCTAATTATTCCACCATTACAGACATAAATTTCCCCTGGAGAACGGCCAGAGATGGGATCTAGGGAAAAGGGGAAGAGGCTGGGAAAAGAAAGAGGCTGCCTGGCTCTTACAAATGGGAAAATAATATGGCATCAGCTGGAGTGGGTTCCCAACCACTGGAATACGCTTTGCAAAAATTTTTACAGTCTTTCCTGGTTTTGCTCCAAGCTATTTTCCTGGCTGGGGAGGACTTCCGGAGGTCATCAAACCCCCATCCCCACCTGTCAGTATCAGTGGTTCCTAAAAGAGCTTGTAGAAAACCCTTCAATTCCACAATTTATTTAATCCTAATCTGTGCCAAGCACTTAGATGCAGGGAAGGGGGAGGGAAATCAGCCACAATGATAAGTAACACAGTCCCTGAATTTCAGGAACTTTCAATACTAGGGAAGAAGAATGTGTATCCAATCAACTCCAGCACTATGGCTAGGGACAGGGAGATTCACTCCAACTAGGAGGTTCTGGGAAGGGAGAAGCGTTTGAGGTGTGTCTTAAAGGATGAGTAACCTTTAGAGAGGGGGGAATGGGAAAGAAAGAGTATTCCAGGTGATGGAAGCAGCAAAAGCAAAACTTTGGAGGGAGGAAAAGACGGAACACATCGGAATGGCTGGGATTTAGGGCGCAGCACGTTGAGAGTGAGCTTGCATTGGGAGTAAAGGCCAGGGAAGTCAGCTGGGAGAGACCATGGAGGGCCTGAAATGGCATATTATGGAATTTCAAACTTTCTGCTAGAGGCAATGGGGAGCCATTGATAACTTTTGAGGAAGGGAGTGACATAATCTGATCTGCATTTCGGAAAGAGGCCTGGGGTAGCGTATAGCAGACGGGAGCAAATGGAGACAAAGGCATCAAGGTGGAAGCTCCTGAAAGACTCCAATAGGAACAAGTAGGGATTTGAGTTAGTGTGTTGGCAACCTTGTCAAGGTGACTTTTGAGGTTAAGAGAGGGAGACACCCTTACAAATGGAGATTTCCCTTGCAAAGGTAAATGTTTCTTACAAAAGGGCCTACTTGGTCTTCCAGGTCCTTCACATCTGCTATTTCTCAGAAAATAACCAGCTTAAAACAATTAATATGCCTAACAGACATATTTTAGGGTGGCAAATTCTGCTCCCCTACAACATCAAAAGGCAAGTTTATTATTTTTAAATAACATACATGCTACAGACAAACTATTTGTGTCGGGGAGGGAACAACGTGTCAATGCCCACAGAAGCTCAGGAAGAGTAAGGGGCACTCACAGTTCCCTTCTGGGTGTTCTTGGACAGTTTTCTGTCCAAACAAGGATGACAGTTTTCTCTAAAAGCTAGAGTTACAGCAAAACCGGGAGAAGACGGGGAAGTTTCACTTTCAGTTGTGGGCATTTATTATTATTATAACCTCTTATTTTTAGATTATGAGTATACTTGAGGATGTGAAGTCACACAAGTTTAGAAATGAAAATGCTGCACCTCCAAATCAGGGATTCCCCTACCACCTCGTTTCTGAAAAAAATCACACCAGAGGAGAAGCTAGGAAAGTGTACAGAGGCACGTGAGCATGAACATGCAAGCGCACACACACAGGCATACCCCATGCCCCACGTCCAAGGAATGGTTTACACGTCTAGAGCTAACACAGCCACTCAAGAAGAGATGTATGTATATTCAAGGTGGGGGATTGAAGATGAAGGGCTCAGAACCCCATCCCACATGGACACAGAGTTCGAAGAGAGGAGAGAGGAAGGCCAGTAATAGAACAGGGAGCCTTCCGAAGCCAAGAGATCAGGGAGACACTAGGAGGAAGATCTGAAAACGGCATGGCAGAGGAAAAGGTGGAGGTCGCTTACCCTGGGTTCGAGAGTCTGGCTCTGGAAGGCTCTGGGGCTGGAGAGAGGCCGTCGTTAATCACACACCTTCCATTCACCCTGTGACTCAGCTAGGTAGATGCTTTGTGTATTTCTTTTTTGTTTGTTTTTTGGCCAAGCCGTGCAGCTTGCAGGATCTTAGTTCCCCGAACCAGGGATCAGACCCAGGTCCTCTGCAGTGGAAGTGCAGAGCCCTAACCACTGGACCGCCAGGGAATTCCCGCTGTGTGTATTTGTGACCCTCAAAATAACCCCCTGACACAGACATAAGTATCCCCTTTTGCAAGTGAGAAAAACGAGGTTCAGAGGCCGCAGGGAAGTGACTTGTCCCAGGTCACATGGGCAGGAAGGGGCAGAGTTGGGATTCACTCCACTTCCAAAAACTCATGTTCTTTTCTTTCCACCTGTGTTTCTCAAGAGGGCACTGTTGACATTTTAGGTTGGGCGGTTCTTTCGTTGGGGTGGGGCTGCCTAGGCATCGTAGGGTGTATAGGAACGTCCCTGGCCTCTTCCTGGTAGGCGCCAGCATCACCTGCCCCTCCCCACCCAAGCTGTGACAGTGTCTCCAGACATTGATTTTGCCACTTGTCCAACTGTGGACAAAACTGCTCCATACCATGCCATCTCCCCCAGCAAAGGCTTTCATGGTCCCCATCCACACCATGTGCAGAGCGAATGACCCTCCACTCCCAAGCCTGCACACTTCCTCAGCTCCACCATGTCTGCACATCAAGCCAGCTCCATCAGGCTGGCTCAGTCAACACCATCACACCAGGGCACTTCCCTTCTCTGAAAACAACGGGGCTGGCGGCCTTGACCAAGGGTGTACATGAGACTCACCTGGGAAGTTGGTGTATTGCTTTGTTTCTTTTGTGTTTATTTTTGGTTTTCAAAGTAAAGATACCCTTGTCCTACCTCAACTCTACTGGGGCCCAGGGCTGCATGCTCCTGGTAAGAACACCAGGCCTGAATCCTTCCTAGGGCTCGTCTCAACCCCACCCTTCATCCATGAGTTCATTTTGATTCAGTCCCCACCTCCCAATCACTTTTCAGTCCCTCCTGTGTGCCAGATGCTCTGTTAGGGACTGGGGTTCAGACAGGGCTTCTGGCCCAGGTTGAGGAACAGGGGATGACACACCACGGTCCAGCGCAGAACCTGCTAAAAGACAGCTTTGCCTAGGGAGCTATGGAGCATAAAGAAGGGGGTGGCTGGGTGCTGCGTGCGTCGTGGCCGGGGGCAGGAGAGCAGGAGGGTGTGTGAATGTGTGTAGGGACGGTGGAATATGTATATGTGCGAGTGGGGGTATCTGGAAGGAAATATATGTGTGTGTACATGTGTAGGGGAAGGGATTATGGATACATATGTATTTTATATATATACTTAGTGTATATGTGTGTGTGTGTATATGTGAATAGTGTTTGTGGTGTATGTGCGTGTGTGTCTTTGTGTGTGCATGTTGTGTGTGTGTATGGAAAATAAATGTATATGTCTGTGTACAGAGTATCCGTGTGTGTGTGTGTGTGTGTGTGTGTGTGTGTGTGTGTGTGCGTGCGCGCACATGTAAGGGGTCAGGGAGAGGGAAGACCTCCTGGAAAGACCAGCACTGGGTCTGGCTCCTGAAGAATGAGGAGCAATTCAGTGGGGAGAGCGGGGTGGGTGTTCCAGGAAGAGGGAACAGGGTGTGCAAAGCCCAGAGGCGTGACTGAACGTGGCATGTTTGGGGTGCAGTGGCAGCAGAACAGAGAGGGGGAGAAGGGGAGAAGGTTGGGGTCACATCAGAATGACCTTCCTGGAGATCTCAGCACCTCGTTAAGTTCTAGGCAGGTGCCCCAGCCTTTTGGAGAGATGCCATCAGCAACAGGCTGGCACCTCTGGGAAGGCCCAGGAGAAGGTCTGGCAAGGCCACATCCATGGTCACACCTGAACTGGCTGCACGAATGTTTACAAAGCACATGCATACTACAGGGATTAGAAAGCCGCGTTCTAAGGCTGAGCTTGGAGTGACACGTCTATAACATTCAGGGGTGGAAGACGGGCTGGAAGCAAGCCAGGAACCCGTGGCAAAAATGGGCTGGGTTGATTTCTCTAACCTCGGAGGACTGGTCTTCAAGGCACCACTAGAATTAGCTCTTCTGTGCAAGCCTTGCCTCTCTGCCAGATCACCTCCCTGCCTGCTACCCACCTGCACTCCCCCACCCCCAGCCAAGCGTCTCTAACCTCTATTCTCAAGCATGAGGAAATTCAACACGACCCCACCAGTACAGCCCTTACAGTACAGCCTCTTGCTCCAGGTTCCAACTAGGGCAGACCTCCTTAGCCTAGGAATTCCCCCTTTTCAATATGAAAGAGGGGATGCTGAGCAGGACGCTGGGAAGGGAGTTCAGTCAAGGGAATGCGCAGTGGGAGTCCGGAGGCTGAGACCACCTCACGTGGCCCACTTCAGCTCAGCCCCAGCCAGGCCTGGCGGAGGGGACGTGGACTTGGCAGTCAGTCTCTCTCTGGCTGTGTGTCCTTGGGCAAGGACCACAGTTCTCTGTTTCCTAGAATGCCAACAGCATTCAGTAGCTGTGGTTCATTGAACAAATTTGTATACCTCCTCTGTGCCAGGTACTGGAATATATCAGGGAACAAAACAGACGAAGGGCCTTGCCTATGTGGAGCGTGCATTCTATGGGGAGGAGCCCAAGGGATGATAAACAATAAACACAGTAAATGACTGAATTACGGAAGGTGGTAGAAGGGGATAAGATATGAAGAAAAAGGAAAGAGCAGGGTAGGGGGCTGGAAAGGCTAGGAAGGTGAATATGAAATATGGCTGACTGGGCAGAAGCAGTTGGGAAGACACTGACATAAACCAGGCAGGGGACAGTGCAGCTGAGACCAGAAGTGGGTATCTGATGATTCCACGGGAATGGCTGTGTCTGGCCCTCAGAACATTCTGAATAGTTCAGCATAGTGTTCACCATTCTAACTGGTTGGACAGGCTCCCAGCCTGACTCAGTGTCTCAGGGACAGGATCCAGATCTCCCAGGGCTCGCTCTGCCCACTGGGACCTGTTCAGTGTCTCCAGCCACCCCGTAACCCTCCTGGAGACTGTTGTCCCAGTCTTTTCCCTGCATTACCCACCAGGGACAAAGTGCCCAACTAACGTGGCCCCAACTTTACGTTGTGTCCTCCCCAGTATCTCGAGGCCCCTGGCCAAAGCAAACAAGCCTCAGAGATCATCTGATTTACATCTGAGGGGCAGACAGGGAAGTGACTGGCCCAGGTCAGACTCCTTCATTCAGGCCCACTTCAGTGCCTGCCTGGACCACTGCCCTGGTTTCCTAGCTGAGATCCCTACCATTAGGTTCTCCAACTCAGTCTTTCCACAGAGCAGCTGCCAGAGTGATCTTTCTACAACATAAATTTGATCATGTCACTTCCCTGTTTTCACTCCCTAGTTCCCATAAAATAAAGTCCCAACTCCTGGGCATGGCATTCAGAGGTGACCATGAGGCACCCCGCCTACTCTCCAACCTTGCCCACACCACACTAGTGTCAAGTCCCCATGCCTCTACTCACACTGTTCCCTCCACTGGGAATGCCCTTCTTCCCTCTGACACCTTCTCACCTTTCAAGATTGAGCTCAAGTATCACCTCTTCTATAAACTTCCCCGAATCTCAGCTCTCATTCCAGATAGGATCAAGCAACACTTCTTGACTCACGCCCCATTGTTACCTTCACTTCTATCACTCAAACTTCTGAACCTCTATTTGAGTTGAGCTGGGTACCATTTTAGTTTTCAGTCATCAAATATACTGTCCTAAGGTTTTTGTGCTACTGCATTTTCTTAAGAAATCATGCACTTCTCAGTTCTCAGGTGTTGGTGTTTCACAGAATCATAGTTTTTAGACAGCATCAGGATGAAGTTGTTGTAAAAGGTACAACAATTGTAACTGGCAAACTGCAACCTGTGGGCCAAATCTTGCCCACTGCTTGGTTTTTATAAATAAAGTTTTATTGGAACACAGCCATGAGCATTTGTGTATGTATTGTCTGTGACTTATTTTGCATTACAACAGCAGAGTTAAGAGAGACCACAAGGCCCACAAAGCTGAAAATATTTACTATCTGTCCCTTTTCAGAAAACGTTTGCTGACCTGGATGCTCATAAGGGCAAGGACCGTGTCTGGTTTGCACCTGGAATATAAGAGGCACCTGACAAATACTTTTGAGTGAATGAATGATACACACACTCCAGGATGATGGTGGAAGCTAAGGCAGAGCACTGGGTGTGGGTTTTGGGGAAGGAGCTGGAGGGTTTGGAGGGGGGTGCTATGAAAGGAGGGACTGTGGATTAGCCCAGCATTATGTTTTCCTCTCTGATGAGAGAAGAATGTTGCTTAGCCTCAAAAAGGAGATCTATGTCCAATGAAGGGAGGAACACCTCCTCCCACCCAAGCTGGTTTGGGTTTGTAATGACCTTGGGTGGGACAGCTTTGAGAGCCTCGGGGTGAAGGCCAGCTGCCCCCGGCTAGGACCACACTACTATAACAACTCCAGCAAGCAGTCCTGAGGGCCCAAGCAAGGGGTCATCCATGGAATATAGGGGAGAAGTGACAACCCTGAGACTGTATCCTCAGGGAGGCGAGGAAGGGGTTAAGAAAAGAAATAAGGAAAGTTGATTGGAAGGCCTTGGGGAACAAATCTAATGGGAATTTATATTAAAGAAAGAGGGAACAGTTGTTGATTTGGTGGGGAGAGTCGCAGAAATGAATTCAGTTTTCAAACGCTTGATTTCAAAGGAACCCCATCACCGCAAGTGGGCAGAGCTCCAGGCACATGCTTGGGTTCATGACTCATCACCAGTCTGGAGATGAGGTCAGCAAATTGCAGGCCCTGGGTCAAATCCTGCCCAGCGCCTGTTTTTGTAAATAAGGTTTCATTGGAACGTCACCTCACCCATTCATTTCCCTAATACCTGTGACTGTTTCTGTGCCACAACATCAGGGTTGAGTAGTCACAGCATGGCTCAAAGCCTTAAATAACGTAAAACCTGACCCTTCACAGAAAACATTTGCTGACTTCTGACCTGGAACCTAGCAAGGGGCCCAACCCAATCGAGGAATGTGAAATAATTGAAAGCAAGCAGGAAGATGTGGTCATTGAGAGAATGACCAGAGGTCAGACAGTCTGGTCACCATGTTCAAGGCAAAAGAATGAATTAAGCAAATATGAGGTCAGAATGTTCCTGAAGTTTAAGACCAAAATGGATACCAGTGGAAAACAGAGCGGGGCCGTGTATTTAAGGTGGTGGCCAGGGAATCCCCAAGGCCGAGTCTGGTCTCCAGTCAATGTGGTCCACACAGATGACCCTTTAGGATCTAGGTAGCAGCAACATGGACAGCTCTGATGCCTTCCTTTGTCCTCGGATCTGGGTGGCCTCCAGGTTGGCTCCACCTGGCTTGGCAAATGCCCTCTAACTTAAAGTGGTCTCAGTTCTAGCCAACCAGGACCCACAGCACATCTCAAATTTGGTCCCCAGAGGAAGTCTGGGTCATCAGGAAAAAGGTCTCGGTCAGCTGGGAGGGGTTTGAGCAGAGCTGCAGATGTGTAGGCCCAGGCCCCAGACCTACACCTGGAGACATAGGTCTGCAGAGGAGACTCAGGAAGGGAGACAGACAGCATGAGACAGGAGAACAAGGAGAAAACAGAGGAAAGAAAACCTAAGGAGACAGTGGAGAGAAAGAGACATTGCTTGGGAGAAAAAGGCTGGATCTAGTTTTCCTCCTGAATAAAATAAGCCATGCTGGACAGGCTCAGTAAGGTGACAGAGAACAAATTCTTTTCTCCCTTCATTAATTCATTCAGCACCTACTGAGTATCTGGTTCTATGCTGGGCATTAAAGGTTAAGAGTTTCTCTAGAAGCTCATAGTCTGGTGTGGGGGCCAGGCAAGAATACAAGCGATGAATTCTTTGGTTTATGGTGTGGTACCTGCTATGAGAGAGGTCAGCACAGAGGGTGGGGAGAAAACCAGGTAGAACAGGAGGGACTCTGAGGGACCTGTTGGGGTTGGCCTGATGGGTAGGAGGGAGAAGACAAAGGATGCTCCAGGCAGGGGAACAGTATGTGCAAAGATGGATGAGGGAAGGAAGGGGAGAGAGAAAGAGTGCAAGAGACCTCCTGGGGGCATCTGGATGTCTGTAAGCCAGTCAGTGTGGAAGGACAATTGCAGAATAAGGGAGTGATGGAGGGTGAGTTTCTTGGAGGCCAGATCCTGAAGGCATTTGAATGCTATGCCAAAAGGGCTTTTTGTTTTTGTTTTTAACTTTTTATTTTATATTGGAGTATAGCCGATTAACAATGCTGTGATAGTTTCAGGTGCAGAGCTTTATCTAGAAAAAAATCCACTGAAGGATTTTTAAGCAGGGAAGACATCTGATTGTAATAGAATTTCAGAAAGCGTATTGACAAGAGGGAATTGACAAGAGGTTGGAGGAGGGAAGCTGGAATGGGGCAGCACCCCTTCCTTTAGGGGCTCCCTCTAGCATCACCTCCTCAGAGAGGCCTTCCTTGATCACCCCATATAAAATAGAACCCTTACCACCCCCATCCCCTCTAGCATCTACATACGGGTTTATTTATTTTCTGTTTGTGCCCCCCTCATTAGAACAGAAGTTCCATGAAAGCAAGGACTTTGCCCTGTTTGTTCACAGCTGCATCCCCAACACCTAGAAGAGCATCTGACACATTGTGGGCTCTCAAATTCTGTTGGAAGGATGAAGGGAAAGTAATAAAAGTCCTATCTTTCTAAGAATTAGGAAACTTAGCTGTGGGCCTGTTTTTATCTGAAGCAGTGAGCTGACTAGACCTGGGCTGGCCTTGAGGGTAGTAATGAGCTGCTCTGCAGGTCACTGAAGTAAATCACAAGCATGTGAGATCTGTATCCCAAGGCCTCAGACTTGCTCTGGCAAAACTCTGAGAACCAGGTCCTGCAAAGATCCCTTCCAGGTATGCTGATCCTAGTGCTTCAGGCTGGGAGGCTTCTGGCACTAGGCAGGGAGGGTGCCACTGGCCACTCAGGGTCTTGGGTCTGAAATGACAGCTTAAAAATGTTTATTAAGCACCACCTGTGTGCCAGGCATAGGGCAAGGTATTCTACATATGCTAATGCCACAAAGTAGGGACTGTTATCCCCATTTTACAGATGAAAAACTAAAGCTCAAAATGATTAGATGATTGACCAAGATCACAGAGTAGGAAGTGTCGGAGCCAAGATATAGGAATCCAGGTTTGACTCCAATACCTGGGTTCTGTTCTACAAAGCCATGTAAACTGAAACTTCTAATCCCAAACCAGACCCAGTGCCCCAAACTCTGCTGGCCTCACCCCAGAGACTTTTCATCCCCTTGTGATAAACGGACCCTCAAACCTTTCTCAACCAGAGGAACTCCTCATGACTTCCGGGGAAGATGCCAGGGATCCAGGGTGGGCAGGAGCAAGTTGGTAAACGAAATAGAGTTGCCAGATAGAAAAAAACTTTTCCTCTATCCTCTTATGTTAGTGTTTGGGGGCCTGTGAATTAAACTGACGAAAGACAGATTAACAAGAGAAAAGACAGATTTTTTTAAATTCACATACAGATGGGAGTTCACAAAGAAATAGGACTCAAAGAGGCAGTTAGAACTGGGGGTTTATATAACATCTTAATGGGGAAGGGGAGGGGGAGAAGGGCATTTACAGAAAAAGAGTGACTTCTTAGAAGTGTGTAGGACAGGGAGAAGAGGCACTTATGGGAAAACAAATGACTTTTAGGAAAGATAAATGGCCCTTAGGAGAATAGATGGGAGACATAATAGTTTTTATAACAATGCCTGTTTAGGTGTGATGTGGAAACTTCTTATCTCTGGCGAAAAGAATTAATCTCCCTGGTTGTTCTGAGGGAAGGGTTTTAGGATAATTACGTTTTTTGAATTGTTTTGGGAAGGAATGCTTTTAGGCAGATAAGACATTTTTTATCAGGAGCCCAAATGCCTTCTGCTGAAAACAACTTTTATGCCACTGTGCCATATTCTGGGCCCCTTTACAGCAATGAGAGGCCCCACTGGGCTCTGGAACATGGGCAACGTTGCAGGGAATGCAGATGAATATTTGGGTTCAAGGACCCCCAGAAACTGACCAGGGAATCATTTTGACAAACAAAGATAATGTACTATATATATAGCCTGAGCCTCTGGCAATGACATTAAGGTTTTGTTTTTGTTTTCTTGGTTTCATCTTTGGCGTGGAGGGAATATGGTAAGGCTGGGGGCACTGGGCATGAGCTCTTTACCATAAAGTGATGGCAGAGGCTTGGTGAGACAGCTTGCCCTCTTCTGGCTCTGAAGCTCCATTGCCATGGCACACACTGTCTGCAACAGATCTTTCCTCCAGCCACTTTCCCAGGGGGAGCAGCTTCCCAGGGCGCACAGTAACGGGCGTGGATGGTCTACCCCCACTGGGACTGCTTCCTGGTCAGGCCAGTCCACCTTTCTCCACCTGCCCTATAGCCAACAGTGCCAGTGATTGTGTTTGTGGCTTGGGAGTGATTTCTAAGGTCTTTAATGCTCTCAACTTCTGGCACAGTCTTCTAAAGGTGTCGGTGACCTAGCCACTCAGAAGAAAAGGCTGATTGAGGGAACAAGAACAAAGAAGCCAGGGGTGGAGAGAGGGAGTGGAACATCCCCCCGGCTTCTGGGATTATTGGACAATGGGAGTCTGGCTGAACCCCAGGAGATGTGAAGGATCAAAGTCAAAGCTAGTGTGTATGTTACTGCAGATATTACAGTTTCCAAGAGTTGAGATGGGGAGGTGACTGAGGAGGCGTGAGGCCAGCCCTCAGCTTCTCCAGTCCGAACTCATTTCCCTGGACCAGGCGCTCCCACAGATATCCTCCCAGCCCCCACACTGCCTCCTGTGCCCTCCCAACTCCTTCCCATCCTCTGGGGATCGGCTTAAATGTCAAACTCTCAAAGGGACATTTCCTCCTTAATCCCTATTATTCCAGCCTGTTTATTTCCTTCACAGCTTTTATCACAAGCTGTAGTGAATGTGTTCCTTTACTTCTTTATTGTCTGTCTCCATCTCTAAGCTGTGAGCTTTAAGAGAGGAAGGAGCAGGTGTGATTGAGTCAGCAAGCAATATTCCGCCTGCACTCAGCACAGTGCCTGGCACAGGCTTAGCAGGTATTGAGTAATACCAAATCAATGAGTGAATGAGATGGGAGCTCTACCTGACAGCAGTAGTCTTCAAAGTTTAGAATGAGTAAGAATTACCTGGGGAGCTTATAAAAATTCAGATTCCTTGGCCTTATTTCTTGAGATTCCAATTTAGCAGATCTGGGGAGAGGCCCCGGGAAGGTGTGTTTTTAACCCCCGTTAAAACGTGTTGTAATCACCCCTGGTGATTCTGACACAGGAACCACTGATACAGGAACCACCGTCTCGGATTCAAGCTTTGTCTCCACTGCAGAGACAATGCCGAGAAAGGAACTTTCACCACTTGCCTTTTTGCTTTTTTCCAGTCCTTTAAGCATATAAAGTCTGAAAGCTTATGCCTTGGCGATGAAGGGTGTTGCAGGGAGAGGGTGAAAGGGTGAAAGAAGAAGGTATGTACTTATGATTATTAGAAATTAGAAGTAAACACTAAAGCTGATAATACATTGCTGTTACCCAGTATACAGGTGCCATTGTTTGCATTCATTCATTGGCTCAGCAGACTTTTCGAGAACCCACTATATGACCAAGGCACTTGGCCTTGATATTGGGGATGCACCAGTTAGGAAGACAAAGAACCTGACCTTAGGGAGCACCAACTTAGTGATGGAGACAGGCAGGTTAGCGACATGCTGAGAACAATAAAACCCAACAAAAGTAACCTGTGAGGGCAGCTCCAGGGAGGAAAAGTCAAGGAGCTCCACAGAGGAGATGGCATCAGGCTTATTTAACTAAAGCTTACTTGGCCAGGAGGAGGGAATAGCACAGGGCAAAGATCAGCACGAATTAGCAACGAGCACAATGTAGAAAGCATCTGGGAGGATGCAGCAAGAGACGGACAGCAGTTTCCAAGGTCAGCCTTCACCTGTTCAGGGGGTCACAATTCTCTTGTCTGTCCAATTCTTTAAGTTGAAATGTTTTTAGGCAAAGAACTCTCCTGTTCACCATGGTTCCCACCATGCCTTACACTCAGCCTGTCTTCTTACATCAAGAAGGTATGCAGGGCTGCCACTCTTTCTAGGAGAGGGAGGCTCAACAGAGAGCAGAAATCAGAGTAGTAATTTGATCTCTTCTGGGTTTTTATGAAGACTAGTCTGGTGATATGTGGTAGACAAAACACAACTGGAAGCTGAAAGAATAGCCTGGCCCAACTGTCTCCATACCTTCTTGATCCTATATCCTCCATATACATACACTTAGTTACTTAGAAACCATATACACATCTCACGTCCTAATATACTAATATCCATTACATATGTTTAAGTAATGATTGCACCCAATTCCTGTGAGTGGGTTTTTTCCCCCACACCAACAAGCAAATTTCTGACACCAGCTAGGTATCCTA
The DNA here is from genome assembly GCF_964270905.1 of Leucopleurus acutus. NCBI lineage: Eukaryota > Metazoa > Chordata > Mammalia > Artiodactyla > Delphinidae > Leucopleurus > Leucopleurus acutus. The sequence continues at coordinate 30,183,865 of NC_139145.1, read as the reverse complement.
CGATTCAACTCAATTTTGATATTATCTGCCTGGAGATAGCATCACATCCCACAGGTTAAGGACTCAGTCCCACAAGACTGCTCACCCTCCCCTGCCTTCAGATGCCAATCTCAAGTCCAGATTGTCACCTGTGCTTCTGACCAACCAGCTATAGACCAGAGGTTCCAATGGGCTCCCTCCCATTCAGTTAATTTGCTAGAACAGCTCACAGAACTCAGAGAAATATTTTACTAACTAGATTACTGGTTTATTATAAGAGGATATAACTCAGTAACAGCCAGATAGAAGAGATGCATAGGGCAAGGCATGGGGAAAGGATGGGAAGCTTCCCTCTCCTCTCCTAGCATGCCACTCTCCCCAATCTCCAAGTGTTCACCAACCCAGCTTTCTGAACCCTGTCCCACTGAGGTTTTATGGAGGCTTCATTACTTAAATATGATTGACTAAATCTTTAGCTACTGGTGACTGATTCAACCTCCAGCCTCTTTTCCCTCCCTGGAAGTCCAGGGTGGGACTGAAATTTCCAAATCTCTAATCACATAGTTGTCTCCTCTGGCAACCAGGCCTCATCCCTAGGTGACCTAGGGTCAGTCCAAAAGTAACCTCATAACAAAAGATACCATTTATAGCCCTTATCACTTAATGAATTCCAACCGTTTTAGGAGCTCCGTGCCAGGAACGGGATGAAGACCAAATACATATTCCTTATTGTAAATCACAATATCACAGTAAGACATAGAAAGGTATTTAAATGGATGTGCTAGAGATGAAATTACACTACTTTTTAAACTCCGATTTTGTTAACCATACAAAAAAACTTTTCACTGAAAGGAATTATTATGAATACTAATATTTGCAGCGAGTGCAACGTGGTTGATATGTTTTATTATGTTTGTTTTATCTTCATATTAACATTCTGCCATTTGATATTTAGACCATCTGGTTTTAAGCTCAAATTATTTTAAATATTTATTTATTTATTTATTTTTGGCTGCGTTGGGTCTTCGTTGCTGCTCTAGTTGCGGCAAGCGGGGGCTACTCTTTGTTGAGGTGTGCGGGCTTCTCATTGCGGGGGCTTCTCTTGTTGCAGAGCACGGGCTCTAGAGTGCAGGCTCAGTAGTTGTGGCGCACAGGCTTAGTTGCTCCGCAGCATGTGGGATCTTCCCGGACCAGGGTTCGAACCCGTGTCCCCTGCATTAGCAGGCGGATTCTTAACCACTGTGCCACCAGGGAAGCCCTAAGCTCAAATTATTTTGATACTTGGCTCTCATAGTTTTCAGAATTGAAAAAAGATATCTCACTAAGGTTCAGAGAGGTATCACAAATGGAAATGTGATAACGTATCACAGTAATGGCTGTGCTTACTAACATACAAAATTTTCAGTCTTACCAACTATGCAAAGGCTTCTGTTTAAATTCAGCTGGTAACTCCCTATATTCTCTGAGGTCAATCAATTGTTCTTGCAAACTGATTATTGCATTTTTTATATTTTTAACCAAAAGGCTTCAAAACCACTAAAACTCTTCATTTGTTTTTTTTTTAATTTTTATTGGAGTACAGTTGATTTACCGTGTTGTGTTAGTTTCAGGTATACAGCACAGTGAATCAGTTATACATATACATATATCCACTCTGCTTTATATTCTTTTCCCATATAGGTCATTACAGAGTACTGAATTCAGTTCTCTGTGCAATTAGCTTGTTCTTCATTCCCACACCCAAGGGCACAATAAACACTTAAAGTGTTCAGGAGTACATAGGACATCCCCTTGTCCATACAAGGGCAGCCTTGGGTGTCCAGGAGTCACCCTGGATGCACAAATAAAATTGGGTGCTAATTATTCACACATATAAAATTCACACATGTAACATGAGGCGGTAAGCACCTTGCAGCTTTTTATCCTCCAAGCAAGAACTTTCAGGAATATGAACCTTGGACCATGTGTGAGGAGGTGGGTCTATTGTGAATGTCAGAGTATGGGTCCTGGAGTCAGACAGCTTGGTGTGGACCTGCTGACTGTGACCTAGGACAGGGGTCAGCAAAGTCCTTTAAGGGCCAGACAGTGAAAAGAATTGCAGGCCACCTGGTCTCACAACTACTCACTCTGTCCTTGTGCAAAAGCAGCCACAGACAACATGTAAACAAACGTGCAAGCTGTATGAGAACAAAACTTTACTTATAGAAACAGGTATTTCTTGAAACTCATAAAACTTCATTTGCAAGATGTTTAACTAGGGTAGGCATTAGGTAGGCGAAGTGTCAACACTACCATTTTCTTGCTATTTGCTTCTGTTTGCATTATAAATGCTATCTTCTTTCAGTAGTTTCTTTTTGCAGGACTCATTTTTAAGCCACGTGTCCATTTCGTTAAGGTTAATTTAGCGAAAACAAATCGTAAATCCATTTAACCTGGCCGATATACACTGCAGAAGGTCAAGTTATACTGAAAGAAAAGGAGTGATGCATAAGCACTCCACATTTAGAGACCCTGCCCCCTCCTCAGGCTTGTGTGACCTTGGTATGTGACCTCAGACAGTGTGACCAACAGAGCAGTGAGAGGCCAGTATCCATCTACATAGTAAATATTACTAAAGTGCAATGTTTTTCCCATTGTTTGAAGCCATAGAAGTTCTAAAATTTTCTCCCCACACCTCAGAGGCTCGTTTTGCACAGGACCTGGTACATGGAGGCCTCATTTTGGAGACCACAGTCTCCAGGATAAGGCAATCCTGAGCCAGGCACTAGCAGATGAGACATTTTCAAAACGAAAAGGTGCCTGGGGTAGGGATCAATCAGGTGTTGACGAGGGGGAGGCGAGAGGGAAACTAAAGGGGTGAAGGTTGCCTAGAGTTTCCAGCTGGGGCTGCAGGTCAGTGGGGTATTCAATCTGACAAGCAGGTACAAGGTAGCCTTGCCCCACCATGGCCTCCTAGGCCAGGGGACGATCCAAAGGCTGTCTCCATCCCAAGCTTCACTTCAACTCTGTCCTCCTGTACTCCCCATCATCATTGAACAGATGTGTGAGGTACGCAGCTGACTCAGAATCCTAAGACCTGGGCTCTAGTCCAAGTTGGCCTACTGCTTAGTAGCTGCGTGACTCTCGGGCACAGATTCCTCATCTGCAAATTGAGAATAAGGGAACATATCCTGTTTGCTTCACCAAATTATAACGTGGCTGGAATAAGATAAGGCACAGGCATATGAAAAGGCTCTGAAAACTGCAAAGCCCTATATAAATGCACAGCATTATTATGACTTTTTAGTATCCTATGTGCATAGTGATCAAGGTCCCAGGCAAGGCACTCTGGCCTTTGTTTTTCTGGGACACGTTCTAGGAGGGTGTATAGCCAGGTGATGTAAGAGGTGGACACCAGGATGAGTAACCCATGGGCGACGTGCCTGCATAGCTGGACATATTGAAATACCACTGACCTCAGGCATCCGGAGACTAGAGGTCACACTTGGAAACTAGGAGGCCTGGATGGTGAAGAGGATGCTGGGTCTTCTGCAGACCCAGTAGAAGACCCCAGAACTTGGCTTTCCTGGAAACTGCCCACTCTAAGCATTTCTTCAGTTGATCTGAAAGAAATCAAAGAAAGAAGCTGGCACTAGATTGAAGCATTGTTTGAAGCTGGGAGATAAGAAGCCTTATCATACCTACTTTATTAACTTGAGGTCTGGCTTGCCCTGACTCTGATATAATCAGTCTATTAAAATACTTACTGAATGCTTACATAGAAGTACAATATAAGCCCATGCAATGAAAGCATTAACAATCTGATTGGGAAGATTAAATACTGGATGGTTGGGTAAGTGATAGATAGATAGATAGATACTTAGATGGATGGAGGAGTAAATAGGTTAAGTACAAACATGAGAAGATACTAACAACATCAGATAAAAAAAACAACTTATTGAGCATCTACAATGTGCCAGGTACAAAATGCCAGGTGATTTCGGATATGATATCAAACCTATCATTGCTGAATGATAGGCAATGATGTCATCTCCATTTGTCAGATAAGGAAAGTGAGGTACAGAGAGGTTAAGTAACTTGGCAAAGCCACCCAGCTAGCTGCCCAATGTTCTTTTGTCTTACTGTTCCTGAGCCAGAGGATACCCACTCCTCCCATCCCCATCTCCCAGCTCCAAACTGTCTTTGTTACTTTTGAGCCTTTGTTTTATGTAAGAACATCTTGGAAATTCTGAGAAAAGCCCCAAACTACTTCCAGATGACTTCAAGTTTCTCAGGTGAAAGTGAGGCCCCTCAGGAGAAATCAAAGAGCTTTCTCTTCGGGCACTTACCAGCACAGAATATTTGCGAGGCTGGCCGGGCTGCAGGGGCACTCTAAGGAAACTAGTTTGGAGCCAAAGGCATCTATGGGGCATTGTACATGGAGGCCCACTCCGTCCTTCCTACCTCCTTTCACTTCCTGAAGCTCCATTTGCTCCCTCTTCTACTGTCTCCCTATCTCCCCACCTTCCCACCTCCAAGACAGGTAGGGGTCTGGGCAGGAGCTCAGTAATGATGTCAAGAGGGTAGGAGGGGGCTTCCCTGGTGGCGCAGTGGTTGAGAGTCCGCCTGCCGATGCAGGGGACACGAGTTCGTGCCCCGGTCCGGGAAGATCCCACACGCCGCAGAGCGGCTGGGCCCGTGAGCCATGGCCACTGAGCCTGCGCGTCCGGAGCCTGTGCTCCGCAATGGGAGAGGCCACAACAGTGAGAGACCCGCGTACCGCAAAAAAAAATTAAAAAAAGAGGGTAGGAGGTGCTGCAGGGCCTTTTGCCATAGACTCAGCTCTCTCCTGGGCCTCTCCATTTGACTCCCTTCCTGGCTCCCAGCTCTCTCAGGGTGCAAGGCCAAGCCTCCAGGGAATTCCTTGTGCCTTCCCACAGGGCTGGAGCCAAGAGTGAGTTTCGAGACCACTGGCTATAGTGACAGGGAGCACTGAGGGCTCAGAGAACACTGTGAAGCAGTTCTGTTAGGAGGTTCAACTGGCCATAGAAGAAGGATGCTCCTAAAATGGACTTTGTGGGGAATGGAAAATCCTCTGTGTGAGGGGTAGGGATGGGGAAGGGGGAGCAACCTAGAAACCTAGCCAAATTTCTCCCAGAATCTCTCCTATCTCTTCCTGGGTTGGCCTGCTCAGCCTCTATCCCCCATTCTCTTGACCCCTATGTCTCTTTTTGAAACTTCCCAGAGTGGAAAGCACGAGGTCCTGGCATTTGCAAGTCTCCTTTTACATAGACAAGGCTCTCTATTGATCCCAAAGAAGCTTTCAAATACGTAACCAGGGATCAGAATTTTAGAAACGGTCAAGTTCTATTTTATGGATGGGAAGCTGAGGACTAGAGAGGTGGAATGGCTTGTCCAAGGTCATACGCACCGCAAAACCCCATTCCATTATACCAGGACAGAGGGGTGTCCTCCATATTCAGAACCAGAGACTCATCTTCCAGACATGATGGGTGGCGTTACCCATTTTATTTGACTTTCATGGGTCTTTGATCTTGAGTCTTTTCTGGCTGTGGTCCAGGAGCATGGCTGAGATGCAACTCAGAATCAAAGGCCTGGCAGTCAGCAGCCCTAGCCGGAGCTGAGGATTCCCACAGACATCCAGAACCTGGTCAGAGCTCCACCCAGAGGAGGAGCTGGGAGAGGCTCCACCCACCTGTCTGCCTGGCTGGTCTTGAAGCTCTGTCTTTCCGGCAGAGAGACCCACTCCATCAGAGAGTGACTGTGTGCCTGCATCCAGGGGGTCAGGGCTGATGATGGGGCAAATCTCAGGGACCCAGAAGACCGTGCCCTACCTGAAAGCCCAGCGTGAAGCACTGAAGGACCTGTCCTAACGGAGCCTTGTCAGCTGTCTGGTAAGGGAACTGCTGGCCCCTCCCAGTGCCTGAAGGGAGGAAAGGGAAGGGGATCCAAATATAAGCCCTGCTGGGACTGAGGGAAGGGGGCCGGGTCTGGAATTTGCTGAGCACCTACTTTGTATCAGGTTTCACCATCATCTGAAGAACTATTGATTCCTATCCCTTTTACAGTGGAAGGAACTGAACCTCAGGGAGAAGTAATACAATCTCAGAGCAAGCATAGAGTAAGAGTAAAGCACCTTCTGTCTGATACTCGAGCCACAGGTGTTCCTGTCTGTGTTGCCACCCAGGACACACACCACACATCTTTACCTTCTGTGATTTGCTCAAGGTGGACCCATGGTAATAATGCCTTTCCTCACCTCAACCTAATTCAGGATCCATTCCTGCTTCCCAACAAGTGTTTCTGTCTATACTGAAGAGACTGATGACAGGGGAACAGTGCCTGTGTAGGAAGGAGGCTAATATGACAAGTTTGGAGCTCACGGTATTTATGTGATAGCGATTCTGGGAATGGGAGTGGAAACGTGCACATGTCAGAACTACCTCTGCTTCTTAAACTCGATGCTGAGGATAAGGGGAAGGACAAGGGTTGAGGAAATGAATAAAGGGAGAAAGTTTGATTGTGACCATTGGTGGATTGATAATGGTATTGTTGATGTGTGAGAAGGAAAAGACTGAGGTAGAGAAACATGACAGAATGCAGAATTATAGGAGCTTACATATGTGCAAAGATGTTCATTACTGATTTTGTAACAGTAAAAAATTTGGAAATAACTTAGTATCTATATAGGACATGTGTTATATAAATGTTAATACATTGACCTTATGAAATACCTTGCTGCCATCAGAAAGAATGAGGCAGATCTATAGGAAATGACATGGAAAGGTCCCACTGACATTGGGAAAGAGCATGTGTCAGGTGCAGTGATTAAAAGCACTTGTAAGTCAAGTATACTTCAATTTTTTAAAAAAAAGGTGCAAGTGAAATAAACAAAACCATAAAAATGCTAAAAAAAAAAAGAAAAAGCTCTTGGCTCAGCTTACCTGGATTCACTTCTGCCCCTCACGTGCTACGTAACCTTGGGACTTTTCTTATCCTCTCTAAGCCTCAGTTTCTTCATCTGTAAAATGAGAATGGTAGTTACTACTTCAAAAAGTTGTCGTGAGGACTGGAGAGGTTCTGGGCACAGTACAAGCATGCATTCAATATTCAATAAAGATTTGCTTTATTATTAAGTGAAAATGTAAATAGCAAAAATATATGCACGCTATCATCCCAATTTTGCTGTTAAATATTTTTCTTCCTGCAAAGATCTATGTGTATATATAAACATAGTAGATGTTTGGATAAAACAACTGTTAACAGTGGTCGTCTCGGAGGTATGAGACTAGAGAGGAGTGAGGGAGGGATTTACACTGTTTTTTTAAGAGAGTTTACTTTTCAGAGAAGTTTTAAGTTCACAGCAAAACTGAGCCCCATACACGTGCGTGGCCTCCTGCACCATCAATGCGCCCCACCAGAGTGTACGTTTGTTAAATTGATAACCCTACAATGACACATCACTGAGATTTACACATCTGACTGTATACATCTCTATCTCATTTCCATTTCTACAATAAGCATGTGTTTGTTTTGTAAGTAAAATAATGTTAATTAATGGCTGAATTGCACCCTAAGCCCCAGCATGGCAAGACTCTAGAAAGTGGCCTGGTTCCAGAAGCTACCAAAGCAGAGGGTATGACCCAGCCTGGATCTGCCTGGGAATGCGACCTGAGCCCTCACCCCCGCCCCAAGAACCTCCACTCTGCTGTCACCAGCATGACGGGTCACAGGCTCACCTGCCTGACTGTCTGTTGCTCTCTCAGAGACATCTGACAGCAGCTCCCAAACCTGAGGAGGCCATGCCCCTGGGCCATGCCTACCCTGACAGTCTGCACGCATACAGTGCTCACCCACAGCATCTGAACTGCTTCAAAGCACCCAGGGAGCAGGTCCAGGAGGTTGGGAGAGCAGCCAGTGTGACTGGGTCTTGAGGCAGCCAGCCCTGGCTTCACAGTCTCCTCTGACATTCACTAGCACAGTGACCTTTCCGTGAGTTCTGTTTCCTCAACACAATGCAGGGGTTAACCTGCCCATCTCACAAGGTCACCGTGAGGATAGAGCAAGAAGATCTGTGGGAAAGTACCTAACACATTCCTTGGCACATGGAGGTCCTCGGGAAGTTTTCATTTCCTGGCTACGTGACCTGCTTAACAGGCCTAGACCCTCAGATACATGGCGTGGTCAGGGGGAGTGTGTCGTCGAGGATGTCCTTCCTGGCAAAGTCAGGACAAGGACAGGGTGAGGACAGTCCTGGGGATCCCCAGATATGCAGCTCAGGGTGGACCAGCTATATTTCTGCTCTGGTGAACCACCCTCTAAACAAGTCCTCAGCCTTTATTTGGGCTGGATTTAAAATGTGATCCTTCAAAATGAAGTCACTCCTGGATGACATTCAGGGGGCAGGAGCTGAAACGGAAAGGTGTGGGAAGAGGCTGCTCCCCACAGACGTGGAGAAAATGCTGTAACTGACGCCCCACAGGACAGAAAAGCTAGGCTGGGAGGAGGTGAGCCTTTTGGGTTGTCTGCCTCTCACCTACCCCATTTGTTTCCCCAGGTATTTCTACTTCAGCCCCTCTCTGCATAAGCAGCTCCTCAACATGAGGCACAGTCTCCACTTGACCTTCATGTGTCTGAGTCTCCTCACTGGAAGGTGAGCTTTGCTACCCCACGGTGGCTTTGAGCTGAACTGCTTTGGGTTTTGCATGTGGTGGGAGGGGCAGCAGCGCTTTCTACTTAGCAACGGTGAGACAGAACATCAGGCCTTCACCTCCCTGATGCACCAGGACAAATGCAACTTCTTGCCAGTTATTCTATCTGGAGAAGTCAAGCTTCCAAAAGGGTCATAGATGGATGAACCCCTTGGGTTTGGGGGGGAAGGTGCTTGCAGTGTTCCCAAATTAGCATGACACTGTGATATATAGCAAATGGGTAATAAAATGGAGTGGGATCGGGACATGTATTAGTTCAGCAGCTGAAAATCAGAGATTTCTCTTTGGGGAAGTTACTGCTCGTATCTGAGCACAACCACACACAGACATGCAAACACAAGCTCAAGTCTGTGTGTATGCATGTTTATCCACACGTAAGCAAGCATGTGCACCGAAACCCGTTTTCTTTTCCAGGATGTGTATCCAGGGGAATCAGTTTAACATCAAGGCCAGCAGAAGTGACAAGCTGTCCCTGCCTGGCTTTGAGAATCTCACAGCAGGATATAACAAGTTTCTCAGGCCCAATTTTGGTGGTAGGTCATTCTTTTTGCCCAGGACATCAATTCAAAGAGATAGGAACAGAGACAATATGCAGACAAGGGTTTCAGGAGGTTTTAGTCGACTGCGTTTTCTGACCTGCAACCTGTTAAGGAGTGGCAGTGATGGATACAGACAGCTGCCAATGATTTTTCATGCTACCTTGGAGAAAGCGCTTTCTCTGGTCTCTCCACCTGCAGGATACAGAAATACTCCTCCCCACTGAGGAGGTTCCTAGAGCCCCCTCACAACCTCACACACGCTGTCTGCCTTCTGCCCACACTTCCAGTGTCATTATTCAAGGAACCCACCATGTCTCACCAGGACTACTCCACCTGGTCCTCCTGCCTCAGCCTGCTTCCTCAAGGCTAACCCTCTACTCTGCCACCTGGATGACCCCCCTTGGTCCTTTGCCTGCTCAGAATACCTGCCTGCTTCCCAGCATCCTCAGCGTACAGTCCAGAGCCCTTTGCATGGCACACCAGGTGCTCCCCAGCCCAGCTTCTATCTGTCTGTCAGTCTCATCTCCCCAACTTCTCCCGACTATGCCCTGCTACAAATGTGCCCCCTGACCTCCTTGGCCTCCCTGGTCTCCGTGCTTTTTGCTGAGACTGTTTACCTGTCAAGAATGGCTTGTTCCAATTTGACTCCCTGGTGAAATGTCAGTTTTCCTTCATGTCTTAGATCAAAGGCTTCCTCCTCTGAGCAGCCCACCCAGATTCCTCCAGGCCCCATCCCCTTTCTTCACACTTTGTTTTAAACATATCTCCAAGTCATAGCCATTACCGGGTGATACTGTCACTGGCTTTATGTCTGTCTCAGCTCTAGGCTGCAGTCCCCTGGGGGAGTCTTGCTTTATTTACCTCACCAAACCCAGCAGCATCTCGGTACTTAACAGATAGCAAATTATCAATTAACATTTGTTGGAAGAATGAGGCAAGGAGGGAAAGAATGAGGCCACCACATACCTCCTCACAGGGTCTCAGCCTCTCTGTTTGTAAAATGCAAGACTGAACCAACGAGGTCACTAATGTCTTGTTACCTCGAGCAGAAACTAGTAGAAAGAGCCTTGGAGTGGAACAAACCTGAGTTTGGCTCCTTGGCTCTACTGCTGGGCAAGCATCTTAGCTTTCTGAGCCTCAGTTTCCCTTTCTGTAATTGGGGGTCATATTATCTGCCTCACAGGGAGGACTGAATGAAATGAAGTGTGTAAATACAGCATCAGGATGCAGTCTATTTTCATCCCTTTCCTTCTTGCTCCTCCCTTCAGATGATAAAATTCTCTGGTCAGATCTAGCATTAGTGGGTCAGTCCAGGTCCTCTGAGGAACAGACACTGGGAGGGGATTATCCGTGCAAGATATTTATTGGGGCCATATCTATGACAAAATATGGGGCAGAAAAAGGAGGAAGCTGGAGAACTGTCAGACCGCAATGCAGGTCTGACCCCAGTGGAAGGAGGGAGGGAGGGAAGGAAGGCTGGTGGAGGAGTCTTAGACTACAGTGCGATTCTAAGTGTGTTTGGAAAGGCCACCAGGGAGTTCTTGAGCTAAAGTTCCCATCAGAGGAGTCTCCCATCTCTGTGCCTCCCAGGAACAGGCCTGCCTTAGTATTCCTGCCATGCTCAGTCCCTGGTGGGATGCAGCCCATGGGAAGCATGGCCTCCGAGCAAGTGTGGTGGAAGATTTCAGAGCACAGCAGCTGGGGCCAATCACACCCCCTTCGGTTGGAGATTGAGAGACGCAGCTTCCTGGCCACACAATTAGGATTTGAGGTCCTTACGTTAAGGGACCTTGGGGGGCTTCAACCTCCTCTGGTTTTCCCAGGAGCAACTGAACACTAATGACAAGCACAAGAGTCTCCACATCTGGTTGGGTCCACTCAACAATTTCTCTGCCTCCCAGATCCCAAACAATTAGGCCAGGACACTGCCTTTTTTTTTTTTTTTTTTTTTTGCGGTACGCGGGCCTCTCCCTGCTGTGGCCTCTCCCGTTGCGGAGCACAGGCTCCGGACGCGCAGGCTCAGCGGCCATGGCTCACGGGCCCAGCCGCTCCGCGGCATGTGGGATCTTCCCGGACCGGGGCACGAACCCGCGTCCCCTGAATCGGCAGGCGGACTCTCAACCACGGCGCCACCAGGGAAGCCCTGCACTGCCCTTTTTGTTGCTTGCTCACGGGCCAACAAGGTACAGAGTCCTAGGGTAAGGTGCCCCTTCTGAGCCTGGAGTGGACCTACGGGGACGTGAGGCCCAGATCCACCTGGGGCAAAAATGGGGCAAGGGGTCATCAGTCAAAAGGAGGGGAAGGCACAACCCCCACCCCTTGTCACGAGCCTGTGGCACGCTGCCTTCTACAGAACCTACATTTACAAGGCAGCCTCGAGGCCCACGGAGGGAGTGTTGCTCTCCGTAATGTCTGTCCACCCAGTTCTCGGACCCTGATGTCCTTGAGCGACAAGACCTCTACAGGGTTTTTCAGGGACTGAGCTGGACAGCACAGGTTTGCAAGCAGGCCCTCCTGAACTCTGCCCAGAACCTGGCTTTGACCTCTTTCCTAGGAGAAAGCTGCCCTCTGGTGGCACAGCTAACTTCTATAACTCAAGGGGAAGAAGGAGCAAACTCCGGTCTATAAAAAAGCCAACTGAAGGAAGGCCTAGACTAGACTACCTAGAAACAAACTAAACAAACAAACAAAAACCCACACTGAGGCTGGAGCTCTTGTGTGTTTTCCATTCTCCATGTTTCTCAAGGGGCGGGGAGGGGGGCAACCAGCACTGACCCACTGCCCACTGTGTTCCAGGCACATAAGATAGATCCTGTAACCTTCCCAACCCAACCCTTGCTGGCTAGCATTAGTAGCTCTATTTTACAGGTAAGAAACTGTAGAACAGAGAAGTTTAGCAATTTGTTCAAGGTCACACTGCTATGATGTGGCCAGCAGAGGTTTCAAACACTCTGACTCTAAGCTCCTCTTCTTAACACTGCACCTTGCTGCCTTGAGGGGCAGAAAGCCGCTTAGCACCATAACTCCTTCAGCACCCTCCAGGGTCTGCTCTCAAAGATCTCCCCCTTTCCCACCAAGTATTAACACTAAGTATTAAGTTAATTATTGTTAATTGCTTTGGCTTTAAAACTCCACTTCCAAATTCTTACCTATATCCTGTGGCTTGGTTTCCTTCAATCGATCATTAGGCTGCTCTGTCTGATTCCCCCCAGTTTGCTGTTTCTAAGCGTCCTTTGAATTTGGCCTCTCCTTTTCCTGGTTAACGCGTTGTCAGTTTCCAGAGGCGTCCCCAGTTATCTTGCAAGTGAATGCTACTCTATCTGTTAACCTGGTGAGGAACGTTTTTGCTTTTCCAGAATTAGCTAAGATCACCGGAGGAGAGGGGAAGGGAAGGGAAATGCTGTTTACTAAGTGCCTGGTAGGATGTGACAGGAACAATGCTGGGGGCTTTGTACAGATAATTATTTCTGAGCACCTTCTAGATGTCCAGCCAGGCGGGCACTTCATGTCCATTCTCTCTTGCCACCACCCTGCAAAGAAGCTGTCACACACCTAGTCTCATTTAACCCTGTCCGTGACCCTCTGATGTCATTAGCATTATATTCAAACCTGCAGGTGAGAAAACTGCAGTTCTGAAGGATCTGGTAACTTTTCCCACATCGAAACTCACGTCTTTCTGACTCCTGGGCTTTTGTTCCACATGTCCGGCCTAAGGAGGAGTAAACGTCCCTGGCCTGGCCTGGCCGCCGAGAATCGTGGCTCCCAAACCTCAGTCCTGAGAGCTAAGACAGGCCCTCTCAGGAGTCTGGCCCATCTGCTGGGACTCCAGGATTGAGGCCCAACATCTGCACACCAGATGAAACGTGGACAGCTCTGCAATTCTAAATAGTTTAGGGTTCTTGGAGAATAAAGGAGGTGGAGGAAAGTGTCAGGAGGTGAGCGGGAGCTCAACCATGAGCAGTCTTGAATGCCATCTTGTGGTAAATTTACTTGGTTGTGGGGGGGGAAATATATTTGTGTACAAATTACCAAATCTCTATTACATTTCTAATGAGTCCCTTGCAAGCACCATAGGAAAAAATCTCCAAGTAAGAAGTAGCAAATACCGCTACATTCTTTAAAATATACACTAATTAATGGTGTGGTCTCTCTCTTATGTATTTAGCTAACTACATATTTGTGTATTTTTTTCATACAAAAGGGAAGCACACTCTACATAGTGGTTCCTCCTGAGATGGGGAGGATAGAAATTAACCTTTTATTTAGAAGTAATTTATATACTTCTAAATTGTTTAAAAGTTTCCAATAGGCATAATTTTCTAACATATGCATATTTTTTAACTGTGCTAATGTAGGGTTAGGAAATCTGTTTGTGTTTCTATGGAAGTCTTTCTGGTTTTTCTTCATTCTTAGGAGAACCTGTTCAGATAGCACTGACTCTGGACATTGCAAGTATTTCCAGTATTTCAGAGAGTAACATGGTAAGTGTGGCCCCCTCATCTTCCACCCAAGGAGCCCCTCTCCTGTGTTTTATGAGGACACATGTTCTAGCTACTCAGAGCAGAACAGAGACTTACTTGGAATGGCAGAAGCTGGAGACCTATCCTGAAACTCCAGACAGTGGAAGATGCTTGTAAAACAGATCTTCTGAGTATCAGAAGGAAAGTGGATTCAAAGGCTAGGAGGGGAGAAATGAGGGAGTGGAGTGGGTGTACCTGGTGAGGGATAAAAGTGGGGGACAAGAATAAAAGTGCAGGGGGGAAGGCTGAATGTCACATGGTCCCTCACAGAGTGGGAGACAAGCTGATGAAAACCAACAATCACATAACTGCTTTCAACCGTCCTCTCACTTAAGACAACACGTTATAGATAAGGTGACACTAAAGGCAGTTTAGAGGGTCCACTGTGGACTCTGGGTAAATCCTGGACAACCTAAGCACCTTGCTCACCAAAACCTTCAGCAATTTGGTGTGGCCTCTGTGATCGAGGGCAAGTAAGCTAAGACCCTGAACATGCTCCTGTGGGGCCCCCTTTTGGCAGTGGGCGTCACTATCCAGAATCAATAAGGTGCTTTGTTCTCTTATTGCTACAGGCCACCACCTCAAGACAAACTTTATTTACCCATGTCTACTGTAGTACGTGCTCTTGACCTCAGTGGAGGTGGGTAGGGGAGTAAGACTTGACCCTTTTCCTTCCGTTTTCTGAGCTTTCTCCCTCCATCCATTTCCTCCCCACCGGCTGCCCCCTCAGGACTACACAGCCACCATATACCTCAGACAGCGCTGGACGGACCAGCGGCTGGTGTTCGAAGGCGACAAGAGCTTCACTCTGGATGCACGCCTAGTGGAGTTCATCTGGGTGCCAGACACTTACATCGTGGAGTCCAAAAAGTCCTTCCTCCATGAAGTCACTGTGGGAAACAGGCTCATCCGCCTCTTCTCCAATGGCACAGTCCTGTATGCTCTCAGGTAATTGGATACCTGCGACCTCAGGGTTGGAGGAGAAAGAGCGGGGAGAAAAGGCAAAGGAATTCTGAACAGCGCTCGAATAACCACGTACCCTTCTCACGTGCCTGCCTTCTTAGATCCCTGTCCCCACAGCAGCAGGGCCCTTTCTCAGTCCAGTTTGGCTCAACAAGAATCTACTGAGAATGTGTGCTCTGTGCCAGGCCCGTGCTGGACACTGCGGATATGGAGCTGAATAAGACACTGTCCTGACACAGACACATAAGGAAAGGAAGTCAGGGCGCTGGGGCCCCAAGGTGGAGAGTAGGTTAGTGATTTGGGGTGATGTTAGAGGATGCTTTCACAGGACTCTGAGCTGAAGCTTAAAGAGTTAAAGGAAGTTCGCCAAGAAGAGGTAAGGGGAACAGCAAGAGCAAACAGAGAGGTGATACAAAGAACTTTCCTTTCGTGGGGCTCAGCGGGGTGGCGGTGGCTCCAGAATACATCTTTACTTAGCTGAGTCATTCTTGTATGGACAGAGAAGCAAAGCATAGTCCTCCAAGCCTCACCACCTGTAGTCACAGGCTCCCCTTTGCCCCTTCTACAAATCCCTGAGGCCAAAACTTCCTCCCGCCCAATCGTTCATCGAGCCGCTGGTTGGCAGGAACAGGGAAGATGCCCCCAAAGTGCTATGTAAGGCAGCCCACAGGCGGAGGACTCATCGCTGCCTGTGCCAGGGCTGGACAAGGACTGCAAACACTGCTAGAGGCCTTCAGCAGAAGGTCAGGAACCAGATATTCATGAGGCTGATCTTAAATCCCAAGTGAGAGGCTGAAGTTATAAAACAAGGACTGAGCTAAGCAATGAGCTGAATTTTCGGACCGTTTATCTGACACTCCTCAGCTGCACTGAATTTTGCAAAGGTCAGCCAGAACGCCAGCACCTCTTTCAAGAAGTCCAATAGACCTCTCCCTTGACCCCACCTCCAGTCAATGTTAAGGTGCCCCTTCCTCGTATTCCCACAGCACGTGTGTGTGTGTGTGTGTGTGTGCATGTGCGTGTGTGTCTGTCTGTATTATGGCACATAACACAGTATCCTGTACAAGGATTACAAGTGATGGATGACGATTAATAGCCTGGCTCTAGAGTCAGACAGATTTGGGGGCAAGTTCTTGCTCTGTGACCTTAGGCAAGTCACTTGACTCTCTGAGCGCCAGTTTCCTCAGCAGCAAAAGGAGAATAATAATATTTCCTACCTAGTAAAGCTACTTTAAAAATTCAAAGGGATAATTCATGTGAAGCAGCATTTTGCATAGGCACGGACTCCTCATGGGTCTCTCCTGAAGAATAAGTTTCAAAACTGAATGAAAAAGCATCTCAAACAAGCCAGTGAATGATTCTGTTCTGCAATGTTGTTGCAAGTTTGCCTCTGAATTGCCAACATTCCACCTTCCTCCACTCTGGACCCCAAGCTTTAACTGAGTCTCACAGGTGTCACTTAGCACAGAAAAACTCAGGACTGCTTTGAATGTAGGCACCAAGTCACACATTCACTGTAAGAGTCAAGGTGAAGGTTCTCTTGGAGTGGCCCTTAAGAGGGAGTGTATACTTTCTATAGCATCCTCATAACACTCTCTATGAATCCATTTTTCCTTTCTTAGAATCACAACAACCGTTGCATGTAACATGGACCTGTCTAAATACCCCATGGACACACAGACCTGCAAGTTGCAACTAGAAAGCTGTGAGTATACATCGTGTGGGCCCCTTAGATGATTTTCTGGGGTGACTCAGATCTGTGCTTTCATGAAGAGTGTCCTATACATAGTGGCCTTTCTCTCCTTGATGTTGATTACAATGGGTTCAGACCTTCTGGGTGTACATCCGGAGAGATCTGGAGACCGCTCAAAACCAAACCTTACAGTATTACATCTTTGGGAGAGGACCACTGTGCATTGGCACCAAATATTTCTACCTAAAAGTGGATAAGACAGCCAAGCAAACAGGGGTCAATAGGACTAGGAGGGGGCCTCAGAATCTGCTAACTCATGGAAGCCAGAAAGAATACAGCAGAAGTTAGAAATGGCAAGTATACAAAACAATCACTGACATTTATTGCAAGACTGCTTCCACCTTCTAAAATAAATTGTTTTGATATATATATAAAGCTTAATCTAGTAATGTCAGCAAGTGGGCATCTAAACTGCAATCTGGGGATTTTCTTGTGATGAGGAAGGAGGTTTTACTCTAAGTTGATGTGTGTCAAATGAACTCCTGGCACCGTGAGTGATCTCCATGATTCCTTAGTAAACCACTCTGAAATGCCCACCATGGGGAGGTGGCACCAGTGATACGTGTTCTGGGAAGAAAATGCCGCATAGAGGAGTTATCAAGGTATCAAGGCATGGCTCGTGCAAGAAGGAAAAACTACAGTCAAGTGCTGGAAACCACTGGGCACTTCTTACATAAGGACACAAGTGGCCAACATCCAAGAAACACAACCATTATGAGGCAGCGTTTTTCAGAGGTAGACATTTAATTAAAGACTCAGGCAGGCAGATTAATTACCTTATTGATTAAATGCATGCAAAACCTTCTTGAAGCAATACAGCTGTTTGGGGGCAGACTAAAACTTGAGGTTATCAAAAAGAGAACTCATTTTCAGCCCCACATAGAAAAAGCAATTGCCCTCCATGGATGGCTGTGCTCATCTCAAAACCCAGGAGTGAGATTCTCCTGGAAACTTTAGCACTCTGCTTGCACAAATATCGTCCCCAGTGAGCAGAGGAAGCTTTCATTGAATGTTTACCAGCAGTTATTTGGGTACAGAAACCTCACCAAGGGCATTTTTCCTGAACACCATCCCTAGACAAGAATTGATACCATCCCACAGTTGCCCATATCCACTCAGGGACAGAGCAGTGAGAATGTAATGACTGTGAACATTTACCAGTTGTAATAGCAAAGTATCTAAGTAGAGGCTTGTACAACTTACTTTTTTAGATATGTTTTTTCTTTGGGATTCTAGGCCTATTTGGACAGCTGGCTTCAGTAAATGAGGGCGTGCTTCCAAGGGAAAGTGCACAGACAATGTTTACCTGGAAATCCTCTAAGAGCTCATGACTACTTCTCCCCCCTATGGAGGCGGAGATAACCACTGACAGACAGTGGATACCATAGGTTAAGACTTAACAAAATGTTAGTCCCAACACTGGCATCCCACTTCTCAGTAGCCTTGGAGAATGAAGTTCCAGGTTTAAGATCACAGGTATCAGAATCACTGGGCTTTTCCATTCACTAGCTGGGTGACTTTGGGTGAGTAGAATTAACCTGAGTTTCCTCATCAGTGAAGTAGGAAAAATAATAGTATTTGACTCAAAGAGTTATTTTTAACAGCTTTATTGAGGTATAAATTACATACCATAAAATCCAACCATTTTAAGTGTACAATTCAAAGGTTTTTAGTAAATTTTCTGAGTTGTGCAGCCGTTACCACATTCCATTGTTAGAACATTTCCATTACCCCAAAGAGACTCCTAATGCCCATTTACAGTCACTCCCCATTGCCACCACCAGCTCCCGACCACCACTAATACACCTTTTGTCTCTATGAATGTGTCTTTTCTAGATATTCCATATAAATGGACTCATACCACATGTGGTCTTTTGCATCCGCTTCTTTCACTTAGCATAATGTTTTTTAGTTCATATATGATGAAGCATATATCAGTACTTTAAGTACTTTATTCCTTTTCACTGCTTTATTCCTTTTTATTCCAGACAAAAGAATACAAGTAGTACAAGTCTCTTTGGCTTGTTTCCGCCTTTCACCTGTTATGAATAACACTGCTGTAACATTTGTGTACAGGTCCTTTTGTGGACATGATTTGATTCTGTTGGACAGATACATAGGAATGAAATGCTGGGTTAAATTTATGTTTAAGTCTTCAAGAAACTGTCAAACTGTTTTCCAAAGTGGTTGCACCATTTTACATTTCCACCAGCAATGTTCCAGCTTCTCCACATTCTCACCATCTGTTGCTGTCTGCCTTTTTAATTACAGCCATTCTTCTAGTGGATGTGAAGTGGTATCTTATTGTGGTTTTGATTTGCATTTCCCTAATGACTAATGATTTGAGCATCTTTTCATGTGCGTATTAACCATTCATCTATCTTCTCAAAGGTATCATTTGAGGATTAAATGAGATGATAATGTTGTAAAGCACTTAGAAAGGTAATTGCTTACTAAATGATAGATATTATTATTATCATCATCCATGGGCTTTGGTATTCAACTTTCTTGAGGTACAATCC
Organism: Leucopleurus acutus; assembly: GCF_964270905.1. Taxonomy (NCBI): domain Eukaryota; kingdom Metazoa; phylum Chordata; class Mammalia; order Artiodactyla; family Delphinidae; genus Leucopleurus; species Leucopleurus acutus. The sequence continues at coordinate 30,164,878 of NC_139145.1, read as the reverse complement.
TGGTTTGTTTTTCATTTGCACTGGTATCCTGAGAAACTTATGCAACCTCTCAGAATCTGATAATTTTCATGTATAAAATGGGCAAAACATTATAGTTCCTCAATTCTAAGGCACAGCATTTATTGAATAATAACATTTGAGGAAAAATGTAAGCTCTACTTTATATATATCAAGTATAAGGTCCATTTCTATTTTATTTTTTAAAAAAGCTTTAAATAATGAAGAAATATGCAGGTCTACCTTGCAAGCTCATGAGAACCTTAGAGACATAATGTGTAAAGGACATAAATGTTTAATAAAAGGTAGCTATTATTACTATCATCAGCTATATTGGTAAAACTGCTTTGGGATTTATCAAACACCTATGTTGACACACATCAATAAAGTAGCTGGCTGAAGGTTTTTTGTTTTTGTTTTTGCATTTATGCCAATATGAAAATATGAATAGACCAACTGTAAAGTCCCTGAGAACCCCCTCCGAGGTGTTAGACTGTCCTGAAAAGCAATGTCTAGCACAGGCCTTTGTGGGTTCACAGATACATGTTCAAAAATATCATTTAAATAATGATAGAGGCCATTTCTAGTTGCTTATCATCTACCAGGTCTATACGATGCTTAGCATAGAAACGGTTCTCAGCTGATGGTGAAAAGCCCTAGCAGGTCATCTCATTCTGAGTAGACACTGCAATTACACTTGAGAAATCATGCCAAATTTTGCATGGGATCATCCTTGGACTTAGCACCATCAAGACAGAGCTTCTGTTTCCTCCATATCACAGCATTTTCCAGACCAGTTCAATCTGCTACCTTCTTCTGCTGATCAGGGCACTGTTTCACTTGCCAGGGGGCTATGATGGGAATGACGTGGAGTTCAGCTGGCTGAGAGGGAATGACTCTGTGCGCGGGCTGGAGAACCTGCGGCTTGCTCAGTACACAATACAACAATATTTCACGTCAGCTACCAGATCGCAGCAGGAAACAGGTAACTCGTGGGACAAACTGCACAAAAGCAAAAGAGCTGAGTTGTATTCTGAGTCAGAAATATCATCTTTTTTCCACTTGGTCCCTTTGGGGCCCAGGAAGCCCTCTGAGGTGCGGTGGGGCAGGAGGGGTTGGGCTTGGCACTTTTACCTGCTCCACACCTACTACTGAAAAGGTCCCCAAGGGGCTCACAGTCTAGTGAAGTAGATGTCAAGGAAACCAGCAGTTATGATGCTGCAGGAATACTATGACAGAGAAAGGCACAAGAAGAGGATCCTGGGTGAGGGCATTCCCACAAATCCCCTTCTCTACAACCGCAATTTCTTTCATTGAAACTATGATGACAGTTCATGATTAACTACGTTTTGGTGAACAACAGATGGCTTCATGTGAATATAGTGAAGTTAAACATCCCACAGGGAAACCACTCTGCTAGGTGAGCAGGGATGATTTCCTATCCCTTGTTCACCCTATCAGGAAATTATACACGATTGGTCTTGCAATTTGAGCTTCAGAGGAATGTCCTGTATTTCATTTTGGAAACTTATCTTCCTTCCACTTTCCTGGTGGTGTTATCCTGGGTTTCGTTTTGGATCTCCCTTGATTCAGTTCCTGCAAGAACCTGCATTGGTAAGTAGCTCCAACGGGAGATTTCTAAGAACTGGGTTATTAGGTCCTTATTTTTTTTTTACCTTCTACCATTGTTTTCATTGATATTCCCAGGGCAGTTCCAGGAGCTGGTTTCTTGAGAGACTCTTTTACAGAGAGAGAAAGAGAGACAGAGAGACTACTTTAGGAATAATGCATTTTTAAACTTGTGTTTGACAGTGACAGATAAGGGAGAATTGTGATTCGATGGCCTATTGTCTGTTATTTTGTTACTGAACTCCTCCCTCCAGTGAGAAGACAGAAGGTGAAACATTTAGAAAATCATATCACTCATATCTCTATAAAATAGACAAATCAACCCTTTTCCAGAAGGCCACAGACTTTTCAGAATGAGCTATGCTCTATTTCTGAGGCCTGTCCTCACCTTGCCAAGTCTTGAAGGGAGACAGTCTGCCACGGGGTGATGGAAGGTTCACTGCCCACTGAAGTGGGTACATTGCTTACTTTTTTTCCCAGGAGTGACCACTGTATTGTCAATGACCACACTGATGATTGGGTCCCGCACTTCTCTTCCGAACACCAACTGCTTCATAAAGGCCATTGACGTGTACCTGGGGATCTGCTTTAGCTTCGTGTTTGGGGCCCTCCTGGAATACGCAGTTGCCCACTACAGCTCCCTACAGCAGATGGCAGCCAAAGATAGGGTAAGAATTTTGAGGGCCCTATATATGATTCATCACCTGTGCCATATACTGGTCTGTAGAGATGACCTGGACCTGGTTCCCGACCCCCAGTGATTCAGCTTGCACCAGTGATTCTCATCCTTGTTCAGTTGGGGGAATCTGGAAGTCGTGACACCTTTTAAAAAAGACTGCTCTTTTCACCAAATACAGTGAGATATTAATATGTTTAAATTTCCAGCAGAAAATAACGGTGTTATCTGTATGCAACATAAAATCACAACCGCAAGAACAAGCATGCATGAAAAACCCAGTATCAAACCTAACATGATCAGCTGCTTATGTTTCAGATTAATATGTATTTAATATTTATTCATTTGTCGCATTTTTGTTTTCCTAAATTATACAAGTAATGGTTTACTGAAAAATGTATGGAAAAATTAAATTGTGGCAAATTTCGTAATTAGCATATTTTTCTGCTAACAGGGAAAGACTTATTATCTGACTTAGCTGTGAAACACCACGGTCCAGCTCTCAGAATAATAATAATGATTATTATCAATTGAGCATGTATGTGCCAGACACAGTCACAAGCTCTTTGAAAATATTATGTCATTTAAAATGCTCGTAACAACCCAGTAAGGCTATCTCCATTTCTATAGTTGTGGGATCCGAGTATGGAAAGATAAGTGACTTATCCAAGGGGACACAGACAGTAAGAGGCAGAGCTGGGATTCGCACCAGCCAAATCTGCTTGGCTCCAAAGCCTGACACTTACCTGTTATTCCCACTTGAAGTGGGCAACGGGCCATGCCCTTAACTATTATTCTCTGCAGGCCTACGGAACCCTGGGATTCTTTGGAAGCCCAATTTGATAGACGTTAGCATACTAAAGCTCCTGTTAACAGGCAAAAAAATGACAGGGATCCAGTGCAGAAGAGCTGCCCTACTTCAGCAAGGTGCCAGGACTGCACAGGGTCCAATGGTGAGGAAATGGGGATTCAGAATAGCCCAAAGATCCAGTTGCCTTCTCTCTTGTGTTTAACTATTGTGAACAAGGTTTCACAATTATATTACTCAAGTACCAAAGGCAAATGATCATATGTGCCAGCCAAAGAATAGGTATTTCATTTATTTTACTCCCTGTAGGCTTTCTTTCTTTAAAAATTATTTATTTTTTAAATTAAATTTATTTTTTAATTGAAGTAGAGTTGATTTACAATATTATATTAGTTTCAGGTGTACAGCATAATGGCTCGGTATTTTTATACATTATACTCCATTAAAAGTTATTACAAAATAATAGCTAATATTCCCTGTTCTGTACAATATATCCTTGCTGCTTACTGTTTATATCACCTTATCCCATACCCCTATCTTGCCCCTTCCCCTTTCTTTTTTTTTTTTTTTTTTTTTTTTTTGCGGTACACGGGCCTCTCACTGTTGTGGCCTCTCCCATTACATAGCGCAAGCTCCAGACGCGCAGGCTCAGTGGCCGTGGCTCACGGGCCCAGCCGCTCCGCGGCATGTGGGATCTTCCGGAACGGGACACGAACCCGTGTCCCCTGCATCGGCAGGCGGACTCTCAACCACTGCGCCACCAGGGAAGCCCGCCCCTTCCCCTTTCTTTCTCCCCTCTCATAGCCACTCGTTTGTTTTCTATATCTGTGAATCTGTTTCTGTTTTGCTATTTACATTCATTTGTTTTATTTTTTAGATTCCACATATAAGTGATATCACACAGTATTTGTCTCTCTGTCTGACTTATTCCACTAAGCATAATATTCTCTAGATCCATCCACATTACTGCAAATGACAAAATTTCATTCATTTTTATGGCTAGCTAATATTTCATATATATATATATCACATATTCTTTATCCATTTGTCTGTTGAGGGACACTTGGGTTGCTTCCATATCTTGGCTATTGTAAATAGTGCATCTGTGAACATTGGAATACATATATCTTTTTGAATTAGTGCTTTCATTTTTACCTGGATATATACCCAGGAGTGCAATTGCTAGATCATATGGTAGTTCTATTTTCAGTTTTTTGAGGAACCTCCATACTGTTTTCCACAGTGGCTGCACCAACTTACATTCCCACCAACAGTGTACAAGGATTCCCTTTTCTCCATATCCTAGCCAATATTTGTTATTTGTAGACTTTTTGCTGATAGCCGTTTTGACAGATGTGAGGTGATATCTTATTGTTGTTTTGACTTGCATTGTTCTAATAATTAGATATGTTGAGTATCTTTTCATTTTCCTGTTAGTCATCTTTTTGTCTTCTTTGGAAAAATGTCTGTTCAGGTCCTCTGCCCATTTTTTTGATTGGGCTGTTTTTTTTGATATTGAGTTGTATGAGCTGTTTATATATTTTGGGTTTTTTTTGTTGTTGTTTTATTTTGTTTTTTTAGCTTACTTTTTAAAAAAATTAATTAATTTATTTTAGGCTGCATTGGGTCTTCATTGCTGCGTGCAGGCTTTCTCTAGCTGTGGCGAGCAGGGGCTGTTCTTCATTGCGGTGCGCGGGCTTCTCATTGCCGTGGCTTCTCTTGTTGCAGAACATGGGCTATAGGCGTGCGGGCTTCAGTAGCTGTGGCTCGCAGACTCTAGAGCGCAGGCTCAGTAGTTGTGGCACACGGGCTTAGTTGCTCCGCAGCATGTGGGATCTTCCCGGACCAGGGTTTGAACCTGTGTCCCCTGCATTGGCAGGCGGATTCTTAACCACTGTGCCACCAGGGAAGTCCCTGTTTATGTATTTTGGATACTAACCCCTTGTTGTTCATATCATTAGCAAATATTATCTCCCATTCAGTAAGTTATCTTTTCATTTTATTGATAGCTTCCTTTGCTTTGCAAAAGCTTTTAATTTTAGGTCCCACTTGTTTAATTTTTGCTTTTGTTTCTTTTTGTCTTAGGAAAGTGATCCAAAAAATATTGCTATGATTTATGTCAAAGAGTGTTCTGCCTATGTTCTCTTCTAGGAGTTTTATGGTTTCAGGTCTTACATTTAGGTCTTTAATCCATTTTGAGTTTATTTTTGTGTATGGTGTGACAAAATGTTCTAATTTCATTCTTTTAAAGCTGTACAGTTTTCCCAGCACCACTTATTTAAGTAACTGTCTTTTCTCCATTACATATTCTTTTCTCCTTTGTCATAGATTAATTAACCATAGGCAATTCTGTTCTGTCCTATTGATCTGCGTGTCTGTTTTTGTGCCAGTGCTATTTTGATTACTGTAGCTTTATAATAGCATAGTCTAAAGTCAGAGAGGGTGATACCTCAAGCTTTGTTCATTTTTCTCAAGATTGCTTTGGCAATTTGGGGTCTTTTTTTGTTCCATATGAATTTTAGGATTATTTGTTCTAGTTCTGGGAAAAATGTCATGGGTATTTTGATAGTGATTGCATTAAATACATAGATTGCTTTAGGTAATATGGACATTTTAGCAATATTATGTCTTCCAATTCATGAACGTGGGATATCTTCCCATTTCTTTGTATCATCTTTAGTTTTCTTCATCAGTGTTTTATAGTTTTCAGAGTATAGGTCTTTCACCTCCTCAGTTAAGGTTATTCCTAGGTATTTTACTCTTTTTGATGTCATTTTAAATGGGATGGCTTTCTTGCTTTCTCTTTCTGATAGTTCATTATTAGTGCATAGAAAAGCAACACATTTCTGTATATTAATCTTGTATCCTGCAACTTTACTAAATTCATTAGTTCTAATAATTTTTGGGTGGAGATTTTAGGGTTTTCTATGTAAAGTATCATGACATCTGCAAGTAGTGACAGTTTTACTTCTTCTCTTCCAATATGGATGTCTTTTATTTATGTTAAATAGAAGTGGTAAGAGTGGGCATCCTTATCTTGTTCCTAAATTTAGAGGAAAGTCTTTCAGCTTTTCATCATTGAGTATGATGTTAGCTGTAGGTTTGTAAAAATTGACCCTTATTATTTTGAAATATGTTCCTTCTATACCAACTTTGATGAGAGTTTTTATCATGAATGGATGTTTTATCACATGCTTTTTCTGCATCTATTGAGATGATCATGTGATATTTATCATTCCTTTTGTTAATGTGGTGTATTACGATTGATTTGCAAACACTGAACCATGATTGCATCTCTGGAATAAATCCCACTTGATCATGGTATATGATCCTTTTTATATATTGTTGGATTTGGTTTGCTAATATTTTCTTGAGGATTTTTGCATCTATATTCATCAGAGATATTGGACTGTAATTTTTTTTTACTGTAGTGTCTTTGCCTGGTTTTGGTATCAGGGTAATGGTGGCTTCATAAAATGAATTTGGGGGTGTTCTGTCCTCTTCAGTTTTTTTGGAATAGTTTGTGAAGGATAGGTATTAGCTCTTCTTTATATGTTTGGTAGAATTCCCCTGTGAAGCAGTCTGATCCTGGACTGTTGTTTGCTGGGAGGTTTTTTAGTTTAGTTTTGTTTGTTTGTTTTTTACAAATTCAATTTCACTACTAGTGATTGGTCTGTTCAGATTGTCTGTTTCTTCTTGATTCAGTCTTGGCAGGCTGGATGTTTCTAGAAATTTGTCCATTTCTTCTAGGTTGTCCAATTTGTTGGCATATAACTGTTTGTAGTATTCTCTTATGATTTTTTATATCTCTGTGGTATCAGTTGTTATTTCTCCTCTTTCATTTATTTTATTTGGGTTTTCTCTCTTTTCTTCTTGGTGAGCTTGGCTAAAAGGTTTATATCAATTTCGTTTATCTTTTGAAAAAACCCAGCTCTTGGTTTCATTGATCTTTCCTATTATTTTTTTGGCCTCTATTTTATTTATTTCCTCTCTGATCTTTATTATCTCCTTCCTTCTGCTAAATTTAGGCTTTGCTTGTTCATCTTTCTCTAATTCCTTTAGATGGTAGATTAGATTGTTTATTTGAGATTTTTCTTGTTTCTTGAGAAAGGCCTGTATTGCTATAAACTTCATTCTTAGAACTGCTTTTGCTGCATCCCATAGATTTTGGAAAGTTTTGTTTCCATTTTCATTTGTCTTGAGATATTTTCTGACTTCCTCTTAGATGTATCCATTGACCCATTGGTTTTCTAGTGGCATTTTGTTTAGTCTTCAAATGTTTTTGTTTTTTTCCAATTTTCTTCCTGTAATTAGTTTCTAGTTTCATACTGTTGCGGTTGAAAAAACTGCTTGATATAATTTCTGTCCTCTTAAATTTACTGAGACTTGTTTTGTGACCTACCATATGATCTATCCTGGAGAAAGTTCCATGTGCACATGAAAAGAAGGTTTATTCTCCTGTTTTGGGATGGAATGTCCCATAGATATCTATTAAGTTTAACTGTTCGAATGTGTCATTTAAGACCACTGTTTCCTTACTGATTTTCTGTCTGGATGATTTGTCCATTGGTGTAAATGGGGTGTTAAAGTCCCCCATTATTATTGTATTACTGTCAATTTCTCCCTTTATGTCTGTTAGTATTTGCTTTATATATTTTGGTGCTCCTGTATTAGGTGCATTTATGCTAACGAGTGTAATATCCTCTTCTTGTATTGATCCCTTTATCATTATATAATGCCCTTCTTTGTCTTTCGTTATGGACTTTGTTTTAAAGCCTATTTTGTTTGATATGAGTATTGCTACCCTGGCTTTCTTGTCATTTCTGTGTGCATGAAATATCTTTTTCCATTCCTTCACTTTCAGTCTGGCTGTATTTACCTCGTTTGTAGGCAGCATATAGGTGGGTCTTGTTTTTTAATCCAATCAGCCACCTTATGTCTTTTGATTGAAGCATTTAGTCCACTGACATTTAAAGTAACTACTGATAGGTATGTAGTTATTACCATTTTATTACTTCTTTTCCAGTTGTTTTTCTGGTTCTGCTCAGTTCTTCTCTTTTTGTTTCTTGCCTTGTGGTTTGATGATTTCCTTTAATAATATGCTTATGTTCCTTTCTATTTAGTTTTTGTGTATCTATTGTAGGTTTTTGACTTGTAGCAACCATGGAGTTCATATATATTGACCTATAACTATACCTACTTGTTTTAAACTTGTAGTCACTTAAGTTCAAACACACTGTAAAAGATCTACATTTTTTACTCCCCTCCCCCACATTTTGTGTTTCTGATGTCATATTTTACATCTCATGTTTATCCTTCAACTGTTTTTTGCAGTTATAGTTGCTTTTACAATTTTTTGTCTTTTAATCTTCGCACTGGCTTAAGTGGTTGGTCCTCAAGTCTTACTATATATTTGCCTTTCCTAGTGGGATTTTCCCTTTCCTCTAGATTCTTCTTTTCCACTTAGAGAAGACCCTTTAACATTTCTTCTAGGGTAGGCTTATTATTGATTAATTGTTTTAGTTTTTGCTTGTCTTAGAAGTTCTTTATCTCTTCTTCAATTCTAAATAATAATCCTGCTGGGTAATATAACCTAAGATGCTGGTTTTTCCCTTTCAGCACACTGAATATATTATACCACACCCTTCTGGCCTGCAAAGTTTCTGCAGAGAAATCAGCTGATAGCCTTATGTAGGTTCCCTTGTATATGATTCTTTGTTTTTCTCTTGTTGCCTTTAGAATTCTCTCTTTAACATTTGGAATTTTAATTATGTCTTGGTGTGAGTTTGTTTGAGTTCAGTTTGCTTGGGACCCTCTGTGTTCCCTGTACCTGGATATTTGGTCCTTCTCTGGGTTTGGGAAGTTTTTAATCATAATTTCATCAAATACATTTTCCATCCCCTTCTCTTTTTCTCTTCTCCTTCTGGGACCCCTATAATGTGAACACTGATACACTTGATGTTATCCCAGATATCTCTCAAACTATTCTAATTTTTTTTAATTTGTTTTTCTTTTTGCTGTTCTGATTGGGTAATTTCCATTTTCTATCTTCTAGACCACTTCTGCATTTTTCTGTATCATTTAGTCTGCTTCATTCCTTCTAGTGTGAGTTTTTTGCTTTTTTTTTTTTTTTTTGAGGTACGCGGGACTCTCACTGCTGTGGCCTCTCCCATTGCGGAGCACAGGCTCCAGACGCACAGGCTCAGCGGCCATGGCTCACGGGCCCAGCTGCTCTGCAGCATGTGGGATCTTCCCAGAACAGGGCACGAACCCGCGTCCCCTGCATCGGCAGGCGGACTCTCAACCACTGTGCCCTAGTGTGAGTTTTATTTCAGTACTGAATTCTTCATTTCTGATTGGGTCTTTTTTTTTCTTTGGCCACACCATGTGGCCTGTGGGATCTTAGTTCCCTGATCAGGGATTGAATCTGGGCCCCCAGCAGTGGGAGCATGGAGTCTTAACCACTGGACCACCAGGAAATTCCCAAGATTGGGTCTTTCTTTATATTTTTTTAGTTCCTTGTTAAAATTCTCACCACGTTCATCTATTCTTTTCCCTAATTCAGTTAACATTCTTATTACCAATGTTATGAATTCTTTATCTGGTATTGTTTATTTCTGTTTCATTATTTATTTTTTCGGGGGTTTCTCTTGCTCTTTCAACTGAGACCAGTTCCTTTGCCTTTTCATTTTGCTTAAATGTCTCCACCTCTATGAGTTTAGGTGAAAGAGTTACCTATTGCAGTCTTGCATGGGCATCCTTATGTGGATATGTCCCTATACAGAGCGCATGTGCCCATTGCTTTTGCTGGATTTGGTGTTGACGCATGTCATGTCTTTCCTCAGGGTGTGCTGGCAGCTATCACCTTCTGCCACCTTCTGCTGGAAGAAGGTGGGACTGGAAATGGAGGGGCTAGAGCTAGAGCCTGTTGTGAAGTGTGACTTCCCTTCTGCTCAGTGGCCATCACCACCCTATTGGTGGTGGGATCTGATCCCAAGTTGCTGGAGCAGAAGCCCTGAGGGTTGGGCCCATGCTGGCTCTGTCCCCTTTAAATGTATGTTTTCCCCTCTCCCAGCACTGGGGAAGTGCTGAAGCAAGGGAGGCCTGTGGGGGCTCTCGGCTTGGGTAGGCTGCAGAGAGAGGGCCGAGTGTACTGCCCTCCGATGTACTGCCTGTGCAGACACCAGCAATTGTTGCCCTTGCTCTGCTCAGATGAAGCCTTGAGTCCAAGTCCCCTTTGTCCTTCATAGCTGATCATTCCCCCAGCCTCTACCACCCCTGCCCTGTAGGGGAGCCAAACAACAGGGCAAGCAGGACTTGTGTGGATGCTCTGTGTGTATGGGGTATGGTGGCGAGCTATGGTGGTCAGCCACTGTCAAGAGTCCTGGGCTGCTTCTGATGTGCTGCCTGAGTAAGAGTCAACAATGGCTGCCACCACCCCACCCAGACTCTGCCCTGGTACCAGGTTGCCTCTGTGCCCCATGGAGTTTTCTTCCCAGACCAGGTTGTCTCTGCGTACCGTGGAGTTTTCTTCTAAGTCTATGTTGTCCCAGCCATGGTGGAGAATGGCAATTCCATGGGACTGCAAGGAGCATCACTATTTCTGTTTGTGTGGCAAAGTCCTTAAGACACTGCTGATTTCTATTAACTCTCATAGTCAATTATTCCCTCCTCCCAGGAATAGAATGGAATTCATCAAACACCTACTAAATGCTCTACATAATTTACGCCATTTAATCTTCCCATCAGTCTCAAGAGGTAGTATTAATGTCATCAACATTTTGCAGGCAAGGAAATTGAGTTCTAAAGGGATTAAGGTGACTAAAATTTCACAATAGTGAGAGGCAGAATGGGATTTGAACCTAGGTCAGCTAGTTTCAAGGTCTGAGCAATTAACATTTACCACACGGCCCTGCACACCTAGAATGGGCAATGGTTATTCTTCCCATTAGACAAGCTGATGACCTAGGGACAGGTGCCTATAAACAGGATAATAGGACTGCCAAATCTTGCTTACCAGCCAATTTATGAGGCACTCAGTACTGGTCTCTCCTAAACCTAATTATTCAATACTAAGGCCTCTAAGTATATAAATACCCACTTACTTATTTTGCTGAGTCAAGTCTATCAATCTAACTGCCCTGTTTATGAACTAGGGGAAGGCAAAGGAAGTGGAAGAAGTCAACATCACTAACATCATCAACAGCTCCATCTCCACCTTTAAACGGAAGATCAGCTTGGCCAGCATTGAAATTTCCAGCGATAACGTTGACTACAGTGACCTGACAATGAAAACTAGTGACAAGTTCAAGTTTATCTTCCGAGATAAGATGGGCAGGATTGTTGATTATTTCACAATTCAAAACCCCAGTAATGTTGATCGATATTCCAAACTCCTATTTCCTTTGATTTTTATGCTAGCCAATGTATTTTACTGGGCATACTACATGTATTTCTGAGAGTATGCTGAATTGTTTGCATGTCATAGGTCTTCAACAGAACAAAGTAATGATGTAAACGATATTCTAAGCCAAGTGTGCATCCTAATCCAGTGGCGCCACAAGTGACTAAAATAACATTTGAGCATTTCTCCTCAAACAATGAACCCCCCTCCAACCATTATTTAAGCTGTGTAGAAGTCCTAGCATTACAGAATCTTTTAATAGAAACATCAACCCATTCCTTTTTTATTTTTATGAAAGATATTCCCATGGAGCCCAAGATTACAAACCTACTCAGGACTGACTGCCCAGTGGCTCCCTGGTCTGCATTTAACTCATATAAAAAATGAAAAGGAAGCTATTACGTGTGTTGAGTCAAGTGTCAGAGGTTGTTTCTAAATTAATCACACATGCTATTTACTAAATCTCTACAGTGCTTATAAAATAAAATACATTGCTGCCTATTTAGGGAATAACATATTCTAGTTTTTGGTTTTGATTACAATGAAATGTGGGCTTATAAAAAGAAACAAAATTGAGTTATTTGTAGTGAGGTGGATGGACCTAGAGTCTGTCATACAGAGTGAAGTAAGTCAGAAAGAGAAAAACAAATACTGCATGTTAACACATATATATGGAATCTAAAAAAAGAAAAAAATGGTTCTGATGAACCTAGGGACAGGACAGGAATAAAGACGTAGACGTAGAAAATGGACTTGAGGACATGGAGAGGGGGAAGGGTAAGCTGGGACAAAGTGAGAGAGTGGCATGGACATATATACACTACCAAATGTAAAACAGATAGCTAGTGGGAAGCAGCCACATAGCACAGGGAGATCACCTCCGTGCTTTGTGACCATCTAGAGGGGTGGGATAGGGAGGGTGGGAGGGAGATGCAAGAGGGAGGGGATATGGGGATATATGTATAAGTATTGCTGATTCACTTTGTTATAAAGCAGAAACTAACACACCATTGTGAAGCAATTATACTCCAATAAAGATGTTTAAAAAAATAAAATAAAATGTGGGCTTAAGTAAATTCCCTGGAAGTCAGTGCACAAAATACCAAGGTGAGTTTTTAATACAGTATTTAATGTCATAGCAGAACTGTCCCCATTTCCCAACCTTTGAAGAAAAATTTAGTGGATCAGTAATCTCAAACATAAATCTCTTGTTTCTAAGATATAATGGATTCCTCAAACTGGGAGAGCTCTGGGGCTTTATTCCGCCATTTGACATGTCTTATCATTTTACTATTATATGCAAGCCATTCCTAAACAATGCTGAAGCCCTTTCCCCATAACATGGGAAGAAATGGAGGAACTTTTTAAAAAATTTATTCTGAGTCTTTATACTGACTATTGTCATGAAGCCTTGCAGAATCAAGTCCAATTCTATCTGCTACTCTGACACTGTGCAATACTTTGCCAGCAGCAGGGTCATCTATAGGATATGTGTTTTAAGATCCCATTTGGAAAAGGTATACATCATAACACAAACTCAGTGGGCTCACACTCTTCCATCCTCATGTTCCACTCACCCCAGACAGTATACATATATATTCACAGATACACACACACACGTACCCCTACTATTTCCTACTGAGGAAGATAAACACTGGTGATACAGTTAATGTCATTCTTTGACACCACTGTACCACAATACTTGCCCTGCAATTAAACAGCTAGGCCTGGTGGTATTGAAAGATCCACTTTTCAAAAAATGTCCCGGATTCCCTTCCAAGCCTTCTTCATTGTTTTGGAATTCTCTTTTGTTTTTGTTGAATGATATTTTTATAGTTTGAGAATATACTTTGGGGAAAAAAATTCTTGGATGTTTGTATCACTCTGAAATTTATGTAGGCTACAACACTAGACTTCTCAGTAGAAACTCCTAATACTCTAGATCTGTCCCATGTATCCTACCTACCCAGATCAGTCCCTGACTCGCTTTATTCAAAATATTTATTTCTTGGGTGAAAATATCAAGACCTACCTCATCAAATTTCTCAAAGTCATGAAACTAGGTAAAGTTGAGAATACCCTTAGTTATGGAAATACAATTTTAAATTATTTTGATTTTGAGAATATCAATATTTAATATCAATATTCTCAATATAGGAAGGAAGATATATAGATATAGATATATTCAATAACAAGCTGATGACAGAGGGTTTTCAAATGAAAGACAGGGAGAAATGGAGAAATGAGCATAGCAAAAAAGAGCTAGAGATTACAGTGGACCACAAGCTGAAAATAAGTCAGCAACACAAAGGAGTACTATTAGAGAAAAAACACAGTATGGGCTTTCAGTGACAGGAAAGTATAGTGACAATCTGTAGTTAGGAAAAGTTTGACAACCGGGATTGAGGTGTGGTCTTTCCTCAGTGCTGTGCATTACTCTTACACATACAGAGCTGTTCTTCTCAGCTACTTGCTTATACTTAATTTTGACCAGTTAGTAATGTATTTACTGCCAAAGACCCTTGCTTCTTAATAGACATTTTAAAAATTGAACAGACAGGGGATTATGCCCCAGTATATGGTCAACATAATTTATGTGTTTTACCAATGAATTTAAAGAAGGAAAGAACATATGAATACATGTTTCATGTTTTTAAAATAATTTTTAAAATATATAATATACATCTTTTTCAAGTTTTTGTAGAGAATTTATATATATCAGACTGTAGTATGTTTGTGTTGAAAAACATTGAGTCCAATTTTGGCTACCACACTTTTAAGAAGGATGTACAGAAATGGAAAAAGAGTCAGAGAAAAGTGGTTAAAATCATGGAAGTGATTAAAATCATGGAAAACAGGTCCAATAAGAAGGAGCTTTTGCACCTTGAAAATTAAGGCTGAATGATGACTGTCATTAGGTTCAAGAAGGTTTTGTACATGAGACATGCTGTGCCACTATTCACCTGAATAAGTGAACTGAATAAAAGTAAATAGAAACGAACTTAAAAGAAAGGCTAATTGTTTTGAAGAAAGAAAATGTGCAAATTGAATAATGAAATACCGTTGAATAATGAAATGCTCGGATGAACATCTAGTCTCCATCTGGAAATTTCCCATGAGAATAAATAACCTTGCCTCCCCTTTGATTTTGCCATCCACCTACTTGAAAGCAGAAGGTTCTGATAGGTAATCTTGGGAGGTTGTAGATACCTACCGGGAGATGCCTCTGGCTGCACAAAACTAAAGTGTCATACCGAGTATTGCTAACGAAGAATGTATGCCTAAGAATATTCCTGGTGGCCCACAAGGTTGAGTTCCAAAATTATGGTTTCTTTGGGGGCATTTGAAGGGGAGTCATGTGACCCACAGCTTTCAGTGACTTGGATGTGAAATAGGCTTTGATCACCCAATCTCATTACTTAAAATTGTGCCTTTCCAGAAATTAGAGAAGAAGCAATCCCATTTGGAAAACTGGAAAGGGGAATAGAACATAAAAAGTGAGTGAATAGCTGCATGTTGATCCAAAGTCTCTGTGATCTTTGAGGACATCTGCACCTACAAGCCAGCTATCTCTTCTTTAATAAGTCCAGACTAGAGCCATGGCCTAACTGGTCTTGGAGGGTCAAGTGGTCCATACCCTGCATTCATGATGGCCTGCTTCCTATTCAACACAGGGCATGAATTTTACTAAAATCCTTAAGGAATAGGATATCACACTTCATCACCATGAAAATCTCCATTTTCATCTGGACATTCTTCCTCCTACCCAATACAGAAACTTGGTTCACTTACTGTGTAGAAAATCATTAACATAACAGGCCCGAGACTGCTTTCCTTAAAGAATGGTCTCTTTGCAACGTTGGCCCTTAGCCAGCATCTGGGAATTTGAATTTGGGGAGAGTTCCTATTATTCCCTAATTGGTAAGAGTGGCTCACTGGGCCTAACCTATTTGCACAAACAATGTGGTTTATGCTGAACACCTGCTTCTCTTGGGGGAGTCTGCAATTTTGGATCATGCTAAGCAGGGGGTGCCTATGTGACCAGCCCCCAGTAAAAATCTTGGGCACTGAGTCTCTGGTGAGCTTCTTGGTAGACAGCATTCCGCACTTGTCTCAATTCCATGCTAGGAAAAATTAAGCATGGCCTAGGGAGGACACAGGGAGAATACTCTTTGAAGTCCATGCCTGGTTTCCTCCAGGCTTCACGCCATGTGCTTTTCTTTTCCCTTAGCTGATTGTCCTTTATATCCTTTCACTATAAGATATCATAGCCATGAGTACCACTGTATGCTGAGTCCTGTGAGTTCTCCTAGAGAATCACTGAACCTGTGAGTGGTTTTAGGGACTCCCAACACACATGTTTTGGAACAGTGGTTCCCAAGTCTGGCTGATCATAAGATTCACTGGTAGAGCTTTATGAACAAAAGATTCCAGAGTCTTACCCTAGACCTATGGACTCAAGATCTATATTTTGCAAAGCTCTCCAGATGTTTTCAATGTCAAGTCAGAAGGGAAGACAGATGGCAAATCCCTTGGTGGAAAAGACAACAGCTGCATTAAAGCTATATTTTCTAGGAAAAAAAATAATACAGTGTGTTTGCCACACGGAAAGGAAAAGTCCAACTCAATATGATTACTGAATATAAATAATGTATACAGCTGACGGAAAGCAAAATTTTTCTTTTGTCTCATTGAACCTGCTACGTTGGTGCCAAGGAGGAAAAGGACAGCTATTCTTTCTGATACGGCCGCAACATGACAAAAAGGCACCTAATAAAAAACATGTGGTTGAAGAGCTAGGAAGGTGTATGGGGATGCAGCAGTTCTTCATTGCAATTCCTGGTTTGTGAAACACTAAACCTTAACAGGCGTTGAAATGAACTAAAAACCTTCACAGGAAAGCAAAAAGTTAGACTCTATGCAACCAAAGACTTTGGCTTCTGCAGTGGGTAGGAGGAGCAGTTGGCTTGAATGAGGCTTGAAGGTAGCTCTCAAGGAGGCTAGGGGTATGACCCCAAAGTTTCATTAAGAACTCTCAGAATGACAAAAGGAGAAGACTCAGTTGAGAAGTATGAGATTATCAAAGTTGTGACATAAAAGGGCATCTCCAAATTCAAATTTCTTTCTCATTCTTAGGGCCTCTTTCAGTCTGGCTCACCAACTTATTCTGCAACTGCACAAAAAGCAGGCCTTGCAAGTTTAGCCAGGATCCAAATTACAGCTGTACTTATTATCTTATGGAGTAAGACACTTGTTTAATTTCCAAATTTTAGAAGTAGTCTTGAAAGCTGGCTCTTTAGGTTGAAACTTCTATGGACATATTCAACAAACAAAAAATGTGGGTATGTCCTCATAACATACAGAAATGTGGCATGACTGATGAATAACAGTTGATTTTGATGAGAGATTTCTCTTTAGGGGAAGTAGGCAAATATGTCCCTGATGGGTTTTGCTTTTCAATAACAAGTTATTGAACCAATTCGCCAAAATATATCTTGAAGCATCTAAAGCTCTCATTCATATATCAAATCGTATCTATGGAACAAAACAAAGGAAATGGGAGAGGATGACAGTGGAAAGTGATAAACACAAATATCACCAATAAAAGTTAGACTCAGATGCCGTGGCATTTAAAGGCACGAACCTTAGAATGTAATAATAAAGTGAATTTTCAGAACGTAAAGAAGTCCCAGGAGAAACTATCCATTTAAAAGAATATGAGATGTACCTTTCCTGGGTTTGTATATTTCTTACATCCTAACAGAACATTCTAATCCATTTCACAGAGGGAATCAAAGGCAAATTCTCAACAAGGGAAATAGAACTTTGTGTTATCTACTCCTGTAGTAATTTAACATAACTTATCCAGTTATTTTTTTTCCACAAAGAATCCAATTGCATACTCTTTTATACATATCATAAAAGATTAACCCAGTTTCATTTGGTGTAGGAGTCCAGGAATGAAATTCAAGAGATCTGGGCTCTGCCATTACCTTAATCTCTATTTGCCTAAATTCACTAATATGTCAAGTGGAACAAAAATATTTGCCCTTCCTATTTCACAGGTTTGTGATAGGGTTAAAAATGAGATTATAAATATGAAAGTGTTTTGGAAATGTGTAATAGAAGTGGGTCCTAATTAATTTGACATGATTATGCATGCATTACATACCCCTAGAAAATCAGAACTGGGATGTAGCTGGGACATCAAGACATTCAACCAGCTTATATGCCATTTTAGTAGATAAGGATCAAAGGCATCAGAGAATGCCTCCGAGATCAAACACAGTACACAGCCAGGACTAGAAGCCATGTCTTCTAAGCCCAGTGTTCTCTTTGCTGATTCTGTTACCTCCTCAAATGGTTCTGTGCACGCAGCTTCATGCTCTGCTTGTGCAGAAGCAGCACGGCAAGATGACAACATCTACAGTATTGTTATAAAAAGCCACAACCCTGTTCAGATTTAAAGTCATTATCTGTGGCCTATTCCTGTTCCACCCCCAGAAATTTTAGGCAGAGTATCTCTGGAATCTTTGCTGCCAAATAAGATCATTCTTCCCCAGAAAGGACTTTTTGAAGCCATTTTTTAGCACATAGGACCCGGCTTTTCACCAATTCCATCTCAAAGCCCCTGCAGGGAAGATCACAAAAGCTGGCATCCTGCCCACACAACATATCTGACCTGGCTAGCTGCTCCCCAAATGCAGTTAGCAAGAAAACCCTATTTCATTTCTGCAAAGGTGAAAGATCTCAGATCATGAATCCTTTCAGCACTACACAGGTGAATTGTTTTAAAAATGCATTTGTGTGTATAAGCCATACCTTTCATTGCAATGAATCTTTTGCATTTTTAACAGTAAGTTGTATGTTCTGACACTATAAATGGTAGAATTATTTCAAATTATCTCCCATTTGCTTACTTTATTAACCAAGAGAGTACATACAGGGCAATAAAGTTATATCTTTATCAAAAAAGCATACAGTGCTTTGGTAAGCACTGTGCTATAACCACTGTTGTCTACTCAAAGTTTTATAATGTTTTCCAAATAGGACAGAGGCATAAAATAACTCTTATTCAATCTTCTTGGAAAAATTAAGAATAATTACCACAATGCAGTCCATCAGTGGTTTTCCCGTTTCTCATTTTTGTCATTTCTCTTCTTCACAGATATTTTAGATAGACTTGATGTTATGAGTCACATAAAAGGACAGGAGCTCATGGTGTGTAAATGAGAGTCAATAGCTACAATTTATTAAGTGTCAGTCATATACTAAGCACCTGACCTACGCTGCCTCTCATCCTGACAATAGTCCTATGAGGTAAATGCTATTAACCCATTTTGCAGATAAGAAAAACAATGATTCAATGAGATTGTCTGCCTGGCTCAATGTTACACAGTTGGTAAGTGGCAGAGCTGAGGTCTGAATCCAAGGTCTATTTGGTCGCAGGACCATGCTTTATCCATTACACCATACTGCCTCCCTCTTACAATGAGCTATTAGAAGTATAGAGAATCTGGATCTAAGTTAGATGATACTGTGGAATGAAACAAACGCAAACAGTGAGAACATGCCTCCTTCATCCACTGAATATCCACTGAAATGTCCATCTCCAAAGCCAGTAACTCACAAGGGTGAGAAAAAGCAAACTGACCCTGTGAGAAATCCAAGCAGTGCACTGGAGAGGTTAGGAACTACAGCTTTTTACTGAGTTAACTTGGGTTTGAGCCCTAGCTCTGCCTGTTTCTAGCTACTTGTGTGACCCCATCCACTTAACCTCTTTGAACCTATTTCCTTCTCTGTAAAACAGGAAAACATCCTTGTAGGCTTGAATGACACAGAGTGTACAGTATACTTAATACCATAACTGGCATATATTGTTGCATGCTCAGTAAACGCCATCTATATTTTATTAGAACTTTTAGCTGTTAGGTTGCTGTATAAAAATAAAAGACACATTATTGGTTAAAAAAATTACAGTCTCTGGTTTAACTGGTTTTTGTTGGCACCTAATGGTTCTACACTTATTGATTTAAGAGAGACTTAAAAACAAAGAGTGGGTATCAAGCACTGGGTTTCTACTTTCAAGAACAGATGCTCTTGTTTAGGCTCAGCTAACACTGAAGTTTAGTTGGACAGCTCAAAATAGAACCCACTTGATTTCTCCTGCCAGTTTAAGTAGGAAACTGGTGCTCCTAAGAGTGTGAAGATAGAGTCTCTAGAATTTCTGATTAATATGTCAGACCCTAAAATGCACATCCCATCCTTTCTTATTTCTACATAATAAAGTTTTAGCTCTTATTTGCACCATTCCCACACTTTAAAAAAAAAAATTGGCCTAAGTAGGATTATGTACTGAAAATGAAGTAGCAGCCTGGCTATATGCCAAGCTGAAACGGAGACCACCTCTCAATAGGGCTCCTGCCCAAGGAAGCTCTCTCTACTAGACCTGCAGTCTTTTTGCTTATGACTTAATCCAAGAGAAAATGTGCCTGTCCCCTTGGAAAGATAACTCTTAAAACATTCAACTCAGGATGAATGAAGAATGGGAGACACTTAAACAGGGAAGTGGGAAGGAGCATGAGGCTGCTGGGAACCTTGGGATCTGGAAGTGACAATTTGACCAAGGGCTGGTACCACATAAAGTTTCCTTTTAAGGTTAAAACCCATAGTTTCAGATAAGCAAAAGTAAAACAAGTCTTTATGGGAGTTTTCACCAAATATCACCCACAGGGCTGGGTCCTTATAGAATTACTTTTAGGCTTAATTTTCACCTCCCTCTCTCTCTGAACAGTTCAAGTCTCCATATTTTGTAGCAGTATATGCCTTTCATTAAAAAGCCCCATAACTTGATCACAACTGTAATTTTACACCTATTTGCAACATTCGTTGGTTACTGTCATTCCATGAGATATAAACTTCCTACAGGCAAGAACTCTGTCTGCTTTTATTCACTGAGCATCCACAGTGCCTAGCAGAGTGACTCCCACATAAAAAGTGTCCTGTGAACA
Source organism: Leucopleurus acutus (assembly GCF_964270905.1). Taxonomy (NCBI): domain Eukaryota; kingdom Metazoa; phylum Chordata; class Mammalia; order Artiodactyla; family Delphinidae; genus Leucopleurus; species Leucopleurus acutus. The sequence goes on along the minus strand of NC_139145.1, from coordinate 30,144,353 downwards.
CTTGTTGAGTGAATGAATACATTCATTGAATCCAAGAATACTGAAACAAATTCTGTCCCGGGAGATTAGGGCAGTTTCCCCAAGCATCCCTCCCCGGAGTCAGAATGCCTGGTTTTGAGACTTGCCTGAGGTTTATTAGCTGTGTGTGATCTTAGTCAGATTAATCCCTCTCTCTGTGCCTCATCTGTCAATTGGGGATAATAAAGTCCAAGGTCAAGGGGACCACAGGGTTGGTTTCTTCTGAGGCCTCTCTCCTTCGCTTACAGGTGGCTGTCTTCTCCCTACGTCTGCACATGGTCTTCCCTCTGCACATGACTGTGTTGTGATTTCCTCTTCTTATAAGGATACCCATCATATTGGATTAGGGACCACCCAAATGACCTCATTTTAACTAAATCACCTCTCTAAAGACCCTATCTCCAAAGACAGTCCTACTCTGAGGTCGTAGGGGTTAGGACTTCAACTAATGAATTTTGGGTTGGGATCGGGGGGATGACCCAATGCATCCCATAACACTGGCGTAACTCCCCTCACAGGCCTTCCAAAAATGTCAGGGGTTACTATGTGTGCCCTGTTCAATTTCCTGTATTACAAATACAAAAAGGAAAAAATGTAACCACTCTGCTAAATCGATCACCCTCATTAACTGCCCAGTTTTTCTCCAACCATCTAGCTATTAGTCCGCTTCCCCCAAACCAAGAGAGCCCCTGTGAATGGGGCCCTTGTGTGCCATCCAGTGTCCCTTTGAGAAGAGCTGCAGTGATACGATGTTTCCCTGATGATTCCCAGCACGCATCCTTAAAGAGTTTTTGTACCACCCTACCCACTCATCTTTTCCAGACCCAACTGCCGAGGATCTCCCATCACACTGCAAGGATTTAAAACCCTTAGACTCTGGAAGAGATGCCCAGGTGGTGTTAAAATGGGGTAGTATTCTTTTACAACTGAGGAAACAGAGGACACTCATGATTCAACGACAGTTTCTAGGTCTGAGAACAGCACTATGTCAGCAGAAGCCTCAGTTCCTAACACAGCGAAGACCATTGTCTTGAAAGGGTGCAGAATGGACTTCACCAGCTCACCTCAGAGCTGGGACCTGGATGGAGGGCATGGCAAGGTGTTTGGTTTCTGTAATGGAAAGCAGAAAACTTTTTTTTTCTTTTTAATTACCTTGTTATGTGATACAGGTCATAAGGTAAAAGAAAAGTATGAACAGTTGCTTTTTTTATACCTGACCTTCTGATAGCCTATATGTTTTAGGGACAGATAACTTCCTAATGAGACTTTTATAATAAAGCTTTCATTGCTTTGAAAAATATTAACTTTTCCAGTCCTTCCGGGTAGATCAAACAGACCCTGCAGTTATAGTTACAATATCCTAAAGATTTAGCTTCTCAGTAATAATGGGTAACAGCCTTCGCATTGCCACGGGCCAAAACTGTATTATTTGAAATGAAACCTCTCATAAATATCCAACTATGAAGTCACTATCTATCAACTGCTGTTATATAAACAGGGCAGAGCCAAATCCCCCATCTGCCAATATCAGAGCTGCCACAGAGAATGATTTTGTGTCCAGAACTCACATATGAAACAGGCTCTTGCTCTGTCAGCCAATTCGAGGGAGCCAGTTTTGGTTTGGGTAGCCACAGTGTAGGACGGCCTGAAAGTGTCTGAATTCTTCATGCATTTCCTTTTTTCCAAGAGCTTGGACCACCCTCAGCCCCAGTTACTCTCTTCTGGGTGGTTAAAAGATGTGACCAATTCTTTAGAAAGAATACTGCAGTTCCCAGCGTCCCACTTACTACCGCTCTTTTCTATACCTTTCTCCATACCCTTGTGATATCATCGAGCCCTAGACTTCTGCCCTCACTCTATTCTGAACACTTACATACCTGGTTCACTGTAGTTTTGTTCGGCACCAGAAATGCTAATGGGAAGTCTGTGGACCAAGTTTTGAGAAACACTGCTAGAAACAATGTGAAGCCATCCATATAAGGCGCTGCTGCATTTACCTTTTCACAACTTCTGTTCCAGAGCCTGGAACATGACAAGTCACATGATATACGTGTGATAATCTGAACTCAAGCCAAGAATTTTTTTGAAGCCTAAGATTTTTTTTTTTTTTTTTTTTTTTGCAGTATGCGGGCCTCTCACTCTTGTGGCCTCTCCCGCTGTGGAGCACAGGGGCCGGACGCACAGGCTCCGGACGCACAGGCTCAGCGGCCATGGCTCACGGGCCCAGCCGCTCCGCAGCATGTGGGAACTTCCCGGACCGGGGCACGAACCCATGTCCCCTGCATCGGCAGGCGGACTCTCAACCACTGCGCCACCAGGGAAGCCGGAAGCCTAAGATTTTTAAGCAGGGAAGTAATATAATTTAGGTTTTAGAAACTGAATAAGAGTAGCTTAGAGGCTGAAGAAAAAGGAGTAGAGATCAGAATCAAGGGGACTAATTGTGCTTCCTCTAATTAAAATTTTAAAACATTATAATAATAATAGCCAAGATTGACATAACACTTATGATGTACCAGACCCTATTATAAAAGTTTTCCTTATATTAACTCATTTAATACTCACTACAACCTAAAAGGTAGGAACTATCATTATCCTCATTTCAAAATGAGGAAATGGAGATCCAGAGAGGGTAAGCCACTTTCCCAAGGTCACATGGACAGTGACTGGCAGAGATGTGATTCCAACTGGCCATCTAGCTTCCCAGTCCAGTGTGCAAATCACTTCCATGCGCATTATCTCAATTGGTCCTCATCTCCCACCTACCCAGCCTGCCAGTGACAGACCTAAGTGGGGTAGTGGCCATTGCGCTCCCACTGGCCTGTCCTACCTAACTTCACCTAGGTCTGGCTTATACTTCTCTGCTTATAGCCACCAAAACTTATCTGATCTGTGTCTTATTCCAGGGGCTCTGGGTCAATATACTGGCTTTAATAGCTTAATGTGTTGTTCATGCCAGGATGACTCATTCACTCTTTCAGCAAATATGTATTGAGCAACCACCATATGCCAGGCTCTGTGCTAGATGCGGAGGAAATACAGTGAACAGACCATCAAAGAAATAACTACATGTACAAAATTCAATAATTATAGATCCTGATTAATGCCATCAAGGAAATAAATAGGATTGCATCTACAGGACAATGACCCACAGGAGTGCTTCTTTGGTATTGAGAATTTCAGGTACTGTGGCAAATCACATAGGGAAGATATTTTGGGACATTGGTGACCTTTCTACTGGGCCCCTAAATATACCACCTTGTTTGTAAAAAATAAAATGGACCTTACCATTCCCCAGCCTAGAATCCTTCAGTGGTTCCTTTGAGCCCTTAGGATAAAGTCCAAATCCCTTAGCATGACTCACATGGCCCTCCAACATTGGCCTCCTGCTCACCTTCCAGATTCAACATTGTGTCAATCCATTCCCCGAGCCATTACACACTCAGCTCTGGTCATACTCAAGACTAATCATCACATGTTGCCCTATCCATCTAGATTGCCTATCCTCCTTCCCCACACGTCATCTGAGTGGCCCCTATTTATCTTTCAACACTCAGACTTCAAGAAGCCTTCCCCACTCTAGGCTGGGCTTGGTAATGGTGATCTCTTAGTGTTACTGACTGAATTGTGCCCCTCCCCCAAATTCATATGTTGAAGTCTTAACTCGCAGTACATCAGATTGGGATGATATTTGGGGACAGGAGTCTTTAAAGAGGTAATTAAGTTAAAATGAAGTCATTCTGGTGGGCCCTATCCAGTATGACTGGAGTTCTTATAAGAAGAGATTAGGACACAGACACACACAGAGGAAAGCCTGTGTGAAGAAACAGCGAGAAGGTGGCCATTAGCAAGCCACCTTGCTGACCACCTGAGTAAGGTCTCAGAAGAAATCAACCCTGCGGTCACCTTGATTTTGGACTTCCAGCCTCAGAATTCCAGAAAATAAATTTCTGTTGATCAAGTAACCCAGTCTGTGGCTCCTTATGATAGCCCTAACAAACTAATACACTGTGTAAGCCTTAGTGATACGCTTGATTCACAGGCCTAAGTCAAGAAATCTCATCTTTTTAAATCGTTATGCCCCGAGTGTTAAGCTCAGGGCTGGGAATGTAGTAAACTCTCAATAAGGGTTTGCTGAATGAATGAACTTCTCATTCGTCTTGTGTGGAGGGCATCTTCAACGCAATGTTACTTCTAAAAACTGGAAAGCCGGATGGAACAGGGAAACCATCTGAGAAAGGTTGGTTCCCTCTGAGGGGGAATAAAGGAAAGCAGCACTACAGTTCCCACTGCAACAATCAGGATTTGGAAAAACAGAAGGTTACAGAGGCACCCCCCCGAGGCACAGATCTGTGGTATTTCCCAGGTCTTTCAAACACATTTAATTGTGCACATGGAAAAGAATGGCATCATTATTTAATCTAAAATATAATAACAATAGATTGCTCAAGTAGGCGCATAAGTCCCCTGCAGAGAATTTAATGTGCATGTTGCCTTACCCACGCATACAGCCAAGGCAGTGAGAATGGAAGCCAGCCCATTCTGGGAAGAGAGAACATAGATGCCTGTGGTTGTTATAACAGCAAAAGGGGGGAAAACAAAAGAAAGCCCAAGGGTATAGCTGCAACTCCACTTAAGGCTAATGCACATCTTCATTTTCGTCCTCAGCAATAATCCAAAGAAATATCTGATGCTTCTGAAAGACTACTGTCATCCCTGGTAGCTACTCATCAATTATTATTAAGCATTGCACGGTTCAGGTCTAGATACAATACGTCTGAGAAAAACCGTGGCACCTCCTTTTAATCTTGCGTAGAAAACAATTAAAGTATATAAAGCGCATTATTAAAATACGTAAAATTTATAATTTAATTATAAGATTGCAAAGCTTTATGATCTAATAGTTCTGCTGTATTTTGCATATTAGTGAACAATTGCTTTCTTAAAGCACACAGTAGAATCATTTGCTTGATGCTGGAGAATAAGTTAATTATGGATTCCCTGTATATGACTAATGGATTTAATAATCACTTTACTGTAGAATTAACTTATACTTCCCTGTGCTTATAGCACTAATGATGATATTCATAAAAGTTATATTTTTTAAAAACTGTAAGATTGGCACAAAACGAGAAACCAATGTACAACTTGGTTTTAGAAACAGCAGTTCTAATGGATGGTTCAGAGCCATCAAGGCCCTCTCCTTGCTCCATAATAAATCATACACACCCTCTCCGCCCCCCACCCCTGCCACCAACCCTGCCTCCATTGGCTTTATTAAGGGAATTTATTTTATTTAAGGGAAGACGAAATGCTTGCCAGATGCATTTAGTGGAGCTCCTGATTTTTTTAACCTCGGTCGTGGGTTACAATAAGGATTATTCACTTACAGCCACTTCACAGAGCTCTGGGAAGCCCCATATATGCTGCGATCCCATTGGGATGCCCAAGTCCCTCTTTTCGTCCTCAGTTTTAGTCCCTTGAAGCCACTCGTTTTTCTCCTTCAGCCAGAACAAACAACATTGGTGGAAAAAGTAACAGGAATGCCTTTTGTTTCATAAGGAGAGTCTTTAGCGATGCTTTTCTCAACTTTTATATCCTTCCTTACCACTAAGGGCAGAACTAACACCGTATTGAAACTGCCTCCCTAGTTCTTTAGCTTATGTATTCTATTATTTCAGCCCTGCACGCCAAGAGTTAAACAGTAGAGAAATGTTGCTTGTGCCCAAGTAGCTCCCTAGGCTCCCTGAAGAAAGTTCCCGTCCCACTTCCCGGGGTGGTAGACAAGTTCACTTTCAGCCTAAAACCTTGCAAATAAGCAGAGATAAGAATGGTAAAGTAAAAATAACTGCTAATGACTTGAGGTTTTGCAGGAGCCTGTGATCCAGCCTACGTGAGCAAGCAGAAAAACAAAGAAATGTTATGGTTTCCTTGAAGGCCAGGTGGCTCCAAGAAGTCTGCAATCCACCTTTACTCTTTAACCTTGAAGCTCCTGCTTCCCCTTTTCCCTTAGCCTAAAAGAAGCCTGAATTCTACGTTGAGATAAAACGGTTCTTTAAGACATTAGTCTGCCGTCTTCCCGGTTTGCTGGCTTTCCGAATAAAGTCACTATTCCTTGTCGCAACACCTTGTCTCTAGACCTACTGGCTTGTAGAGCCGCAAGCAGTACGAGCTTGGACTCGGTGACACCACCATCACCGTCATCACCATCACCATCATTACCATCATCCTCTGGGTTATTCTTCCTCATGGAATTAGCAATGGAAGATCTGGATTGTATTTCCAGCTCTGTCAGCTTGGAGATGACCTTGGATGGGTCACTAAACCTCTTCAAACGTGTTTGCATAGCTCTAAAATGTGAAAACTGGCTACTACTGACTCTGAATGCGCTTTGTCTACTGTCAGGTCCTAAATACAGGCCAAAATACGATGCTCCCTCCTAACCAAATGCACATCACCCACCCCTCCATGAATTACTTTGCCAATTCTGTCATGGAAATTTGAATATTCTGGAAGAAAAGAACTATGGCTTATACTTTGATATACTGCACAGAGCTGTTCACAAAGTATGTACTTACTAAATATCTGTTAGTGAATTGATTGAAGGAGTGTAAATTCTTAATTTGCTCCCTGAGGACTTGAGGGATTGTAATTTCCTTTAGGTCAGATACCTGAAGCTATAACGGTGAATCCTTGAATCTCTGTCCCCCTACCTCACGTCTCCACCAATCTCTTCCAGAATAATGCTCTGCTGAGAGTGCAGAGTCATAAATGGTGATGACAGGCTTCCAGGAAATGTGACCTATCCCCTAGTGGGGACTCAGGAGATCTAAGGGTACCACTTCCTGCTCCATTCCTGGGTTCTTCACAAAGTGCCAGGTACCTGTTCCCTCCTCCTTAGCACACTATGGGAGTAAACTAAACTTTATGAAATACTGAATTGCTTTGACAAGCAAGAAATCCAGGAAGTTTCGCTTTTATTTTATTCATAACATATAAAACATTATTAGAGGGAAATTTTTAAGCTAAATTTTCAAGATTTCATTTAAGTTCTTCTCAGCTCATTAAAACGTAGCTGGCAAATGGTAGGCTGAATTAAGTGTTCCAATCCCTTTTCATACCCAAACATTTTGTTTGTTTGTTTAATGAATTTTATTTACACTTAACTTCCCTCCATACTGCCACTCCCCAGCCACAGTCATTTTTGTGGCGATTGGAGTGATTTGTTTATACTGATTAGTCATAAAAAATACTCAAGATACTCCCTGAAATTCATTTTTCTCATAAAAAAATATGTAACCCTACAAACTCCTTGCCCAAATTCATACCCTTTTCTCTTCATCCACAATCGTTGGCTTTTGACCTAAAGCACTGCTTCTGAGACTGAAATGTGCATACATGCCACCTGGGGTTCTCGGTGATCAGGTGGGCCCAGATTCTGCATTTCTAACAAACTCCCAGGTGAGGTAGGTGAGCTGCCAGTCCCGAGATACACTTTAAGTAGCAAGGACCTAACATTTTTGTGGATCAGCCTTGAAAAAACAACCTTTTTAATTTTATACCCAGAAAATTCATACTATATAATTTTTTATGCAAGAAACAAATGTTTAAATTGAGCAATTTCTACTACTCAGAAATAATTGTATTATTCTTTTTCTCTTGAAATACTAAAATGTACCACCTTTCATCTCTGTCTCCACTTCATCTCCATTTTGGCCTCATATTTCCATCTCTTTTTTCAGCCTGCTCCACAAACTAAAATACACCGAGTGCTACACAAGTATAAACTGCTTCTCTGATTTTCAGGTGTCTTTTGCCTTTCATATGTTAAATAATATTTAAAATATATTGGATTTATATAATACTTTATGCCTTACAAAAGGCTCGCATGCACTTATTTCATAAAAATAAGTTCATAGCTAGAGAGAGAGAGAATGACAGAATGAAAAAAGTAGATGGACTTTGAAGTGAGATTCACCTGGGTACAGATCCTGGCTCTGCTAAATATTCAGTGTTGGGCAAATTATTTAACCTCTTTGCTTAAGTTTTCTCATTTGTCAAAGTGGGGGAGGGGAGTATAAATAGCCACATATCATGAGCTAGTTATTTGGGTTAAGGTTGGGGTTATGAGATTTCAAAGGAAGCTGACTAGCCAAGTCTGGGAACACAAAGGACACTTCATATGTGTCCCCTCCAGACTCACATCCAGCTGCCCCTCTAATCCTACTTCGTTGTTTAGGGATCTCTCAATGCCCCCTGTCCTGTGATAGTTGTCCTTCTCTAGGATGGCAACTGGCATCAGACACTATCTCCTCCTTTCCTCTTTACTTCCCAAACCTTTCCGATTCTTCTATAAAACCTGCTGCTTTTGTAAAGCATGCAGCTGGTATTTGACACCTAGATTTCAAGTGATCAAACAAGACATGATGACAAATCTAAGAAAAATGACAGCAGCCCTTCGAACAAAACCAAAATCAATTCCCTTCCCACCCCCATTCCTTGAGATTCCCCCTTTTCCAGCTGCTATCTTGCCTCATCTATCATACTTAGACAGAAATCCATATGTCTAGTTTAAATGACTGTTTCTCAGGCAACAGCCAGGCCACTTAGCAAGAGTCTAAAGCAAAGCCAATACAATATTCTGCCCAGAGTGATATTCGGCCAGAGGTTGCTGTGCCAGAGTAGGTTAATTATTCTAAGAAGACTTACTTTTACTATAATTATTGATTGCCGTGAACTAATGAAAAAAGAAAAGCCGCTATTTATTAAGTGCCTCTGTATCCCCTAGAAGCTTTTACATATGTATCTTATTTTCTCTTCAACACAACTCTGCAAAATGTTTTCCAATTTTAAGAAAATTTTAGGACCAAGTCGGTGAAATTACTTGCCCAAGGTCATGAGCTGGTGATGGGCAGAGCCAAGATTCAAAGCCATAAGCGATTATCTGACTGTGTTCCGTTACTATTACCTTTAATTTAAAATTCACGTTTAGCCAAGAATATTGAAGAGTTCCACATGACTTCAAACAAACAGCAACAGTTCCTTGCACCATCCCTCCCCACCTCTAATTCTCATTCCCCAGAGCAAACCTCTTTCGACTGCTTTTTCTGCTATTTACCTCCTACCATCTTTTCTTTTAAAATATGCTTAATTGCTCTTTCTTGATTTAAAAATTTTCGAATTATAATTGACTACTATGAAAGATGAGGATTAACTCTCAATCACCATGTCCTCCCCTCTTCTTCCTTCTAACATAAAAATATAAGAATTTTTGGCTAAACCAATAGTCAATATTAACATTGATTTAGACATAGAAATATTATTCACAGATGAGCAACAGTAATAGCATATCTTGACAATGTTTCTTTTCTCGTATAACAGTTTTCCCTGGAATTAATAATTGCATTACCTTTCCATTTCTTTAGTATTTTATGTTTCTATTACTAATCCATCCTTAGCTCTCTGCTAGAACCATAAAACTCTCAGTATGGTCAGTCAAATGCATCAAGTGATTTAACATTTTTCTGTGAGTGCATGCTTTGTTTTGTTTTTCCCCCAACATTCATCCTGGAACCACAAACTGTCCCAAACCACACTGATCACTCTTGAAGCGGGCCTCATTGGTTGTGCTGGGATCTTAGTAGGCCATTTGACCTAGAGACGCATGGCATTCAGTTCTGAAAAGTTCTCCTGTATGGTTTCTTACATAATTTCCTTCCCTGTGATAATTCTCTGTTCTCTATTTCTGTAACTCTTACTAGTTAGATATTGGAACTCAAGAATTAAGAGCCTTGGGGAAGCTGGGACAAAGTGAGAGAGTAGCATTGACATATACACACTACGAAATGTAAAATAGCTAGTGGGAAGCGGCTGCATAGCACAGGGAGAACAGCTCCGTGCTTTGTGACCACCTAGGGGGGTAGGATACAGAGGAGGGTCGTAGGCAGGCTCAAGAGGCAGGGGGTATGGGGATATGTGTATACATACGGCTGATTCACTTTGTTATACAGCAGGAACTAACACACCATTGTAAAGCAATTATACTCCAATAAAGAAGTAAAAAACAAAAATTAAGGCCCTCTATCTCATCTTTTCTTGCCTATTTTTTTTTTTTGCCTTTTTAATTTTTATTTTGGATGATTTCTTCAACTTTTCCTTCAAACTAGTGGGTTTTTTATTTTTGGCATTTTATTTTTCATTTCTGAGGTCTATTTCTTCTTCTCTGAATGTTTATTATGGCATCTTGTGCTTGTTCCAGGGATGCAAAATTTCCTTTTCTCTCTCTAAAGATACAGTTTAAAAAAAAAAAGTTTTCTTCTACTCCCTAAATTGTCTATTTCCTACAAGTAGTATTTTTCTATTTGCTTATTTGATTCTCAACTTTCTTATCAGAGGCTTTTCCTCTTGCCTGCATCACTGTGAAGCACTCTTAAATATGACACAGGAAGTTCTGTATGTGGACAGAACACCCAACTGGTAAGCTTTTAAAGAGAGTGATAAAAGGGTGATGAGATGGTGGGTCAGCTTTTTCATTGGTTAATATCCAAAGACATCACCCAAGGGTTATATTTCCCATAGATAAGCTTCCCCATAGAAGGACCCTCCCATTTCTTCCTCAGAAGGTATAAACCTGGCTGCCAGCATCCTGGGAGCCCAGAGGGAAAATGGGCCTGAGGTATTGCTGCTCGGTAAACTGACTTTCAGTAAACCTCCTGGCCACAGCTGAGCAAGGCTTACAAGATTTCACTCCTGGATTTTTTTTAACCAGCTACCCTGGAAGGGATCTTACTGTCCTATAGACCAGCAGTCCCCAATCTTTTTGGCACTAGGGACCCGTTCCGAGGAAGAAAATTTTTCCACAGACTTGGGGGGGTGGGGGTGGGGAAAGGTCCAGGAGGTAATGCGAGCTATGGGGAGCGGCAGATGAAGCTTCACTCGCCTGCCACTCACCTCCTGCTGTGTGGCCCGGTTCCTAACAGGCCTGGGGGTTGGGGACCCCTGCTATAGACTAATTTTCAAAACATCCCCTGTTTTCAGCCCCACTCTACAACTTGGTCTCCAGAGGTTCCTACTGCTTTCAAGTCTTGACATTCTGGAGTTCTGCAGTACAACATGGCTGGCTTCTTGTCACCTTCTCCCACTACAGATATCTAGGGTTCTATTCCCTCTGATGTGCTAAATCAGTGACCACCTGTTCATTTGCTTCCCAGCTTCCAACATTGTGTTGATTTTCTCATTTGCTATGGAGCCCTCTCCTGTTTTTCTTGGTCCTTGTTACTGTGTGTTTTCCAAATTTCTTCACTGTCATTTTAGTGGGATTGGAGGAGGGAACATGTGAGAACTAATTTACCATGTTTAACTAGAATGCACATGCCTTATTCTTGTTTAGCAGTTATTTTAGAATCAGAGTGTGTTAAATAATGGCCTAAAACCTCACTTGACCCTCAAATAAACAGAGACCAATTAGGTTGGGCCACGGATATTCTCTAGTATTTTATAAAATAGTAGCCTAGGTGTATTGAATGTTAATCTAACTCTTATGACTAGAACAGAAGGAAGAAAAGAAAGGAGGAAGGCAGGGGGGGAGGGAGGGAGGGAAAAAGGGAGGGAGGGAGAGAGAAAAGAAGGAAGAAAAGTAAGGAGAGAAAAAAGAAAGAAATTCTCTAATTTTTTTAAAAAATCACACATGATAATAAACTTTATACTTTACATAATTTTTCTTCATTAATACTTCTTGGGCTTTACCATTAAGTGGTATAAAACGATTCTATTCTCATACAATAACTGTCTCAGGATTTGGCTTCCAGAACCAACAGGAAGCAAAACCACACTTCTATTGCCAAGAGTGTAGTTTGTTTTAAACCCAAAAACTGCTCTTATAAAAACTGCATCCCAGAAGAGCATTTGTGGATGTTTAAATACCCTATTTATCTTCTCTAGACTTGGAATCTGATGTCAATATTGGCTTGAAACCATCTGTGGCAGATTTGTGATTTTTTGCTTTTTTGGAGGGGAAAGAGGAAAAAGAAAAAGAAGAAATGGGTACCTTTTCCCCCCTCTTGGCTTAAAACTAAACATTCAAGGCTCATGTTCATTGCCTGGAATGAAGCCTCTGGTAAGCATAGTGATGTTTGCAGCCCAACTACATGTTTTGCAAAGTCCCCCCACTTTGCATCATGAGAGCTGACTGAGATTATTCACGGGAGGTGGTGACTGAGGAAAATATGATTTAGAACTCTGCTCCCAGCCTGCAAACTGCTTGTCTGGGACTGTATGGGATCAATGTGGCTGCTGCTTAGAAAGTGGGAATGTAGAAGGTCAGCTCTGTGACTTGGACAGAAATAGTCATCTCTATGGTCAGTGTAGGCACTACCTGGCATGTGTCCTGGATGAAGAGGTGCTGATGGATGGACAAATCTCCAAGCCATGATGCATCTGTGTGACCTAGGGAAGCATTGGTGGGCTGAAAGGAAAGACCTATGAGAATGTTTGCTAGTTCAGGAAGCTAAACTCTCAGCAGAGCACCAATATTAGCACGAAACACAAAGGACCTTGTGAATCAGGTAACACAGAATCCCCATACCATTCAGTAGAATTTTTAAAGAATAAAGGATATAGGGCTCTGCATATGTTTTTCTATTTCTAACATTGACAAATGATATAAGAGCCTGGTATCCATTTGTGGTCACAATCTGACTTAATTTCTGGGTAATGTGACCTCCAGGCATGTGGAGTTAGTTGTCCAGGACTTGATTTAGTGGTGCTCTGTAGATAAAATTATACAAGAATCAAAAAATTAACTATAATAGAATTCCACTATGTGACTTCACCAAGTAATAGAAAATGTTTCTGTTTATATATTTCATTAACAACAATAACAGTATTTTCTTTGTCTCTTCTATAGTTATCATGCAAAATTAACTAAATTTTAATTTAGTGATATCTACATGGAGTTAAAATAAGATAAATGCAAAAAGGTAAATGCCTTGATAATTATGAATTATATCTGTGCTGGATTCAATACATTTTAAAAGTAAGGACATGGCACATAATCAGTTGGATGAAATTTCATTTTAGTGTGAGAGTCAAAACTTACATCATTTGAAAGAACTACATGTAAATAGACTATAAATCTACATTACTTGATAAGTAAGTAGAAAAGACTTCCTAAGTCAATGGGAAATCATTTGCTTTTATTTCAGTGCTCTTAAGAGCCATAATAAGACAAAGTTCTTATAAGGCTGCATTTTCCTTGCTAGGAGAAAGAAACCAATGTAAACATAAAACTACTATACTCACTGGGAAAGATGAAGAAAAATAAAGCAATTACAACAGTAACTTTCACAGAGATAGTTTTGCAGCCCCGTATTAATATAATTCATTCTTCAGAAATGAGTCATTGCAATTTCTTATAGATTTTCAAATGTCCTAATGCATGCTCTCCAGAGCTCTAAATTGCTCACTAAACACTTCAAAATATAGGTCTATTAATAGCTATTAATGAAATAGGGCAAGTTCAACAGTTATCTCAGTACCTAGAATCCACCGTGTTATCACATGCTCACACTATAAACACTTGCATTTCATAATATTCCACTTAGTTTTCAAAAGTCCATAGGTACAGTTTTCCTTACTACATTTGTTTCTGACAGGTAAAACCTTGAGATCTCAAGAAGCAGATTCCTAGAAAGAAATAAAGCTTAACCAGCAATGCCCCTACTGTAATGATGTCAACCCATTCTAACACAGTATTAGAATTGCAGATACAGATGCAGTTTGCAGAGTGCTGCAGTACTGGATGTGCTGAAACTCAAAACTCCTGAGAATTACATAGCTTAGCAAAGAGAATATTTTTGCCTCAAATCCATGTGTTCAAAATAATATCTCCAATCAGCTCTAACCTATTAGTGTGAAAGTATTCTGTTGTAAATGAGAAACAATAGTTGTTTTCTCCAGAGTACTAGAACCACAGCGACACGTGAAGTGTAGTGATCCTGATATCATTATCATATTTATTATTAATGGGTATTCATAAGACTAAGCTTTCCAGAGTCCACTTACATTTTTTTTTTTTTTTACTTAGGGTATCTCTTTTAGTATCATTTTCCAGGTCATCAAAGCTAGTTTTCAAGAATTTTCTACATCATTTCTAATCACTGATTCATAACTTTTCAGGGTAATTTGTGAGTTCCTGAGGCTGCGAATAGGAGTCTAAAAGGACTGGTAATGTCAGTGATTTGGGCATACAAAACCTTCCATTCTTGATTTGGTTACTCCCTCCACATTCTAATTTCTACAAGAATAATAGCACTATTTGAAGGTAAAGTATAAGAAAATTAATTCAGCAAGTAGGATTCTTTCAGAATCTTGTGACAAGCCTTTAAAAATTCACCACATTTACAAAAACAGAGTTAACCATTACTCTGTTAATTTATGTAAATACCTTCCTGTAATGGTCTGAATTCACATGCTTTGCAAAATGACCAATTTGCCAACATAATTACGATTTTCCTACATCAATAAGAAACAATTTGCACTTATTTTAACATACTGATATATACACTTACCAGAAACAACAAGCCAATCCTTTAAAATATTTTCAAAGCTGTATTTTACTTAACTCTGACTCAATGCTCTTGAGCCAAGTAATACAAAACTAATGTGGTTTAACAGTCCATTGGGTACGATTTTCTTTGGGGTTCTGGCAGATAATATGATAGATTGAGTTTGAACTTTGATCGTGCTTGGGCTATGGAAAGTCTGTGAGACCTTTTGCGGACAAGACAGGTAGATTTATCATGAGTGATATTAGCACAGGTTATTGTGAGTAGATTAAGTTTGTAATACACAGGAAAATTAAAGGGCCAACTTCGCTGATTAATATGTGGCATTCGCTGGAACAGTGAAGTCATATTAGAGTTTCTTTTAGCCAAGAATGGAGTAATTGATTTGTGGACAATTCAAGGATTAAAACTAAATATGTTTGATTCATTTAAGTCCAAGAAGAGGTTACTATTGTTAGCAATCATAAAGTACTCCCAAAAGAGAAAAAACAAAAATGAAAAGTATTACCAAATATTGGAAGCTTTCAGCACAAGCTAGGACAGAAAATTTGGTGGTTAGGAGAGCTGAACTAAATCATCTATTCTTTATGAGTTTCTTGATATAAAATGTACTCCCTAATGTTGAGAAGCAACAATTTAACACTAGTTCATTTTTTGTTTTATTTCTTATCCTATTTATTTTTGATTGGATGTTCACAAACTAATACTTCCAAGGGCCACATAGAGTAGTTTTGCCTGTGTAAAGGGGGATTTATGTGATTTCTGGTTTTTTATTTGGTGCTCTTGGCATTGACATTCCTGCTTTCTCAGAACAAAAAAGAAAAACTAATGTTAAATTGACTGATAGCCCATTCTGATTCCCTGAGATTACTCTCATGAAAAACTACTTCAAATTAAGAAATAGAAGCTATAGAATATAAAATTTATAAAAGCTATCTGCCTTTATAGGACCATATCAGCCATTAAATAACCATACAATGTTGGCTTGTATCAACTGCTATAGATACTACAACAAATAGTTAAATAAGGGGGCAAGAAAATTCACCCAGCTGGACTAAAGATGACTCAAGTTTTGTACCCTGCGCCATAAAAGTCAATTTCCAAGATGCTGTATCACTTATGCAACGATGATATGTCATTACGTTTCAGAAAGAATTTTTAGCATACATAATTTAGTAATACAAATATTAATACATATATTTTAAATTTTATCCTCTAAATGGATAAAAATGTCCTCTGAGGCAACTTGTACAAGTTTAGGGTATTTTTTTTTAAAAAATAACACCACAATAGAATTTACCATATTCTTAATTGTTTTACTTCTTTTCTGAATAAAGAGTCTGTTTTAGATTTAGTTCCATTGTTGAAATAAAATTATAAAGCTAGTTATGGTATAATGGGGCAAATGGTGTAACGGGAAAAACAGTTACTTTGCAGATAGACAAACCTTATTTAATTCCGGGCTCTGCCACTTAACTATGTGACTGACCTTGGGCAAGGTGCTTAAAATCTTTGAAGTCGCCTATAAACTAAGAAAATACCTACGTTGCCAACTGGTAGTGTTAAATAAGAATTGTACAAAGCTTGGTACGTAAGTGTTCAAATATTCTTTTTTCCTTTTCCCAACCACAAAGTGAAAATGAAATACTGGAGTAATGACTATTTTTAATCCCTTATATTATAAAAAATGGCTTTTGTATTTTTTGACATGGCACTTTTTTTTAAAACAGTTTTAATTGAGATATAATTCCCATACCCTACAATTCACCCATCTAAAGTATACAACGTAATGGCTTTTAGTATATTCACAGGGCTGTGCATTCATCACAATCAATTTTATTCACCACAATCAATTTTATATTTTCATTGCCCCAAAAAAGAAGCCCCCCTCCTCTTAGTCATCACCCTCCAATCATCTCATCCTGTCCAGAACTAGACAATCGCTAACGTCCTTTCAGTCCCTATAGGCTTTCTTATTCTAGACATTTTATGTAAATGGAATCATGCAATATGTGGTCCTTTGTGACTGACTTCTTTCCTTAACATGATGTTTTCAAGGTTCATCCATGTTGGAGCATGTGTTAGTACTTCACTCCTTTCTATTGCTGACTATTATTCCATTGTATGTATATACTGCATTTTAAAAATCATTCTTCAGTTGATGGGCGTTTGGGCTGTTTCCACTTTTTGGTTATTAGGAATAATGCTACTATGAACACTAGTGTACAAGTTTTTGTAGGGACGTGCTTTCATTCCTCTTGGGTATGTGCCTACAGGTAGAAATCCTGCATCATATGGCAACTCTTTGTTTAACGACTTGAGGAATTTCTAGAGTGTTCTCCAAAGGACCTGCAACATTTTACATTCCTACCATAAGGTTAAAAGGGTTCCAGTTTCTCAACATCCTCACCAACACTTGTTATTATCTTTTAATTTTTTAAATTATAGCCCTCCTAGTGTATTTGAAAATGGTATCTCATAGTAGGTTTTTTTTTTTTTTTTTTTTTTTTTGTGATACGCGGGCCTCTCACTGTCGTGGCCTCTCCCGTTGCGGAGCACAGGCTCCTGACGCGCAGGCTCAGTGGCCATGGCTCACGGGGCCCAGCCGCTCCACGGCATGTGGGATCCTCCCGGACCGGGGCACGAACACGTGGCCCCTGCATTGGCAGGCGGACTCTCAACCACTGCGCCGCCAGAGAAACCCAGGTTGTTTGTTTTTTTGATACTGAGCTGTATGAGCTGTTTGTATATTTTGGAAATTAAGCCCATGTCAGTCGCATCGTTTGCAAATATTTTCTCCCATTCCATAGGTTGTCTTTTCGTCTTGTTTATGGTTTCCTTTGCTGTGCAAACCCTTTTAAGTTTCATTAGGTCCCATTTGTTTATTTTTGTTTCTATTTCCATTACTCTAGGAGACAGATCCAAAAAAAATATTGCTGCGATTTATGTCAAAGAGTGTTCTGCATATGATTTCCTCTAGGACTTTTAGAGTATCTGGTCTTACATTTAGGTCTTTAATGCATTTTGAATTTATTTTTGTATATGGTGTTAGAGAATGTTCTAATTTCACTCTTTTACATGTAGCTATCCAGCTTTCCCAGCACCACTTATTGAAGAGACTGTCTTTTCTCCATTGAATATTCTTGCCTCCTTTGTCATAGATTAATTGACCATAAGTGCACCACATGTATTTTTGTAGCAATTTTGGCTGAAAGTCTACTGACTATATGATTTTTAAAAGCCCTCAATTATTTTGTGCCAATTGAATTTATACTTGCACAAATTATTTCCAAACACATTTCTTTAGATACTAGAGCCATTTTTTAACACAAATTTCTCACTTAATTATTTTTTTCTTGTAGGTCCTATTATTTCTTTGCCTCCTAAAAATACAGAGAACGTCACTCAAAATGATGTCACTTTTGCTTGCGAAGTTTCAGCCTATCCAATACCACATCTGGAGTGGAGGAAAAAGGCAGACAAAATGATCCTTCATGGTGATAATTTCAATGCAAGTATGTGAATTATTTGCACGGTTCACACAGTCAGTATATTTGTTGATAATGTTAATGAATTCTCTCCTTCAGATTACATTTTAAAATGAAGGTTTGAAATATTAAAACATTTTCATTGTAATCATGTCAAGCAAAACAATAATACCTTACATATTTAATGTGTTAGAAGATTTACAAAACCGTTTCATGTGTATGATCTTATCAATATGACTTAGAGGTCTGAACACAGTGATAGAGAAAAAGGATGGTGGTGCAGTGTTTCTCAAAGTGTGACTCAAAGACCACAAGTTATAGAATCATCTTAACACCCTGGCGAAACAACCAGCTGCAGGACCCAAATGTAGCCAAAAATGATCAGGATACAGGGGGTGTGCCTCATGACTCTGCACTTTTTAAAAATAATTGTTCCAGATGACCTCAGTTCATTCTAAAGTTTGACAATCACTAGTATAGTTAAATAAATAGACAACTAGCATAATACGCTTCAGAATGAAAAGGAGTGTGAGCAAATTATTTCACTTCTTTGGTCCTGTTGCCTTACCTTCTCAGGAATATCACAGCATAGTTTAATAATGAATATATGTCCATCACCCAGCACACTGCCTTGCTCAGTGTAGGCACCCAGTAAATACAAGCACACCTCATTCTGTTGAGCTTTGCTTCAGTGCACTTCACACATATTGTGTTGTTTACAAATTGAAGGTTTGTGGCAAGCCTGTGTCCAACATCTTATCAGCACCATTTTTCCGACAGCATTTGCTCACTTTGTGTCTCTGTGTCACATTTTGGTAATTCTCAGAGTATTTCACATTTTCATTATTATTATATTTGTTATGATGATCTGTGATCAGAAAAATTAATACCAATCCTTCTCAAATTCTTATAAAAAATAGAAGAGGAGGGAACACTTCCAAACTCATATTATGAGGTCAGCATTACCCTGATACCAAAGTCAGATAAGGACGCTATAAGAAAAGAAAGTTACAGGCCAATACCCCTGATAAACATAGATGCAAAAGTCCTCAACCAAATGTTTGGAAACTGAATTCAACAGTACATTAAAAGGATCATACACCATGATCAAGTGACAGTTATTCCAGGGATGCAAGGATAGTTTGACATATGTAAAACAATAAATGTGATACACCAAATTAACAAAATGAAGGATAAAAATCATATGATCACCTTAATAGATGCAGGAAAAGCCTCTGACAAAATTCAACATCCTTTCATGATAAAAGATCTAAACATACTAGATACAGAAGGAACGTACCTCCACATAATAAAGGTCATATATGACAAACCCACAGTTAACATCGTACTCAATGGTACGTACTCAACTGAAAGCTTTTCCTCTAAGATTAGGAACAAAACAAAGATGCTCACTCTTATCACTTTTACTCAACATAGTACTGAAAGTCCTAAGTCAGAACAATGAGGCAAGAAAAAGAAAGAAAAGGCATCCAAATTGGAAAGGAAGAAGTAAAACTGTCACTATTTGCAGATAACATGATACTATATATAGAAAACCTTAAAGACTCTACCAAAAAACAGGTAGAACTAATCAACAAATTCAGTAAAACTGCAGGATTCAAAATCTATATAAAAAAATCAGTTGTATTTCTAAATATTAACAAGAAACTATAAGAAAAAGAAGTTGCAAAAACAATCCCACTTACAGTAGCATCAAAAAGAATAAAATACTTAGGAATAAATTTAACCAAGGAGGTGAAAGATCTGTACACTGACAACTACAAAACACTGATGAAAGAAATTGAAGAAGACACAAATAAGTGGGAAAATATTCTAATATTCCATGTTCATGGGTTGGAAGAATTAATATTGTTTAAATGTCCAAACTACCCAAAGCAATCTATAGATTCAATACAATTCCTATCAAAATTCCAATGGAATTTTTCACAGAAATAGAAAAAAAAATCCTAAAATTTGTGTCAAGCCACAAAAGATCCCAAATTAACCAAAGCATTATTGAAAAAGAAAAACAAAGCTGGAAGCATCACACATCCTGATTCAAGCTATATTACAAAACTATAGTAATCAAAATGGTATGGTACTGGCACAAAAAGAGACACATAGATCAATGGACCAGAATAGAGCACCCAGAAATAAAGCCACACATGTACGGTCAATTAATTTTTGACAAACCAAGAATATTCAGTGGGGAAAGGATAGTTTCTTCAGTAAATGATTCTGGGAAAATGGATATCCACAAACAAAAGAATGAAACTGGACCCCTATCGTCCACCATACACAAAAATCAATTCAAAATGGATTAAAGACTCAAATTTAAGACCTGAAATGGTAAAATTCCTACAAGAAAAATAGGTGGTAAGTTCATAGATTTCAGTCTTGGCGATGATGTTTTGGATCTGACACCAAAAGCAAAGGCAACAAAAGCAAAAATAAACAAGTGCGACTACATCAAGCTAAAAAGCTTCTACACAGCAAAGGAAACCATCAACAAAATAAAAACACGACCTACAGAATCAGAGAAAATATTCGCAAATCACATATCTGATAAGGGGGTTAATATCCAAAATACATAAGGAACTCAACAGCAAAAACCCCCAAACAATCCAACTAATAAATGGGGAGAAGATCTGAATAGACATTTTTCCAAAAAAGGCATACAGATGGACAACAAGTACATTAAAGGTGCTCAATACCACTAATTATCAGGTAAATGCAAATCAAAACCACGATGAGATATTACCTTACACCTGGTATAATGGCTGTCATCAAAAAGACAAGAGGTAAGTGTTGGGAGGATGTGGAGAAAAAGGCACTGTTGGTGGGAATGTAAATTGGTGCAGCCACCTTGGAAAACAGTATGGAGGTTCCTTAAAAAAATAAAAACAGAGCTATTATGTGATCCAGCAATCTCACTTCTGGATATATACCCAAAGGAAAGAAAATCACTATCTTGAAGATATATCTGCACTCCCACGTTCACTGCAGCATTATTTACAATAGCCAAGATATGGAAACAACCTAAGTATCCATCAATGGATGAATGGATAAATAAGATACATACATGAATATAATACATACGAATATTATTCAACCATGAGAAAGAAGAAAATCCTGTCGTTTGTGACAGCATGGATGGACCTTGAGGGCATTATGTTAAGTGACATAAGCCAGACAGAGAGAAATACTACGTGGTACTACTTATCTGTGGAATCTTTTAAAAAAAGCCAAACTCACAGAAATAGAGAGTGGAAAAGTGGTTGCCAGGGGCTTGTGGGGTGGGGGAAGTAGGAAGTAGTTGGGAAAAGGATACAAACCTTCAGCTATAAGGTGAATAATGCCCTTAACGGATTCTAAAACTGAAAAGGCAGAGTAGAACGTGGCCACTTAGGAACACAGTTCTTTGTACATCAAATAAAAATAAATAATATTATTATGTGTGGTGCATATTTAATTCAAATACTTTGAGACATCTAGTGATAATATAATCGAAGCTTGCATGTAGTTGAATTCTGGGCTTGATGAGTACCAGTATATATGGAGAAGAGTGTGCATTGGGAGGAAGGGCGGAACAGGGGTGTCTAAGTCTGCTCAGGCTGTCATAATAAAATACCACGGACAGTGTGGTTTAAATAACAGAAATTTGTTTTCTCATAGATCTGGAGGCTTTAAAGTCCAAGATCAAGGTCTGGCAGGGTTCAGTTTCTGGATTAGGGCTCTCTTCGCAGTTTGCAGATGGCCCTCCTCTGTGTCCTCACACGGTTGAAAGGAGAGAGAGCTCTGGTGTCTCTTCCTTTTCTCATAACGGCACCTGCCCTACCAGATTAGAGCACTACTCTTATGACTTCATTTAACCTTTATCGCCTCCTCACAGGCCCTGTTCCAAATACAGTTATGTTGGGGAGAGGGTTTCAACATATGAATTTTCACAGAACACAAAGAGTCTATAACAAGGGGTAAAGAGACGGGGGTGGGGTGTGGGTAAGTATAGCACTGAAAGGTCTACTCGCACTGAACGGTCTACTTGCAGGCCAACAGTTATTAAATACATTGCATTTTTCACTTATGTAAACTCTAACTTGTTGCCTCTATAGGTTCTTCATTTACATATCAAATTCCTGCAAGGAACCAAATCACAAAAAATAATACGAATTATGGAGACTACACTGAAGAAGATGAATATGGATCCAGTGACTATGAGAAAGGAAACATTTATATAGGAATGTAGATGTTTCACATAAAATGTCACCTATATTTACTTTTATAATTACAAAGCATTTTGAAAGTCAAATTTTCTGTCAAAATTTCAGGTATAATGAATCACTCTTTCCAGACAAACTAGGATCTAGTTTGTTTTTTTTTTTAACAGTATTCTCCTACCTTAAGAGCTTGCCTTATTCATATAACGACCAAGTATCACCTCAGTTGACAAGAATAATCAAATGATACTGTAAGCATTTCTCTGTACTAAACTTTCTGATAGGCATCATGGAGGAAGTGAAAGAGGCTGAAAATGCATGATTCATGAACTGAAGATTAAAATTTTAAATGAATTTAACCTTTTATTTCACAAAGAGATAACTTAGCATAACATTCCTTACATATTTTAAGAATCAATAAAATCATTTGCAATTGGATATTATTTGCAACAAAAATTGCCTACAGGTAACCATCAGCCGAAGATCAGGAGTTGGTGAACCAGTATGAGAAATGACTAAGGCTTTTCCATCTATGATTGCATTGCAGCAGAGAGCTGTAAAATGGCATACACCATCCCAGTTTAAAACAGATTGTCTTAAGTATGTGTTTGAGGATGAATGTAGAGCAGGAGAAAGATGGAGGAAGAAAGCTTGATTAGGACAGCTCATTTAAGATATGCCTTGCCTTGGCGCATTTTCAAAATTCTGGTGTCTCTTGAAAATGGTCATCACCAGGCTGTTTGTAGGTGAGGTAGTCCAAGAGGGCCTGTGTATGAAATGTCCAATGCTACGAACACACAAAGGGCTCATTTACAAAATGGCCAATTCTGGGCCATTGCTGAAGGTGCTAAGCCTGTGGCAGTCCCTTTGTGAAGTGTCTCTGATATAGTCCATGTTCAAATTATCTGGTTTCAAGGTGGGCCTTTGGAAATGCCACATGTTCTTTTCCAGTTTCAAATATACTAGTTGTATCTTGAAATAGAAACCACCAGCCAAATATATACTCTGATCATTTTGTAAGTGGGCTTCTCCAGAGGTTTTTAGTATCACTCTATAGAGTGGTGGCCCACTATACTTTGGTCCAGAAAGTGGTTCAATGTTGTTTTTAGCACTATGATTACGTGACCTCTCTTCTTAGGTAGGGTGACTGATGCTTTACCCAGCCATTGTCTCCTTTCAACACTCTAAAATTTGGTTGTACATCCATCATTCAGACAGATTCCCCTGGACTCCTGAGGCCAACATATTGACTTCTCAGATTACCACCCAATGAGATCTTATTAGTGAATTCATGGCAAGTGTTACTGGCATGTGCCTAGAATGTATCTTCATTTTTTCCACAGTAAAACAGGAATCCAAGTACGTTCCTAGGGATGTAGACATGGTGGGCTCTGCTTTAGGCCTTCTAGGTAAAGACAGTCTCTCAGAGGATTTATTTTCTCAGAATGATTTCTGCCATTACAAGGAACCAGTCCTAGGGGTCTTGGAATATTTTACAGATTATTGTCTGTATGGATAGAACATGCAACTATTTAAGTGACGTTGTCTCAAGGATAATAAAAATTGTCATTGACTGAACTTCTTCAAACCTAAGACACATATCAATTGTAAGAAGCACAATTATCTTATCCCCTGATACATCGTGTTGATTTTCTATAACCAAGGGCATTCTCTTGCATAACTGCAATACGACCATGAAATCGGGAAATTAACATTGATACATTATTACCTTCTAATTCTTAGATCTCATTCAAGTTTTGCCAAGTATCCCCAAAATGTCCTTTACTGTAAAATTATCCAGTTCAAATCATGCATTGCGCTTAAATTATTGTTTCTCTTTTAGTTTTCTTAGTGGATCAGCCTCTCCTTGACTTTCACTACCCTGGTATTTGTAGAATGTCTCTCAGTTTGAGTTTGCATGATGTTAATCATAATGTTTCAAGGTTAGATTCAGCATATGCATCTTCTGTGAGACTATCACAGAGATGATGCTGTGTTATTACTGCATTCTGTCAAGTGGCACATGATTTACATTTGTCCCATTACTAATATTATCTACATTAATCACACAATCAAGGTGGTGAATGACAGATTTCTGCACTGAAAAGTTACTCTTTTTTGCTTTCTTTAAGTAGTATTTTATGAGGAACTACAATGAGACTATGTAAATATTCCATTCTTCACCAAATTTTCAATTTATTCATTTATTTACTTATATTAGCATGGACTAATATTAGTATATTATTAAGGTTTCTTATTTTATTCAATTAGTTATAATCTATTACTATCATTATTTATTTTGGTGCCTGACTCTTCCTAGATTTGGCAGGTGGGAGTCCCTTCAAGCTGGCTCTTATGTCCTTTTGACTGGCCCCCTTCATTCTTTGAAGATTTCCTTACTTTCTGGCACCCAAAATGTTCCAAACATATTCTGTACTTACATACCCCAACTTGGAATCAGCTGTTTCTCCAAGTGGCTGGTTCCTATAAGTGGAAAATAATATTTAGAGGCCAAGTTCTGGATGTTAGGTGTTCTCATTACTATTGGGGTGTTGCTGACCTCAGGAACTCTCAGTAGGGCATATATGTAGGTATACACACACACCTAAACTTATTTCTATATTTATCTCTACATTCTGAAAACCATGAATTTTCATTGATACTTCTAATTCCAATCCAACACCACAGGGTTCATTCTAGTTTTCCCCCTTTCCATATTTGTAACTTCCTTTTCCCACAGTGAAAAATCTGGCTTCCAGTATTATTAATGTATTTATTTCCTCAATTTCCCAGTATGCAATCAGTTTCCCAACTCCACTGCCAACTCCTCCCCTGTACTGATATCCTCTTTCCCTACTTGTGCTCTGACACCCCTTATAGAACACCACTCCATATGAACACTCTCCTCACCCTACTCAGGTTCTGACTCCCCATGCCTAGCTAGCCCCTAACCCAACCCTGTATAGATTCCTTTCTCGGGCCTGTTGAACTTCAAAATCCTGCACTGTGCTCCCAACCCATGTCCCCAATGCACAGATACCCTTGGTATCTGGGCTCCAAACCCCCACAAGAGGCCAAAACTCTGTATGGATACTCTCCTCCCCTGCTGGTCTCTGACACTCCAAGAAGGACCACTCTCATGACGGGATGCTCTCCTCATCCCATTCAGGCTCTGACAGGCTTGTCAACCAGCCCTCTACACAGAAGTCCTCTTCACCCTGCTTGGCCCACAGTGGCTCCCCCAACCTTCTTTTGCCACAGCTGGTATAAACCTTGCTCTACCTACTGGATGGCTTCAGGACTAGCACAGAGTATGCATTAATAGTTCCCCCTTTTACTCTCAGAAGTGTTCTTGGTGAACAATGAGCTATTTGTATAAGTCAACATACAACATAAGACTCTAAGTATAATCAACTTATGTACAAGTCAACCTGGGAAAGCTTTTTTGGAGCAGTGTTTTTAGATGTCCTGAGGGCAAAATTTTGTCTTTTCTGTCTCTCCTAGTTATAAAGAATATTGATAGTTCACTTAACATTGCTACTATATGCTTTAGTTATGATAGTAAAAAGAATCATACAAACTTAAATTTCTCTCAGTAGAGGACTGATTAAATAAATCATAGTATATACATATGGAGGAATATGGTACTGTTACAAAAGAAATGAGGTTGATCTATAATATTGACATTGAAAAATACCTAAAATGCATATATTGTTAAGCAGAAAAATGAAGGTACAAACCAGTTTTATAGCATGATCTCAGAAATTTTTTTTGCCCACATATGTATGTGTAGAGACAGAGGCATGGAAGGACATATGCTGCTATATTAAGATAGGTTATTTCTGAGAGGCTGCTATTCTTGGTAATTTTTACTTTTGATTTTATACAATTCTGTACCATAACATTTTATATAAAAATCACGGATTTCTTCTATAGTCAGGAGAAAATGATAGAAATACTCTTTTAAAATAAATTTCAGTAATTTGAAAGGATTTAATATGGGTATCATCTCTCCTAAGCTCCTCAGTATGACATATGCTACTCGTGGGGAAGGTGTTAATGTGTGTTGGGGCAGAGGAGATGGGAGGCAGAAAAAGAAAGGAGAAAGAAGAAAGTTCACAACTTGGTTTTCCTTGAGATATTCTTAGGTGCTTTTGTTTTTCCTTACAGTGAGAGACTTGCCTGCTCAGCTTGGTATCCGCACAGTAAATTTAAAACATAACTCTTAGCAAAAGGAGAATGTTGACCCTTAAGGAAGGGGCTTGGGTTGCAAGAAATGGTATAGCTTTTGCCTGCTCTAAGTAATATTAGTATGTGAAGGACATAATTTTATATTTTAGTCCAAATTAATTTTACTCTAAAAACAATTAAACAGTATTGTTCTCATTGATACAGCCTTAAACATATTTTATGGATATCTTTTAGAAAAAATCACTTGAAATGGGGACATGCCTATTTCTGGGAAGTAGCTATGTGCATAAAATGGGCTATGACTGGTGATAGCTCTTTTTTCCTGCCCTATTCCCCTAGGATTTACACATTTTATATTTTCCATTTCAATTTAAGATTGCATTATTTAAAAAAAAAGTTACATGCACACACATACCACATCCACACTTTGCCTTACTCCAGAAAAGATTTATGGCAGTAGTGCCTGCCTGGTCAAGTTCAGATTTTCTGATTGGTCTTTCTTTCAAATATATACACCTGCCATCAACACTTCTTTGGTAAGTACTTCCTTAATGAGATTAACAGTAATCTATTTTGGTGTCACTTTTTGTTATACCATAAGTTTTCCTCTCAATATAAAAATGAATAATGTACCTTTTAGAAAATCTTGAAAACACAGAAACATGATAAAGAAGAAAAAAAATCACCTGTTAATTCCACCATTTATAAGACAGCACTGTTAATATTTGTTTGTATTCTGTTCCATTCATTTTTTTCTATGCCTTTTTTCATTCGATTGAAATGATACATTGTTCCATTTTTCCTTTTACACTTAACCTTGTAAGACAGCATTTTCCATATTTTTTTTACAAAACTCTCCATAAATATAATTCTTCATGACTGTATAGGATTCTGCCATACGATGTACCATAGTTTACTTAAGCTTTTCTGCTTTTTCCTATTGTAAATCATGCTATAATAAATATCTTCGCATATAAAACTTTAAAATAATTTAGGCTTTTTTGTTAGAATCACTTTCTAGAAGTTGGGTGAAGATGAACATGTTCAAGGTTCTTGATACATATTGCAAAATTGCTTTTCAGAAAGGTTATACTGCTTTATTTATCCAGTAGCACTGCATATGAGGTCACATTTTATCATGATCCTGCTTAGCAGTAACTTTAAGATGCATATTAAGTAATGCTACTATCTTGCTTACATAATCAATGCCTTAAACTCTTTACTATTATGTAGAGGAATTAATATGCAAGTAATATAAGGCAATGTACAGAATGAGAAACATTAATTTTTATTTGTCAAAATAATGGCATTATTAATACACAGCAGTATACCCTTATTGGCAGTGTATTAGAAGTAAAAATCATTTAAAGAAAAAGTATGTATAGTTTTTAATATATATGTAATAGTCAAGATTGTGAAATAACTCATATCCATATCATTAGTGAAGAAAAAAATTCTTTTTCTTACTCTGGTTTCACACTGGCTATTTAAATAAATGGAATTTAAAGTTAATGACTTAACAAAACAAAAATATAGTTGAAATCAACCAACATGAAAGAAATATACACAGGTAAATATTTTATATAACTGTTGCGTTTGAAGGGGTTTTACGTAAATTTGAATTTATTGGATTCATTCTCCTCCTATTTCTCTTACCTGCCTGCCCTCTGCTGGATTCCCCAAACTTATTGACGTATTAAGCAATCTTACTCAGTGTATTTAATAAAATTACATTTGTAGAATAAGTTAAGGGAAATGTGTACTAATGCTTCCTATATTTTGTTTATAATGTTACTAAAGTAAATGACTGATCATAGGTTTTACATTTTAAGTATTCATAAAGTGAAAATTTTAGTTGGATATTTGGAATTTTCAGTCCCACCATTTATGAAAACATGAGATAGAAATGCTGTTAATGCAGGAAATGTCAGAGCCTTTCAAAATTTTTCAGGATTGAGAAGCTGGGTGGGGCAGGAGGGACAATGCGGAAATATCCAATTTGATAGTAAATTCACAAAGTAAAAAAGTGTAGAATAATTCACTGTTTGATTAAAATTATAATGCTACTCCATTAAAAATATTGATTTAAATATGATATTCAGGGGCTTCCCTGGTGGCGCAGTGGTTGAGAGTCTTCCTGCCGATTCAGGGGACGCGGGTTCGTGCCCTGGTCCGGGAAGATCCCACATGCAGCGGAGTGGCTGGGCCCGTGAGCCATGGCCGCTGAGCCTGCGCGTCTGGAGCCTGTGCCCCGCAACGGGAGAGGCCACAACAGTGAGAGGCCCGCGTACCGCAAAGAAAAAATTAATAATAAAATAAAATAAATATGATATTCAGAGAATATGAATTTACTTGATAATAAAATTAGTATTTATGTAGCACTTATTATTTACCACATGCTAAGTACTTTATATATATTAACTCATATAGTCATCACAGCAACCTATGAGATATATACTATTAGTCTCCATTTTACAGTTGAGGAAATGAAGGCATGGCGAGGTTAAGTAACTTCACCAAGTTTACCAGCTAGTAAGTGAGGTAACTGGTATCCTAACCCAGGCCGTTTGGCTCCATATTCTTTTCCTAACCGCCATGCTTGGCTGTCTCATCTCAATATTACTTCTTGTAAAATTTTTGAATTATAGACTTACTGTTATCCTGACCTTAGAAATGACAAATCAAAGCTCAGAGTTGTTAGGTGAATTTCCTAAAGCACCAGAATTACAAATACTAATTGAATCCCCTAAAAAGATACAAAGATTAAAGACCCATCTGTCTTTTTTAGAAGGCTAGTTGCCACAAAGGAAGATAATTTTGTAATTCCTAAGGGCTCTAAATGTCCCTCCATTAATTGAGTTTTGTGACAGAAATGAATTATTTGACATCCTGGAGCATCTTCTTGCTAATTTTAATAGCCGTAGTGACACAATTCTATCTTAAAGTTTGTTAATTGACAAAAAAAGATGTGGAGTTGTGTGCATATTTTGCTGACAGAAAATCATGGAAGGGAGTGTTAATTAAACAGAAATCTTATGTGGTCACTCAAATTTAAAAGGAAAAAATAATTGGCTTCTCATTTCCAGAATTACCTGGTGACTCCACAGAACAGTCAGCCGCTGTTCCTGTCACAATCTCATATTTGCCCCAAGGATATTCTGGAGTGGGAAAAAAATGCCAAACGGTCAAAGTTCAAGTAATTGTTCCTCTCTTAATGACCTAAAAATTGAGGTAACAGAAGTGCTACTTTAAAACTATAGCTTTAAAATGTGGTTGGGATCTAGAAGTTAGGCAAAGGCAATAGTCAGTTAAAATAATGGGGTATTTATTGTGTGGCAGGTGCAAAAGGGAGGTCGGAAATGAACACTGGTGCTTTGGATGTGAGAGTCGGAAATGTTGGAATGTGGGAATCACAAACAAGATTGGATATCAAAAGTCTTGGGACATGGAAATGAAAGTGAAAACATAGGAATCAAAATCTTTAGGAATTAGGAGCACAAAATGGCAGGATGAAGGTATCAAAGATTTTAAAGTTTAGGAGTTGAGCTGTGGGGATGAGGATTCATGGGCTGTGGATGAGCTATGAAAATCAAGGGTGAAGAATGGAAGATGCAAATAGCCTGGCCATAATGAATTAGCTTATGCTGGATTAGACCTCCCACTGAAAACAATTATAAAAACGGGACAAATAAATATACATACATATTTAACAACTATATTAAATATATAACAACTATAAAGAAATAAATATGTATTTAACAATAATTTAACATATTAACAACCATATCACACTATATATATATATATATATATATATATATATATTTAACAACTGCTTGAAGGTACTAGAGTACAACCAACAAAGGCAGGACTTAATTGGCTTCAAGCCTTGAGAGCATGTGAGAGCATGAAAGCACTAAGGGCAAGATCCACATTTACTTCAGCTTTTCCCTTCCATTCCCCTCCCACCCCAAAAGCATTTTCCAGTTGGCACAAGGAGTAACAGAGCTAAATAGATAGCAGCGATCTCAATAGGCCAGGAGCAGACAAGGGAGTCTGGGAACAAAAGCAGCTGAGATTCTAGGGACAAAATTCTAGAGAGGAGCAAACCGCAGAGATGTGAGCCCCAAAATCTGTGTACAGATTTCCCTCAAATCATCAGTCAATTCTTAAGATGTATACCTGTAGGGAGAGACTTTAAGAAACTCAGCAGAAGAGCAGCATCTAAGGAGTCAAACAGAGATTTTAGCAGCTGCACAGTGATGGGGAGACAGGGATTAAGAGTTCAAGACAACAGGGTGAAGGTGTCTTAGTAAACATCCCAGGCTTTTAGTTGTAAGATCTATTGAGGACCATGATCTAGGAATAAGGGTAAAATGGAAATAAACCTGAATTTAAAAGCCTAAAGCCAAGTCTTATAGGATTGGAGTGATCCTCTGGTATTCTATCTGCCTACTACAATAAAATTTTTTTAAAAACCTTTGGAGAAAGCTGATATCGTCCAGAACCTCTACAGTTTTTCTTCCACACTGTCTGACATTCAATAAGAAATTATTGAGGCACACTTGAAAAAAATAGGACCAAATACTAAAAGCCAGGAGGACCCACAGTTGATTCAGATATCGGAGTTATGTGTCACAGGCTTTACATAATATAATTAAAATGTTCAAGAAAATAGAGGAATGATAAAGAATTTCACCAGAGCCTTGGAATCTATTCAAAGAATGGAAAGGGAGGAGTCAAATGAAAATTCTGGAACTGAAAATATTATAACTAAAATTAAGAATTCAACAGAGGGGTTGTATACCAGCTCAGACACAGCAGAATAGAGTTTCTACTGACTTGGGTGAAAGGTCAGTAAAAAATATGTGGATTAAAGCATGACAAGGAAAAAAGACAAAATATACAGAAAAGAGTATAAGAGACATATGGAAAACTCTAAAAGGTGTAACACACACGTACTTGGGGTTTCAGAAGGAGAAGAGAGAGAGAAAGGGACAGAAACAGTATTTAAAGAAATACTGACTGGGAATTTTCAGGCATTGATTAAAAAAACCCATCAGATCTCATATTTAAGAAGGTTTATGAACCCCAAGCAGGAGCACACACACACACAAAGTTATATCACACTCAAACTGCTAAAGACCAAAAGAAAGAAAAATTTTAAAGCAGCCAGGGGTGGGAGAAGGAGACATGTTACCTTCAGAGGAGCAGCAATCAGACTGATGGCTAATTTCTGAACAGAAACAATGGTAACCAGAAATCAAGAGAAAGGCATTTTTTAAATGCTCAAAAAAAATTTAAAAAGCCAAAATGGAATTCTATACCCAACAAAACTATCCTTTAAAAATGTAAGTGAAATAAAGACGTTTTCATGTTAACAAAAGCTGAGAGAATCTGCCACTAGTAAACATGAACTATAAGAGGTATTAAAGGAATTTTTCACACTAAAGTACAATGACCCCAACTGGAAGTGTCAAACTTCAAGAGGAACTCCTTTCAGAAAGGAGTGACTTTGGCCTACTTCTCCTCAAATAAATTCTCATTCCAATGGAATCATTCAGTGTAAAATATAAGTTCATGTTAAATGAGATCTAGACAAGAAGTGAACTAGAATTTTATAACTTAGCAATATGTAGAAGATACTGTCAGTTTAATTTTAACCAAAATAAAGTTTTTTAAAAAAATGAAAGCTGGGTTCTGGGAGTCAGGGATCAAGGACAGCAGCTGGCATGTAGGAGTCAAAGGTTATGGCTGATCTGTCATTGGCAAGTGGGTGTTAGGGGACAAGAAAAGATGTGGAGATGGAGTTAGAAGGCATGGGCAATAACTATGCTCTAGGGGTTGGAGGTCAAGAGAGTCTGTGGGAGATGTAAGGTCAGGGGTCATGGCTGACAGTTGGGTGGTGGTGGTTGCCTCAAGGGCCGGAGGTCTTAAGTCACGACTCACCTGAGGAAGTTGAAGCATGAGAACGGGGAGGGGTGATGGGGGGGGTGGCGGTTGAGATTCCTGGCCCCCGGCCCCGCCCCTCTCGGGCTGGCCCCGAGCGCGCCGCCTCCGTCACCCCGTCCTTCCCCGTCAGCCCCGCCCAGTCCGGAGCTTCGAACGCGAAGGCAGCTCGGCCGAGGCGACGAGCGAGGTAGCGAGTGGCGCAGGGACCCAGCGGGCTGCTGGGGCTTCTGCGGCGCCCGCCTACGCTCCCTCCCCTCGGGCGCTCGGGGCGCCGACTGGCGCCGCCCCCCGGGAAGATGGCGCTGCACTTTCAGGTCAGTGCGCTTTGCGCCGCGGGTTCTCGCTCCGCCGGTCAGCCGCCCCGGGAACCCGGCGGGACGCTGGGGTCTGGAGACTGAGGGCCGAGCCCGGTGGCGGAGGCCGCGGGGTCGCGGGCCAGTGCCTCGGAGCCCCAGCCCCCGTCCCCGGCCAGGGACCCACGCACTGGCTTGGGCTGCACACCCCGGGCCCGGGCCCGAAGAAGGGGCGGCCAGAGCTTGGGGTTGACGGTGGAGGGGCAGGGGCCAGCCTGGAGCTCGCACCTCGGGGGAGGTACGGATGCTGAGGACCGGCCGCGTGGGAGCCCGCTCTCCCCGGTGCCGCCGCACGGCGCGCACGGAGGCTTCGGCGGCGCCCTAGCAGGTGGGAGCCCGGCCGGACCAGCCTTCCCGCCGCGTCGTGGGCCGCGGTTCCATCGTCTGCCTCCACACAGTTCGTACGGAGCTCGAGAAGGGGGTCTGGGTTCGCCGATGGAGGGCGCAGCAGTTGGACTTTAATTGGTCAGAGCGGGCAGGGGCTGTGTATATGGGGAGTTGCGAAGGAGGGCTCTGCAGCAGCTTCATTGGAGGAGGAAACGGGGGCAGGACGCGCGCTAGGAGCGCAGAGATGGCCTGGATGGGACGCGGGCTGGAGGAAGGCTCACGTATTCTCGGGCACTCTAGCATATGCATCCAGTTATTCATACAACAAACATTTATAGAGCCTTCCCCCGCCCCCCACGTGTCTCAAGCACGGTGCAAAGTTCTGGGATAAAGGATTACATCATCTTACCATACTTGCCCTCATGGAATTCACGGATAATTATATAGTACATGTGGAAAATGGTATGATAGAATTAATCACGGGATATAATGGGACATTGAAAAGGGGCGGTCAACCGTGTGTGTGCGTGTGTGTGTGTGTGTTGGGAAGGAGTGAGGCAGAGCTGCTGTGCTTCTCAGGCAAGCTTTTTTGAGCTTCTGTTCATCTACTAATGTATTGTAGTTCCTACTT
Organism: Leucopleurus acutus; assembly: GCF_964270905.1. Taxonomy (NCBI): domain Eukaryota; kingdom Metazoa; phylum Chordata; class Mammalia; order Artiodactyla; family Delphinidae; genus Leucopleurus; species Leucopleurus acutus. The sequence continues at coordinate 30,110,615 of NC_139145.1, read as the reverse complement.
TGCTAGGCCCTTAAGGTATAGCTCTAGCAAAACTTTATGATTTGTACACTCAGGAAACTTGCAGTCTAGTGGATAACTGAAAGAATTGTAGGAGTTGGCCAGACGAAGAGGAAGCGAAGGGTATAGAGGCAAAAGGACAGTGTGAGCCAAGTCAAAGAATTGTGGAAGAACATGGCACACTGCAGGAAGTTCGGTTTGGCTGGAGCTTAAGGTTCATATAAAAGGGAAGGGAGCAGGGAAGCCTGTGGAGGCAGGAGATGACCTTGGAGAGGTAGGCAGTCTCATAATATGCTGACAGTATATCTAAGTGACCCAACCCTTTGTAGATTTCTTCGGATCCCCTGTGACTACAGTGACTCATTACTTAATTATTGATTCTTCCAAAGGGTCTTTTCTTTTTAATCAGTCACTCTCCTATCAGGTAATTGACAGCTCAGGAGGTAGTAAGCCTGACACATTACCTTTTGACTCCTTGCCATTTCTAAGCGTCTCCAGGTCAAAATAATGTTATTTATTACCACTTTAGTAAATATGCCCTTTGGAAATCTTCACAGGAGGAATTTCACAGGGAGGACTTTGGGATTGTAAATAGGTAAACAGATGTTCATAATTCAGGTGTAAATCTTGAGGGCAATTAAAAACTGTGGTGGAAGTTTTGGGGACTTCCCTGGCGGTCCAGTGGTTAAGAATCTGCCTACCAATGTAGGGGATGTGGGTTTGATCCCTGGTTAGGGAACGAAGATCCCACATGCAACTAAGCCCACGCACCGCATCAAAGACCCAGCGCAGCCAAAAAAAAAAAAAACTATGGTGGAAGTTTGGAACAGATTCAGACTTGGAAAGATGAAGCATAATAGTAAATTACCCAGTCTGGAAGATTTCTTCATACTTAGGTAGTGGTGGAAAAATTAGCTACTAATGCCAAAATTACCCAAATTGGTTTCCTAGGAATGTATTTCACAGCAGTTCTGGGAAGCTTAAAAGTGGAGTTGAACAAATAAAAGACCTGATGATTTGGGGGGCCAGAATTAAGCTCTGAACCTTCTCAGTTTGAATTGTTTTCAGCATATGGATCATATTGTTACCCAGTTAACTCAAGGAGCCTTTATTACTAATGATAACTGGTACCTAGCATTTTGAATTTTCACATGCTTGTTGTAGATGTTCAGCCCCACAACTAGCTTGAGAGGTGTGCATATACAGTCGGCTTGCTGTATCCCTGAGTTTTGCATCTGTGGATTCAACCAACTGTAGATTGAAAATACTCTCAAAATTCCAGAAAGCTCCAAAAAACTTCCATTTGCTGCACACGTGACAACTATTTGCATAGCATTTACATTGAGTTTACAATTATTTACATAGCATTTACATTGTATTATGTATTATAAGTAATCTAGAGATGATTTAAAGTATTTGAGAAGATGTATAGAGGTTATAGGCAAATACTATGCCATTTTATATAAGGTACATGAACATCTTTGGGTTTTCGTATCTGCAGGGTGTCCTGGAGCCAATCCCCCTACTTATGTGCATGTATACATTTTATCCCTGAAGACACTGAGTCTTAGAACAATTGTGACTTGCCCAAGGCTACAGAATTAGAGTAGTCTTAATAACTCATGTTTCCACATTCTTTCCTACAGATATCTTACTGTCATCTACCCAGCAGGGAAGTTAGTGAAAAATTATGCCATTTTGATAAGTAAATAAGTGAATTTATGTAAGGGGAAGTTAGGTCACTGCTTCACAGTCTTTTTCACATCATAGCATACATAAAAAATGGTAATTGTGTGGTTCATTGACATAAACTGCTCATAACCAAAAGCCTGACTGGAGGACAAGGGGATCAATGTCCCTGACATACTATAACCATTCAAGGCACATGCATTTTGGTTAGGAAGCTGTGGGTTAGGGTACTCTGTCCCAAAGGAAGAAATGGATCTGGATTATCTGAGAGGAGACAGTCCAGATTAGAGGATAGGGGACAGAGTGAGGAAAGATATTTCTGGGACCAAGTAGGAGGTAGGCACTTAAGATTTAACAGAAGGACCTTGATGAGAATCAAGAGATAACATTAGGAAAAATTTAGGAGATGCAGTTGGTCGATCTTTTTAGCTTTCAGGATTATTCCAGAACCTGGGACTATAGTCATGCTTAATAGCCAGCCAGGCATTCTGATATGATCAGGCATACCTGATATGATCTAGATGTGATTGTGAACTATTATAGTTGAATACGATGGTAACATGATGAGAAAGGGGTTTGGAAAAGATCATCCTGTATGGAGTTGAATGGGAGAAACTATAGACGAAAGACCAATGTGGTGTTTTATAATTAACTGAAGAGATTATTTACAATTTGTGTAGATCTGCTGTGTGCCAGGAGGTGGATTAAGCTTTCTCTCGTCTTTTCTGTCTTAATCTTCACAATTACTTTAGATGGAATCTTCACAATTATTTTAGATGGTGGATATTACTACATGCAGTTTCAAAAGTGAAGTTTAGAAAATTTAAATAGTTTGCTTGAGGTCACTTAATAAGTAATTGGACAGATTCCAAAGCTTCCACTCTGATTCCCAAAGAAGCCCCTAAAGAAATCCTGGGCACTGTAGGCCACAGTTGGAAAATACTCTTCTATTGATCTACTGTCTATGAATATCATGTAGAGGTGTTGAGTCTGAGTCTTTATTTTAAAAGAATTGGTAGGATTTTGTGATAAATTAGGTAGGTACCTGGAATTAGCCAAACTGCGAGGTTTGAGGGCACAGTTTGCAAGACTGTTCTCACTTCTGACACCACCTGCGTATTTGGGGGTTTCCCAGTACCACTCTCAGGTTTGATAGTTTAACAGAAGAACTCACAGAATTCACTGAAAGCTATCATACTCAGTTTATTATCAGGAAAGTATGCAGATTAAAATTGATTAAAGAAGAGATACGTAAGGCAGAATCTGGGAAGGTTCTCAAACAAAGCTTTTGTTGTCCTCAGGACATGTTACTCTCCCAGCATATATGTGTGGCAGTAAGCACCAAGTATTGCAAACCAGGGAAGTGCACCTGAGCTTTGAGTTCTGGAGTTTTTATTGGAGCTTCTTTATGTAGTCATTGATTGACTGGTTGGTTGCCACATGATTGAGCTCAGTCTTTAGGTCAGATGAAACTGAGCAATCTAAAGTCCCCACCCTAAAACACAGGGTTGGTCTTTGGGATGGCCAGCCACCAATTTACGACTATGGGGTGTGGTCTGCTACACACACACACACACACACACACACACACACACACACACACACACACACACACACACACACACACACACACACACACACACACACACACACACACACACACACACACACACACACACACACACACACACACACACACACACACCCCGCCCCTGCCCTGAACAAAAACATTCCTATCTTAGAGTAGATTACCTGGGCAAAGACCAGACTTTTTCTTTGGGCAAGGCCAAACTCTTAACTATATAGGAGGGAAAAGTAAAAGATAACATGAAGATTGTAAGTCTAGATTCTGGTCTACACCTCCGAAACCACTGAAACAAAGCGACAGTTGATGTGAAAATCTGTGGGAAATATGTTCAATTCAGTTCCTGACATTTTGGGGCTGTTTTCAACATCTTTCTTGATTTCCAAGAAGTTTGTAGATAAATATAAAGGTGGTGAATAGACAGTTGAAAGTGTGGACTAGGACATCACCTGCCAGGTACATGATGACTAAAGTCAAGGGTGGTAAGATGGCAAGGTGCTGAGGAGACAACATGTGCTTGGGGCCCACAGATTTGTATGTGGCTCAGAACTGACCATTTACTCTTATCTTGAGCAACGTGTGTGTGTGTGTGTGTGTGTGTGTGTGTGTGTGTGTGTGTGTGTGTAGATATATATATGTGTGTATATGTATGTATTTGATCTCTCAGCCTCAGTTCTTTTTTTTGTCTGTAAAATGGGTGTGCTAAAAATATGTACTTTACAGGAGTCTACTTTTTAGAATTGGTTTAAAAAATAGAAGATGGAAATACTTTTGTAAACCTTTAAAGCACTAAAACAAATATGATCCAATTCATTGTAGAAGAAGGAGTTCTAAGAGGCCCAGAAATAAGCCCCCAGGTATGCTCGGGAAAAGGTAGTAAAGGGAGGAAAAAACAAAGAGTTTATGGAAAATGAGCAGCTTTAAGATAAAGGCACTTTGTATGAATGGTAGTCAAGAAGCTTAATTCCAGAAGGCAGGAAAGATACAGGGAAGAGTAATTGAAAGGAGTTTAAATTTAATTGAGTTTAAATTTTTTTGTGGTTCATCGATTTATTGTTTTATTATTAGGGGACATTTTTCCCTAGGACAAAAAACCTTCATTTTTTTCCAGCTTTCTTGAGGTATAATTGACAAATAATAAACTGCACATACTTAAAATGTCCTTTTGGATGAATTTTGACGTAAGTATATTAACTGTGAAACCATCTTGGAAATCAAGATAATGACCATCTCTATCACCCCCCCAAAGTTTCCTTATGCTCCTTTGTAATCCCCCCTTGCTGCTTCCCTATCCTGTTCTCCCACTCTCTCCTCCCTCCCCAGCCTGAAACCGCTGATCTGCTTTCTTTCACTATAGAACCATACAATATATACTCTTTTTGTCTTGCTTCTTTTACTAGGCATTTACCTGTCGATGGATACATGATGGGAATTACTGTATAGAAAGAAGTCACATCATTTACTGGTTAATTGTATGTCAAGTGCAAAGTGCAGAAATGAGTCCAGAATAACTTGGAAGATATTTAGACTGTAGGCAGGATTATGTCATTGTCTCCTAGGCTATGGAAGTTGGATGCTGTCTGTTTATGTTTGATAGTTTATCGATGGGAGTTAGGTGATATCCAATTCTACTTGTGTTACCTGTTATTTATTTATATGGGCTTCTTATGGTGATATGAAGCCATGTAGAAGGTTTAATAACTCAAACCCGGTTTGTCAACAAGTTGAGAAGGGATCCATTTCTCTGAGGCATTCTTATGTTAACCATATTCTCAGACATCAGTTTATAAAACTAAGATGCAGTTTATCAGTTCACTATGAAAAATAGTCTCTCTTTATAGTCAGATTTTCTGGAAAATCAAATGCTAATCAGAAGATTGCTTGGTCACTCAGCAGTCATCACAAGTTTAACTACTTGAAATGTTTAGATAATGCTTTTCCACAGGGTAAGGATCTTTGTGTATGTATCCTTTTCTCTAAAAAGATTTATCAGTAGTATGCCAGGCATTTATTTAATTGTTATCATTACAGTGAAAGAATAACTTAATTTTTTCCACTTTGTTTCAGTCTTTCTTAAGAGAAAGTTCAAACCTTTACCTTTTTATCTTTCACTGCCTTTCGGTGGTTAATAATTTGAAAGGCATTTGGGACATTGTTGTAAACAAATACTTTTTAAATACACTTCAGACTTGTTCTCTGTTGGAGTTCACTAAATCAGTATAGCAAAAAAGACAAAATTCCAGAACTTTTTCAGAATATTTCCAAATAGATTTACTCAGGTGCCACTGAATTGATTAATATTAATGTTTGTGTTAGTTTCTTGGGGCTGTTGTGACAAATTACCACAAACTGGGTGGGTTAAAACAATGAAAATTTATTCTTTTTTTTTTTAGAAGCTATTTTAGCTTTATATTTTTATTTTATTTTATTTATTATTTATTTTCTTTATTTTTTGGGGCTGTGTCGGGCCTTAGTTGCAGCATGTGGGATCTCATTGCAGCGTGCAGGCTTCTTTCTAGTTGTGGCGTGCAGGTTTTCTCTCTCTAGTTGTGGTGTGCAGGCTCCAGGGTGCGTGGGCTCTGTAGTTGTGGTTCTTGGGCTTAGTTGACCCGCAGCCTGTGGGGTCTTAGTTCCCCGACCAGGGATCAAACCCGCGTCCCCTCCATTGGAAGGCGGATTCTTTACTACTGGACCACCAGGGAGGTCCCAGAAAATTTATTCTTTTATACTTACAGAGGCCAGAGTCTGAAATTAATGTGCTGACAGGGTTGGTCTCTTCTTAGAGGGCTTGAGGGAGAAACTGTTCTGTGCTTTGCCCCTAGTTTCTGATAGCTGCTTGTAGCCCATGGTCCATTGGCTTGTAGATGCATCACCCCAATCTTTGCCTCCTTTTTATGACTTTTTCTCTTGTTTCTGCATCTCAAATGTCCCTCTCTCTTGTGAATCATTGGATTTAGGGCCCGCCCTAAATCCAGGATGATCTCATCCCTAGATCAGGATTTGCAAAGACCCTATTTCAAAATAATTCGAAGGGACTGGTGGTTAGGACTTGGATATATCTTTTAGGAGGATACAATTCCACCTATTACAATATTCTTATTAGGTGATACTAATAATAAACAGCTAACGTTTGTAGTGTGTAATGTGTGCCAGAAGTTATGTGGCCCTAACTCATTTAATCCTCCCAGCCGACCTTTTGTTTTTCAGCAGTTAGGTTTTCTCAGTATTTCTGGCTTCGTTCTTTTTTATACTCAAAAAGTCTACTTCTTCAGAGACTCGTAGACCTAGATGAATGCGTGACAGCAGGATCAGTTTATCTTTAAATTATTCTGGGTATTATCAGCTCTAAAATTTAGCCCTTCAAATTTATTAGATGAAGGAAAAGGTTTCTGAGGTTGATCATGAGTCATGAGAGGGAAAAAGGTAGCTCTTTTCATTTTTGTGTTTCTTACCCTTGGAGGAAATATGGGAATTCATATGTATTCATGAACCATAAATTTTCTATGCATTTTAATATGATGAACAGTATGTAGTAGCACTCCGAGGGCTTCTTGGGCCAATCTAGGTAGAGGAAATGTTTAAAATGTGGTTCATTTTTGCTGTCCTTTATCCTAATTTATCCTTTTGAAACCTTTCTTTTGTACTTTTATTTTCACTCTAGCAAAAAATTCCCTAGTCTGAGATGTTGGGCTCTGAACTGGATAGAGAAGTGGAAAATGCCATAAAGAAATTAAGGAGAGAGAAGTAAAAAGCATAATGGGAGCTAGAGGAGGTTTCATTTCAGTGTTTCTTATGTATTCCTGTTAGACAAAGGTACATGCATTTGACGGAATGTTTAGATTAGTGTAGCTGTAAGGCTGCCACATGAAAATTCAGGTCAGAAAGGATAAAAAATAGTATTTCTTTATGAATATCCCATTACCTTCATATGCCCACCTGACGTTGAAATCTGTGCCAGTTTTTTTTTGTCCTCCAAAGAATAATTCTCTAAGTTCAAACTGAAGTAGTTTTAGTAAGACACCTTTAACAAAAATTCTCTAAAGCTGAGAGGAATACTGAACTCATTTAGAATTTTTTCTTTCAGATTTTATCCACGTGTTGTATATCTTCAGATTAGATTATATTTATAAACAGAATGAATTATTCTTTTTTATTTTTTAAACTGGCTTGTTTGTCCTCCTTATATATTTTTAATACAATTTTTAAAGATTACCCTTCACTTACAGTTATTATAAAATATTGACTATATTCCCTGTGTTGTACAACATATCACTGTAGCCTATCTTACACCCAGTAATTTGTACCTCCCACTCCCCCACCCCTATATTACCTCTCACAGGTAACCACTGGTTTGTTCTCTGTTTCTGTGAGTCTGTTTCTTTTTTGTTATATTCACTAGTATGTTGTAATTTTTAGATTCCACATATAAGTGATATCATACAGTATTTGTCTTTCTCTGTATGACTTATTTCACTTAGCATAATGCCCTCCAAGTCCATCCATATTACTGCAAGTGGCAAAATTTCATTCTTTTTTATGGTTGAGGGATGTTCCATTGTATATATATATATACCACATCTTCTTGATCCATTCATCTGTTGATGGACACTTAGGTTTCTTCCATATCTTGGCAATTGTAAATAATGCTGCTGTGAACATTGGGGCACATGAATCTTTTTGAATTAGTGTTTTTGGTGTTTTTTCTTTTTTTTTTTTTGATATATACCCAGGAGTGGAATTGCTGGGTCATATGGTAGTTCTTTTAGTTTTTTGAGGAACCTCCATACTGTTTTCCACAGTGGCTGCACCACTTTATATTCCCACCAACAGTGTATGAGAGTTCCCTTTTCTCCACGTCCTTGCCAACATTTGTTATTTGTGTTCTTTCTGATGATAGTCAGAATGAATTATTCTTTATGTCTGTAAAATAGGAGCCTACAAGATGATAGGTAGTTATTACACTGCTATAAGTAACATGGGATCAAGTAATAGTTCCTGAGAATCATGCCGTAGTTTACCTGCAGCACTATGAGTCATTAGTTCTGAAGACCCACATCAGCGTATATTTATATCTTTTCTTTTATATAGATGGAACCATTGAAGTTCTTACAATCTGAAAAAGAATGTAAATTGGCATAATGTCTGCAGCTTGCACACGATAATTCCCCTTACCCATCTCTTTAGCTTCTTTTGGCAACTCCTCCTGGCTGTCTGTCTACCAGTCATACTGACCTTTTAATGCCTTGAAACGATTAAGCTCTATTCTGGCCTCTGGTAAATGCTGTGTCTTTGCCTGAACTGCTGTCTAGTCTTTTTCATATGGCTTACCCTTTCAGGTTAGCATAAATGTTACTATATACTTTAGGCCAGCCTTTTTAAACCCCTTGGATTAGACAAGTCCTGCTCTTTCTGTACTCTTACTTTTCCATCACAGAACTATCAATTTAAATAATTTAGAGGTAGGAGGTTTGCCTTATTTTTGTTCACCACTGTGACCCCTAGTAAGTAGTTGTAGCTCAATAAGCATTTATTGATTTGACAAATACACACATGGTATTTGCATTCCTTGTTTCCTATGATTAATATATTTACCTTATTTTTTTTCACTCAAGTAAAATGTTAAATTTTTTTTTTTTTTCTTCTTAAGAGTTTGGCTGAATTGGAAGTATTATGTACTCATCTCTACATAGGGACTGATCTTACACAAAGAATAGAGGCTGAGAAAGCACTCCTGGAACTTATTGACAGCCCAGAATGTCTCAGCAAGTGTCAACTTTTATTAGAACAAGGAACAGTAAGTATTTGATAACAGCAATTAACAATGAAAGATCGGTAGGTATATGTCATTGTTAATGAATGCATGTAGGTTAGCAATGTAGGTTAACTGATAGGTATTACCGTATGTCGTTTTACTGTAGTTTATTTCACTGTTGAAGAATTGGAAAGCCTGGAAAGAAAACTTAGGGAAGAGCCCAGGAGGTGGAAATAGGCATGAATCAAAATACATTCTTGATTCCTCTTGGCCCCTTTTTATGTCTTCTACCAGTGGCAAAAGTTACATTTTTAGAAAGTTGGAATTAAAAATCTAGGTGGGAGTGGCAGATTGTAATTAACTTTGAAATGTGAAGGAATGATTCAGAGGAATGCTGATTACTTCTTGCCTGCCTCTCTCCTAGAGATTCATAGCCATTCATTCAACATCATTTAGCAAGTATTTAAATGTAAAACCAGGCACTGTACTACCTACCTGCTGTATTTACAAGCATTAAAGTAACTCATAATTTAGTTGGGAAGGCATAGATGTATCACTATAAATAAAGAGCTGTGGAATGATATGGTAAGCACTACAGTAGGAGACTGTAGGACTATAGAGCAGAGGTTAGCAAACTTTTTCTGTAAAGGGCCAGATTGTAAATATTTTAGACTTTGTGGGCCAAGAGGCAAAATCAAGGATGTTCTATAAATATGCCTATTAGAAGAGAGAAAACAGATTTCCACAGTTTTGTTTATGAATTTTGAAATACAATAATTGAGTACAGTTTTTTTGTAGTATAAGTCTACTGATGAAAAGAATGGAATTATTCTTTTGGGGATGACATTTTGCTTAACTGGGGTTCAGAGTTAGCATTTCCTATCATTAGCATTGATTACAAATGTTCATATGTTAATACTGACCTGTAATGAGATTTTACAAATTTCATCTTTGGAAATGTCTCTTCACACAGATAGGTACTACGAAATATTGATATCAGCTGATAAGCATATGATTTTAATTAAGCATATTCATCACTTAGAAGGCATGTATAGTGTTTTATTAAAACTTCTCTTGATATTTGTCTTCTAGGATGTCATTACATTCTAGATTAATCACTTCCAATTGAAGGTTAGGTGCAGGCGCCTCAATTGCTCAGTTAAATGGATTTTGAAATATGGAAATTTCCGTTGCATTTGCAACAAGGTCTGAAAAAAAGTGCTGCTGGAACATAGTTTGAGCTCAGAAAATATACTCAGCAATAGAGATCTTGCTACTTGTTTTAATATTTGATGTGTGGAAAGTATATAAAGCAGCTTGATATTACTTGTGATTCAATCAATGTTAGTTGTGATTAGAGTAACTTTATTGCATTATAAGTTTCACATTAGTACTAAGCACTGTTTGCCTTTTAGACAATTTTGTAACTTTAGGTTGAATTCATTAAGAGACATTATCAAGTTTGAAGCAAAAACTAACTTCAAAAGCTCTTTAATGTTCAACAATAGTGGATAAAATTGGTTCTTCTCATTCAGAAAAATTTCAGTCTCAGTCCTGAGCAAGAAAAAATTGCAGTAAAACTTTACCACTGCCAAGCTATATAACTACTGTGCAGTAGGGCAAGTCAGAATTTTCAGCTTCTATTTCTGACAGAAATTTCCAGAACTGAAGATGAATTCATGAAAGTGAAGTCCACTGTTTTTTTGTTTCGTTTTGTTTTTAGATTTTTTTTTTGATGTGGTCCATTTTTAAAGTCTTTATTGAATTTGTTACAATATTATTTCTGTTTTATGTTCTGGTTTTTTGGCCGCAAGGCATGTGGGATCTTAGCTCCCCCACCAGGGATCAAACCCGCACCCCCTGCATTGGAAGGCGAAGTCTTTTTTTTTTTAAATTAATTAATTAATTAATTTAGTTTTGGCTGCATTGGGTCTTCGTTGCTGCGCACAGGCTTTCTCTAGTTGTGGCGAGTGGGGGCTATTCTTCATTGCAGTGTGTGGACTTCTCATTGCGGTGGCTTCTTCTTGCAGAGCATGGGCTTTAGGTGCGCGGGCTTCAGTAGTTGTGGCACGTGGGCTCAGTAGTTGTGGATTGTGGGCTCTAGAGCACAGGTTCAATAGTTGTGGTGCACGGGCTTAGTTGCTCCGTGGCATGTGGGATCTTCCCGGACCAGGGCTTGAACCCTGTCCCCTGCATTGGCAGGTGGATTCATCACCACTGCACCACCAGGGAAGTCCCTGGAAGGCGAAGTCTTAAGTACTGGACTGCCAGGGAAGTCCCTGAAGTCCACTGTTAACACTACTGATTCATTAACACATGATAGATTCAAATATTGACAACAAAGTACCTACTGATGAATGATAAAATGAATACCACAGGCTTTAGTCTCTTACATTTTTACAAGCTTTGTAAATTTGTCCACTTAAGTCTTTTCTTTTTACCACCCTTGTTGGCACATTTTAGCAACTACTTCAGGTTGTACAGAATTAGCATTTTCTCAGCTTTTTTCAAGATATTCTGACCAATAATTGCATGCAGACTCTTCATAGCGATTAATTCTTTAGTCACTTCAAACTTAGCATTGACTTCTGGAATAAACAGATAATGTCGGTAACAGTATGAGCAGTGCATGTTGGTAACATCGGTAACTCATCAAGAACTAGGGAGAACCTCCAAATCATTCGCCTGGTTTGAAATTGAATTTTGATGTTGCTCTAATAATATCTTCAACTATCTGGGCCTTCTTCTCACTGAAAGTCTAGTAGTCTGAAGTTTATGTTCTCTGCATGTGTAACTTTGGCTACTGCAATAAAATAATGGTGATTTAATTAACTCTTTTGGTAAGTGGCTTTCCTTACTTGGCTAACAAATGAGCCATTTCAAAACCTAACTTTGGTTGCAGCCTCACTTTATTTTTTTGTGGAGAAATTTCACTGTTATAGATATTCTGTCTTAAATTTTCTCCTTTTTTCTGACTACTGATTACCTGTGAGTTAGGAATACTGACATGAGTGCTTGGTATGATATGGTCAACATATGTTGTATTCTTTTAGGACAGCTATAGTACAATTGCATAAAAAGCACATTGCTTTGCTATCTGATTCAATAACAAAATGATCCACATTCCACTGTGCCTTAAAAGTTAGACATTTGAAGTGCCTTTCTATCTTTTCTTGTTTTGACATAACAGATATGCACTGGTAATAATAAAAGGTGCGTGTCATGTCATGGTGATACTCATGGCACTCTGTGCTGTGAAGTTAATAAGTACATCACTGCGGTTTATAGTGCACTGAGCAGCAGTAGGAGGCAGTGAGTGCCATATACTGTTTTAAGTATTTGACTCTGCTGTCATAGTCTGAAAGCAGACTATATGCGTGTGGCTGTGTTCTAGTAAACTTTATTTATGGACACTGAAATTTGGATTTCATGTACTTTTCACATGTCACAAAATATTATTATTTTTTTCCCAACTGTTTAAAATAGTAAAATCCATATATAGCTCATGGGCCTTGCAAAAACAGGCGGGATTTGGTCCACAGGCCTTAGTTTGCTGTCCTCTGGTCTAGAGAAAAAAAATAGGGCTATCTTTACAAGAGATTGCTAGGGGTAGAGTGAATAACTGAATCAGATTTTGAAGTGTTGAGTATGCTATTAAGTTAAGACAGTTGGTGGTCAGAGTGAATACAACCAGCATGGATCTGAAGGAGGGGGGAGGACAGGGTGGGAAAGGCATTGAAAGGAACTGAAAGAGGGCTGTTTTGGTCAGAGGATAGCAAAGAGTGGAACCAGATGAATTTGAAGAGATAATCAGAGGGCAGAACATGTAGGACTATGTAGACATGGTAAGTGTATTTTATTTGAACTTGCTCATAATCATTTTTTTCCTCTTGCGGAGGATGGGCTCTAGGTGCACGGGCTTCAGTAGCCCAACAACTGCTTGCCATTTGAAAAGACTACCTATACCTTCCTCAACTACCCCACCCTTATGAGGGATTTTGTGTGTGTGTGTGTGTGTGTATTTTATCCCTTGTAAATCTGCCAGTTTGGAAAACCAGAAAAATTCCCAATATTGCTTAGGAAAAGTTCCTATTGTAGTATTGTTTTTTGGCTGCATTGGGTCTTCGTTGTTGCGCGCGGGCTTTCTCTAGTTGCAGTGAGCTGGGTGGCTTCTCATGTTGCGGAGCTTGGACTCTAGGTGTGCGGGCTTCAGTAGTTGTGGCGCATGGACTTAGTTGCGCTGCGGCATGTGGGATCTTCCCATACCAGGGATCGAACCCATGTCCCCTGCATTAGCAGGCAGATTCTTAACCACTCTTCCACCAGGGAAGTTCCCTTATCATAGTATTTTGATTAATCTATTAAAATTTATATTTCTTTACAGACATCCTATGCTCAACTCCTTGCAGCAACATGTCTTTCAAAACTTATTAGCCGAGTCAGTCCTTTGCCGATTGAACAAAGAATAGATATCAGTAAGTGGTTTATTATGCTTTTTATCAAATTGCACTTTAAAAATAATTTTTGCTTTTAAATATGCTAAACTGTTAACAGGCTTGCAAGTTATTTTATTGTCATTTTTAAAGATGAGTAGTCAAGTCTCCTTTACACATGTAGTGATAAACAACAATGTGTTATACAAAAATGTGTTGTCAGAAAAGCATTTGTTTAGTTTGATAATAAATAATAACTAGCATTTTATTGTCTATAGTATTTACTAAGATTTGCACTATCTCATTTTATCTACCAAACTTCTGAGATGGGCACTATTGTTATCCTCATTTTATAAATGAGGAAATTAGATTTGATAGGCTCTATAATGTGCCCAAGATCATCACACATCTAGCAAGAAGTAGAGCTGTGATTCAAACTTACACAATTTTTGTGGAGTCCATGCTCTTAGCGATTATCTTAACATCATATACAACTAAATGATGGGAAAGAAGTGTACTCTCCAGCATTCCTCAGGCTCCTATATCAAAATCATATGGGATGCATATAAAATCAAAAGCAATTCCTACTTATTAGGAAAATAATGTGTATATGGATGAACAGTGCTTGGAACTTAGTGTAGTTGGAAAATTGATTCTATAAAGTACCAATATGCTTTCAGAAGTAATGTATTTTCATATTTTAAGTGTGTGAATTTGTTTTTCATATGGACAAAACTCTGATAGTTGAGATATGGGAATTTTTTTGTTACCTTTGTTCATAATAGACTGTTGCCTCATTTCTGCTCTCCAGCCTCAAGGTTTACATGATTCATATTTGTGTAACAGAAAAGTTAAAGTGTAATATTATATATGATGGTTCTTTAAGCTCAGTGTTTGAATGGTCAAATCCCACAATGATTTGTCATTTGCCTCATATGTTTGACTGATATTTCTCTTAAGTACCTAATAACCGAGGGGAACTCCTTCAACTTGATAAAGAACATCTACCAAAAAAAAAACCTACCAGGCTGAAGAAAACCTAGAGGAGAATTTATCCATGTTCTCATGGACTTGTGTGCTTAAGAAAGCAAAAGAGAAATTTACAGTTTAAAAAATAAGGGTTCAAACATTAAAAACCTGTCATAAAACATTGTGATTTTGTTTGTTTGACTTTTATACACATAAACACACATATTTTAGGTAGACTTTATTTTTTTAGAGCACTTTTAGGTTCACAGCAAAATTGAGCAAAAAGTACAGAGAATTCCCATATACCCCCTGGCCCCGCACATGAATAGCCTTCCCCATTATTAGCATACTGCACCAGAGTGGGTACATTTGTAACAGTTGATTAACCTACATTGATACATCATCATCACCCAAAGCCCATAGTTTATATTAGAGTTCACTCTTGGTGTTGTGCATTCCGTGGGTTTGGATAAATGTATAAATGACACATATCCCCCGTTATAGTATTATACAGAATAGTTTCACTGCCCTAAAAAGCCACTGTGTTCCAACTGTGCATCCCTCCCTCCCCTCTAACTCCTGGCGACCACTGATCTTTTTTACTGTTTCCATAGTTTTGCCTTTTCCAGAATGCATGTAGTTGAAATTACACAGTGTGTCGCCTTTTCAGATTGGCTTCTTTTACTTAGTAATATGCATTTCAGGTTCTCCATGTTTTTATCATGGCTTGGTAGATCATTTCTTTTCTTTCTTTTTTTAAAAAATTTATTTATTTTATTTATTTTATTTTTGGCTGCACTGGGTCTTTGTTGCTGCACCCGGGCTTTTCTCTACTTTGCGGTGAGCGGCGGCTACTCTTTGCTGCAGTGCACAGACTTCTCATCGCGGTGGCTCCTCTTATTGCGGAGCACAGGCTCAGTAGTTGTGGCCCACAGACTTAGTTTTTCGCGGCATGTGGGATCTTCCCGGGCTAGGGCTCAAACCAGTGTCCCCTGCATTGGCAGGCAGATTCTTAACCACTGCGCCACCAGGGAAGCCCGATCATTTCTTTTTAATGCTGACTGATGTGCCATTGTCTGGATGTACCACAGCTTATCTGTTCACCTGTTGAAGTACACCTTCATTGCTTCCAAGTTTTGGCAATTACGAATAAAGCTGCTATAAAGCAGGTTTTTTGTGTGGACATAAGTTCTCACCTCATTTGGGTAAATACCAAGGAGAGTGATTGCTGGATTGTATGGTAAGAGTATGTTTAGATTTGTAAGAAATCACCAAACTGCCTTCCAAAGGGGCTGTACCAGTTTTGCATTCCCATCAGCAATGAATGAGAATTCCTGTTCTTCCACATCCTTGCTAATATTTGGTGTTTTCAGTGTTTTGGATTTTGACCATTCTTATAGGTGTGTAGTAGAATCCTACTGTTTTTAATTTACAGTTTCCTAATGACATATGATGTTGAACATCTTTTCATATGCTTATTTGTTGTCTGTATATTTTCTTTAATGAGGTGACTGTTTAGGTCTTTTGCTTATTTTTAAATCAGGTTGTTGTTTTCTTATTCTCTGTATATTTTAATAAATGGTCCTTTATCAGATAGGTCTTTTGCAAAGATTTTCTCCCTGTTTGTGGCTTGTCTTCTCATTCTCTTGGGCAGAAGCTTTTAATTGTAATGAAGTCCACCTTATCAAGTATTTCTTTCATGGATTGTGCCTTTGTCGTTGTTTGTAAAAAATCATCACCAAACCCAAGGTCATCTAGATTTTATTCCTGTTATCTTTTAGGAGTTTTTATAGTTTTACATTTTACATTTAGAGCTGTGATCATTTTGAATTAATTTTTGTGAAGTGTGTAAGTTCTGTGTTTAGATTCATTTTTTCGCATGTGGAGGTCCAGTTCTGCCACCATTTGTTGAAAAGACTATCTTTACTCCGTTTTATTAGCTTTGCTCCTTTGTCAAAGATCAGTTGACTGTATTTATGGGAGTCTCTTTCTGAGTTCTCTATTCTGTTCCATTGATCTATTTGTCCTTCACCAGTACCACACTGTCTTGATTATTATAGTTTTATAAAAATTAAAGTTAGGTAGTGTCAGACCTCCAACTTTGTCCTTCTCCTTTAGTATTGTGTAGGCTATTCTGGGTCTTTTGCCTTTCTATATAAACTTTAGAATCAATTTGTCAATATCCAAAAAAAATAACTTTCTGGGATTTTGATTGGGATTGCATTGAATCTATAGATTCTGGAAGAACTGACATCTCGACAACATTGAGTCTTCCTGTCCACGAACATGGAATATCTCTCCATTTATTAATTTCTTTGATTTTATTCATCAGCTGTGGTTTTTTGTAGATGTTCTTTATGAAGTTGAGGAAGTTCCCCTCTGTTCCTGGTTTGTTGAGAGTTTTTATCATGAATGGCAGTTGGAATTTTTGAAATCCTTTTTTTGTATCTATTATGATCATGTGATTTTTCTTCTTTAGCCTATTGATGTGATGGGCTGCATTAATTGATTTTAAAATGTTGAACAATGCTTGCATACCTGGGATAAATGCCACTTGGTTGTGGTATATAACTCTTTTTATACATTGTTGGATTTGCTTTGCTAATAATTTGTTGAGGATTTTTGTTTCTATATTGATGAGAGATATTGGCTCAACTACAAGTGTTCTTGTAATGTTTTTGTCTGGTTTTGGTGTTAAGGTAATGCCAACCTCATAGAATGAGTTAGGAGGAATTCCCTCTCCTTCTTTTTCCTGGAAGAGATTGTAGAGAATTGGTAGAATTTCTTAAATGTTTGGTAGAATTCATCAGTGAACCCATCTGGGCCTGGTGCTTGCTGTTTTGGAAGGTTATTAATTATTGACTCAGTTAATTTAATAGATATGGCCCTATTCAGATTGTCTCTTGCACTTATCTTTTTAAAATGGATACTTAAAAAAAAAAAAAAGGTACACTCATTAAAGGAAATTCGGAAAAAAAGAGAAAAGTAGAAACCTACCGCACAATTTCAAGCAACAAATGATGTGTTTCCTTTATGAGTTTCTTGGGTTTGAGTTACTACTCTTGCTTCTGCAAGTAGATTAGAATGTTATGAAATGTCTGACATGTGTCAGTAGAGTAATTGGTATGTCACTTAAAATGGAAAATGTGAAGATTGCCTCAAAGTCACATTGCCTTTATTACATCAACTCTAAAATTCTCATTCTTTCATGATATGGTCCCAGACTACATATTTCATTATTTC
Source organism: Leucopleurus acutus (assembly GCF_964270905.1). Classification (NCBI taxonomy): domain Eukaryota; kingdom Metazoa; phylum Chordata; class Mammalia; order Artiodactyla; family Delphinidae; genus Leucopleurus; species Leucopleurus acutus. The sequence goes on along the minus strand of NC_139145.1, from coordinate 30,092,947 downwards.
CCAACATTAACTCTGTTGCATGTTCCCTGTGTCCAGCACACCGTTTTCTACCTATATTAGTATAATTAACGATGGCTTACCATCGCTCATCAATTAAATACCATTTCCTCAGCCTGGTGTTCAAGTCCTTTCATGAGCTTGTAATTGATGGATCGTCCCGTCCTTGTAGCCTTATATCTCGTTGGTACTAGCCTATTTGTACCAGAAGGTATTTTCCTCATGCCATGTTATTTCTGCCTTGGTGCCTTTTCTTATGTTGTTTCTCTAGCCTGGAATGCTGTCCTTTTAATCTTCTATTCAAATAAAAGTGTAGCTTAAGTTTAATTGCCTATATAAATCAGTCAATTCTCCTTCCCTTTCTCTGTCCTTCACTCCATCCCTCCCTCCCTCTTTCCTTCCTTGCTGACTCCCCTCTTCAAACAGCTTTATTGAGGTATAATTTATATACCATAAAGTTAACTTGTTTTAAGTGTACAATTTTTGATTTTTAGTAAATTTACAGAGTTGTGTGAACATTTCCATCATCCCTTCCAAACTCCCCATGCTCATTTACAGTTAGTCCTGCTCCCATACCACTAACCTCTAAGATGTTTTCTGCCTGTATAGATTGACCTTCTGAGGATATTTCATATAAATAAAATCTTATCATGTGTAGTGTTTTTACATCTAACTTCTTTCACTTCAAAAAATGTTTTTGAGGTTCATCCATGTTGTAGCATGTGTCAGTATTTCATTTTTTTTATCATAGAATAATATTCCCTTGTATAGATGTGTGACATTTTGTTATCCATTCACCACCTGATGAACATATGGGTTGTTTTTGCTTTTTGGCCACTGTGAATAATGCTACCATGAACATTGACATACAAGTCTTTGTGTGGATATACGTTTTCATTTCTCTTGAGTAGATAGATACCTAGGAGTGAAATTGCTGGGTCATAGGTAAGTTTATGCTTAACTTTAAAAAAAACTGTCCAACTATGTTTCAAAGTGCCTATACCATTTTGCGTTCTCAGCAGCAATGTGTGAACATTGCAGTTTCTCCACATCTTCACCTCATAAGTCTTACATTGATCTTCTTGTGGTAGTTTTTTTTTGTCTGTCTCTCCAAATATTTTATAAGCTAGCTCTCAAGGCATAGATTATAGCTCAAATTTTTGTGTTCACAGCATTTGGAATTGTTTCCATCAAAGCATTTGTAGTTAAATGTTGAGGTATTTACCTTCTCTTCATTTTTTTCCTGAATAACATGCTAGTCTTTGGGACCAAAGTAGAGATTGAGTCTTTCCCCTTTCTTTTATATTCTTTTTGTATGTTTTCTGATAGACTTTGTGGCATATTTTTTTACTTGACTTCAATTAATCAGTCAAAAATATTTCATATTAAATTTCTATAATGTGTAATACCTAAAGTTTCAGTCTAATGACAGTAAACTCCAAAAGACTATCTACAAGTTTGGACTTAAAGTTTTTGAATTACTAATTATTACTAAAATATATGGTTTGACCAGTATTTGAAAGCAGGAAACAAACAAACTCAAACCAAAACAACCTGACTCAGAGTCCCAATTTGGCCACTGTGACAAGTTGTTTCACCTCTTTGACCTTCATATTTTTTTGCCTAGGAAACAGAATAATAGTAATAGTAATATAAAAGCAATATCTTCACATTGCTGTGAGAGCTACATAAAGCTTTTTTTCTGGGAAGCACTTGTAATTTCTAACTTGTTTCATAAATGCTAAATACTGTTGTTATCATATAGGCATTTGACACACAAAGAGCCTCTAGTGCATGGCTTTCCAAGTTTCTGTTAACTTTTGTTGGGGAATTTTTCCAGCTGTTTATTTCATTCTCCCATGTGTCTTTCTGAACATTTCATTTTCTTCTTGGTATGGCTTTTCCCTATTATCTTGGGCTGGTGATGATTAGATTGCTGTTGTTTTACTTGATTGTTATCATTGGCTCTTGCTTATTAAACTGGAACACTATTATAGGTCATGTAATAAGCATAACGTGAGAATATTTTATGTAAAACATTCAACTAAAGTAACAGAAATACAGTCTATTAAATTTTTTTGCCTTAGATAATAAACTTATTAGCTAGTATCTTTGCTCAGGGAGTTTGGGAAGGTGTGCTTAAGGTACCTAGCTTAAATGTGAAACTTGGTTTGTCTCCTGTTTTGTTGTTTTTGAGATTACCCTCCCAGTGGTTACCACTACCTACATATAGATTTCTCACATTCCCTCCGGGTTAAAATTTTTCAAGATACTAAAAATAAAAATAATAGAAGTAAATAAACCAGATTTTCTTTTATGTTCAGGAGGCAGTGTCATTTTCGTAAGTTTTGTTATTGAAATAAAAGATTACATGTAATGAAGCTTAAGAGAACCATATTACTTTAATCCATAGCAGAAACCTCTTTCAGATTTATCTTAATGCCAGGAAAATCTGTGCTTTTTAATAGTATTTTTATTTGTATAACTGTGTATTTTTAATGTTAATAAAAATTAAGGTTGAAATGTGCTAGTCGTGAGAACTTTTCTTTTTTATATCAAGGTTCTCATTACAGTTGTCAAGAACAGCTGTTGAAAGTGTTCTTGGATTTTGGGGTTGTTTCCATTAAAGCTATTTTTAGTTAAATAGTGAAGTATTAATATTTACTTTTTCTTCACTCTTTTCCCAAAGGGTATGCTGGCCTTCGGGGCCAAAGTAGAAATGGAATCTTCTCCCTTTAAAAAATTTTTTTCTTCTGTTTTTCTGATAGACTTTTGTGGCCCATTTGTAACCTCAATCACTCCTCCATTAGGAAGCTCATAGCTGAATTTGCTACCCACTTTTAATGATTTGGGTATATTAACTTTATTCCAGGCTTTACTCTTCTGTTCGTACTTTCTTTGACTTATGTACTTATTTTATCACATTATATTATTTGTATTTTTTTCTGCCACTTAAACAGCCAGATATCGCTTCTCGGCCTTTTGGCTGAGATCATGTGTAAACAGCCAGATAGTGTGTAGTCAGTTTTGCTGTAACATGACATATGTATTCCTAAAAGTGACTATGCTGTGCAGTGATATGTAGTAAAACCACAGGGCTTATTAGAGAAATGGGGTTATGGAAATAAAATTGAAAAAGGATAGAAATCTAATAAAAGACATAGTAGAGTTTTACACATGTTAAATGGTTAAGAAATACTAAATAGTGGAATAAATACAGCATTTTATCTTGAAGGAGACCTGAAGTTTGTGGAAGGGGGCCCATTTCAACAAATAACTCATTGAAGTGTTGAAATTTGTGAGTTACTATGAAGGTAGAAGGAAGGTGATCTGAAATAGGATGGAAATTGTAACACCAAAAGGGATGAGTCTGATAACACATGAGGTGAACTGAGATAGCTAGTAGATACATGCATTTTGAGTATGGCTTGGTTCGTTTGGCTTGGTTGCCGTTTTCGTTATTCACCTAGTGTTTCTTTCTGAATGAAATTATGCAAAAATGAAAGTGACATTTGCATGATACTCATATTATCCCCTAATATATCAATTGAATTGGAACAAATTTGCTTTTTCCAAATAACCCTTATAGGAGAACTGACTATATAAATAAGTACGTATCTTGGAGAAAGGGATTAACTTTTTGTCAAAGAATGTGTTGTCATCACTACCTGTTTTTACATTATTTGCATTAAGTTACTGAATAGTCCAAATGATCACAATATTTTTTTACAGGAAACTACATTCTTAATTATGTGGCATCACAACCCAAGCTGGCTCCCTTTGTCATCCAAGCTCTAATTCAAGTCATTGCTAAAATTACTAAATTGGGGTGGTTTGAGATTCAGAAAGACCAGTTTGTCTTCAGAGAAATTATTGCTGATGTGAAGAAGTTTCTTCAGGTAAGAAGGCATTATTACATTATAAGAACATCAGTAGTTGTTTTTTTGGTTTAGAAAACTGCTTTTCTTAAAGTTAAATGGTTTGTTTTGTGGCTACCAGAACCATATTAATTATGGTTTATTATTTATCCTCTGGAGCCTGTATTTTTTATTGCCAGGAAAAGAGGATCATGTCATATAACTTCCAAACCAGAAGAATGCAAATTATAATGTTTTATAATTTCAAAAATATATGTTGTCATTTGTAACCACGTGTGTCTTTGTATTGCATATATGCAAAACATGTATATAATGTTTTTCATGTATTATCTAATCTAATGTTAATTACATCTCTGAGAAGGGAATTACATTTTGTAAATGAGAAGACTGAGGCTTAGAAAAGTTAGGTAATTTGTATAGGATTGCATAGTGATCTAGTAAAGCATAGCGCTCGTACTTCAACAGGTTTTCTAAAGATATATATATTTAAAATTTTTTTTACATTATACATTGAGTCATACTAAATTCTCAAGAATGTTTTTAACCTAAATGATTAAAGTTATAACATACTCACATTTAACTTACACAAATTCAGGTATTTGGACTGAAAAAAAAAAAGAAAAAAGAAAAGCAAGAGGAGACTAATTTAAATTGTGCCAGTGATTCCACTTGCCATTCCACATAGTATTGTATGTTGTGGGGTGTGATATGGGAAACTTAAATCTGCTCTTTTCTGTTCCTGTATGCCTCTTAGGATGACCATCATGCCCTGCTCAGTATGATTCAGATATTTAAAGATACATACTTTTTCATGCAAATGTTATCCCTAATCGCAAGAAAAGTACCTTAGTTGGTGCTCTGCTGAAGAATCAGTGATCTGTTACAGTTCTCAAGGAAAAACTGGCAGTTTGGATTAATAGATGTTCAGTGTTGGTTTATTGGCAATTAGGGGGCTGTTTGGACTTTCTGAGATGTTATTGCTTATACAGTAACTGTCAGATTTAATCCCTATGTAAGATGTAACTCCGTCATACATTGTAATGCTAGAAACCTCAGAATATGAAACACTAGACTATTCTGCTTCTCTTTTATTCGTATTGTTAAAATCCTGTTTAACAAATATTTGATTATCTAAAATATCACAAGAATAAGTGTATTTTTAGCCCTGAGGAGATCTGCTGTGGGACAGAGGGATAGTTTATTCAGTGACACATGAGTTTCTCACTTTATAGTTGTGCATATAATTTTGACTAACACAATAGCACCCCTCTCTTGTCCTTTACTAAGATTGTACACAGCTCATCAAGAATCCACACACACACTCACTGTAAACAAGAATAGACTTCAGAGTTCTTTTAAAATAAAATCAAGGTTGAAAGCTGAATGAAATGAAATCATTCTTGTTGGCTAACATTTCTCAAGCTCCCTTTTCAATGGCTGATAAATTGAGCTTAAGTTGGGCTTTAGTGTGCTTTTGTCAGTTTTGGAAGACCAGAAGAAACAGAAAATGTTTTCTCTTCAAAGTTTATTACAGTATCACAAAAAAAGCACTTGCTTTCTGGGTATATGACTTAACCTAACCTTCAGTCATGAGAAAGACAACTGACTTAGTGTTTTAGTACTCTAAAATAGTACTGCATGGTTCCTTTGGGTAATAACAGCTTCTGTGAATTTTGTACTAAAAATTATTTTAAGTTTGTTAAATTTTTAATGGCCTGAAATTTTGTATATCTTCTTTTCTCTGTTATTGTAACCTTATTGCTGCCATACTTCTAACATTTATATGCCTCCTTTCTACATACATACCCAGGAGATACTACTGTCATCTAGGACAGTGCTATTCAGATTGCTGGTTCACAGCAAGATAAGGGGTTTATGTCAGAATGTAAATCAACGTGGTGCTTCCGTCATCGAGAGAGACTTGCTATGAAAAATATGCCAGCTGAACTAAACAGTGTACTTAGTGACTTATCTGTTTTATATTTTGGTGCAAACTCTTTTGTCATGGACCAGTATCAAACCATTCTCAGATTAGAATCCAATTTGCAGACTACCAGCAGATTCATGGACTAACAGTTGGTCAGGGAATGACATGTTAAGGAGCATTGGCCTGGTTTACACAGAAGATGGATGCTTCAGTAATGTGAAATCTGTAGTTTATCATAGAGTTCCGATTGTCCTAAAGGGCCATAAAGAATTAAAATGCAAAAATTGGACTTCCCTGGTTGGTTAGTGGTTAAGAATCCGCCTGCCAATGCAGGGGATACGGGTTCGATCCCTGGTCCGGGAAGATCCCACATGCCACGGAGCAACTAAGCCCGTGCACCACAACTACTGAGCCTGTGCTCTAGAGTCCACGTGCTGCAACTACTGAGCCCACGTGCCGCAACTACTGAAGCCCGCGCGCCTAGGGCCCATGCTCCACAACGAGAGAAGCCACCGCAATGAAAAGCCCGCGCACCACAACAAAGAGTAGCCCCCGCTCGGCGCAGCTAGAGAAAGCCTGTGCACAGCAACAAAGACCCAGTGCAGTCAAAAAAAAAAAAAAGCAAAAATTATGGATGTTTCTTTTATTTTTTTATTCTGAGATAATTTGAATTTAGTTACACCTAGTGACCCAGTGTTAGTGAAATTCTGTGATAGTTAGAAGGAATGACCAGCTATAAAATTAAGACTTGAAAAGTGTATCATCTGTATTGCTTTCTTAAAATTATTATACTGTAATTGGATGTTAGATTTTTTAATTTTCATACTTCCAATGTGATTTTGCAGTTGAGTAATTTGTTAGTAATGTGCATATAAAATCTGAATTTTGATTTGAAGGAAGTTATTGAGATCAAATTGGAAGCTGATTACATTAAAACATCATACTGTATTGATAGTCATGTATTTACTCAGTGCATTGGGCAGTTCACAAGCCTTCATTATAGATCCTTAGTAAATGCATATACATGCACTATTAAATAATATTAAAAGTGATCTTATCTGGTATTAGGTTGAGGGATTTAAATTAGTTCCTAAGTTATTACTTATTTACTGAATGCATCTATCTTCAAGCAAATTTACAGAGCTAAAAATTGTTTTTTGTTCTTTCTTATTCGTGGCCTTATGAAAAGGATTAAACTACACTCCTGTATTTTGAGGTTTAGTTTATTGTAAGTCCTACATGCTGAAAACATTTTATAGAGTATCATGCAGTTCTAAGGTAGGTGAGCTTTTTTCCCATTCAACTCTATACCTAAATTTATCCTTCAGAAAAATGAGCTTGACATTATTTTTATTTGTGGACCTCATAGTGATTTTTCTATATATTTTAATAGATCTATTTTAAGAAAATGTGATGTTTCAGTATTTAATTACTTGTAAATGTTACCTGGTTTACACATTAAGAACCAATCATTTGTCTCCATTTAGGCTAAACTTGTTTTTTTCTCCAAAGGGTACTGTGGAACACTGCATAATAGGAGTAATAATCCTCTCAGAATTGACTCAGGAAATGAACCTGGTAAGCCTTTCCATCTAATGGTGACGTGAAGTTTGCTAGGTAATGTCATTTCTTTGATGTAAAATCTTTGTGTGGCTTAAAACTCTGAATAAGCAAGTCTTTTTTTGGGGGGGGGGGTGTCTATTTTATTGGTGGGATAATCAAGTATTGGAACACTTTTATTGTTACTGAAAATGACAGTAACAATATAAAGTACTACAAAGAACAGGAAATTAGACATGGTCCTCTCTCCATAGCAATTGGAGGATCGTCCTTTTATCCTCTGTATATATAGTAATATACTAATCGTAAAAATAAATTATACGCAAAAGTGGAACAAGCCTTTATTTGCTTACACATTAAAGACAAGCAGTTTAGCAGTTTGGTAAATTGATTCTCGATAATGGATACACAGCATGACTCCACAAAGAACAGGATACTTGGCACTTTGCTACTTGTTAGCATGGGTTTCACCCATACAAGGAGAGTTTGCAGAAGCTATGCTTACCCCCCACCAACACCTTTATGAACTCAGCAACTGAGCACATCCTAACCTGTTCCTGTTCATTTTTGTATTTAACATGGTTCTAGACAGAACAAAAGCAGAAGTTGGGTTTTACATGGAATAATGTTATAATAAAGGAGAATGTATTGTTTATATTTAAGAACTTTTATCATCTTTTTTTTAAATTGAAGTACAGTTGGCGTACAATATTAGTTTCAGGTGTATAACATAATGATTTGACATTTATACATATATATATATACGTGAATTGATCACATAAGTCTAGTAACCACCTGTCGCCGAAGTTATTAAAATATTATAGACTATATTCCTCATGCTGTACATTATATCCCCGAGACTTATTTATTTTATAACTGGAAGTTTGTACCTATTAATCTTCTATTTCAACCAGCCCCCATCCCCCTCCTCCCTGGCAACCACCAGTTTGTTCTCTGTATCTGTGAGTCTTTCTGTTTTGTTTTCTAGATTCCACATATAAGTGAAATCAGATGATATTTGTCTTTCTCTATCTGACTTATTTCACTTAGCATAATACCTTCTAGGTCCACCCATGTTATTGCAGACAGCATGATTTCATTCTTTTTTAATGACTGAGTAATTCCATTGTGTGTATTTATACTACATACTCTATTCATTGATCTATTGATAGACACTTAGGTAGCTTCCATATCTTGGCTATTGTAATTGATGTTGCCGTGAACATAGGGGTGCATATATCTTTTTGAATTAGTGTTTTTGTTTTCTTTGGGTAAATACCCAGAAGTGGAATTGCTGGATCATATGGTAGTGCTATTGGGTTCTCCAAAAAAAAAAAAAAAAAATCTTATGGAAAAACCCAAACAAACTTTTTGCCCAACCCAATATTTTTAATTTTTTGAGGACCTTCCATACTATTTTCCATAGCAGCCATACTAATTTACATTCCCACCAACAGTGCACAAGGGTTTCCTTTTTGCCAGGTCCTTGCCAATACTTATTTGTTGTCTATTTAATAATAGCCATTCTGAAAGACGTGAGGTGATATCTCACTGTGGTTTTGATTTGAATTTCCCTGAGGATTAGTGATATTGAACATTTTTTCATATGTCTGTTGGCCTTCAGTGTGTTTTCCTTAGAAAAATGTCTATTCAGGTCCTCTGCCTATTTTTTATTCAGATTTTTTTTTGATACTGAGGGTAGGGAAGTTTTCAGCAATTATGGCTTCAAATACATTCTGTGCTCTTTTCTTTCTCTCTTCTCCTTCTGGGACCCCTATAATAATGCAAATGTTAGTATGCTTGTTGTCTTAGAGGTCCCTTAAGCTATCCTCATTTTTTTAAAACTCTTTTTTCTTTTTGCAGTTCCAGTTGGGTTATTTCGACTACCTTGTCTTCCAGATTGCTGATCCATTCCTTTGCTTCCTCTAGTCTGCTGTTGATTCCCTCTAGTATATTTTTCATTTCAGTTATTGTATTCTTCAGTTCTTATTGGTTCTTTTTTATGTTTTCTATTTCTTTGTTGAAGTTCTCACTGAGTTCATCCATCTGTTTCCCGATTTTGGTGAGCATCTTTATCACTTACTTTGAACTCTTTATCTGGTAAGTTGCTTATCTCCATTTTGTTTAGTTCCTTTCCTGGGGTTTTGTCTGATTCTTTCAATTGGAAGGTATTCCTTTGCCTCCTCATTTTGTCTGACTCTCTGTGTTTGTTTCTATGTAGTAGGTATATCAGCTACATCTCCTGATCTTCAAACAGTGGTCTTAACGTAAAAGGGGTTCTGTGGGGCCCGGTGGTACCCTCTCCCTGGTCACCAGAGCCGGGTGCTCCAGGTGCTCCTCCTCCTTTGTGTGGGCTGTGTGTGCCCTCCTGTTGTGGTTGGGCCAAGATTGCTGCAGGCGTACTGGTTGTCGGGGCTGGTCCCGGCCCACCTGGCTGAGAGGTCTGGCTCTGCGTGCTGCAGGTGGGCTGATGTGCTGATCTGTGGTTTTCTCGTTGTCTCATCTCAGGAAGCACATGATTTGATTTGTTACATCACTAATGATGTTCACTTTGGTCACTTGACTAAGATGGTCTCTACCAGGCTTCTCCAATTGTACATTTATTCTTTTCCCCTTTGTAAATGATGAGTATTTTGTGGGCAGGTAGTTTAAGACTCTGAAAATGCCTTATTCCTCATTAAACTTTTAATTTATTCATTTATTATTTCTATCAGTTTGGATTCCTGGTTTCTAACTTTGTTTAATAGGTTATAGTTTGTTACTTACATTGTATTTTGGTGCCCAAATTTTCCCAAATTTGGCCATTAGGAACCCTTTCAGGCTAGCATCTCTGTTCATTTGACATTTATTCACCATCCTTTGAACATTTTCTTACTTTCTGTCACAAGATGTTCCACGCTTATCTTCTGTAGAACTAGGTACCTTTTGAAGAAAGCTTCAAGCTCTGAAGTGTGATTTTGACTTTGTATGGTAAAAAATACATGGCTTCTGTGGAGACATTTTACTTGGCCTAATTTTAGAGCATTAACAACTTCAACTAGCATTTCTTAAGTACTTCTGAACCAGGCAATAGGGAGATCTACAATGCATAATGAAAATCAAATATAATTGTCAAATGTGAGCCAGGTAAATTCAGGTAGGGTCAATAACAGGATGTATCTTCTAAGAAAAAGATCTAAACTTGAGGTTTCTTAAAAATTTAGAATTATATGTTACTATGCTTTTGTAGAAGCTAAGTCTAGTATTCCTGCAGTATATTCAAAATATAATCATCAAGAAGTAAAATATCCTTTGCCTACATGGTAGAGACATAGTTATGCAGTAGAAAATGGATGATAATCCCTCTTATCAAAAAAATTGGATATCTAAATAAATAACCCAAGTAGAATAAGCGTGTATGCCTTGAAGATAACTCTGAAATAAGACCCGGATTTGTGTTTTAGCTCTATTGCCTACTGCTTTGTCCAAACTTCTTAATGTCTTTAAACTTACATATCACTATCTGTAAAGCAATCATGACACTTTCCTTGGGTCTTATTAAGATTAGATAAGTTACTAGCACAGGTCCTAGTACATACAAGTACTCAGTAAACCCAAGGTTCTTCCCTCAGTGTTATAGATATGGTGTGCCTGTGAGCTTTAATTTTCTTGTATGTGAAAAGAGAATAATATATATCTCACAGGTTCGTTTTGAGGATTTAGTGAAATAATAAGTGAAGAGTACATAAGTTGAGATTACAATGCTGTATGCTATTATTAATTTGTATTAAGGAGAAATTTTTATATATTGAGGGAAACTGAAGAGACAGACCAATTGAAGGAGAGAGAGATGGACGTTTGATTTAAAAGAAGGGGGGAAATGCTGGAAATGCTAACTTGAATCTTACATAGTGGGTAGAGATTCCAGTAACTGCTTTCTGTAATCACTTTGGGCTTCTGTTATGTTTCATGTTTCTATAAGTAAATGTGGTATTTAAGTATAATATGATGGAGCTTAGGAAGTGTCAGATAATCAATTTTGATCTCACTACTTTTTTCAAATCTATAAATATCAGGAAGGAAAATGGTTTATTTTCATCTTTCAGATACCAAAAGGAATGCTATAGCCACTGTAGCCTGTGGTATTAATAATTGTTTGGGTATCAGATTTCAGCTTTGTTTGCTGTTTCCTAGTGATAAATGGAAATATTAATGGTACTAATAGTATAGTTTTTGCCATATTATATTTTAGATTAGAGGCTCAAGAACTAGTCTTAGTAAACTTATTCTTAAAAATTATTTTTTATTAACTAATAAAATATTCAGGGGGAATATACTGTTATGTAGTAAATCAAATTTATGATTATTTATAATGTCTGCCTTGGTTTTTTTTTTTAGAATATCAAAATACATGAATCAGTGACATATCTGATATATATAGAAATATCACTTTCATATAGAAGAATCTTCTGTAACTGATTCAGTTTGCTGATTCACAGAATGTTAGAATTTGAGGATTATCTCAGAGATTTCCCATTTTATAGGTGGAGCCTGAGGAACAGGGAAGCTGTTACTTGCCTAATGTGAAATATGATACATGACTCAGGAGTTGATAGTATCTATCTATTATTTTCTAATCTGTGTTTATATTGCCTCTGAAAGTATGAGCAATTCTGCTTTTCAATTTTGGCATCAGTATAGTTTGTAGAGAGAGCACTGAATTAAAACAATACAGAAACTTGGGTTCTAGTCGTGGCTCTGCCATTATTAGCTCTTTGAGTAACCTTAAACAAATCACTTATACTAGTAGATTTTTAAAAGCTCTTTTAGCTCTATACTTTATGATTCTTTAATCATTATTTTCATTCCTTTTCTTACATAGTAAATTTTTGCTTTGCTGTTTGGCAAGTCTGGTTAAATAAATTCATCTTGAACTTTTTAGGTTGATTATTCTAGACCTTCAGCAAAACACAGGAAAATAGCTACCTCATTTCGTGACACTTCTCTTAAAGACATTTTAGTGCTAGCATGCTCTCTTCTAAAAGAGGTAAGTTACTTAATAATTTAGCATCCTGTTTCAGAAGAATTTCAGATGAATTCCCCTGTGCCCGTTTAATTTAAGTACAAATTAATTTGCACAAATCTATAAGCGGTTCCAAAAAATTCACTTTTATTTAGTCGGTATATAATAAAGTAAGATCCAAAGGGAATTTAGTAACTTGTCTTTAGACAGTAGTTTCATTATCTTCCTACCGTAGATTACTTATTACAGAAGCTATTTGAGACTTAGTTTCTGTATTGCCCTGCCCATATTTTAATGGAGTGCAGATGAACAATGAAATGACGGCAAGTTTTCCTAATTCATCATTTCTCAATATTTTTTCAGAGTTGAGCCAAGATAGTTGACTTTAATAATTTCTTTAGGAAATAATATTTTCCCGTTTGCTACTTAGTGCCCTATTGAACATTAGTATGTTCATAGTATGATTCATAATTATATTGTGTTCTCTTGTAATATAGGGACTCCCTCATTCTACTCAAGCTTGTTAATTGGTGTAGTAGAGCATTTCCTAAAGTATGTTCCACTAATCACTAGTTTCTACTTATTTAAATTCTGTGATATAGTAACATGGTAACTGCCACACTAGGCCAGACTGAAAGTTGCTCTATTTAAAAATTTTTCTTTTAGTATGAAAAATTTTAACATATATACAAGAAGATCGAATAGTATAATAAACTCCCTTAGACCCAGCAACCAGATAAGCATTAACAACTCGTGACCAATCTTGTTTCATCTCTATGAACCAACTAACCACTTTATTTCTTTCTGTGTTTTTCATGAAGCAGAATCCCAAGCTTCTTATCATTTCCTCCACAAATATTTCACATTGTATCTCTAGGAGATATAATCTGTTCTGGTTGTGTCAGAATGAACATTTTGAGGGGGTCGGGATTGTTCTCCAGGAGCTTGTGAGTGTTCTCCCACATTCAAACAGCTCTGAGAACCTTTGTTAGCTGAATGTGTATCGTTTATGCATGAAGCTCCCCTACTTTTTCTTGAAGAATATTATATTTTCAGCTTGTTCCAATTGCTCCTTTGAGCTAACAAATCCTGTACATTTATACGTTTGTGCTGTGTAAAGTATTTGTCCTAAAGTTACTTCCTACAACTTTAGAAGGTGATCTCCAATATGCAGTTAAATATGAAAGGTTTTAACCCCATTTTACAAGATTAAATTTGAAAATTAAATCTATTATTGTAGATTTTTGTTGATAGTGATATTATAGTTTTTTTCTGATATATACAACATAACTATGCAAATTCTTTTTTTTTTAACTAATTTTAATTTGGAACTGAAGAATTATTTAAATTAGTTGACTAAAATTCTTTTAATTGACATATGTCATAATGTTTCATTTGACTCTGAACCTCTTTCAGGTGTTGGCCAAGCCTTTAAACCTTCAGGATCAAGGTCAACAAAACCTAGTAATGCAAGTCTTGAAACTGGTCCTCAACTGCCTTAACTTTGACTTCATTGGCAGTTCAGCAGATGAATCTGCAGATGATCTTTGCACAGTACAGATTCCAACAACTTGGAGAACAAGTAAGAAAAAAGTTTAGTGTAAGGAATGGTCAACATAAAATACACAGGATTAGCAGTATAGTTGCTTTATGTGCAATTATCTCTGTTTTTTACTTGGCAATCAAAAAGTTCAAAAAAATTTGTAACCTAAGGTAGCTGCTGATACCCAATGTTGAAATCTGTTTTCCTCAGTTCATATCATAGTAACCTCTGTATTTTGATTTTGCAAAAAAGAAAAGACAACTCTAGAGTTGGAGGATGACAAGTTTAGGTGGGGAAATGAAGAGCTCTGTTTTGAAATTTTCAGATAAACAGTAGGAGAGGATATAACACTTGGCAGGAGATATCAACATATTTTTCGAAGTTATAAAGAGAATGAATTAGAGTAGCTAACTTAGCAGAGCAGAATTGCAATTTACTTTGTTACAGAGAAGGACACCAAAAAAGAGCAAACTCACTTGCTCTCACACATCCCAGAAAGATGATGGCAATAGGGCTTTCCTATTGAAGTCAGAGGTAGGGAACTGGGCTGAAAGGACTTGGTAAAAAGTCTATGTTCTGCACAAACACCCTCGGGATCTTCTCTACCACCTCTGTGCAGCTCTGTGACTGCCCTTTTCCCTTCCTTCCCTATGTGTACTTCCCTCTAGATTCCCAAGACCAGAGCTTTTTTCTCTTGAGAAATTAAACTGGAGAGGTTTCTCATTCAGGGGTATCAGATATAGTAGAGAAACACCATACATTTGGTGAAAACTTCTAATATGGAAGTCAGAGACTAAAAGAAACAATTAAAAGGGACTTTGTATCTTGATAGTAGTGATGAATGCATGAACCAGCACATGTAGTAAAAATTGCACAGACTAAATACACATACACACACACACACACACACACGAGTACATGTAAAACTGGGAAAGCCAAATAAGATTGGTGGATTGGATTTTATCAGTGTGCCTTCTTGATTGTGATATTGTGCTTTAGTTTTGCAAGAACTTACCGTTTGGGGAAATGGGGTAAACAATACATGGGATCTCTCTGTATTATTTCTTGCAACTGCATATAAATCTAATTATCTCAAGAAATCTTTTTTTAAAAAGGGAGAGTTAGTAGAAACAGAGACAAAGTGAAGAGTCGAAGTAAATTTCAAAAAGTTTTAATTACTATCCTCAGAGAGATAAGAAAAGGTAATGCGTTCCTGAAACATGAATAGGATATTGTTTCAAAAACGGAAGTTAAGACAGTGTTCCAGATATACAAGTTGCCCAAATAAAACATTCAGTAAAAGAATTGGAAGATAAAGCTAAGGAAATATCCCAGAAAGTAGAACAAAAAAAGCAAGAAGAGATTTGATAGAAAAAAATGCAAGAATATTAAAGCATGAAACTAGGAAGCTTGACATCTGACTATTAGGAGTTCAAGAAAGGACAGGAAAAAACAGAAGGCAATTTGCAAACAATACCAAAAAAAAATTCTCAGCAATGAGATACATAAATTTTCACATTGAAAGATCCCATAAGTACCCAACATAATGAATGAAAAAAAATACACTAAGCTTCATAATCATGACATTTCAGAATAACAAGGACAAAGAGAACCTGAAATCTACTGGAAAGAAAGTCACCTACAAAGGATTGGGATCAAGAATGGTATTAGAGGGCTTCCCTGGTGGCGCGGTGGTTGAGAGTCCGCCTGCTGATGCAGGGGACACGGGTTCGTGCCCCGATCCGGGAAGATCCCACATGCCGCGGAGCGGCTGGTCCCGTGAGCCATGGCTGCTGAGCCTGCGCGTCTGGAGCCTGTGCTCCGCAACGGTAGGGGCCCCAACAGTGAGAGGCCGCGTACCGCAAAAAAAAAAAAAAAAAGAATGGTATTAGATTTCTCAACAGTAGTACTGGAAGCTAGAGGACAATGGAGTAATATCCTCAGACTTCTGAGTGAAAATAATTTTCAAACTAGACTGAGATTACCAAGTATAAGAGAATAAAGATATTTTCAGACATGTAAATCGTTCTGAAATTTAGCCCTTATGTACTTGCTGTTATGAAGCTACTTGATATACAAGCAAGAAAATGGAGGATATGGAGTTCAAGAAAGCTTTAACACAAGATGACAATCAGCAGACATAAAAAGGAGATAATTATGTAACACATTTTGGAACAGCCAGTCTAAGTTGAAGAAGGCTCCAGGAGGAAGGGGTGGGAAAATGGAAGTGATAGGTTATTTGATGCTATTGACCAGGTGGAAAATGGCATGAAGAACATTTTGCAAATCTGTCAGAACATTTGGAAAGAAGTAATGACAGATATCGATCTACACAACTAAGCACAGAAAAGATGCTGTGATTAAATCCAGGGAGTGTTGGAAATGTGATATAATCATAGCTGTTAACATTATTTACCTAGTTATAATAAAGTAAACACTTAGAATTGATTTAATTCCTAGTTGTTATAACGGTGGATGGATTTTTGAGAGAGGATGGATTGTAGAGAGAGTGGTGGGAGTAGAGGGGAGAGTGTACCGTAACAAGGTCATTTGACTACTTTGAAAGTAGTCAAAGACATGTAATACAGCACGTAATTTGGAAACATGTATTTAAATATAGCTAAGAGTTGAAAGGCAGTTGGAATGGAGTAGGGTACAGCTGTTTTTTACTATATACTTTTTAGTACTATTTACTTTTTTATACTATTTGAATTTTTAAATGTTTTTATTACCTTAATATAAATGAAAATAGTGAGAAGGTTCTCTCGATAGGAACTGTAGGTGCTACATGGAAATAAGGAACATCTTAGCTAATTAATTTTTATCTTTGTATTATTTCATATTTCAAAGGAAAATAGCTAGGAATTAAAAAGGAATTAAGCCTAACTGCAAGGAAAGATTGGCCACATGCAGAGGTCTTGGAGTTCTTGGTTTGTATGATAATGTCTTACTATGTGAAGATCACTGAATTGAAAGTAATGGTGTTAGAATTTTTTTTTTTTTCCAGTTTTCCTGGAACCAGAAACATTGGATCTTTTCTTTAATTTGTATCATTCACTTCCACCACTCCTATCTCAGTTAGTAAGTAAAACTCATTCATTATTTCATTAAAAAGTACCTGTGATATTTATCTAAGGGTGGTACATATTTATTTATATTCTTGATTAGGTTTACCTCTCATAAGAGAGTCTTACATCATCTGGGATTTATATTACGTAAGCTATTTGTCAGTTTCTATTTATAGTCCATAGTTCCCGTCATTTCACTGGTGAGCCCAAAACCCATAACTGGTGATTTCGTTCCTGCCGTAGCCAAGACAACCTATCAACCTCTAAGTATCTTTTTTCCTGCTCAGTCCCCCCCAAGCTCTTCTTCTGGGCCTCAGTCCAGTAGTTTGCCACTCCACCTGTTACCTTCCCTTTTCTTAACCTCTCTAACTCTTTCTCCACTTTGCTTGGCTCCATGTCAGGCTTGCCATGTGGCCCCCATCAGATATCTCCAAATGAGAAACAAAGGGGATCTGCTCACTTGATTTTGTGCTCATCACTCCAGCTGTTCATTTATTTTTTGAATCAGATTCTGTTGTGTGCTAAAAGATTCTTGAAACTCTTTGGTTATAGTATGGAACTTTGAGACTCTGTATCCCATCTTTGTGGAATCTAAAACAGAGACCAGGCAAGATTGAAAAAAAAAAGAAAGTTGTTAGCTTAATATCTAAGCTTGTAGAAGTGAAGTTGGGGAATTCTTATATTGTCATTTCCTGAAAAAAGATGTTCCATATTTAAAGTACATATCAGCAGTATGTTTGTTTAGATATCACCTAGAAGGGAGGAATAGGTTCACAAAAATACTCCCTCCCTTTCTTAGAAGACATGTTTGCTCTCAAATCGAGGGTTTTAAGGTGGTGGTTTTTAAACTGGGTTTCACAGGACACTCATGTTTCCAGGTGGTGCCACAGAACTTCAGCCTTCTGTCTTTTAACCAGAATAGTCCTGTTTTTAGTTGTTTAAAAACCATGGTTTCATGTACAGTTATGTTTTGGGATAAAACAAACAAGCTACTGGTGCTTAAAAGTAGATTGGAAAGCAACTGCTTTAAGAGAATGTAACTGACATTTATTGGGCATGCCCTATCCTATGATGCTTATCTCATTTCATCCTCACAGTGGCCCTGCAAGGTAAGTATTGTTACCTTCACTATGTAGACAAGGAAACAGATCCAGAATGGCCTAAGTGACTTCCTTCAGGGCAGTGAACTAAATTTTGGAGTTGAGATTCAAACCCAGGTGGTTTTGGCCCCAAACCCCTGGATATTTTTATTACGCTAGTGGTTCCTGAACCTTCTACACATCAGAAGGGAGTTTTGTTTTTTGGGTTGTTTGCTTGGTTTTTGTTTTTAACATTAAGGACTGTGGCAAACTGAGTAACATCTAAAAAGGCTATCCTCTGATTTTTGTCCCTATTCTCACCCTTGCCAAGAGAGCCAGACATTTTGTGTGAAATCTCCTAACTGAATATTTAAATATTGACAAATAATTCTTTTTTTATTTTTTTTTTAAAGTGGGCAAGTTTACATATGTGGGCCAGTTTGGCCTGAAAGTTGCCAGTTTTGGGCCTCTCAGTTAATGAACAAACAGGCTTCAGTGGGTTCCAGTAGTAGAATTAAGAACCCGAGAAGTGAAATTGACTGATAAAGTATTAACTTCAGAAAGATAACTAGGCCACAGACACCTTGCAGGAATTTTTATAGGGTATCTAACTTTTTCAGCAGCATTTTCCAAATTGTTCCTCAAGATATTAATAAATGGTGTGGGCAAGATGTTTTATCACCAGATAAATTTGGGACATGCTGGATTAAGTAAAGTTAAAGGATTTTTTTCCCACTTGCAGGATACCACAGTGCGTATTGTACAGTAGTTCCCAAATGTATTGTACAACAAAACCATATTTTCTTTTTGGTGAAACACCTGGTTTGTTGGTTTACAAACAGATTAGGCATCAAAAGCAATTGGGAGCCTTTGAGTGTATGCAGGTCCCGGCTCTGCTCTGGTGTATTTAATATATACAAAAATATTAGAGGAATTTTACACAGAAATAGGAATTCTAGTGGTGGGATTGACGGGTTTTGGGTGGTGGTAATTATTGATGATGTTTAGCTTTCATTGTTTTTGGAATCTATAACACTATTTTATCATTAAAATTTAAAAAATTTAAATGTAAAGAATAGTGTTCCTTACATGTGGCCTTACATTAATTTTAAAGTTGAAATGAATTTTCTTGTTCCTGTTTTTAGGCACTTTCATGTTTAGTTCAGTTTGCTTCTACAAGAAGGTCCTTATTTAGCAGTCCTGAACGTGCCAAGTACCTTGGTAATTTAATCAAGGGAGTAAAAAGGATACTTGAAAACCCTCAGGTATTTTTGAAGTAATTTAATTAATATTTACCATATTTAAATACAGTTTTTCTGCTGAAAGGTGCATAATAAACTTATGACTTTATTACGATTCTGGAAGAAAATAAGTATCATATTCTACTTTCTTGGATCTCATTTGTAGTATAAATGGGCAGCTTTTAAAAGTGAACGTTTTCCTGACTGACTGCTGTGTTTTTCTTTTTATTTTTCCCGTTCTTTTAGGTAAATGTGAATAGAGGTTGTATACCTTATTTATGTTTCTGCTTTCTACCATTGTACTTTCCTTGCACTTCTTAAATTACTGAAGTGATTAATTCAGTCATATCTACCTTCTAAGCTAGAAGACAGTATAAATCTGGATGTTAATATTGGAATAAGTGGCTTTAAATTATGAATATCTTTTTTGCCCTCTTGTGGACAATAAAAATTTGTAGATTTTTAAATCTACTCTCTATGTTAACTGCAAATCTTCAGTGGCAGTGTTCATTTCAGAGAATTGCACAGCCATTATAAATTAGTGATTTTGGATGCCTAGATAAAATTTGTTTCACTTTTGGTTTAAAATATCTGTAATGAAAGTACAAATATTAAAAGGTTAAATGATGATTTAAGGAGGTTTATCTAAGTCTCTTGGTTATTAATAACTTAGGGGGGACATATAATATCTATACATAAAGAAAACATGCTTACTCTATAAAGAACAGTTGTTTTTGCAGATTAAGAGGTATTTTATGTGTTGTGCATACGTCTTATCTTTTCACTGTTGGCATAACTGTGAAATTTATGTGTTTTGCTGATAAATGGGATTTTTACCAATGTATCGATACTTTAAAATTTTTAATTGTTCAGCTCACTATCATCAGTCAATATGTGGAAGATAATATGCTAATATCAGATAATTCTCTTAATTGATTTTCCAGTATCCTCATGTTGATGTTTTATGGCTCTAAAAGTTAATTTGAATATTATATATATTTTTAGAATTATAAATATGTATTAAAAGACCCATGAATACAAAATATATTTTTAAATTAGTCCTTAATAATTGGAAACTATGTTATATTTTTTCATGGGTTGAAATTTTTTACAAACTCTTTCACTATTAAACAGATACTGAAAGATACTTGAATTCTGTTTCATGCCAGCTATAGTACAGAGTTCTCAAACTATAAAGATAATAACATACATGTCCTATCTTCGAGGAGCTCACTGGGGGCACCTTTCTTGGTCTTTCCTTTTAAGCTGTCCTCCCCACGAAGTTACCTCTGTTTCTTGTAGTACCTTTGTTAAACTTTCTGCTCTACATTGCAGCAGTTTATTTGAATGTCTTAAGAGACAAGGAGTTGCTTGAGGACATAATGCCTCTAGGTACTCAATAAATATTTGTTGACTTAAAGGTGTTTCTGTTATTTGTGGGTACACATTTAATGTAAGTCTAGTGGTATTGCTCTTTTCCAGGATTTCAAGAGCCCATTCTTATTTTCCATCTTAAATATTTTTCAGGTTTTGTATTGACTTCTATTTAAGTCACAAGGTACACACTCTCTCTCCCTCTCTCTCCACCCTTTTCTGTCTCTTTTCTGTCTCTCATGCAAGTTTTTTTGGGG
Organism: Leucopleurus acutus; assembly: GCF_964270905.1. NCBI lineage: Eukaryota > Metazoa > Chordata > Mammalia > Artiodactyla > Delphinidae > Leucopleurus > Leucopleurus acutus. The sequence continues at coordinate 30,072,021 of NC_139145.1, read as the reverse complement.
TAATATAGTGGTTCCCGAACATTATGATTTAGTCATCATGGTCAAAGCTTCCTCCAAAGCCTCTAGTTTGGATTCCTTATTATTAATCATTTATGACAACATTAAGTCCAGTAGGAATCATTTGGTTTTTTGTTGTTAAGTTTTTTAAAAAGCCTTTCTTTTTGTCTCATAATTTAGGGTTTGTCCAATCCAGGTAATTATCATGAATTTTGTCGATTTTTGGCTCGTTTAAAGACAAATTACCAGCTGGGAGAATTAGTTATGGTGAAGGAGTATCCTGAAGTTATCAGATTGATTGCTAATTTTACCATTACTAGCCTACAGGTAAATAAAAATATATAGTTGATGTTAAACTGTAGATAGTTTTAAAACACTTTCTTGGTAAGATTTGGTAGGGATTTTAAAAAACATTTATTAGAGCACTTTGCTAAAAATGTTCATTGCAAGATTTTAGGTAAAAAACTTCTTTGTAACAAATTTTATAATAATAAAAATTTAGGGGCCATCTAAATATCTAATAATTAAAGACCAAATTGAGATGCTGTAGTAAAATCTATGTGGAGAAATAAAATAAAGTTTTACAGATTAGTTTTTGGAAAAATTCTTTTTATAAGTTTGGGGGGAAGTTTTAAAACCATATTTTCCACATGATATCAACTCTGTGAAAAAATATTCCTGGAAAGATTAGAAGGAAGTTCACAGACATTTAACAGAATTTGCTATTTTAAATGTTCATTGGTTATAATCAGAATAAAAGTTTATTTTAAACTGTATGTTTACTAATTTTGCCTCTCCATTTCTTATTCTAGGAAGACATAATGTCATTTTAAATAACGTTTGCTTTATTTTTTTGTAGCATTGGGAATTTGCTCCCAACAGTGTTCATTATTTATTAACTCTCTGGCAAAGGATGGTAGCATCAGTTCCTTTTGTGAAATCAACTGAACCCCACTTATTAGACACTTATGCACCAGAAATCACGAAGGCCTTTATCACTTCTCGGTTGGAATCTGTTGCCATAGTTGTGAGGTATTGAAAACTAAATGTTTTTGTTGTATTTTCATCTTCTGCATCTTGGAATTTTTAAAAATGGAGGTATAATTTACCTATGGTAAAATTCACCTTTTTTAGTATACAGTTCTATGAGTTCTGACAAGTGTATGCCATTGTGTTTAACAGCACAATCAAGATATAAAATAGTTCCATCACCCCAAAAAGTTTTTTTAGGTTCCTTTGTAGTCAGACCTTTCCCCATCCTCAGCATCTGGCAATTATTGATGTTTTGTTCCCTAAGATTTTTGTCTTTTTTGGATGTTATTACATAAATGAAATCATATAGTATGTAGCCCTTTAGTCTGGCTTCTGTCACTTAGTATAATGCATTTGAGATTCTTCCATTTTGTGTCAGTCGTTCTTTACTTTTCATTGCTGAATAGTATACCATTTTATGGATATATCACAGTTATTAGTCCACTCACCTATTGATGGACATTTGGGTTCTTTCTGTTTTTGCCTTTATGAGTAAAATAGCTGTAAATGTTCCTATACAGATTTTTGTATGAATTTAAGTTTTTATTTCTCTTGGATAAATTCCTAGGTGTCAGATTTCTGGGTTGCCTGGTAAGTGTATATTTTACTTTATAAGAAATTGCCAAACTATTTTCCAAAGTTGCTGTATCATTTCACATTCCCACCAGCAGTGTATGAAAAATCCAGTTGCTCTGCATCCTCACCAGCACTTGATATTGTCAGTTTTAAAAAATTTTAGTCATTCTAATAAGTGTGGTGCCTCATTGTGGTTTCAAATTGCATTCCCTTAATAACTAACAATGTTGAGGATCTTTTTATGTGCTTATTTACCATTTGTATATACTCTTTGGTAAAATGCCTGTCAAATATGTTCCCTTTTTTTTATTGGGTCGTTTATTTTCTTATCTTGCGATTAGAGAGGTCTGTATATTCTGGTCACAAGTCTTTTTATCATATGTGGTTTGCAAATATTTTTTCCCAGTCCATTGCTTGCCTCTTCGTTTCCTTAACAGAGTCTTGCAAAGAGCAGGAGTTTTAAATTTTAATGAAGTCCAATTTATCCTTTATTTTTTTCTTCTAGAAGTTTTATAATTTAAATTTAGGTCCATAATCCATTTTGAGTTAATTTTTGTATATGATATGAGGTTTAGACTCAATGTTATTTTTCTTTCCTTTTTTCCTTTTTGCATAGGGAAGACCAGTTATCCCCAACACCATTTGTAGAAAAGACTATCCTTTCTCCATTGAATTGTCTTTACTCTGTTTTCAAAAATTAATTGACCACATATGTATGGTTCTATTTTTGGACTCTATTCTCATTAGTCTCTGTTTTTCTCCTTCTGCCAGTAGCCCCTGCCTTGAGTACTGTAGCCTTATAATAAGCTTTGAAATCAGGTAGTGTGAATTTTCACCTTGGTTTTCCCTTTTTAAAATTGTTTTGGCTCTTTTACTTCCTTTGCTTTTCTGTATAAATGTTAGAATCATCTTGTCAGTATCTACAAAAAAAAGTCCTGCTGGAATTTTGACTAGAATTGCATTGAATTTGTAGATTAATTTGGAGGAAGAATTGACATCTCAGCAATATTGAGTCTTTTAGCTAATGAGCATGTTTATCTTTTATTTAGAGCTCTTCTGTGATTCCTTTCATCATTGTTTTGTATTATTCAGTCTTTAGATCTTACATATATTTAAGATTTAATTAGTGTTTTATGTTTTCTGGTGCCTTTGGAGATACTGTTTTTTAAACTTAAATTTCCAATTGTTCATGTTAGTATATAGTAATGAATTCTATATATTGATCTGTATTGCTAGCACCTTGGAAATACACTCACCTGTTAGTCCTGGTAGCTTTCTTGTGGTTCACATTTTCAAATATAGACATTTTATTTCTTACCTTACAGTCTATGTCTTTTATTTCTTTATCCATGATAGAATTTTTATTTAACATAAACAAAGCTTATTTGTGGTGAATAAAAGTACATCTCATTCTAACGTCATCTGCAATCCTTTTCTTATATATTTGCAGAGATAATTTAGATGATCCACTGGATGATACCGCCACTGTGTTTCAGCAGTTGGAGCAGTTGTGCACTGTTAGCAGATGTGAATATGAGAAGACATGCACTCTTCTTGTACAGTTGTTTGATCAAAATGCACAGAATTACCAAAAGCTTCTGCATTCAGCTTCTGGAATAACTGTGGACATGGCAATTCAGGAAGGTCAGTAAATTTTATATGACCATATAAATAATATATAATAATATAATATATAATATACCATATAATATAATATACCATATAATATAATATAATATAAAATACCATATAATAATCTGGTATTATGTTGAATTTTAAGTAGCTTCATTAATCAATTTATTTAATAATTTTACTGCAACGTATTTTTGTTTCTTTCTCCCAATTCTATTCCTCTAATAATCCATTAATTTTAATAACCTTCTGGGTATTTTGTTGGCTTGATAGTTTTAGTTCTTTATAAGATGCACAGGGAATATTTTTCTCTGAATTCACTATCAAAAAAAGCTGATAATGATCTTTGAGTAGAGTTTATTAACTTATAACTATCTTTTAACTAATCATGTTTCCCTCTTTGCTATATCTGACTGCAAATTCAGAGCCCAGTTTTAGCCAGTAAAAATTTACCAAAGACCTCATCGTGGTTTTGCATTTGTTTATTTGCCTTCACCATGGCTTTATTTTATTATTATATTTCAATTTCTCAATTTCCTCTTTATTTTTCATTCTTTACTGAAGGAGAATTTATTTATTTCTGTATATTTCCTTAATATGAAAGGATTTTCAGGAAATAGGGAATTAAATACACTTTTCAGATTTTAAGTGGGATAACTTATGAGAATGGAACTGGCTATATACATTTCGTTTTTTTTTTTAACATCTTTATTGGAGTATAATTGCTTTACAATGGTTAGTTTCTGCTTTATAACAAAGTGAATCAGTGATACATATACATATGTTCCCATATCTCTTCCCTCTTGCATCTCCCTCCCTCCCACCCTCCCTATCCCCCCCTCTAGGTGGTCACAAAGCACCGAGCTGATCTCTCTGTGCTATGTGGCTGCTTCCCACTAGCTATCTGTTTTATGTTTGGTAGTGTATATATGTCCATGCCACTCTCTCACTTTGTCACAGCTTATGCTTCCTCCTCCCCATATCCTCAAGTCCATTCTCTACTAGGTCTGTGTCTTTATTCCTGTCTTACCCCTAGGTTCTTCATGACTTTTTTTTTTCTTAGATTCCATATGTATATGTTAGCATGCGGTATTTGTCTTTCTCTTTCTGATTTACTTCACCCTGTATGACAGACTCTAGATCCATCCGCCTCACTACAAATAACTCAATTTCGTTTCTTTTTGTGGCTGAGTAATATTCTACTGTATATATGTGCCACATCTTCTGTATCCTTTCACGTGATGATGGACACTTATGTTGCTTCCATCTCCTGGCTATTGTAAATAGAGCTGCAGTGAACATTCTGGTACATGACTCGTTTTGAATTATGGTTTTCCCAGGGTATATACCCAGTAGTGGGATTGCTGGGTCATTTGGTAGTTCTATTTGTAGTTTTTTAAGGAACCTCCATACTGTTCTCCATAGTGGCTGTACCAACACACATCCCCACCAGCAGTGCAAGAGTGTTCCCTTTTCTCCACACCCTCTCCAGCATTTATTGTTTGTAGATATTTTGATGATGGCCATTCTGACTGGTGTGAGATGATATCTTATTGTAGTTTTGATTTGCATTTCTCTAATGATTAATGATGTTGAGCATTCTTTCATGTCTTTATTGGCAATCTGTATATCGTCTTTGGAGAAATGTCTATTTAGGTCTTCTGCCCATTTTTGGATTGGGTTGTTTGTTTTTATTGAGCTGCATGAGATGCTTGTAAATTTTGGAAATTAATCCTTTGTCAGTTGCTTCATTTGCAAATATTTTCTCCCATTCTGAGGGTTGTCTTTTCATCTTGTTTATGGTTTCCTTTGCTGTGCAAAAGCTTTTAATTTTCATTAGGTCCCATTTGTTTATTTTTGTTTTTATTTCCATTTCTCTATGAGGTGGGTCAAAAAGGATCTTGCCGTGATTTATGTCATAGAGTGTTCTGCCTATGTTTTCCTCTAAGAGTTTGATAGTTTCTGGCCTTACATTTAGCTCTTTAATCCACTTTGAGCTTATTTTTGTGTATGGTGTTAGGGAGTGTTCTAATCTCATACTTTTATATGTACCTGTCCAGTTTTCCCAGCATCACTTATTGAAGAGGCTGTCCTTTCTCCACTGTACATTCCTGCCTCCTTTATCAAAGATAAGATGACCATATGTGCGTGGGCTTATCTCTGGGCTTTCTATCCTGTTCCATTGATCTGTCTTTCTGTTTTTGTGCCAGTACCGTACTGTCTTGATTACTGTAGCTTTGTAGTATAGTCTGAAGTCAGGGAGCCTGATTCCTCCAGCTCCATTTTTCTTTCTCAAGATTGCTTTGGCTATTCGGGGTCTTTTGTGTTTCCATTACAAATTGTGAAATTTTTTGTTCTAGTTCTGTGAAAAATCCCAGTGGTAGTTTGATAGGGATTGCATTGAATCTGTAGATTGCTTTGGGTAGTAGAGTCATTTTCACAGTGTTGATTCTTCCAATCCAAGAACATGGTATATCTCTCCATCTATTTGTATCATCTTTAATTTCTTTCATCAGTGTCTTATAATTTTCTGCATACAGGTCTTTTGTCTCCTTAGGTAGGTTTATTCCTAGATATTTTATTCTTTTTGTTGCAATGGTAAATGGGAGTGTTTTCTTAATTTCACTTTCATATTTTTCGTCATTAGTGTATAGGAATGCAAGAGATTTCTGTGCATTAATTTTGTATCCTGCTACTTTACCAAATTCACTGATTAGCTCTAGTAGTTTTCTGGTAGCATCTTCGGGATTCTCTATGTATAGTATCATGTTGTCTGCAAACAGTGACAGCTTTACTTTTTTTCCGATTTGGATTCCTTTTATTTCCTTTTCTTCTCTGATTGCTATGGCTAAAACTTCCAAAACTGTGTTGAATAATAGTGGTGAGAGTGGGCAACCTTGTCTTGTTCCTGATCTTAGTGGAAATGGTTTCAGTTTTTCACCATTGAGGACGATGTTGGCTGTGGGTTTGTCATATATGGCCTTTATTATGTTGAGGAAAGTTCCCTCTATGCCTACTTTCTGCAGGGTTTTAATCATAAATGGGTGTTGAATTTTGTTGAAAGCTTTCTCTGTATCTATTGATGATCATATGGTTTTTCTCCTTCATTTTGTTAATATGGTGCATCATGTTGATTGATTTGCGTATATTGAAGAATTCTTGCATTCCTGGAATAAACCCCACTTGATCATGGTGTATGATCCTTTTAATGTGCTGTTGGATTCTGTTTGCTAGTATTTTGTTGAGGATTTTTGCATCTACGTTCATCAGTGATATTGGCCTGTAGTTTTCTTTCTTTGTGACATCTTTGTCTGGTTTTGATATCAGGGTGATGGTGGCCTCGTAGAATGACTTTGGGAGTGTTCCTCTCTCTGCTGTATTTTGGAAGAGTTTGAGAAGGATAGGTGTTAGCTCTTCTCTAAATGTTTGATAGAATTTGCCTGTGAAGCCATCTGGTCTTGGGCTTTTGTTTGTTGGAAGATATTTAATTACAGTTTCAATTTCAGTGCTTGTGATTGGTCTGTTCATATTTTCTATTTCTTCCTGATTCAGTCTTGGCAGGTTGTGCATTTCTAAGAATTTGTCCATTTCTTCCAGGTTGTCCATTTTATTGGCATAGAGTTGCTTGTAGTAATCTCTCATGATCTTTTGTATTTCTGCAGTGTCAGTTGTTACTTCTCCTTTTTCATTTCTAATTCTGTAGATTTAAGTCTTCTCCCTTTTTTTCTTGATGAGTCTGGCTAATGGTTTATCAATTTTGTTTATCTTCTCAAAGAACCAGCTTTTAGTTTTATTGATCTTTGCTATCGTTTCCTTTATTTCTTTTTCATTTATTTCTGATCTTATCTTTATGATTTCTTTCCTTCTGGTAACTTTGGGGTTTTTTTGTTCTTCTTTCTCTAATTACTTTAGATGCAAGGTTAGGTTGTTTATTCGAGATGTTTCCTGTTTCTTAAGGTAGGATTGTATTGCTATAAACTTCCCTCTTAGAACTGCTTTTGCTGCATTCCATGGGTTTTGGGTCGTCGTGTCTCCATTGTCATTTGTTTCTAGGTATTTTTTGATTTCCTCGTTGATTTCTTCAGTGATCACTTCGTTATTAAGTAGTGTATCGTTTAGCCTCCATGTGTTTGTATGTTTTACAGATCTTTTCCTGTAATTGATATCTAGTCTCATAGCGTTGTGGTCGGAAAAGATACTTGATACAATTTCAATTTTCTTAAATTTACCAAGGCTTGATTTGTGACCCAAGATATGATCTATCCTGGAGAATATTCCATGAGCACTTGAGAAAACTGTGTATTCTGTTGTTTTTGGATGGAATGTCCTATAAATATCAATTAAGTCCATCTTTTTTAATGTATCATTTAAAGCTTGTGTTTCATTATTATTTTCATTTTGGATGATCTGTCCATTGGTGAAAGTGGGGTGTTAAAGTCCCCTACTAAGAATGTGTTACTTTCAATTTCCCCTTTTATGGCTGTTAGTATTTGCCTTATGTATTGAGGTGCTCCTATGTTGGGTGCATAAATATTTACAATTGTTATATCTTCTTGGATCGATCCCTTGATCATTATGTAGTGTCCTTCTTTGTCTCTTGTAATAGTCTTTATTTTAAAGTCTATTTTTTCTGATATGAGAATTGCTACTCCAGCTTTCTTTTGATTTCCATTTGCATGGAATATCTTTTTCCATCCCCTCACTTTCAGTCTGTATGTGTCCTTAGGTCTGAAGTGGGTCTCTTGTAGACAGCATATATCTGGGTCTTGTTTTTGTATCCATTCAGCCAGTCTTTGTCTTTTGGTGGGAGCATTTAATCCATTTACATTTAAGGTAATTATCGATATGTATGTTCCTGTTCCCATTTTCTTAATTGTTTTGGGTTTGTTATTGTAGGTCTTTTCCTTCTCTTGTGTTTCTTGCGTAGAGAAGTTCCTTTAGCATTTGTTGTGAGGCGGGTTTGGTGGTGCTGAACTCTCTCAGCTTTTCCTTGTCTGTAAAGGTTTTAATATCTCCATCAAATCTGAATGAGATCCTTGCTGGGTAGAGTAATCTTGGTTGTAGGTTTTTCTCCTTCATCACTTTAAACATGTCCTGCCACTCCCTTCTGGCTTGCAGAGTTTCTGCTGAAAGATCAGCTGTTAACCTTATGGGGATTCCCTTGTGTTATTTTTCCCTTGCTGCTTTTAATATGTTTTCTTTGTATTTAATTTTTGACAGTTTGATTAATATGTGTCTTGGTGTGTTTCTCCTTGGATTTATCCTGTATGGGACTCTCTGTACTTCCTGGTCTTGATTAACTGTTTCCTTTCCCATACTAGGGAAGTTTTCAACTATAATCTCTTCAAATATTTTCTCAGTCCCTTTCTTTTTCTCTTCTTCTTCTGGGATTCCCTATAATTCAAATGTTGGTGCGTTTAATGTTTTCCCAGAGGTCTCTGAGACTGTCCTCAGTTCTCTTCATTCTTTTTTCTTTATTCTGCTCTGCAGTAGTTATTTCCACTATTTTATCTTCCAGGTCACTTATCCGTTTTTCTGCATCAGTTATTCTTCTATCGATCCCTTCTAGATTATTTTTAATTTCATTTATTGTGTTATTCATCATTGCTTGTTTCCTCTTTAGTTCTTCTAGGACCTTGTTAAATGTTTCTTGCATTTTCTCTATTCTATTTCCAAGATTTTGGATCATCTTTACTATCATTATTCTGAATTCTTTTTCAGGTAGACTGCCTATTTCCTCTTCATTTGTTAGGTCTGGTGGGTTTTTATCTTGCTCTTTCATCTGCTGTGTGTTTTTCTGTTTTCTCATTTTGCTTATCTTACTGTGTTTGGGGTCTCCTTTTTGCAGGCTGCAGGTTCGTAGTTCCCGTTGTTTTTGGTGTCTGTCCCCAGTGGCTAAAGTTGGTTCAGTGGGTTGTGTAGGCTTCCTGTTGGAGGGGACTGGTGCCTGTGTTCTGGTGGATGAGGCTGGATCTTGTCTTTCTGGTGGGCAGGTCCACGTCTGGTGGTGTGTTTTGGGGTGTCTCTGGCCTTATTATGATTTTAGGCAGCGTCTCTGCTAATGGGTGGTGTTGTGTTCCTGTCTTGCTAGTTGTTTGGCATAGGGTGTCCAGCACTGTAGCTTGCTGGTCGTTGAGTGAAGCTGGGTATTGGTGTTGAGATGGAGATCTCTGGGAGATTTTCACCATTTGATATTATGTGGAGCTGGGAGGTCTCTTGTGGAGCAGCGTCCTGAAGTTGGCTGTCCCACGCCAGAGGCACAGCACTGACTCCTGGCTGCAGCACCAAGAGCCTTTCATCCACACGGCTCAGAATAAGAGGGAGAAAAAGTAGAAAGAAATAAAGAAAGAGGATAAAATAAAATAAAGTAAGATAAAATAAAATAAAGTCATTAAAATAAAAAATAATTTTTAAGAAAAAAAATTTTTTTAAAGAAAAAAAAAAGGACGGACAGAACCCTAGGACAAATGGTGAGAGCAAAGCTATACAGACAGAATCTCACACAGAAGCGTACACACTCACAAAAAGAGGAAAAGGGGAAAAAATAATGTATCTTGCTCTCTAAGTCCACCTCCTCATTTTGGGATGATTCGTTGTCTGTTCAGGTATTCCACAGATGCAGGTACATCAAGTTGATTGTGGAGTTTTTATCCGCTGCTTCTGAGTCTGCTGGGAGAGATTTCCCTTTCTCTTCTTTGTTCGCACAGCTCCCCGGGTTCAGCTTTGGGTTTGGCCCCGCCTCTGCGTGTAGGTCGCCTGAGGGTGTCCCTTCCTGCCCAGACAGGACGGGGTTAAAGGAGCAGCTGATTCGGGGCCTCTGGCTCACTCAGGCCGGGGGGAGGGAGGGGTACGGAGTGCGGGGCGAGCCTGCGGCGGCAGAGGTTGGCATGACATTGCACCAGCCTGAGACGCGCCATGCGTTCTCCTGGGGAAGTTGTCCCTGGATCACAGGACCCTGGCAGTGGCGGGCTGCACAGGCTCCTGGGAGGCGAGGTGTGGATAGTGACCTGTGCTCGCACACAGCCTTCTTGGTGGCGGCAGCAGCAGCCTTAGCATCTCATGCCCGTCTCTGTGGTCCACGCTGATAGCCATGGCTCGCGCCCGTCTCTGGAGCTCCTTTAGGCCTTGCTCTTAATCCCCTCTCCTTGCGCACCAGGAAACAAAGAGGGAAGAAAAAGTCTCTTGCCTCTTTGGCAGGTCCAGACTTTTTCCCAGACTCCCTCCCGGCTAGCCGTGGTGCACTAACCCCTTCAGGCTGTGTTCACACTGCCAGTCCTTTCCCTGCGCTCCGACTGGAAGCCCAAGCCTCAGCTCCCAGCCCCCGCCCGTCCCAGCGAGTGAGCAGACAATCCTCGGGCTGGTGAGTGCCAGTTGGCACCGATCCTCTTTGCGGGAATCTCTCCGCTTTGCCCTCTGCACCCCTGTTGCTGTGCTCTCCTCCGCGCCTCCAAAGCTTCCCCCTCCGCCACCTGCAGTCTCCGCCCGCGAAGGGGCTTCTAGTGTGTGGAAACCTTTCCTCCTTCACAGTTCCCTCCCACTGGTGCAGGTCCCGTCCCTATTCTTTTGTCTGTTTATTCTTTTTTCTTTTGCCCTACCCAGGTACTTGGGGAGCTTCTTGCCTTTTGGGAGGTCTGCGGTCTTCTGCCAGCGCTCAGTGGGTGTTCTGTAGGAGTTGTTTCATGTGTAGATGTATTTCTGATGTATCTGCTGGTGTTGGAGAGTCTCCTGCAGAGGCAGGTGGTGGCTGTGTCTCACCGTGAGGACAAGGACAATGGCAGCAGAAGTTCTGGGAAGCACTCTTTGGCATGAGCCCTCCCAGAGTCTGCCATTAGCCTCACCAAAGAGGCCAGGTGGCTATATATATTTCTAATAGGAGGCAGTTTAATTAAAGTTCCAGGATGTTTTTGTTTTCTTTCATATTTGTTTGGAAAGTGAGTGGTAAGGGATGATAGTCAAACTTTGAGTGATTTTCCATTTAAACTCTTTTAAAAAATGTTCTTTAAAAATTATCCTATACATTTACGTATTGTCTTCTAAAAATGACTTTTATTCATTATCTGTTTTTTTTGGTTTTTGTTTGTTTTCTGAGTCACACAGTACTGCTCAGCAGCAGATAGAGGAATAGTTAACCTTCCTGAAATGTTCTCTTTTATTAGTATCTCATTATAAATTAGATGGAGGAGAACTAACATTTTACTTTGTAGCATCTTGTCTTCATGACTGAATTCTTTCTTTAGCAGAGTTCTGAAAATTATTAAATATCCAGTACATACAAAAGGGTATTTATATATTTTGAGCCATAGTAACTAGCAGTAACAAGAACCATCACATAGCTTAAAGAACAGGTCAATACCAGTATCTTTGTTGTTTCCTTTTTCCTACCAGCAAAAAATACTTGATGTTTGTTCATTAATTGATGCCTCTTTTTCATAGTTTTACTGCATATGTATGTACTCTGAAAATAATGCATGGTTTTGCATATTTTTGAACTTTATACAAATAGAATCAAAATTATTTATTCTTTTACAACTTGGTTCATTATTTTTTCTCAGTGTTGCATTCATGAGAGTTTGTGTGGATGCTGTAGCTATAGTTCCTTCATTTGTACTGCTGCAGTGCTGTTGTTTGAATATACTGCAATTTATTGATGCATTTTCTTGTCAGTGGGTATTTGTGTTTTCTGTTTTCTGCTAATGCAATGAATGCTGCTCTAAAGATTGTTATATATATTAATTACATAGTCAGCTTCAGTAGGCAATGCCAAACTATATTTTACAAAGTGATTGTACTACTTTATATCCCACCCACTCTTATCTAGATCCTCACCAATGGCTCATAATGTTAGACTTTTTGTCAGGCTAGTTGAGGTAATATACCTCATGCATATTTTACTTTTCACTCTCATGATTATTAATGAAGTTTAGTGTTTATGTTTATGTTCTGTCATCATCAGTGATATATATGTTCATCACTTGTGTTCATTTCCTCCTCGCCATTGGATTATTTTGGTCTTTTTTTTTTTTTATACTAATGGAGCTCTTTATAATATTTTAACACTAATCCTTTAGTTGTTTGAATTGTAAATATTGCCCTCAAGTTTGTTACCTGTTTTTACGTGTAACTTTAATGTGTCTGTTCTCTTAGTTTTCATATCTAATTTTAATTAATTCACCCAATCTTTTGAAGAGGTATTATATTTACGTTGTCCAGAAAAAAGAAATTAAAATGGGTTCTGTTCCAGTCCTATAATCTGTCCTACTGTTCTTCACTCTAACAAATAACGATTCTTATTGGTTTTGCATCTTTCTAAAGTTTCTGTATGCATGTACAATTAGGAATATATAAATTCTTATCCCCTTTTATTTACATGGAATGTGGCATACCACACTCACATTTTACTCCTTGCTTTTTCTCATTTAACAATGTATTTTATAGCTATTCTCAAATCAGTATACAAAGAATACTTAATTTTTATAGATGAATAATATTTTATTTTTTGAATGTGTCATAATTTATTTAACTATTCTCTCCATTGTTGAGAATCATTTGAGTTGTTTGCCATCTTCTGCTATTAAAACTAATGCTGTACAGATTAACCTTGTACTTGTCATTTTATATTTATGTGAGTGTATCTGTAGGATGCATTTCCAGAAGCAGAATTACTGTTGGGTAGAAGGGTTAATGTATTTGTAATTTTTATAAATATTTCCAAATTACCCTCTGTAAGGACTGCACCAATTTACTTGTCCACCAGCAGTCTATGAGAGCTCCATGTTACTGCCTTCACAGGACAGTATTACCAAGTTTTTGAATTTTTGGTAATCCTATAGGTGAAAAACGATTTCTCAGTATAATTTAACATTCTCATATCAGTGAGGTTAAGCATTGTTTATTTAAGAGCTATTTGGTCTTTTTTTTTTTTTTTTTTTTTTTGCTGTACGTGGGCCTCTCACTGCTGTGGCCTCTCCCGTTGCGGAGCACGGGCTCCGGACGCACAGGCCCAGCGGCCATGGCTCACGGGCCGCTCCGCGGCACGCGGGATCCTCCCGGACCGGGGCACGAACCCGCGTCCCCCGCATTGGCAGGCAGACCCCCAACCACTGCGCCACCAGGGAAGCCCTGGTCTTCTTTTTCTGTAAAAGAATTACTCATTTTTTTGGCTCAGTTTTTTGTTGTTGGGTTATTGGTTCTTTTTTTCTCATTGATTTTTTTTTTTCCTCATTGACTTTTAAGAGCTCTTTATATTTTAGAAAAATGAGCCCCTTGTCTGTGTTGAGTTGCAAATATCTTTTTTCTTTTTCTTTTTTTTGAGTATACAGTTTGAATTTAGTAGATACATAGCCATGTAACTACCACCACATTCAAGATAGAGAACCTTAGAAATAATTTTCTCATGCCCTTTGATCCGTTTTCCTAACTCTATATCCAGGTAACCACTGGTTTTTGTCACTATGGTGCATCTCTTTTGGGTTTCTGTGTAAATGAAATCATACAATAACTAGTCTTTTGTGTTTGACTTTGTTTGCTTAGGATAATGGTTTTGAGATTCAAACATATTTTATATATAAATATTTTGTTCCTTTTTATTGCTGTGTAGTATTCCATAGTATGGCTTTTTCTTTAGTTTGTCTAGCTGTTTACCACTTAATGGATATTTGAGTCATACTTGCAGTTTTTGGCTGTTATGAATAATGATGTTGTGAACATTTGCAGACAAATCTCTGTATGTACTTAAATTGTCATTTCTCTTGGGTAAATACCTGTGACAGTTTGCTGGGTCATATGAGAAATGTGTGTATAATATTATAAGATACTACTATGCTATTTTACGAAGTGTACCATTTTTCATTCCCATTAAGAATGCTCCACATCTTCATCATCATTTGATATTGTCTTGTTAATTTTAGCCATTCTACTGCGTATCTAGTAGTAGTATCTCATTGTGGTTATACTTTGAATTTCCTTGATAATTAATGAAGTTGTGCTTTTTTGGCCATTCTTATATCTTCCTTTGTGAAATGTCTGTTCACAATTTTTGCCCATTTTTATATTGGGCTGTTTGTTCTTTTGTACATAGTCTTATTATTGAAATTATAAGTGTTTAATATATTCTGTATACAGTCCCTTTTTCACATACATGTTGCAAATATTTTCTTCCTGTCTGTCGTTTGTCTTTGCAACTGTCTTTCAAAGGGCAGAGTTTTAAATTTTGATGATCTGCCTTTTCAATTTTTTCTTCATGGCTTATGCTTTTTATATTTAAGAAATCTTCTGTAACTGAAGTCCACGAATATGTTCTATATTTTTCTTCTAGAAGTTTAATAGTTTTAGCTATTATGTTTAAGTCTGTGATCCACTTTGGGTTAATTTTTGTGAATGATGTGAGGTAAGGATAAGGTCTCTTCCCCAACCTGTACAGTTATCAAGTTGTTCTAGCACCGTTTGCTGAAAAGACTGTCTTTTTTCCTACTGAATTATCATGTACCTTTGTCAAAAATCAGTTGGCCGTAAAAGGCTAGGGTCTGTTACTAGACTCTATTCTGTACAATTGATCTAAATTTCTATCCTTATGCCAATATTGTACTGTCTTGGTTACTATAACTTTATAAGTCTTGAAATCAGGTAATTTAAGTCTTTCAGTCTTGTTCTTCTTTCTCAAAATAGTTTTGTGTTCTACATCTTTTGCTTTTCTGTATTAATTTTAGCATCAACTTGTCAGTTTCTTAAAAAAAAAAACCTCATTAGAGTTTTGATTGAGGTTGCCTCAATCTATATATCAGTTTGGTTCATCTTAATATCCAGTTGATGGACATGATATATTGCTCCACTTATGTAGGTGTTTTAAAATTTTCTTTGCAATGTTTTATTGTTTTCAGTTCATAGATATTAAAAATCTTTCACAAAATATATGCCTATATATTTTGGTGCTATTGTAAATTTTGATTATTCTTTGCTATTTTACATAAGACCAGAATTGATTTTTGTCTTTGTGTCCTGTGATTTTGCTGAATTTACTTACTAGTTCTAATAGCTTTTTTTGTAGATTCTTTAGGATTGTTTTATATGATCATGTCACCTAAAATAAAGACAGTTTTATGTCTTGTCTTCATGCCTTTTATTTCTTTTTCTTTCCTTATTCCACTGGTAGGACCTTTAGTACAATGTTGAACAAAAGCGGTAAGAATGGATATTCTGGCCTTGTTTCTGTTTATACATAGGAAGCATTGAGCCTTTTACCATTGGTAATAAATTTGATGACGTTCCCTTCTGTTTCTCAGGCGATTTATAATGAGTGGGACATTGATTTCTTTGAATGCTTTTTTATGTACCTACTCAAATGACCTTTGTTTTCTGTTTTATTTTACTAATATAATGAATTATATTGGTTGATTTTTCTGTTAAACCAGCTTTCCATTGCTAGGATAAATCCTGCTTGGTTACGATACTGTTCCTTTATATAGTGTTAGATTCAGTTTGCAAAAATTTTATTTTACATTGATGTTCGTGAAGGATATTTGTCTGTAGTTTTCTTTTTTTGTGATGACTTTGGTTTTGGTAACAGGATAATACTGGCCTCATAAAATGAGTCAAGAAGTGTTTCTTCCTCCTTCTTTACTTTCTGAAAGAGTTTGTGTTGTATTGGTATTATTTCTTTCTTAAACATTTGATAGGATTCATCAGTGAAGCCAGTGGACCTGGAGGGTTTATTGTTATGAATGAAATTTTGTTAATTGGTATAGGACTATTCAAATGTTCTCTTTCACCTGGGGTCAAATTTAGTCATTTGTGTGTTTCAAGGAATTGGTCCTATTTTTAAATTTACTGGAATAAAGTTATTTCTAATATTTCATTATTATTCTTTTAATGTCTGTAGGATCTGAAGTGATGTCTTTTCTTTCATTCTTCCTATTTTAAAAATTGAAGTATACTTGCCACATAATATATTATTTTCAGATGTACAACAGTAATTTGGTATTTGTATATATTAGGAAATGATCACCACAAAAAGTCTAGTTAACATCCATCACTACACATAGTTACAGATTATTTTTCTTGTGATGAGGACTTTTGAGATCTACTATTTTAGCAACTTTCAAATATGCAGTACAGCATTATTAACTATAGTCACCATGCTGTACATTACATCCCCATGACATTTATTTTATAACTGGAAGTTTGTACCTTTTGACCCCCCTTCATCCATTTGATAATTTTTGCCCTTTTTCTTTTTTCCCCCTAATAGACTAACTAGGTATTTATCAACTTCGTTAATCTTTTCAAGAAATCAACTTCTGGTTTCACTGATTTTCTTTCCCTTTTTTTTTTTTTGTTCATTTTTTATTTCATAAGTTCTTTGGGGGGCTTTATTATTTTCTGCCTTATACTTGATTTTATTTGGTCTTTTTTTCTAATTTTGGATGGAGGCATCACATCTTTAATTTTTAGATTTCTTTTGTATTCTAATAAAAACATTTAAAGCTATAAATTCTGCTTTGAGCATTGCTTTAGCTGCATATCATGAATTTTGATCTTTTATTTTCATTATCATTTAGTTAAAATTATTTTCTAATCTGTTATTTCTTTGGTAGTTTATGGATTATTCGAAGTATGCTTTTATTTCCAAATATTTGGGGCTTTCCTAGTTGTCTTATTGTTTCTGATTTCTAATTTAATTAGAAATATTAAATTGGGCAAATATCATTTTGTATGGGCAAATATCATTTTGTATGATTTCAGACTTTAAGTTTATTGAGACTTGTTTTATGACCCAGCATATGGTCTCTCCTGACACACAGACCATGTACACTTGAAAAGAATATGTATTTTACCATAGCCATAGTTGGGTATAGTAGTATGTAAATAGAAGTTAAGTCAAGATGATTAATAGTATTGTACAGATATTCTTTGCTTTTACTGATTTTTTTCTGTTATTTTTGGGGCCTATTTCTATTATTTACAGAGAAAGAGGTATTAAATATCCAAATATGATTGTGGAATAGTCTATACTACTTTTTATTTTTTTAATTAAAAAAATTTTTTTTTATTTTTGGCTGTGTTGGGTCTTCGTTGCTGTGCGTGAGCTTTCTCTAGTTGTGGTGGCTTGTTGCAGAGCACAGGCTCTAGGCACACGGGCTTTAGTAGTTGCAGCACGCGGGCTCAGTAGTTGCGGCATGTGGGCCCTAGAGCGCACGGGTTTCAGTAGTTGTGGCTTGCGGGCTCAATAGTTGTGGCTCGCCGGCTCTAGAGCACAGGCTCGGTAGTTGTGGCACACAGGCTTAGTTGCTCCGCGGCATGTGGGATCTTCCTGGACCAGGCATGGAGCCCGTGTCCCCTGCACTGGCAGGTGGATTCTTAACCACTGCACCACCAGGGAAGTCCCATATACTACTTGTAATTTTCAATTTTTGCTTCATTTAGACATTTATAATTTTTTGTCTTCCTTGTTAATTGATCCTTTTATCTTAAAATCTACCGTATTTGATATTACTGTAGCCAGTGCCATCTTATGCTTTCTGTTTACATGGGATATCCTTCACCATCCATTTACTTCCAGTCTGTCTGTGTCTTTATTTTTAAAGTGTGTCTCTTGTAGACAGTGTATAGTTCTTCCTTTTAAAAAAAAATCACTGCTGACCATCTCTGTCCTTTAATTGAAATGTTTGGTCCATCTACTAAATGGGGTGGAGGAAGACTATCAACTCAATACCATTTAAACTGCTTCCTTAGAATAAGGTTTTTCATATCACACTGGTAGTCTGTATTTAGGCCACTTGCTGTGTGAGGTCTGAATTGAGGGATTTTTCTTTCTTTCCTGTGACTAACATGGAAGTCAAGTTAGACAGTTTTCTGTTTTGTCTTTCTTTGTCTAGGGCAGACAGTTTACTTCCTTGCTAAGGGTGTAAGAGTTTCTTGTTGGAGTCCTCTTGCTGGGCATGCCCTAGGCTTTGTCCTTTGTCCTTCAAACAAGAAGCTCAAGTTCTCTAGTTGTTTCTATGCCTATATCTCTCAGTTTCAGCCCAAACATCTATTTTTGCCTTTGTGGAATTATTTTACCTTCTTACCAACTCAGTAATATATTAGGTGCCTTTGTGCAAATTAGAAAAAACACCCAGGCAAGTATCGTATGCTAGTATGGTGAGTAGAGTACAGGCTGGATTTCAGTCCCTGCTTGTCCCTTCAGTTCTTTTTGTAGATATGTGGTTGCCCTGTAAGCCTGTCTTACAGTGTTTTGGGTTTTTTTTGCCTGATGACACAATGGCAGCCTTATATAATATCTTTTCTGATTCATTTTTTATATTAATTCAGATTATGTTGTAATTTACTTCATGTTTAACCAACTACCTATAAAAATCACATTTTTTGTTTTTGGTTTTATATCACAATTAGTGTTTGCTTCTTTAAAAGTAAAGAATTAGTAGTAACTTTCACTTCAGTGTGGTCAACTACATGCTCTGAAAGGCCTTTGAGCTGCAAACAGTCAGATCCTGCATTGCTTGGCTTGACATAAGTATATGAAATTTCTGAGGTTCCTACTCCTCCAGTCTGCTCTCCTCCACTTCTCTGTCCCTCTCTCTTCTGACTACTTCCCCCTCAAAAAATGAACTTCAACCAGAATGAACTGGTGGGTAGCAAACAAGGGCAAAAAAGGCAGTGTTGCCTTTAAAGGCAAATTATCAATGATTAAATTGGTGGCAAAGCCTTAGGCTAGTAGCAAAGTCAGTGTACTGAACTTGGGATTCTTATATTAAGTTGGGCCCTTGAGAGGGGATATAGTGGTCTGAAACTGGTAGATCCCGTTGCCTTCCAGCAAAAAAGTAAATTAAAATCTTCTTTAAAGAATAGCAACCATACTTTAGTGCCTTAAGAATCCTGCAGATTAAGAGCAGTCAATTAACTCTTCATGACTTAAAAAATAACCAGCACACAAACAACAAAACAAGATACCATGACTGAGCACTAACAAAAACAGTGAATGGTTTATTTGATTTAGATCTCCTCAAGGACTTAAGATATTGGAATTTTATAGGAATATAAAATAATGATGTATGAAATGTTTAAAGGAAAAAGTTACAACTACAGATGAGCAAACAAGAGAATGGAAAATGACCAGGCAGATTGAAGAAGACTCAAATGAAACTTATTATTGAAAAAAATATTTTTTGTGATCTAAAATTTAATGTATTTGTTAAACAGTAAATTAGAGCCTGCTGAGGAAAGAATTAGAAAATTGGCAGTTAGATTTGAAGAAATTTTTAAGAATGTGAGGAAACAAGGAAAGTAACTGTTTTTTGTTTTTTTTAAAAAAAAACTGGTGAAGGATTTATTTTTTTAATTTTTTTTGGCCACACCTCATGGCACGTGGGAATCTTTGTTCCCTGACCAGGCATCAAACCTGTGCCCTCTGGAAGTGGAAGCATGGAATCTTAACCACTGAACCACCAGGCAAGTCAAAAGTAGCTATTACAAGAGAAGTTAAAAGATGGAATGAAGAGGTCAGATATGTCACGTTGGATCCCAGAAGACAGAATAGAGAGAATGGAACAGAAGCAATAATGGAAAACATTCTTTCTGAGAAATTTTTAGAATTAATGAAAGACATGCATCTGTCAATACAGCAAATCCAAAATGTACCAGTCAAAAAAACCAGCAGTTTAGTCAAACTGTGTAGCTCTGAAGACAGAAAATCTCAAAAGCAGCTTAAAGAGTGTAAAATAGACCGAAAAACTCACTTCTCAACAGTAAAAATGTAAGCCAGAAGATTGTGGAATATTATTCTCAAAAAATTGAGTCAAAGTAATGGCCATCGTATAACTGTATGTCAGCAAAAGTATCTTTCATGAACAAAGATACTGAAACCACTTCTGGACAAGTGAAAACAATTTTTACTACCAGTAGATCTTTACTGAGGTTCTTTATTAAAAGTTTTCATTAAACTTTCTAAAGATTATTTTTCAGGAAGAAGGGACGTGATTCCAGGAGGAAGGAAAGGAACACACAGAAATTGGTAAACACACAAATCTTAACAAACATAGCCTTATATTTTTAAAAAAGTTATTGTTTTTAACTTGTGAAATTAAAAAAGAAACTACCATAAACAGTAGTACACGAGAGAGGGATGTGATAAGAATTAAAATTGTCTTAATGCCTTGTTTTATTTTGGAAGAGAATTAAGAAGGTAAAATTTCAAGAGTAACAAAAGTGTAAGATATGTGATTAACTTCCATCACACAGTAGAGGAAAAATAATGAAATAGGTAAACAAGCAAACTCAGTGTTTTAAAAAGCCAAGAAAAGAGAGACAAAAAGAAAGACACTAATAGAAAATAAAATAGTAGGAGCATTCCACATACATTATTAATCTAATAAACATAAATGAATTAAATTTACAATTAAGCCAGATTATAAAGTTGAATATTTAAAAAAAATTCCAGTGAGCCAAATGCCCATTATAAGAGACATACTCGGGGCTTCCCTGGTGGCACAGTGGTTGAGAGTCCGCCTGCCGATGCAGGGGACATGGG
Source organism: Leucopleurus acutus (assembly GCF_964270905.1). Taxonomy (NCBI): domain Eukaryota; kingdom Metazoa; phylum Chordata; class Mammalia; order Artiodactyla; family Delphinidae; genus Leucopleurus; species Leucopleurus acutus. The sequence continues at coordinate 30,051,263 of NC_139145.1, read as the reverse complement.
TTCGTGCCCCGGTCTGGGAGGATCCCACATGCCGCAGAGTGGCTGGGCCCGTGAGCCATGGCTGCTGAGCCTGCACATCCGGAGCCTGTGCTCCGCAACAGGAGAGGCCGCAACAGTGAGAGGCCTGCGTACCGCAAAAAAAAAAAAAAAAAAAAAAGACATACTCAAACCTTTAAAACATAGAAAGTTGAAAGTAAAAGGATAAAAAAAAATGTGCTGTGTAAATACGATCCTAAAGGAAGTTGGGGTGGTTATATTAATATCAAACAAGACTGTAAGATAAAAAGCAATACTAGAACTGGAGATAATCGTTTGTATACTAAGGAGGTATAACAATTTCAAATATCTAGTACCTTGAAATAGTCTCAAAACGTCAAGCAAAGAATGGTGATCCTGTGGGAGAAATTGACATATGTACCATTATAATGAGGAGTTACAGTACATTTCTGCAAATTATCGTTGATAAATCAGATATGGAAATCAAAAGGATTTGAACAATATAATTAACAGACTTTATTGAATTGATGTATATAAAATGCTGGAACCAACAATTAGAAAATATTAATAGGACATGTGGCATGTTTTTAAAAGAATTGACCAAGAAGAACAAAGCTAGAGGCATCATGCTTCTTGACTCTAAACTATATTACAAAGCTATAGTGATCAAAAAAGTATGGCATTGGCATAGAAACAGATACATAAATCAGTGGAACAGTATAGAGAGCCCAGAAATAAACCCATGTCCACATGGTCAGTTAATTTATGACATAGAACTAAGAATATACAATGGGGAAAGGACAGTTTCTTCAATAAATGGTGTTGGGAAAACTATATAGACACATGCAAAAGAATGAAACTGTACCCCTATCTTACACCATACACAAAAATAACTCAAATCGAAAAGACTTGAACATAAGACCTGAAACCATAAAACACCTAGAAGAAAACATAGGTAGTAAACTTCTAGACATTGGTCTTCGCTGTGATTTTTTGGACTTGACACCAAACGCAAAGGCAACAAAAACAAAAATAAGTAAGTGGTAAGTGGGACTACATCAAACTAAAAAGTTTCTGCACAGCAGAGGAAACCATCAGCAAAATGAAACGGCAACCTACCAAATATGAGAGAATATTTGTAAGTCACATATCTGATAAAGGGCAAATATCTAAAATATGTAAAGAACTCACAGAGCTCAACAGCAAAAAGATAAACAGCCCAATTAAAAAATGAGCGGGGGATCTGAATAGCTATGTTTCCAAAGAAGACATATGAATGGCTTTCAGGTACGTGAAAAGGTGCTGAACATCACTGATTCTCAGGGAAATGCAAATCAAAACGACCGTGAGATATCACCTCACACCTATTAGAATAGCTGTTATCTTAAAGACAAGATATAACAACTGTTTGCAAGAATGTGGAGAAAAGGGAACCCTGTGCACTGCTGGTGGGAATGTAAATTGGTATAGCCAATATTGAAAACAATATGGAAGGTCCTCAGAAAGTTAAAAACAGAACTACCATATGATCTAGCAATTCCACTTCTAAGTATTTGAAGAAAATGAAAATACTAACTCAAAAGGATATCTACACCCCCATGTTCATTGCAGCCTTGTTTACAATAGTCAAGACATTGAAGCAACCTGAGTATCCATTGCTGGAGGAGTGGATGAAGAAAATGTGGGGGGTGTGTGTGTGTACACATAAACATATGTATGTAAAATTATTATACATTATATATATAGTATATAAGGAATATTATTCAATCATGAACATCTTGCCATTTATGACAACACGGATTGACCTTGAGAGCATTTTAAGTGAACTAAGAGAAAGACAAATACTGTATGATTTCATTGTATGTGGAATCTGAAAAACAAAACAAAACAAACTCGTAGATACAGAGAACAGATTGGTGGTTGCTGTGGTAGTGTTGGGGAGTGGGTGAAATGGGTAAAGATGGTCGAAAGGTATAAACTTCCAGTTATAAAATAAATAAATCATGAAGATGTAATATACAGCATGGAAACTATAGTTAATAATACTGTATTGCCTATTTGAAAGTTGCTGAGAGTAGATTTTGAAAGTTCTCACCACAAGAAAATAAAATTTGTGACTGTGTGGTGGTGGATGTTAACTAGACTTATTGTGGTGATCATTTCCCAATACATACAAATATCAAATCATTTTGTTGTATACCTGAAACTAATATGTTATATTTCAATTATATCTCAGTTTTAAAAAATTAACCAAGTATTAGTACATAAAGCAAGTCTCAACAAATTTCAATGACAGTATCATAGAGTCCAGATTTTCTTACCAATTTGCGATTAAATTAAAACCAACCTGTAAAAATAACAAATTCCATAAAGTTGGTAATTTTATAAACATACTTCTAAGTAATTATGGAGTAAAAGAAGAAGTCTTAAGGAAATTAAAAAACAAAGAAAAGTGGAAATACAACATGTTTGGAATTCAGTAGGAAATTTATTTCACAAAAACAAGAAAGGCTGAAATGTTGTGACTTAAGCATCCAAGTTGAGAGGTTAGAATGAGAGGAGCAGATCAAACCCAAAGAAAGGAGAAAGAAGGGAACAAAGAGCAGAAATTAAGGAACTAAACAACGAAGATTCAGTAATATCAAAAAAATCAAGAGTTAATTCTTTAAAAGTACTAATAAAATTGACAAACCTCTCATGAGATAAGAAGAAAAGAGAATTCACAAGTAACATTAGGATCAAGAGGGGAAATACAATTACAGATACAGCAGAGATTTAAAAGATAAAATTATACATAGTATTTTTTGAAGTCAACAAATTAGAAAACTCGAAATTAGTAAATTTCTAGAAAAATAACTTAAAATCAACACAAGATTTAAAAAAAAAATACCAGAAGTCGAAGAAGATATTTTCAACACATACACACTAACCCAAGCAAGGATCTAGAAGAACCTGGAAATAAATCCTAGAAATCAATAAAACAAGCAGTTCTTTAGGGAAATGATCAATAGATACAAATAAGCATGTCACTACTCATAAGAGAAAGGGAAATCAAGGCACATGAGATACCATTTTACTTCCAGTAGATTGGCAAAAGTAAATCTTAACAGGAGAATGTAGATCAAAGGGAATTTTTACATCCTTCTGGTAGAAATATAAAGTATAGTCACTTGGAAATAGACTGGAAATCACTTTGGTGTTATCTTGAAACGTGCAACATTTGAATACCTTCTGACCTGGCACTTCCACTCTTAGATATGTCCTTTAGAAAAGCTCTTCTAAACAAGAGGACATGGCATGAGGATGTTCATAGCCTTAATGTTATTAAAGGCAAAAAAATGGAAAAAGCTCAAATGTCCATCAACATGAAAATGGATAAACAGATCATAATATAGTTATACAATGGAGTATTATATAACATTAAAAAATGAACTACAGATATACTTAAAGATGAATTTCAGAAATAATTAGTGGGGAAAAAAAAACAATTTTCAGAAAGCTATATAGAGTATGAAATGCTTAATAAAGCCCCAAAACAAGTGAGACTAAAAATATATTGTTTAAGAATATATCTGTAAGTGATAAAACAAAAAGATGTCAAGAAAATAGTAAGCATCAAATACAGTCATGGTTACTTCTAGGGTGCAAGGTAAGGTGGGAAGCTAGGTTCAGGGTATGGAGGTAGGTGTGACAGTATTGGTAATGCCTTGGTTGTTAAATTGGATAGGGGGTTCACAGGAGTTTGTTTTATCATACAGTCATCCCCCTGTATCTAAGGTTTCTGCACTTGCTAATTCAACCAACCACAGAAAATATTCCCCCCAAAATAAAATTCCAGAAATTTCCAAAAAGCCAAACTTGAATTTGCCATGTGCCAGCAACTGTTTACTTAGCATTTACATTGTATTTACAACTCTTTACCTAGACTTTACATTGTATTAGGTTTATAAGTAATCTAGAGATGATTTAAAGCATATGGAGGTTACGAATAGGTTATATGCAAATACCGTGCCATTTTATATAAGGGACTTGAGCATCTGCAGATTTTTGTATCCATAGGGATCCTGGAAATAATCCCCTGTGGGTACTGAGGGAAGACTGTACTTTACATACATTACATATATTCGTTCATATGTATCAAATATTAGTTACAGTATAAAAAGATTCAGTTGTAAAATCAAAGACTTGTTTTCCTACAAAAGGGTATTGGAAGAAAGTATAGCTGTTCTAAGATACATGAATGGAATTAATTGAAATGTAATAATTTATTGGTATTAAATAGGCCTATCGAATAAAATGTCAGACCCGATTCTTTTTTGTTTTTTTGGGTTTTTTTTGGACTGCGTTGGGTCTTCATTGCTGCGTGCAGGCTTTCTCTAGTTGTGGCGAGCGAGGGCTACTCTTTATTGCGGTGCGCGGGCTTCTCATTGGAGTGGCCTCTCTTGTTGTGGAGCATGGGCTCTAGGCGTGCGGGCTTCAGTAGTTGTGGTGCGTAGGCCCAGCAGCTGTGGCTTACGGGCTCTAGAGCGCAGGTTCAGCAATTGTGGTGCACAGGCTCAGTTGCTCTGCGGCATGTGAGATCTTCCTGGACCAGGGCTCGAACCCACGTACCCTGCATTGGCAGGCGGATTCTTAACCACTGCGCCACCAGGGAAGCCCCAGACCTGATTCTTGACTAATACAAATTCAGGGAGTTTTTGTAGTTGTAGTTTTAATAAAACATCATTTCAAAGTTTCTAATATAATGCCTGATACATGGAAATGTTTAATAGATATTTTTTCCTTTCTTCTAGTCAAAAGGTTAGTGAGAAGGAGTCTGTCTGCCCTTTAAAAATATCTGTGGTCTATTCAAAAATAATTGTTTTATATTATGAAAAGTGCCTAGTGTGGTTCTAGTTTGTACTGCTGTGTATGGTAGTGTTCAGTTTCTTTTGTGTAAAGACTTCAGTTAGTGTTGAACAAAGAAAATTATATGCTCTCGTTATGTGTGCTTTAATTTAATGCTTAATGGCTTTTAATGTTACAAAATAAGTTTATTATTATATTATGATCTCACTTGTATTATATTGTCTTGCTCTTCCATATTCGTGGTGATATGGTCATGGTTTACGAAAACAATAATCCCTAAGAAATAGATCATTAACAGTAGTTAACGATTACTTGTGATCTAGGGTAATGACTGATTTCTTTGGGATTATTGCAGTTATAAACCATAATTACAGATTATTACAGCAATAATTATTTTGTTAAAGGAAAAAATGTTCTGTTCTTGAACAGCTGCTGAACAAGTGCCCTGAACATTTCAGAATAAATCGAAAAATGAAAAACTATAATGGAAATGTAATCTAAGATGAGATTTTTAAAATAAAATTATAGATATGAAACTCATGTATAGGATATTTAAATTTCTAAATGCAATTTAGATTTATGACTTTACATGGTTCTTTAAACTTTGTGGATATAATTCCGTAACCAATGTAACTTTTTAACATCTATTATTCTAAATGCTGTAACTCTAATATTCTAGAGTTTTAGGGTAAGGTTTAATGTGTATGAGAAATATCACTCATTCAGTGAAATAGGAAAATTGTATTTGATAGATTAATTAAATGCCTTTATATTTCATTGCATTGTTCATTTCTAACACTAATCCTAATTTATTCAGTTAGTAGTTGTTAATTTTTAGGGTTAAAAATTCCTGCTTTTTTGTCTTGTACAATAGAAATCACTGCTTTCTAAAACAGGGGAAGAGTAAATATACATCCTACTTCTCTCTGAATAAACTTCCATTCAAAATTTACCATAATTTTAGAAAAAATGCTCACAATTGATCACATGCTATCTTTGCATAGCATTCTTTGATATCAAAGCCTTAATTTCAAGGTCACAAAATAAAATGAATTAAAGAATAAAAAATTAAAATTTGAGAAATTCTTGTCCTATATTTAGTATTTATTATTAGACACTGATACTCATCACACCACATTGAAAAATCATCTTTTCAATTTTCTCTCTCTCACCAGGTTCAACCTGTTGGGCATAGGGTCTCTTTCTCCCTTCTCACCCTGCCTTATACATATTTAGTTATATCCCAGTGGACAGAACATGGCACATAGTAGATATTCAGCAAATGAATTTTCTGAAAATTCTTGAGAGTTTTTTTCAGTTCAGGGTTTTTGTTTGTAGACACAACTAACTGTAAGTAGCTTTAATTGCGAAAAGCCTCTTTGGTAGAGAGGGAAGAACTTAAAAATTCTTAAATATTGTGTGACTTCATTTTCTTGAGAAGCTTGAAAGTAAAACTTAGAATGGACATATAAATATTCCATATTGATATGTTTTATGGCTTTTGTAGCTATGATATAGAAGAACTAAAAACAGTATAGCTATTTAATAATAATAGCCAACATTTAGTCAGCCCTTGTAGCAGGAATTATTATGAGTACTTTACATGCAGAATACCATTCAGTGCTGTCAGAAGCCTATGAGCCAATTATTATTAGCATTTCATATTTATAAATGAGGAAATTAAAGCCAAAACGATTGAGTAACAAGCATAATAAATGGTAGAGGCAGAATTTGAATCCAAGTTGTGCTCTGGGTGGCTAAATTGTATTGCCTCCATTTTTAAATATTGATCTTCCAACAGAGAAATATAAAAGTTACATGTATAATCAGTGTCTGTTTTCAAGATGGCTTGTTTTATGAAGAGCTAGTAGGCAGATGTTTCTACATTTACATTAGTTATAAACTCCAAAAGTAAGTTTGCTTATTTTAAATTCAGCTATTCAACAAATGTTAGTTTCATGTGTCACATATACTTGGTTTTAGGGTGGCTGGTTTGGGAATCAAAAGAAGTGTGAATGCCCTAGAAATGATCCCAAAGGGAGATGCAGTCTCATCTGTAGTAAAAATGTGGGAGACAGGTGGAGAACAGTCAGGATTAGGAATTAAAATGTATTAAATAAACACTTAAGAGGTTGTTGGATCATCAAGGTCTGTCTAGCTGATTGACCACTGTGTTGTTCAAGTACTTCCTTTAATCAGTCTTGAGAGGAAGTGGTACATATCTCATAATGGTATGAGAATGGACTCTTGGAAATCCATTGCCTATATTTGAATCATATACTTCTTAATAGGGATTTGTGACACTAAATAAATATAGGTACAGATAGTACATATAATGTTTAAAATAGTACTTAGTGCATGTTAAGTACTATTTAAATGTTTGCTATTTTTAGTAATAGTGAAGCTTACTTTAAGCAAAATTAGTATCTAAGAATCTAACTAGATAAAATATATAAAGAAGGTTATTATTTAGATTTAAATAATATTTTTCATTTTGAGAAATAATTTGCAGTAAGATATTTTTAAAATAATGACTCTCATAGGCAGGTAAGTTATTATACTACATTCACCAAAGATTATGGTCACAATGTTTTAGATTCGTATCAATTATATAAAATGTGTATGCCCCACACACATTGGAGCACAATCTATTGATGATAACCTTTGTAAGATTCTGAGAAATACAGTCGATTCTCCTTATTTGGTATTTAATGTTCTATAAAGTTTCTGTGAACACTGAATTAGCAAATATTAAACCATTGCTCTTAGGGGAAATACAGGTTGGGTTCCTGCAGGCTTCTGGTCACATTTTCATCGACTGATCAACATATAACCTTGTGTTATGTATTCTTGCTTAAAGATACTTTACATTAATATATATCATTGATTCGTTAACATTGAACTCAACAGCCAACAGCACTACAACCCATGCCTGGACGAAGCTTAACACATGTTATTTTCTCTACAAGGTACATAATAGCTTTTTTTTTCACTTAGGAACACTAGGCAACACATTAGCACTACTCTTTGACTATTTTAAACAGTAAAATTATAAACAAGGAGCACAAAAGTGAAAAAACAATGTGATACCAAAAGGATACCAAAAAGGGATACTTAGCTGTTTATAGTATGAGAGATGAAACAAGAAAGCAGATTGTTGCTTTGTTTTACCTGATCTTGGAATGTGAACATTGGGCAGCTTAAATTATTTGCTGTTCTGCATGTGTCCATGAATGATCACAAGTATTGATTTGGGGGATTACAAATAAATTTTACTAAGAAGATGAATTTGCAAATAGCAGGCTAGACTAGATCATACCTTGCATTGAATGTGCTTTAAGAAGCTGCTTTTATTTAAGCAATAGAAATGTAAGTATGACTAACATTCATTTTTAATAACAACTCTACATTTTAGTGTTTACTGAATTGATAATAAGCTGTTAACTTCTTCTTGCCTGGTTCATGCTGTATTTTCTATGTAATGATTTCTTAATTCAATAACCCATGTCTGTTTGATGACTTATGTATGCCAGGCACTGTTTCAGGCTCTGGATATGCAATAGACAACCAAACAGAAAAAATAACAGCTGTCATGCAGTGTACATTCTATTGGAATAGACAAGTAACAAAGCAAGATAAATAATAAAATATATATTATGTTAGAAAGTGATAAGTAAAATTTAAAAAAATAATGAATCAGGAAAGGTGGATATGAAATGTTGGCAGATTGTATTCTGGTTATCTTTTGCCCAAAACTTAGTGGTTTATCAAATAACAATTTTATTCTTATCTCTCATTGCTCTCTGGGATTGATAAGTTTCAACTGGATGGTTCTCCTTTGGTGTCTTTCAGGCGCTGTAATCAGGTGACAGCTGCAGCTGACATCACCTGAATGATTCTTTACTCACAAGTCTGTTCTCTTTGCTGGAATATTTGATGAATGGGCTATAGTTGGGCATTTCTCTCTCCATGTAGTCTCTCTATATGGCTAGCCTTTAGGTCTCAGGGTATGTGGTCTTCTTACATGGTGAATGGCTTCCCCTAAGTGAACATTCCTTGAGAGACTGGAGGAAGCTGCCAGTTCTCTTAAAGGCTAAGCCCAGTGCTGGAATAAGTGTCACTTCTACCATATTCTTTTAGTCAAAGCAGTCACAGTCCAGCCCAGACTTACGAAGGATTGGAAAAATAGACTCCACTTCCTGATGGCAATTGCATACATGGAGGGAAGGAATTGATGGGTATCTTGAAGACACACTACCGTAGTCTAGGTATTGAAAATTGATAGGATAGCTGTGTAAGACCTGACTGAGAAGGTGCATTCAAAGTGAGACTAGTCAACATGGTTGTATCTTTTTGCAGGTACATTAAGCTGTGTGAGGATAGGCAAAGGGTAGGTGGAGAATTGGATTTAAACAATTACGGTTTTGTAAGATGCATATGTCAGAGGAGGAGAGAAGTTGACATTGTATGCAAGACAGAGATTATAATGATAGACAGTAGAACTGGAGGTAGGTAAGCATGGTAGAGAAGACATGAAGGGTGTAAGAAAGTGAAAAAAATGGCAGATCCCAAAAAACTATTAGAACTAACAAAAGAGTAACAAAGTTGCAGGATACAAGATCAATAGACAGAAATCAACAGTGGATTTATATATTTTCAATGAACAATCAAAAATGAAGATAACAAGTCCACTTACAATAGCATTTAAAAGAATAAACTACTTAGGTAAAAACTTTACAACAGAAGTGTTAAGTCTTGTACACTGACACTGTAAAACATTATTAAATCAAATATCTAAATAAATTGGAAGACATCATGGTCATGGTTCAGAAGACTTAATATTGTTAAGAAGGCAGTATTCCTCAAATTGACTTAATGGATTCAGTGTAATCTCTGTCAAAATCCCAACTGACTTCTTTTCAGGAATTGGCAAGCTGATCCTTAAATTAATGTGGAAATCCAGAAGACCCAGGATATCCAAAGTAATCTTGAAAAAAAAAAAAACAAAGTTGAAAGACTCACACTTCCTGATTTCAAAATATACGACAGAGCAATAGTAATCAAGACAGTGCGGTATTGATGTAAAGGTAGACACTAGATCAGTGAGATGTAGTTGAGAGTTCAGGTATAAACCCTCCAATTTGTAATCAGTTGATTTTTGACTCTGGTAGGAAGACAGTTCAATGACAGAAGGATTGTCTTTTCAACAAATGGTGCTGGGACAGCTGGATGTCTGCATGCAAAAGAATGAAGTTGGAACCCTATATCCTACCATACACAAAAAATTAAATCAAAATGAATCATAGACCTAAATGTAAGAGTTAAAGCTATGAAACTCTTAGAAGAAAACATAGGACTAAATCTTCATGACTTTGGGTTGGGCAATGGTTTCTTAGATTTGACAGCAAAAGCTGAAATAACAAAGGAAAAATTAGCATTATGTACCACATGAGAATTTAACATTTCTGTGCGTCAGAGGACACCATGAAGAAAATGAAAACAACTCACAGAATGGGAGAAAATATTTGCTAATCATATGTCTGACGAGAGACTTGTATCTAGAATATATAAATAACTTTTACAACTCAATAATAAAAAAGATAGATAGCCCAATTTTAAACTGAGCCAAGGATTTAAATAGACATTTCTCCAAAGAAGACATACTTATGCAAGATCACATAGCAGATTGGTAGAGCTGGGATTCATAGTTGTATCTGGCTCTAAAACGTGTCATTTTCACTATTATACTACCTTGGTGAACTTAAAATCCAACTCTTCACTCTGTCAAGAACTGAGTTCACAGTAGTTTATCACTTGTTTGGAAGAACTTTTGCTAATTTTAGAATATCGGGAAAAATAAGCTTTATTTCTATCAATACTTTCTAAACGATTTTTTCCTTGTTATATATTAGGACGTCTTGCCTGGCTGGTATACTTGGTTGGGACAGTTGTTGGAGGAAGATTAACGTATACCAGTACAGATGAACATGATGCTATGGATGGAGAATTATCCTGTCGGTAAGTAGTAGCCATGTAATTTACAGAAATTTACTAAGTACTTAGAAATTTAGTTACTGAGCTGCTATTATGAGCTAAAGCATTTTGTACTTGGCCTTTTGGAGCAGGTATTATTTTCCTTTTTACTGATGAGAAAACCAAGGCTTAAGTGATTTGTAAAAGTCATATCTCTAATAAGTAGTATAGTCAAATATATTCATATGAATAATATGAGTAAGCTGGTTTTCCATATATTTTAATTCACTTTTAATAACATCTTTCTTTATAACAAAGTAATACATGTTTTTGTTGAACACTAAAGATTTAAATGAAAAGAAAGTTATATATTAATTTGGAAATAACTACTGTCATTTGGTAAAGATCTTTGAGTCTTTAATTAATGTTTGAGAGTATATGTACATTACATGTGTATTTCTCAACTTTTTTTCAACAAAAATTATACTATAATATTGTTTTGTAAACTAAAATGGGGATACTAGTACTATATCTAATTCATTTTGGGCTGTTATAAGGATTAAATAAGTTAATAATTTAAAAATAATTTTAAAGTGCTTAGGACAATCAATGCCTGGCAAATAGTAAGCACTATATTACCAAAAAAAACCCCAAAATAATTCTTTTTTAAAAACTCAAACATAATAATTATTTATAAACATTTTATCTAGACATGACATATTCTAAGCTATACCATAATTTAAATAGGTCCTTGCTTTGGGAATTTTAGGTTGTTTCTCAATTTTTCCTTATTATAAACGTGAATATTCTTTTAGCTATATCTTTATGAAGATCAAAATAATTTTATTAGAGTTAGGTCCTAAAAGCTAAATAGCTGGTTGAATAGTATATAGCACTTTAAAGACCTTCACTACACATTACCAAATGGCCTTCTGGAAAAGTACCAGTTTATCCTCTGAGCCCAAAGGCCATGAGAGGCTATTGGGTTTTTGTTTTTGTTTTTTTTTTTTTTGCAGTTGAACACTAGGTGGTAGGATTCTTATCTTTGCCAGTTCATAGGTAACTGATGTCTCATTTTAATTTGTATTTCTTTGTTTACAAGTGGTGTCAAACATTCTTTTCCATTCCTTTTCTTGCCATTTCTATTTTCTCTTTGTGATTTTTTTATTATATGTAGATTGTATATTTCACCTGGTTTTCTGTTATGATTATCTTTCCTAATCTATCCGTAAGAACTCAGTATATATCAGTATATATCAAAGATTGTAATATTTTGCTATTCATTTTGCTATTCATTTTCTCCATATGTTTTAATTTGTTTTAGAAATTGCTTTTTTTCTGGCTTTAAACATTTATATATTAAGATCTATGAATTTTTTCTTTCATACTTTTTTCAATGCTCATGTTTAGGAAGGTTGTTCCACACCTGGATAATAAAAATATTCTGCTATATTTTCTCCTGGATCTTTTATGGTTTCAGCTTATATTTAATTTTCAATATATCCAACATTTATTTTGTTATGTACTTTTTCGAAAGTTTCCAAGTGTTAACCAGTTAATGTCAAACACCACCCTCTACTGATTTGAAATGCTGCATGTATCTTACACAAAATTCTCATGTCTTTTTCTAGGCCTTTCATTCTTCTCCACTGATCTTGGAAGTCTATTAGTACACCACTATCACCCTACTGAAGTCTTTAGTATGATATTCTCCCTCATTATTATTCTTAAATATATTCCTAACTGTTTAATAAATTTGTTGCCATTTTGAATAGAGATTTCTCTCTCGTTTCATACCCTTTTTAACCTTTAAACTTGAAATTGAACCTTTAAACATTGAAATTTCATTTCAATGAAATTTGAATCTGAATGGAACATAAATATTTTTAGTTTTTCTTAAGATTTATTATTTCCAATATCAAACCACTTTAAAATATGGCTGAGGCATTCTCAAAATGCTTTGATTAATTTTTTTTTTTTTTTTTTTTTTTGCGGCACGTGGGCCTCTCACTGTTGTGGCCTCTCCCGTTGCGGAGCACAGGCTCCGGATGCGCAGGCCCAGTGGTCATGGCTTACGGACCCAGCCACTCCGCGGCATGTGGGATCCTCCCGGACCGGGGCACAAACCCGTGTCCCCTGCATCGGCAGGCGGACTCTCAACCACTGCGCCACCAGGGAAGCCCTGCTTTGATTAATTTTAAACCAAGTGAACAATTTACTTCTGTAACATCTTTTAATATTACATATTTAGTAAAGTTTTTGTTATAGTTAGTTCGATTTTTTTTTTTTAATGTTTTCATCATCAAGTAGAGAATTTCCCACTGGCACTATTTTCCTGAAAAATATATATAACAGGAAATAAACAAAAGTATCTGCCAAGTAGAAAATTTTAATTTTTTCTTTAAGCCGTAAACATATTTAGCTCTAAGTAAGATTTGTTTTGTGTTTAGCCTGTCTTCCCTAGGAAACAGAGTCTTAGTTGAAGTTTATGGGCTAAGAATTTTTTGTGGGGTGGGGAAAAGGATACATTTTCAGGGAAGAAAGAATGAAGGAAAACTGAGTAAAAGATAAAACAGGTTATGTGTTGATTAGTTGATGAAAATATTGTGACCAGAGTTCCTCGGGAACCTATTCCTGTATTACCTCTAGGAGCAGTGGTTCAGTATTTGCTAATTCAGTTTTTACGGCCATTTTACAGCACATAACTACCATAAATAATGAGAATCAACTATAGAAGGTGGTGCATTACACACCTGGTTGCTCACTTTTACAGGTTTCCCCAGAGATCACATGGAACAGCTGTGCTTCAAAGCAGTCCATCTTGGTGGGGGGCAGGGTGGGGGGACGGGGACTGAGGGCAAGTGGTTTATATGTTCACTTATTTCTGCATCCCATTTTTAGTGGTTGAAATCTACTCCCGGAGTGTATAACTTTTCCATACTTCTTAGTTGTGTTCCCTGGCCTCTTTGAGGAGCTGCTGGGGAAGCCAGAGCTACTATTGGTCCTGTTGGTTGGAGGTAGGGGCTGGCTGGAGCTATGGTAGGCCTTTCCTCCCCCTGAGTGAGGATTTATAACTGCAGTAGCTGTGCGAGTCTTTACTGGGGCTACAAGGCAAGTGGTTGAGCCCAGGGGACAGGAGGAGAGGTGGTGGTGGGGTTGGTGGGGGGTTAAACAGGGCTGAGCAGATTCAAGGTGGGGTATGTACCAGGACTTACATAATTTGCCTAGAAAAAACATAAATATATGTGTTTTAACATACTGAGATTTTAAATTAAATAAGAATGATGTTATATGTAAAATTTTAAAATATCAATTTCACATGGAGAAATTCCAGGTAACTAGAACTGTCATACTGTTGCCTTTTGGTGTTGTTATATGATAACCTTTTTAACTCCTGGGAGGACACTACCAAATTAGACGTTGAGGAGCTCCTGCCAAAAATCTATGTGTTATTTTATCAGAAAAAGGTTGATATTCATAAAAACTTTCAATATTGTGGTAATGATATTTAAAACATGTTACTTTAACATTTTTAAATATGCTGCTTTAACTTAGCAAATAAGTATATTTGTGCTCAGGCCACACAATTCTGATTAAATAAAGATAACTTTATAATCATTTCAGTGTCATTCATCATGACCAGAATATAAACCTCTTGAGAGATTCCCCAGGGATTTTGTCTTGTCCTGAATCCTCTCTAATTTGCTGGTGGCTGCTTCTTTTCGGTTCATTCCTCTCAGTTAGGCCACCCTCTGTTTCTGTTTCTTCATGTTGCTCTCACCTGTTCATCTCGCAATCATTCCTCATTATTCATTGAAGACTTTTGCAGCTAGCTCAGTGTTTTGCTCTCTGCCCCAAACCCTACTGTGATATAGATGACTTCAACTTCTTTCCCATCCGGTAGTGTTGCTTCCTCTTCTCTACACAAGACACTTCCAGTGGCTTCCTGTCACACGTGAAACAAATTCCAAATTCTTGCCATAGCCCAAAGTGTACTGTGCTACTCCTCTGACCTTATTTCCTATCCCTTTTCATTCAACTCAGCTACATACACTGACCTCCTTGCTATTGAGTATTACCAATATGTTTTCACTTTAGGGCCTTTGCGCTTCTCTTCTGCTAGGAATGCTTTCTCCCAGATGTTTATGTAGTACTCCGTCACTTCAATCAGGTCTGTACCCAGATGTCTCTACCTCTTTTGACCTTCCTATCCAAAACAACATCCTTATCCTACTTTATTTTTCTTCACAGCACTTATTACCTCTTGATGTTTATTCCACTAGAATAGGGAGGGAATAAGCTTTATCTGCTTTGTTCACTGCTGTATCTTTATCTCATCTGCCTGGCAAACCTAAATTCTGAAGGAATTCAGAGTTTTCTCTTAATTTGTCGAGTGATAAAAGAAATTGCACACTTCTTTAGATAGGTACCATTGCCAACTAAGATATCTTTTTTTTTTTAACCTTAACTGAGCCCTCAGCATGGCTCAGTGATTTGTGTTATTTTAGTAATTCTTATCTTCTGACTTCCAAACACTTACTGAACTGTTTTCCTTGCATGTGTTGTCCCACATGTACCTCTAATTCAGTGACTAAACTTAAACTCATCTCTTCCATCCACTCCCGACCCTGACTCTCTTTGTGTGTCTCATCACTGTCCACTCAGTTGCCTAGGCTTGAATCCTGGGACTTCTCCTTAACTTTTTCTTTTTTCTCTCACCAGCGTCCTTATAGTCATCAAATTCTGTCACTTCTACCTTCTGCTTATCCTGATTAGTCCAGTTATTTCTGTTACCCTTGCTGTTTTAACTCCTGTCATCATTTGCCCGGATTCATGCTACAGTTTTATGTGGGCACCTTGTTTCCTCTCTGGCTTTCTAAAATAAAGATTTGATTATGTCTGTGCTTTGCTTAAAGTCTGCAATGACTTTCATTGCTACTGGGATTAAAATCAATGTGATTTATCAGGCTCTTCATAGTCTGGGTTCTGCCTGTCTCAGTAGCTGCATCTCGTACCACTGACTGTCTTATAGCTGTATAGAGCTTTTTTTCAGCTCTTAAATGAGCCATGCTTCACCCCCTGCCCCGCCCCGCCCCTCCTGTCTAGAAAGCTGCACATGCGTTCCCCTTTCTCTTGACACTCTCTGCTCTGTTCCATCCTAGAATGTTAGGAGCTCTCACTAATTTCTTTGTAGTGTTTATTATAGCACTTGTCATTCCTTATTCTAATTGCTTGTTTTACTGTCTTTCCCTGCATAGGCTATAGATTTCTGGAGGACTGGGAATATATATGTTTTGCTCAGTATTGTATTCTGAACTCCTAATACATACCTGCCATATTGTAGGCCTTCAAATATTTGTTGACTGAATAAATACTTACGGAATTGGATATTAAGGGGAATGTAAAAGAATTGATTATCCAAACCTTCATTTCTTTATACTTGAAATGGTGTACATGTACTTGGATCAAAATTATTTAATATTTATCTTTTTATTCCCTCCATGCTCCAAAGATAATTTAAGATAAAGCTAAAAATAAATGTAGGACAATAAATTGAAACACAAGTGAATATTGTATATACAATACAAGCTTTGGTCTTATGCACTTATTAGAGGTGGCCACAGATCTTTGAAGGACACTGTGGCAGAGACTACTAGTTGTCTTGTATCTCTTCTTTCCTTCTTCTGCAGTAATAGAACACCTGAAATGTTTTGCTGGGCATTGGCCACCTGAATAAGACTAGATTTACTAGAATCTCTTGCAGCTAGGTATGGTTAAGTGATTATGTTCTGGGCAATTGAATGTAAGTGAATGTGGTATGTGTAACGTATATGCACATGAGTGGAGTTGAAGAAGCCATCTTAGACCATAAAGTGGGTGAGTGGAGGCAAGTGTAACAACAAGATGGAAGGAACCTGAGTCCCTGATACACCGTGGAGCACCAACTAGTCCTAGAGCATTGCCTTGATTTTTTTTTTGCTTGAGAGAAAAATAAACATCTATATTGTTTAAGCCATTGTTTTTGGATTTCAGTCACTTGCAACTGAACTTCTTGTACGACTATCAAAGCTTATTTGACAGATGGATCATGTACCCTTCTGGGAACTCTTTCCTACTCTCCTGTTGGGGATTGTTGGGGTGCCTTTGCAATTCATATCAAGCTGGTGATTTGCATTGCCTCTTAAGCAGATGTGAATCACCAGCTTGATATGAGTTGTAAAGGCACCCCAACAAACTTGGCTATTGGTTTCATGTCTTCCTCAGAGTTTTGGAATGTATGTTATTAAAAGGAAATAAAAGTAAACAAGCCATTGCATAGAATCAACAAAGAACCAGAGTAAGAAAAAGGAGGTCCTACTCATAAAGAATTTAACAGCAGTATATGCTTTAAGTCACTTAAGAAAGCACCTGGATCCAGAGATGAAGTTTGGTGTGTGTATCTATTTATTTAACTAAAAATTACTTCAGGAGTCTGTGCATTCACAAATACACAGACTTTAAAAGTGAGCTATGTCCCTCCTTTCAAAATCAGAGAATAAACACATCTTTTTAGGAAAAACAAACGAACCTGGTTGACTCATTCTTAAATTTGATCTTTATAAGCTTTCCTTTATGAATTTTAATAGCATTAAAGATATTTAGTAAGTGAAGGTACTTTTAAATAAGTAGCTTAATTTAGGAATTAATAACTATAAAAATGGTTACCAAAATATTATTTCATAACACTTTGGCAATAAATACCAAGTTTTTTAAAGAAGTTCATTTGCTGTAACCTACACATTTTGTTCCTAGAACTCTTTGCTGGTAGGGAATAGGAGAATAATTATATTTCACTGAAATGTAAGTTTGTATTCAAAATGAGATTATTAAAATTTGGTGTAGCTTTAATTTTATACAATGTTTTGGAAAGTTATTTAATAATATGAAAAAAATAATTGGGCAAGATATGTTTAGTGAGACAGTTCAATGGAATAAAATAAACGGTCCAGGAAGTAATATGAATGCATAAATAGACCTAATGTATGTGATAAGGGGGTAATTCAAATTAGTGGGCAAAAGACAGACTATACAAGAAAGAAATGGTGTTGAAGCAGCTAGGTAGCCATCTGCAAAAAGACGTTGATCCATATCTCACCAGATAGGTTCAAGGTTAATTTCAGTGTATCATACAGTTGAATGTAAAAAGATGGAACAAAAACACCTCAGATTTGGGTAAAAACCTTGTTATTATATAAAATCCATAAGAGAAAAATTGGTAAGGTTTTCTGCATAAGAAAAAGAAGAATAACAGCATGGTATTAAAAAAACACCATAGGGCTTCCCTGGTGGCGCAGTGGTTGAGAGTCCGCCTGCCGATGCAGGGGACACGGGTTCGTGCCCCGGTCTGGGAAGATCCCACATGCCGCAGAGCAGCTGGGCCCGTGAGCCATGGCCGCTGAGCCTGCGCGTTCAGAGCCTGTGCTCCGCAACGGGAGAGGCTACAACAGTGAGAGGCCCGTGTACCACAAAAAACAAAACAAAACAGAACAAACACCATAAAGTCAAAAGACAAATGAAAAAGTGGGGAAAAATATTTACATCTCAATCACAGGCAAAGGGCTCAGTTTTCTAATATATAAAGAATTTGTAGAAATTAGCAATAAAAAAAAAAACCCAACAGAAAAATCAAAAAAGGATATGAGCAAAAAGGGCACACAAAAGGACATATGTATTACTTAAAAATATGGAAAATTTTGACTTTACATTCATGAGAGAAATACAAATTAAAACTTCACTGAGATACCATTTTTCAGATTCCAGTAAATTGTAAAGTTTAATATCACCCTGAATTATTTATATGTATATAGACACTCTCATTTACTGATGATGGGAGTATAAATTGTTTCAGTTTCATTGGAAGGCAATTTTGTAATAGCTATCAAAATTGTAAATTCATTTTCTTTAAGCTAGTAATTTGACTTCTACTGTGTATATTATAACTGAACATGTGTGCAGTGATGTGTACAAGATTGCTAATTGCAGCATTTTTGTAACAGCAAAAAATTGTAAACAACCTTAGTGTCCCTCAGTGGGGGAAAGTATGAAAATAATGTGGTATGTTCATATAATGATGTTCAGCAGCTGTAAAAAGAGAATAAGGAAGCTCTTTATATCTGACATGAAAAGATCTCTAAGATATATTATTAAATGAAAAAAGCTAGGCTTAACAATATAACAGTGTAGTATGCTCCATATGTGTAAAAGAGTTGGGAGGAGAATGTATAGTCATACATACATTTTAAAAGTCTCTGGAATGACACAAACTGTTAACAGCGTGTGTGTGTATCTTCTCGTGTGCATACATAGAAGGAAGCGAGTGGGTTAGGGCTAGGCATATCCGCCTTTGCATAATGAGAAAAAAGAGGGATAGGTGCTGTTTCCTCCAGAACTTTTACTTCTGTTTCTTAAAAATTTTATTATGATATGCTAATTTTGTTAGCACCAGGCAGTTGGCAGCCATTCACTGGAAAATTTTAATGAAAATAGATAGATAACAGAAGGATTTGGGGGTGGGGGGAAATTCTAGACTAAGCTTTTTATTCTATTAAGCTTTTTCTCTAGGAAATTTAATTTAACCTTTAGTTCATTTATGATTTTTTGATAATAATAGTTGCATACTTGTAATAAAAATATTTGATTTTGTTAAGATCATCTTGTAATTTATTTCAGGTAAAATTTTTATTACTCATTAAGAAAGTGATACAGCTTGATGGCTGTACCTCTTTTTTTTGTATTTTGAACCATATGACCCCAAAATATATAGTTATATGAAAATATGTTGTAATGAAAAAGTAAAATACAAAACTACACATTCAATATCATTTTTCTTTTACTAAAATATTATATCTATACATAAATATATAAGTTAATACCTGCATTTATATAATAGTTATAATTGTAGATATTTACTATATATGTATATGTCATATGTATCTATATATAAATGTTTAGTAAAATAATAAATGCATGTCCATGTAGGTTTGTATGCATGTATATGAAGTGCGTGTGTTAGGAAAAAGGGCTAGAAGGAATTAGACCAAATTGTAGTATCTCTTCATGGTAGGATTTCAGATGATTTTTAAAAATATTTTCGTTATAAGCATTTGTATTTTTCCACTTTTTATATTATGTAAAATTGATGATAAATGTTTTAATGGTATTTCTCTAAGAATTTTTACTGAAGCTTCTTTTTTCCTTCATGAAAAGAGTTTTTCAGCTTATATCTTTAATGGATACCGGATTGCCTCAGTGTTCTAATGAGAAAATAGAACTTGCAATTCTGTGGTTCTTGGATCAGTTTCGTAAAACATATGTTGGTGATCAACTTCAGCGAACCTCAAAGGTAGGTTTTTACTAGAGATTAAAATTAATGTTATTGAAGATGAAGAAAGGTGTTCACATGTAACAGCTTTAAGCTGAATGATATATTTGGGCAATTTCTACATAAGAAATTTAGTTGATCAATTGAAGTCAGTTGATTAATTGGTATTGAAGGCAATGTGAGATTGCTTGTTTTATGCCTAGATTTACCATTGTCTTTGAAGATTGATTGGCAGAGTTAGAGAATATTTTTTATGTGGTTAGTCATTAGTTAAGATTATTTTAAACACCTTAATGAATTTTGCCTTATTGTATTTCAAGGTTTAAAACATACAATTTACTCTTTTAGTAGTTCTGAGGGTTTTGGTGGGTTTTTTTTTTGATACTTATTTTTGTGGTTTCCAGTGTATTTTCCACTTGTTTCTTGGCATTTTTACATGATAAATGATGAAGACAAGAAGAGTAAGACATGCCTTTGAGAGGCTGCAGTTAACTTAGTGAAGGGAACATTTCTACTATGGTGATTGAAAGTTTAGCATTAGCAAGTTCAGATGAATTGATCTTAAGGCATTAAGGTATTATTGAGGGCATTTATGTGAACCCTAACCAGATATTTAGTAGCACTTGGGCACTGAGTAAGATCTATGAGGTTTTTTTTTCTTTTCTTTTCTTCCTAGAATAATAACTTTCCAAAACCTTCTCTGTTGGAAGTCCTAAGGATATTCTTATCTCCTTTGGATTTATAGTTTGTATTAGTAATGTTAAGAGATTAAGTTCTAGAATAAGCTTTTTATATTGAACTGAGCTTTTTTTTCCCTGGGAAATTTAGCTTAACCTTCAGTTCATTTATGGTTTTCTGTTAATAGTAGTTGTATAGTAGTATGAAAAGTATTTGATTTTGTTAAGATCATCCTTTAGTTTACTTCAGGTAAAATTTTCTTTGCTTTTTAAGAAGGTGATGTAGTTTGATGCTTTCTTTGTAAAATACATTGTGATATTTTATTGCCATTTAGGATTTGTTTTCATTCAGGATTAATATAAAAAAAATTTTCTTAGAATTAAGCTGACATTGAATGAGACAACTAGGGAGAAAAAGGAGTAGCTAGATATAACTGTTTTAGGTTGACAGTAAGACAAATTAGAATCAGACAAAAATTACATGGTATAAAATTTATACAGGGTACACATTGAATTATGATAAACTGTCTTGTTTTAAATGTACCCAGAGAGTTTATTTTGCTTTTGCAAAAGTGAATACTCTTGAAACATTGCTTATCTAATATCCATTTGGTCTGGGTCCTAAATCAGAACAGTGTAATATGGAGTAGAAAAGCCTTAAAATTATTGTGGTTAAAGCACTTGGAAATAATTATGTAAAATGAAATCGATTGTTTTAGGGCAATGGGTTTGAGAAGTTTTTTTTCTGAAGATTCTTATATGTATATAACTTTTAATATAAGGTAATTGTGAAAAAAGTGAATTATAAAAGATAAGTTTTTCTTTTTTGAAATAGCTTACATATTAGGAAAAAATAAACACATCATCAGACTGGTGTTGATTCTTTTATTTTAATTTTACTCTAACATTTTTGATGCATCTTATCCTATTTTCAAAGAGAATAAGGTGATTTTATTTCTGAGGCATTCCTACTGCATAACCTTGAAGTGAGGCCAAAGCTTTCCACTTTTCTTTTCTTTTTTTTGGCTTGTCTGCTGATCTGCCTTAGTAGGAACTGTTTTGGGGGTCCTTATTGTGTGCCCTGGCACTCTTCTAGGAACTCTTCACATTCTCTCTAGGTCTTAATAACAAGCCTGCAAGTTTGGTATTATTGTTCCCATTTTACAAATGAAAGAAAAGACTGTCTAAGACATTTAAAATAAGTTCTCTACATACTGTTTTTCTGTCAACCAACTAAGGAGGACCAGATGGAAAATATTTTTTGGTGAGAGCATTCCGGATTATGGCAAAAAAGGGAGAGCATTAGGTTAAAGTAAGCGAATAATGTTCAGTGTGTACTTATTTTGTACCAAGAACTTTCCTAAGCTCTCTTAAGCATTATGTCATTTAATTGGATCATATAGAGTATGACTTAAAGTTCTTCCCAGTCTCTTTTCTATGTATGTCATCAGTTTCATGCTTCACTACTCCATACTTGTATTACATACTTTATGTGTACTAAATTTTTTTCAGCTCCTTTAACAGTCTACATTCTCTTTCAATTCTGGACCTTTGAAAAAAATTGTTTCCTTTGCCTAGGACACTATTTTTTTTAATTCAGCTTCCACTTCCCTGCCTTACTTAGCTAACTTCTACTTTTCTTTCACGTCAGATACCCCATCCTTTAGGATGCTCTTCTTAACTTAAATTCTGGGAGAGTTTCTGTCTCCTATTTTAGGATTATTATACTGCATTGTAATTATTTCTTAGCAAAACATATAGAGACTATAATTTGGGTTAGGACTGTTCTGTCTTCTTTATTGTTATCACCTCCACATGCTTGGCATATTCCTTGTATGCTTTCTACTAGATAATGGTTGAATGTATATATTTAGTAGAATTTCATAGGAATTGGGTCTAGATATCATGTATAATACTTTCAGGTAATAAAGGGTATGTTCTTGAGTTGGAAAATGATGCTGACTTTAGTGAAGTTGTTTGACAGTTTTTTTAAAAAGACAATTGATTTATTTTTAATTGATTTATTTAATTTATTTATTTTTGGCTGCACTGGGTCTTTGTTGCTGCACACGGGCTTTCTCTAGTTGCGGCGAGTTGGGGCTACTCTTTGTTGTGGTGCGCGGCCTTCTCATTACGGTGGCTTCTCTAGGCACGGGCTCTAGGCGTGCGGGCTCAGTAGTTGTGGCATGCGGGCTCAGTAGTTGTGGCTCATGGGCTCTAGAACACAGGCTCAGTAGTTGTGGCTCACGGGCTTAGTTGCTCCGCGGCATGTGGGATCTTCCCGGACCAGGGCTCGAACCCGTGTCCCCTGCATTGGCAGGCGGATTCTTAACCACTGTGCCACCAGGGAAGCCCTGTTTGACAATTTTAAGTAAGGTATACCATTAATAAGCATCTTAAAAATTCTATAAAAGCCTTCATGTGCAAAATAATATAATTTATAGAAATAAATGCTCCAGGAACCAAGGTGGGAATCATTGAAGTGATTGTATAGAAGTATGTCCTACAAGTGAGAAAGAAAAATCATAAATAGTAGCTGTAGGTATTAATTGAGCAATTAGTCCGTGCCAAAGACTTTGCTCAGCACTTGACAGGCATCTAATTTCATCTCACAAAAACTCCATGGAAATAGTTATCTTTATTAACATCCCCACCACTTTTTACAGATATGGAAACTGAGGCTTGGAATAGTTAATTAATTTGATTAAGTGGTTGAACCTGGATTTGAACCCAGGACACTTGATAGAGCCTTTGCTGCTAACCACTTTGCTGTATTGCCTCCTGTTGGATCTTTGACCAGGGGTATTGAATGGGCCTTTCAAGCTCCACAGGTTCTAAAAAGAAACATTGTCTTCTAAAATGCTTTCTACCTACTTTTCTATTTTGAGGAAGAATGACTTTTAACCCAGAATTTCCACTTTGTTCTTATTTCTTATGTCTAATCTGTCACCTATTCTTGCTGATTTTATTGCCTAAATATCTCTCAGTTCCACTCCTTTCTCAGGAGTGGAACTTGCCTTTTTATTCTTGTTACTGCTTACATTTCTCACTAGATTTCAAAAGTCTTCTGGTTGTATTCTTTGTTTCCTTTTTGCCTTCTTCCAGTCCATTTTCCATACTGCCACCAGAGTAATCTTTTCTTCAGTAGAAAACCAGAGAGAATAGTGTAATGAATAGTCACACATCCATCTTCCAGCTTTGTCAAATGTGAACGCTTTGCCATATTTACTTCAGATCTGTATATTTTAAAATTAAATATTGAAAACATATTGCTCTGATTCTGTTTGCCTCACTTCTTGCCCAAAAGTAACCACTACCCTAAATTTAGTGTGATTTTCATGCACGATAT
This sequence comes from Leucopleurus acutus, assembly GCF_964270905.1. Taxonomy (NCBI): domain Eukaryota; kingdom Metazoa; phylum Chordata; class Mammalia; order Artiodactyla; family Delphinidae; genus Leucopleurus; species Leucopleurus acutus. The sequence continues at coordinate 30,027,058 of NC_139145.1, read as the reverse complement.
CATTCTTTCCCACATTTCTATATATTTATTAACAAAACATAGTATTATTAACTTTATAGAAAATTATTAGGCAGAAACTTGCCTTTTTTGATCAACATTGTTTTTGAGATTTATCCATGATGATACATGTAGTTTTTGTTTGTTTGTTTTAAAGAACAGGTGTCATTCTTTTTTTTTTAATTTATTTGTTTTATTTATTTTTGGCTATGTTGGTTTTTCGTTGCTGTGCACAGGCTTTCTCTAGTTGCGGTGAGTGGGGGCTGCTCTTCGTTGTGGTGCATGGACTTCTCATTGCGGTGGCTTCTCTTGTTGCAGAGCAGAGGCTCTAGGTGCACGGGCTTCAGTAGTTGCAGCACATGGGCTCAGTAATTGTGGCTCGCAGGCTCTAGAGCGCAGGCTCAGTAGTTGTGGCGCACAGGCTTAGTTGCTCCATGGCATGTGGCATCTTGTGGGACCAGGGCTTGAACCCGTGTGCCCTGCGTTTGGCAGGCAGATTCTTAACCACTGCGCCACTAGGGAAGCCCTGATACGTATAGTTTTAAGTATTTTAATTATTTAATGGTATTACAATATATTACTGTGCCATTATATATTCTTTTTTTTAAAATATACATTAGGTGTTTCCAGTTTTAACGTTTACAAAAAATACTGCAGTATGTATACTAATACCTATTTCCTCATGCATATGTATGAGTATCTTTTTTTTTTTTTTTTTGCGGTACGTGGGCCTCTCACTGTTGTGGCCTCTCCCGTTGCGGAGCACAGGCTCCGGATGCGCAGGCTCAGCAGTCATGGCCCACGGGCCCAGCCGCTCCGCGGCATGTGGGATCTTCCTGGACCGGGGCACGAACCCGTGTCCCCTGCGTCGGCAGGCAGACTCTCAACCACTGTGCCACCAGGGAAGCCCTGTATGATTTTCTTGAAGGTAAATACTAGGAGTGGAATTGCTAGGTTGTGGAATGTTCATATCTTCAGCTTTACAGGATATTATCAAGTTGCCCTCCTAAGTGTTGTAACAGTTTATTCTTCCTCCCCCAGCAGAGTAGGTGTGTGTTGCTGTATATTGTCATAATACTTGCTTTTGTCAGTCTTTAAATTTTGCCGTTCTTCAGGGAACACATTTCTTACTGTGCCATTTCTCTGCTTAAAATTATTATTGATTTCCCATTATTTACAAAATAAATTTCTTCTTATGGTCAAACTTCACCTACCTTTGCAACTTTTTCTTTTGATACTGCATTCTATTCTATGACATGATGTATATGTGCTGCTGTGTATTTATTTCCTGCTTGTATATTTCAATTATCCAATGAATATTAATAAGTAACTACTTTATATTAAGGCCAGGGATACAAAGGCAAATAGGATGGTCCATCTTCCCAGTAAGTTTATAAATTAAAGAGGGAAGATAGCAAATAAAGAAAAAAAATAGAAAATTTATCCATGTCTATATTGAAACAGTATATAAATAAGGAAAAGACAGACTGTTAAATAAATGCTGCAAATATATTTTGTTATATCTATGTAAAAATTATATTATTCACAGCACACAAATATCAAATCCAACTAAGTTAGAGGATTCTTAGTGTGCAAAGTAGGAGATTATGATTTAGGGGTAGGGAAGGATTTTTTTTAAGACATAAAAAGCCCAAAGTGTAGATACAAAGGTTGATAAATTCTACCCATTTTAAAAGTAAAAACTTCTGTGGATAAAAAAGATACAGTAAACAAAGTAAAAAGACAACCTGTAGACAGGTTGTAAGATATTTGTAATACATGTAACTTAAAGAGAATCAATATTCAGTTATATAAACAATTTCTATGAATCAATAAGAGAAAAACAACTCAGCAGAAAAATGGGCAAAAGATGTGAATAAACAATTCACAGAAGAGGAAATCACAGTTGCCGATAAACATGAAGAAATGTTCATCCTTTTGTGGACTCGAGAATGCAAATTAAAGCTACAGTGAGATACCATATTATACCTGTTAGCTGGAAACAGTTACAAAGTCTGACAAGTGTTAAGTATTTGTCAGGAAGTAAAATAGCAAACACTCTACACTGCTGGTGGAATCCAAATTGGTAAAATTGCTTTGGAAAACAGCTTAGCAATATTTAAGAAAGTTAAAAATGCATATACTCTTGGATCAGGGAACATAAATTCTAAGAACATACTTTAAAGATGCTCACGTGTATGGATGACTTATTTAAGAGTATTTTGGATACAACATTGTAAATCAACTATACTTCAATAAAATTTTAAAAAAATATATTTCAGGTATACAAACAATTGGAAAACTTAATTTTAAAAATACCGTCTACTCTAACACCCCAAAAGCCCTTCATAAAATAGGAATAAATCTAATGAAAGATGTACAAGACGTGTACAGTGTAAACTCTAAAACATTGTTGTAAAAAATTAAGTGAGCTCCAAATAAATGGACATATATATACTATGTTTATGAATCAGAGACTCAGTATCATTAAGATCACTTAAGTAAAGTAAGTGGTAACAATGTGTCATGAAATAGAGAATATCGATAAAGGGAAATTTTTAAAAAAAGAAACAAATAGAAATTCTGTAGTTGAAAAGTACCATAATTGGTATGAAAAGTATACTAGAGGGGCTCAACAATATATTTTAACTTGCAGAAGAAAGAATTAGCAAACTTGAAGATTGACTATGTCTTAGTTTGGGCTGCTATAATACATACCATTGACTGGGTGGCTTAAACAACAAAAAATTATTTCTCACAGTTTTGGGGGCTGGTAGCCGAGATTAGGGTGCCAGTGTGGTTAGGTTCTTGGTGAGGGCCCTCTTCCTGATAGTGTCCTCACATGTCCTTCCTTGCTCCATGCCAAAAATGAGAGAGTGGTTCTTTGTCTGCTCCTCTTTTTTTTTTTGGCGGTACGCGGGCCTCTCACTGTTGTGGCCTCTCCCATTGTGGAGCACAGGCTCCGGACGCGCAGGCTCAGCGGCCATGGCTCACGGGCCCAGCCCCTCCGCGGCATGTGGGATCTTCCCGAACCGGGGCACGAACCCATGTCCCCTGCATCAGCAGGCGGACTCTCAACCACTGCGCCACCAGGGAAGCCCTGCTCCTCTTTTTATAAGGGCATTAATCTCATCATGAGGGCCCCACCCTCATGACCTCACCTAACCTTCGTTACTTCCCCCCAACTCCACTTACTAATACCATTCCTTTGGAAATTAAAGATTTAACATATGAATTTTGGGGGACACAAACATGTAGCCCATAACAGATGGCTAGAGATTATAGAATTCAAAAAACAGACAAAAAAGAATGAAGGAGGGCTTCCCTGGTGGCGCAGTGGTTGCGAGTCCGCCTGCCGATGCAGGGGATACGGGTTCGTGCCCCGGTCCGGGAAGATCCCACATGCTGCAGAGCGGCTCGGCCCGTGAGCCATGGCGGCTGAGCCTGCGCGTCCAGAGCCTGTGCTCCGCAACAGGAGAGGCCACACAGTGAGAGGCTCGCATACCGCAAAAGAAAAAAAAATGAATGAAGGAAAATGAACAGAGCCTGAGAGAACTGTAGATCCCCGTTAAGTACACCAACAAGCATATGGAGTACCTGGTAGGAGGAGTAACAAAGAGGACAGCAAGAAAGGAGTAGAGGGCTTCCATGGTGCCGCAGTGGTTGAGAGTCCGCCTATTGATGCAGGGGACGCGGGTTCGTGCCCTGGTCTGGGAAGATCCCACGTGCTGTGGAGCGGCTGGGCCCGTGAGCCATGGCTGCTGGGCTTTGTGTGTCCGGAGCCTGTGCTCCGCAGTGGGAGAGGCCACGGCAGTGAGAGGCCCGCGTACGGCAAGGAAAAAAGAAAAGAAAAGAAAAGAGAAGGGTGGGATAGGGAGGGTGGGAGGGAGGGAGACGCAAGCGGGAAGAGATATGGGAACATATGTATATATATAACTGATTCATTTTGTTGTGAAGCTGAAACTAACATACCATTGTAAAGCAATTATACTCCAATAAAGATGTTAAAATAAAAAAAAAAGGAGCAGAACAATATATTTAAAGCAATAATGGCTTAAAAATTACCACATTTGTTGAAAAATATTACCCATCAAAGAAGTGTAACGAAAAAGGTCCATACTAAAATCACACCATAGTAAAAATGCTGAAAGACAGGCAAAGAAAAATTTGAAAGCAACGAGAGAAAAACTACTCCTCACATACAAGGGAACTCCAATAAGATTAATAGCTGATTTATTTTTAGAAACAGTGAAGGCCAGAAGACATTTGGATGTCATATTCAAAATGCTGAAAGAAACTGGTAACCAAGAATTCTATATCCAGCAAAACTATCTTTAGAAATGAAAGGAGAATTAAAGACATTTTCAGATAAACAAAAACTGAGAGAATGCATTGCTATCAGAGCTGCCTTATAAGAAATGCTAAATGAGGTACTGCAGGCTGAAAGCAGGTGATCTCAGACAAATTCATACGGATCCACGGGAAAATACCAAGAGCACTAGTGAAGCTAATTAAGCAATTATAAAATACGGTACTTCTCTTAACTGATTGAAAAGCAATTGTATATAACAGTTACATATTTTATATACATATACACTGTATCGATAGCATATAACATGTAGAGATATTGATAGCAGCACACAGAAGGTGGGTGGGGAAAAAAAAAGGTGGGTGGAAGTGGAGTTGTGGAAATGACACAAGATGGTAACTCAAATATAAGAATCACTAAAGAGAACTAGAAATGGTAAATAAGAATGTTTATCTAGCAAACACTTTAAACATATTCTTACTTTTTTTTCTCTCAACTTTAAAAGACAAAATTACGTAAAGAAATAATTACCATAGTTTATTGTTGGGTTTGTAATATGTAGTTGTAATATGTTATAACGTACAATAACAATATTACAAAAGGGGAGCAAAAAGAATAGAGCTATGTAGGAGCAACATTTCTTTATCTCATTGGAACTAAGTTAGTATAAATCTGAGGTAGATTCTATTAAGGTGTATATACTGAGCCCAAAAGCAGCCACCCAGAAAGTTACCAAAAAAATGTATAGTGAAAAAAGTCATTAAAGTTTTTAAAATGTTACATTAGAAAATATTTGCTTAATGCAAAAGAAAGCAGTACAGGAAAGCTAGAGGAACAAAAAAGACAGTAGACATTTTTTAAAAAGTAAAATGGCTGACATAAATCTAACAATATCAATAATAACATTACATTTAGAATAGATTATATAATCTAACCAATAGGCAGAGATTGTCAGATTAAAAAAAAAATGTCCAACATGCTATCTACAGAACACACTTTTTAAATTCAGAGATACAAGTAGATTGAAAGTAAAGGGATGGCAAAAGATATACAGACAGCAACCATAAAAAAGTTGGAGTTGGGCTTCCCTGGTGGTGCAGTGGTTGAGAGTCCGCCTGCTGATGCAGGGAACACGGGTTCGTGCCCCGGTCTGGGAAGATCCCACATGCCATGGAGCGGCTGGACCCGTGAGCCATGGCCCCTGAGCCTGCGTGTCCGGAGCCTGTGCTCCGCAATGGGAGAGGCCACAACAGTGAGAGGCCCGTGTACCGCCAAAAAAAAAAAAAAAAAAAAGTTGGAGTGACAATACTAATATCAAACAAAATAGACTTTAAAACAAAAAATGTCACTAAGGATGAAGAGGGACATTTTATAATGATAAAATAATCAACCCATGAGGAAGATATAACAGTTACAAACATATTACTACCTAAGAACAGAGGCAAAAACTGAAGCCTCTGTTTTTTACATGAAGCAAAAACTGACAGAAATAACAACGTTAGTTGAAGAATTTAATGCCCTAGCTTCAATAATGAATGGAATAACTAGACAGAAGATCTGTAAGGAAGTAGTAGACTTGAACAGCACTATAAACTAACTGGACCACAGACAACTATAGAACACTCCACCCAACAACAACAGAATATACTTTTTTCCCATGTACACACAGAACATTGTCCAGGATGGACTACGTGCTTTACCATAGAACAAAACTCAGTAAACTTAAGAGGATTGAAATAATACAAAGTATGTTCTCCAACCATAATGGAATGAATAGAATTCAGTAAAAAAGAAATTTGGGGAACTCACATATATGTGGAAATTAAACAACACACTTCTAAATAACCAATGAGTCAAAGAAGAAATAAGAAGAGAAATTAGGAAATACTTCTAGGTGAAGGAAAATGAAGACACAATATACCCTAACTTATAAGATTCATTTAAAGCAGTACTTAGGTCTAACTTTATAGCTATAAACTCCTACATTAAAAAAGAAGAAATGTCTTTAATAGCCTAACCTTCTACCTTAACACTGGAAAAATAAGAAACTAAACCTAAAGTAAGCAGAAGGAAGGATATAATAAAGTAAGAGTAGAAATTAATGTAATAGAAATTATAATTCATGGGAAATTAAATCACCATAATTCAGGAGAATTCATTTCAATACTATAATGACATACCACTTCACTCACCCCTAGGATGGATATAATCATAAAGACAGATAATAACATATCGGTAAAGATGTGGAGAAGTTGGACCTTCATACACTGTTGCAATGTAAAATGGTGCAGCTAGTTTGGAAAACAGATTGGAAGTTCTTCAAAAAATTGAACATAGAGTTGCCATATGATCCAGTAATTCCAGTCCTCTGTATATACCCAAGAGAAATGAAAGCACACATCCACATAAAAACTTTACACACTATTCGTAGAAGCATTCCTTGTAGTCATTAAGTCAAAAAAATCCAAATATCCATCAACTGAAGAGAGGATAAATAAAATGTGGTATATCCCTAAATGGAATATTATTCAGTCATAAAAAGGAGTGAAGTATTGATACATGCTACACCATGGATCATCCTTGAAAACATTACGCTAAGTGAAAGAAGCCATTCACAGAAGAACAAATATTGTGTGATTCTACTTATAGGGGAAGTTTCCAGAATAGACATATCTATAGAAACAATGTAGATTATTGTCTAGTAAAGGTTTCTTTATGTTGTGTTGAAAATATTCAAAAATTGATAGTGGTGATGGTTGCAAATATCTGTTAATATACTAAAAACCAATTGTACACTTTAAATGTGTGGTTATATGAATGTCTCAGCTACTACCAAAAAAGGACTAAAGCTCACTTTTAAAATGGGGAAAAGATTTAAACAAGCACAACTAAAGAAGATATCTAAATGGCCAATAATCACATAAAAAATGCTCAACATTGTTAATCATCAGAGAAATATGAAAGAAATATCATTTCATGCCTGCCAAAATGGCTAAAAATGAAAAGACTGATAAACCCAAGCCTTGACGATGGTGTGGAATATATGAAACTATGATGTGTTGCTGATGGCAGTGTAAACTGATGTATCCATTTTGGAAAACTATTTGATGAGTCTACTAAAGCTGAACAGAGCTTACCCTATAGTTCATCAGTTTCACTCTTAGGTATTTACCCAGAAGAAATAAGTTTATATATCCAAGTGACTTATATAGGAATGTTCATAGTAGCTTCATTTATAATGTCCCCAAACTGGAAACCTATTTCACCAACAGTCTAATGGATAGATAAATTAATGTGTACCACATGGCAGTAAAAGAAAAGAAAAATATTATGATACATGCAAAAATGTGGGTAAATTGATGATAATCAATTTAGCCATGATGATGAATGAAAAATTAGACACAAAGTATACATACTTTATGATTCTGTTTAACAATTTAATGTGCTATTTTGATTGATTTGTGAATATCAATCCATCCTTAAGTCCATGGAATAAATCCCACTTGATCATGGTGTATGATCCTTTTTATATATTGTTGGATTCAGTTTGCTAAAATTTTGTTGAGGATTTTTACATCTGTATTCATCAGAGATATTGGCCTGTAAAAAAATTTTTTGTAGTGTCTTTGACTGGTTTTAGTATTAGAGTAATGGTGGCTTTATAGAATGAATTAGGGAGTGTTCTGTCCGGTTCAATTGTTTGGAGTAGTTTATGAAGGATCAGTATTAGCTCTTAGGTAGAATTCCCCTGTGAAGCCATTCGGTCTTGGACTTTTGTTTGCTGGGATTTTTTTTTTTATTACAAATTCAATTTTACTTCTAGTGATTAGTCTGTTCAGATTATCTGTTTCTGATTCAGTCAAGGAAGGTTGTATGTTTCTAGAAATTTGTCCTTTTCTTCTAGGTTGTCCAGTTTGTTGACATATAACTATAGAATTCTCTTAAAATTTTTCTATCTCTTGGGCTTCCCTGGTAGCGCAGTGGTTGAGAGTCCGCCTGCCGATGCAGGGGACACGGGTTCGTGCCCCGGTCCGGGAAGAACCCACATGCTGCAGAGTGGCTGGGCCCGTGAACCATGGCTGCGGAGCCTGTGCTCCGCAACGGGGGAGGCCACAACAGTGAGAGGCCCGCGTACCACAAAAAAAAAAAAAAAATTTTTTTTGTATCTCTGTGGTATTGGTTATTTCTCCTCTTTCATTTCTTATTTTGTTTATTTGTATCCTCTTTTTTTTTCTTGAGGAGCCTATCTAAAGGCTTATCAATTTTGTTTATCTTTTCAAAAACCACCCCTTTGTTTCATTGATTTTTTTTCTATTGTTATTTTTGTCTCTATTTTATATTTTTCCTCTCTGATTTTTATTATTTTCTTTCTTCTGCTGACTTTGGGCTTCGTTTGTTCTTCATTTTCTAATTCCTGTAGGTGGTAGGTTAGGTTGTTTATTTTAGATTTTTCTTGTTTCTTGAGGAAGCCCTGTATTGCTATAAACTTCCCTATTAGAACTGCTTTTGTTGGTATCTTATAGATTTTGGAAGGTTGTGTTTCCACTTTCATTTGTCTTGATGTATTTTCTGATTTCCTCTTTTATTTCTTTATTGACCCATTGGATTTTTAGTAGCATGTTGTTTAGTCTCCATGTGTTTGTTTTTCCCAATTTTATTCCCATAATTGGTTTCTAGTTTCATACTGTTTTGGTTGGAAAAAGTGCTTGATATAATTTCTGTTTTCTTAAATTTGTAGAAACTTGTTTTGTGGCCAGTATGTGATCTATCCTGGAGGACATTCCATGCGCACTTGAAAAGAACGTATTTTCTTCTGTTTTGGGATGGAGTGTCCTGTAGATATCGGCTAAATAAGTCCAACTGATCTAATGTGTCATTTAAGACCACTGTTGCCTTATTGATTTTCTGTCAGGATCATTGTGTATTGATGTAATGGGGCATTAAAATTTCCTACAATTATTGTGTTATCGTCACCTTCTCCTTGTATGTCTATTAATATTCACTTTATATATTTAGGTGCTCCTGTCTTAGTTGCATATATGTTAACGAGTGTTATATCTGCTTCTTATATTGATCTCTTTATCATTTTATAATGCCCTTCTTTGTCTTTTGGTATAGTCTTTGTTTTAAAGTGTATTTTGTCTGCTATGAGTATTGCTACCCCGGCATTCTTGCTTTTATTTGCATGAAATATCTTTTTTTCCATCCCCTCTTGCTCAGTCTGTGTGTGTCTGTAGCTCTGAAGTGAGTCTCTTATAAGCAGCATAGAGATGGGTCTTATTTTTTTATGTAGTCAGCTACCCTGTGTCTTTTGATTGGAGAATTTAGTTCTTTGACACTTGAAGTGATTATTGATAGCTATGTACTTATTACCAGTTTGTTACTTGTTTTCTGGTTGTTTTTGTAGTTCTCTTTTCTTTTTTTCTGTTGTGGTTTGATGATTTGTTTGTTTGTTTTAGTGGTATGCCTGTATCCCTTTCTCTCTAGTTTTTGTTTATCTATTGTAGGTTTTTGACTTGTGGTCATTGTGGGTTCATATGTGTTGGCCTAAAACTATATCTACTTGTTTTAAACTGGTATTCATTTAAGTTCAAATCATTCTAAAAGATCTATATTTCTGGGCTTCCCTGGTGGCACAGTGGTTGAGAATCTGCCTGCCAATGCAGGGGACACGGGTTTGAGCCCTGTTCTGGGAAGATCCCACATGCTGTGGAGTAACTGGGACCGTGAGCCACAATTACTGAGCCTGCGGGTCTGGAGCCTGTGCTCCGCAACAAGAGAGGCCACGATAGCGAGAGGCCCACGCACCGCAATGAAGAGTGGCCCCCGCTTGCCACAGCTAGAGAAAGCCCTCGCACAGAAACGAAGACCCAACACAGCTATAAATAAATAAATTAAAAAAAGAAAACAAAAGATCTATATTTCTTTACTCTCCTCTCCCACATTTTGTGCTTGTGATGTTGTATTTTACAGCTTCATGTTTATCCCTTTAATGTTTTTTGTAGTTATAGTTGACTTTACAATATTTTGTCCTTTAATCTTTGTACTAGCTTATTTAAGTTGTTGATCTCCAGCCTTTACTGTATATTTGCCTTTACTAGTGAGTTTTTTTTTTTCCTATCCTATAGATACTTAATTCTTGTTATATCCTTTTCTTTTGCACTTTAGAGAAGACCCTTTACATTTCTTTTATGGAAGGTTTAGTATTGATGGTGATGGGGTCCTTTAGGGTTTTTTTTCTCCTCTGCTCAGTGGCTGTCACCGTCCTACTGGGGGCAGGGGCAGGTTTCAAGTTGCTGAAATAGAAGCCCTGAGGATCAGGTCTGAGCTGGCTCTGTTCCCTCTGTGTGTGTGCTCTCCCTCCTCCCAGCACTGGCACCCTTGCCCTAGAGGGGAGCAGTGCTGGAGCAACAGGGGCTGGAGTAGGCCCTTGGTGTGGATCTGGGCACAGGATTGTGGCAGTCCCAGCTGGAGTCAGAGTCCTAGACCACTTATGTCAAACTGCTTCCGTAAATGCCAGTAATGACTGCCCATGTCCCATTCGGGTTTTGTTCAGGGTTCAAGCCACCTTTGTCCCTCACAACTGAGCACTCCCCTGAGCCACTGCAGCCCTAGCCCTAGTGTGGAACCATGTTGCAAAGCAAGCAGGGCCAACGTGGGCGCTTAACTGAGGTTGGGCCTTGCGTTGGGACAATCACAGGAAACTTGTAGGAGTCTAGGGCGGTTTCACTCTGCTTTCTCCACTTTATTTCAAGAGTAACCAAGTGTGTGTATGCCCTTCACCAGCAGAATCTAGGTTTCTTACAGCCTTCCTGTTTTTCCCACTGGTTTTCTAACCAGCTAAGGGAACTTGTATTGGTGGTGTCAGACTGCAGGGCTGGAGCACCCAATATGTGGCTTGAACCTCTCACTCCCTAGAGAGGATCCCCCTCCTATTCTTTGTCCCCTCCCAGGGACCCAGGTCCTGACCTGATCGTTTCTCTTTCCTTCCTACTGGATTCCGTGTGGATCTTTCTTACAGCCTTGGTTGTACAAGAGTTAGCAGCTCTCCAGTTATTTTAGTTTTCAGTGGGAATTTCTCGAATTTAGATGTGTTTTTGATGTGTTCATAAGTCCCATGTCCTCCTGCTCCACGATCTTGATCTGAATCCCCCATTGTAATTTTTAATCCAGTTAAAATTGAATTGTAAATTTTAAAATGGGATATGGAAGAACCTTTTTTATAGACACACACAGAGACATCTTGGCTTCTGAATATTTATCAGTAGGTGGAAATTTTGAACTTTGTTTTTAATTCCCTTTATTTATTCAAGCCAACCCTACCCATAAACATCAGTTTTGCTTTTGTTGGTTACAGAAATCTCACTAGTAAGTTGAATTGCAAAAGTTAGTTAAATTGTGGTCGTTTAGATCTTGGAATGTACTTTCCTTTAAAAATAGATCTACAAAGAACTATTTAATCAGTGACACTGATAAGCCATAGTATTAATAGAAGTTTCCTGAATTTTGGCCCCCTAAACTAGGATACCAGAAATTGAGGAGGAAGCAAGTTCCCTTTCCCTCTTAGGATTTAAATTTTCAAGTAGACAAGTTAGTCTTAGAGGTTTTCTCTCCTTTTCTTCACTCCCAGTTTTGACATCCTATACAGTCAGTCACCACCAGAGGGATTTCATTCTTTGAAATGATCTGTAACTCTCTTTTCTCCATCACCACACTACGCACAGCAACACACATGCACACAGCAACACACAAACACACACCTCACAAATTTGCTTTTTTTCTAAACACTTGGCATCTGCTAGGTGTCAAAAGGGAAGACTCCCAATTAATGGATGAATGAATTATCCTAGGAAGGATTTGCCTTTTCTAAAGAAGATATTTATTAGTGCCAAAGAATTTCAAATAGTATAACAAAGTGAAGTAAGTAAAAAAAATCACTCTGTTTGAGGTAGTTACTTAGATTGAGGCATTATGTGGTCTGGGAATGCACTCTCATGTTATTTCTACTTCCACCTCCCCCTTTTTTGCCTTCATCCTCCTGAATTAGCTATTTTCTAAAAATTTGCAAATTGCTTTTCAGGAAGGTTCTCAGGGCATTGTTATGAAGCCAAAGGGAATAAAGGCAACATACTAATTTATAACTAGGTGACCATGCATTCAGATTTGCCTAGGATTGTCCCAGTTCACACTTGTTGTGCTAGCATAATTGATAATTAATTGCTCTATCTTTTGTTCTCAAGTGTCCCTGGATAATAAGTTATATGGTCCCTTTATGTACAAGCCATATGTTCATAAATAGGATATTGTAGCAATTCATAAATGGGAAATAACTTTATTAAGGTCAGGCAAAGTGATCCTTTTCTTTTGCTTCTCTGGCTCTCCATACCTGAGTAAAAGCCTTATTTATAATCATCATGAACTAGTGATATATAAGCACATTGTATCCTTGTAATTCTGTGGAATAACTTGGAATTTGTACTAAGACAGTAAGTGACTGTTGATGTATTTTCAAGTTATCCAAAATAGAAATGGGAATATTTCAACTTTCAAGTATCATCTTTGTATATGGATTTCTAAATTGTGTTTTGTAATTACTTTACCTGTTATCAAGCTTTTCTCCTGTTGAGTACCACATGAAGCAGCAGATGGCATTCTCTCTCTACAACTGTTAGATCCTCCTGTGTAGAATATTAGTAACAGTTACTGGTAAATCGAGTAGGGAAGCACGTGAATAATGAAAAAGAAAAACATAATCGTAACGGTAACTTAAGTAGACTGCTGTAACTATAATTGGCAATCCAGTGTTGAAATAATGTACTTGCTGCTTTTCCAGGTAACTTGGATATATTTCAATTTTGGGCAAAACAATTTTTGTATATGTATTTAATAACAGTTTTAGGAGAAAGTGTTTAAGAAATCACATGAAAATTGTTTTGTGCATAGGATTTTCACTTTGGTGAAAGATACGTAGCAGCTTTAAAACATTTAAACAGTAAACATTTAACAGTAAAAAAATATTCTAGTGTAACAAGTATATCATGCAGGTTGTAGGGGGAAGAAAGTACCTTCAAAAGTTAATTGTTTTTTTTGAAGTTTGAGTAGAGAGAATAATGATCACTGACTTCGGGATTTTTAGAGAATAATGATCATTGACTTGGGATTTTTTTTTCTGTTAAGTGTTTTAAAACTTTTAAAAGAGTTTTCGAACTTTCATTTTGAGCTGCTTTCACATTTCCTGTGTAAATGTGTCATCATTTGTCTCTGTGATAGAGTGTTTTCAGAGCTAGCTACGTTCTCCTTCTTGGATAATGGCTAGTGCTTATAGTCCTAGCTAATGCTTATAGTGCTGGATTGTTTCATTGCTCAAGGATTTTTTCTTTCAATTGTCATGTAATACATCGAATACATATATAGTACATCAGAATTCAGACAGACCCTTTTTAAAAAATATGATTTCTCTACCCCCATTCCCATGTAATTCATCTTACTTGATAATATTTATTAACTATTGAAAAAACACATTCTATGTCTCTGCTTAATAGAAAGTTTAGCAAAGCAGCCTAAGGCCTAATTTTTTTTTAATGTTTTTGCTTTATAAATGGATTTGCCAAGTTATGCTTGGCACTCCACTCCCTAAGTGCATTTAAGTGTTGATTCAAGAGCATTATGTACTAGACAAGGAGGTTTGCAGCAGAAAAATCTAAAGTTAAAATCTTAGCAGCTGTTAATAATTGAAATTATGATGTAATTTGGAGAAATACAGGATTTAAATTGGAAAAATAATGGGCTTAATTTATTATTTTTAAACTGACTCCTATGTATTATTTATCATACCAAATCAAATATACCATTATTTGGCATATGTAATCATGTAATTCTTTATACATGTATTCCTTAAACACTTATGGTCTTCCTTGTGCTTAGCACTATGCCAAATTCTGGATATTCCAAAGATAATGATTATTTGTAAAAAGTTGATAAAGTATATGCTTATACACAGAGTATTTTAAATCTATATTTTCTTATTTTTTCCATTTATTTTAAATGATTATAAATTCTGAAGCATTTATAGAATTTGACATTTGTGGACAAAACGAACAAAGTAAAACTACATGTGCATTTGGATTATGAATGACATATTTTGGATTGTTCTCTTCATTAATTTTTTAAAAGGCAGAAGATAATACTTTCTTTTGGTGGTGATTTTTTTGCCTCAGATACATTTATCTGGACATCTTTTGATGTTTGAAATTTTCCTAATGATTCTAAGAAATTGTTGTGATAAAAATAATAAATGAAATAGTATGTGGATGTGACTAAGATGTGTCTTTGAAGCATTTTCAGCACTAAAAAACACTCAGTTTAAAGAGGTTTTAGTTTTTAAATTTTACAACAAAAACATTTTTCTCCCCACATTGGTCTGTAGTTTTTCTGAATAGGTATTGGGTCTTGTGGAAATCACACACAAGATGATCTTTCCCTACAAATCAAAAGGTGAGGCATGCAAATCTACTGAATTTACACTAGAAATGTGTTCACCTGTGATGGTGTTGCCAAAATTGGTTATCTTCTTTATTATTTAGTGTCAAAGTAGTTATCAGTGAGAATCTCCTACTTCATTCCAGAAAGTATTTTCTTTTCTTCTGTTGATAATTGCTTTAAGTGGCTTGCTTGAAGGGAATCCGGATGAGAGAGGATCCATCCTACTTCTGCTGCAGAAACCCTGAAGCTACGGAAAATTTGTAAATAATCCATCCCACACCTTTGTTTCTTTTAGCTTCAAGGAATGCTTAACACCTATTATATATTATAATGACTGGATGATCAACTGGAATGTTAAGAAAAGTTATTTTAGCTACAAGTTTGTAAATAAATATGGTTAAAATATTTCCAGAAGAGTTTTAGGCTTTAAGATGGTGATTCTATCTCATCAAATGTTTTCTACAAATCTGAATGAGGAATATCGTGGATCATTCTTTAATCGTTTAGTTAATAATTCTTTAAAAGTTCTCTATATTAATTATTTAATCATTTATTTACTGATATGTTATTCTTTTTTGGTAGTATAAGAAAGTAATCGTATTATTTCCAAGGCATGTTAGTATTTGAAGAATAGGTATGTTTAGCCTGAGAACGAGCCTGATATTAAGTAAACATTTTAATAATATATTCGTGTGTGTGTTTATATTTTTCTTCCTCAAATATATATTGTTCGTTGCTAATTCATGTTCTTACCTCATAACTAGGAAGAAAAATTAACAAGGTAGGCGTATTGAAATATGTACATGAATGACAGTCCAGAATTACAGGCTATTTATTAACTTAATAGTGTGATTACAATGATGTAAAACAAACAAAAAATAAGTATTAGAAAAGACAGAAGAAATATAATTAAAAATTGCTGTCTCTTAATATTTAAATGACAAGCAGTGTTTTCTTTTTGTTTTTTTGATAGTTTTGGATTTTTCCTACTGGTTATGTTATATATATTTGGAAAATCTAGTAAAGTCCAATTAAACATGCTTAACTATGTTTGTCTAAGTCTGAATGACACTGTCTTTGTTCAAATGATACTTTTAGGCAACAATTTAATGCAGAGCATAGTAGGCGGTTTATTGGATGAATTTGTTTAAATGTGTTGTCAAAACTTATCCATTTAGACTATATTCTAAATCGTATAAATTCAGTTTCTACTATATATAGATGGCTGCAGTGTGCATTTATTAGATTCCTACTGATTTTAGAGAATGTTGTGTGCTTATTATGTTCCCGCTTAGTTCTATCAAACTAGCTATCTCCAAGTTATGTAATGTTAAGCGTCTTACCACCATGTGGCTGTAAATGAGATAAATAGAAATGTCAATAGCATGGATTATAATAGCTACTGTTTATATTCCATCTGGTACATTTATTTTTTTCTCTCTGTGGAAAGGCCAAAAAAATTTTAGCTTAAACAAAGGATAAATGAGCATTCTGAATAAGGCTCCTTTACTGTCCTCATGATTAATGATCACTGAACACTTTTGAAAGATTAGCATTTTTTTAGAGCTGCTAAAAAAATATACTGTTTTATTTAATTACAAGAAAGTAAAGGCTCTTCACACTGACAGGTGGTGGAAATTAGCAGGCAGTTTTGAAATTGTGCTGTGCACGAGAAATTAGATCTCATTTTAATTCTGCTTTTCTCAACTAGCAAATGAGGTTAATGCCATACATATTCAGCTGATATGGATGAAGAAATTGATATAAAGTAGATCAACATAGCTACAGGGCTAGATTAATTTATAGGTAAAGAGGCAGTGATAAATGAAAGTAATGTAGTAGTGGTCACTAAACTCCTCTGCCATGAGGGATTCAATAGCGTTAGTTGCTCATTAAAGGCATTGTCGGGGTGCATCAAGTAGAAATTTGAAAAGGAATAACCAACTAACCCCTAATTATCAAAATACAGAAAATACTAATTATACCTTAATTAGCTTTTCTTTTAATGTACTGAAATTTGTTACTTTTTGTGTGGCACAAATGGATAGTTATATCAACAATAAATAGGTTGTTTTAATAACTTTCTTTTACCTCTGGGAAAACTACACTCCAATTTTTAATATGCAATAATGCTTCTCTCTAGCCTGTAGGAGATGAAAATTATTAAGTAGCTTTATTTTTTTGAAGATTTTACAGCAGCTTTGGGAAAAATTATTTCACTATGCATCAATTACTTTTAATTGAACTGAATATTTTTCAGATTATACTGAATGCCTCTCATTTAAGTTTAGCAGTTAGAGTTTAAGAAAGCATCATAATGAGAACTGCATATATCCTCTGTCATGCGTTATAATAAGATAAAGATGATTATTTATTTTGAATTTTTAAGAAGTGTCCTAATTAGAAATTATCAAGGTACTCACCTTATTTATTTCTGGTAGGCAGTGATAGAGAAATAGAGCTATGTATTTTAGACACTTTTGTGATTTTTTTTTTTCTTCCCCAAATAAGGTAGCTATCAAACAATCCAGTTGAGAAAGGATTTATCTATTTAGAATAAAGATGCAGTGCTGGAGTGGGAAGCAGCTTGGGCTTTTAGTCAAATAGACCTCAAGCCTGATCTGTGCTCCTCCTGCTATCTCTTAACTACCCTTGGAAAATCATTGACTTTTCTACGTATCAGTTTCCTCATCTATCAGCAGGAGAGATACCTTTTACAGAGAATTGTGAAGATGAAGTAAGATATGTGAGAAGTATTTAGCATAGAATTTAATACAATGCAGATACTTGAAAGAAAAAAATCTGTTATTGATAAGAAGGTAGGGCTAAATTTTAAAAAATTATCTCTACAAATTCATGTAATGGGGAAATTCTCCATGAAAGAATTTAATGTAATCAAATCTTTAGACTATATAATATAATTTCTGACCTTTTTCAGAATTTGACTGACGTATCACAGATTGATTTTTTTGTGTGTGGAGAATTTGGAAATAGTTTGGCTTTAGGGCACATAGTTACAGTCATTGTAATATTGGTAGATAATCTAAGTTCATGTTTTTTTCCTAATACCAGGCAGAACTGGGAACTAAAACCAGTCTGATTCTGAAATCCCTCTAGAAGGAGACAAAAGTGTGACTTCTGGCCTAAATCAAATCTATAGTTTGTTCAGAATCTCTATTTTTCTATCCTCTTTTGCCTTTGATATTTGTGTTGGATTTGTGTTTCTTCCTCCCTCTTTTGCTTTTCCTCCACTATCCTTTTTGGGTCATAGTCATTCAATACACTGACCATTAACTAGGTCTGTGACACTAAGTTTCTCCAACTTTGTTTTCCTTGTTAGTAAAATAAGAATAATAGTATTCATTGGTCTTTTTGGTAATGAATTATATCAATATGTTATGCCAATATCAATTACATTGTATCTTTTGTCAGAAAAATCAAATAAACAATTCAAATAGGCATAAAAGAATGGATCACCAGAAGAGAAGAGAGCCGGAGGAGCATTTTACAATTTATCAAGATATGGATTCTAGTACTGCCTTAAAACATAAGCACTGTCAGCTTACATTTTAGAATTATGAGCACTAACTAAATTACTATATATCAAAGTAAGTTGTGAGCTATGAAGCATTCTGTATATCTCCATATTACATGAAAAATGACAATACTACCTTTCACCTGCTTACCTCCTCTCAAACTAACCAAAAAGAACAATTCAAGTGTGATTGTGATGAGAAGGAAAATGAATGGGTTTGTTTTCATGGAGGGTTAGGGGAGTGAGAGATAATGCCAGAATGGAAGAAAGGAGGTGAGATTTTTATGTTCATCAGAAGAGGAAATGATTTTAAAGGTTAGAAATAGAGAATTACAGCAGTGGTCTCAAACTGAGACCCCAAATCAGGAGCGATAGTCCACCTGAAAACATGTTAGACATGCAAATTCTTGGGCCCTACTGTACCTGACCTAATGAATCTGAAGCTCTGAGCGTGGGCCCAAGCAATCTTCGTTGTAACAAGCTCTTCAGGTGATTCTGATGCTCACTAGTTTGAGAACCACTGAATTATTTGCTTGAAGACAGATGCTCTCTTAATTTCTATTTTTAATCATCATAAGGACCTAGGTTTGTTTGTAACTCATCCCCACCCCTGCCTCTTTTAACCTGAATATGTGCTCTTTTCTTGCTTTTATTTTAACCTAAGCTCTCAAGAAGGGTAAGGGAAAAATGACCGCTAGTCCATTATCTGTTAAACGTTGTGCTAAAATAATCTAGGGGAATGTATAAGTCAATAGGATCTATGTTCTCCTCTCCCAAGAACTAAAATATATACTTATACATTAAGTTATACAAGATACATATGTAATAAACCATGAGTATTCCTAATCTTATCCCTATTTTCAACATTTCTTTTAATATTATAATTAATGCTAAAATGAACATTTTTTTCTTAAATATATTTTTGAAGATAAAATTATTTTTAAATAAAATTTCTCTTAATATATTGATTTTTTTTTTTTTTTAAAGAAAACTACAATCTGAACTAATGCCTTGAACATAGTTCTCAAATGTTGTGACTCTTCCCTCTTGGCCTTTTATGTATATTATATTGCTGGTGATCTATGGGCTCATTAACTTTTTAAAATTATTATGTTTTAAGAAAAGTCCTTCAGACACTAGCAAGATTAGGTCAGAAGTCACACTCTTTTCTGCTTCTAGACTCAGATAGTTTGGATTTAATTCAGTCCTGTCTCTTAATAGCCTTGTAATTTTTGATGAATATATAATCTCTCTAAGCCATTCTTTCTTCATCTGGAAAATGATAATAATAGTACCTCCCTCTTAGGAAAGCTTTGAGATTAAATGAGAGTGCATATAAAATAGTTGGCACAGTGCCTGATACATAGTGCCCAGTAAATATTAACTGCTATGATAATGATGATGATGGCAACTACAACAGCAATGTGACTCTCACTTTTCTACTTCAATTTAAACGGTACACAGTGTTTTTAGAGTTAACAAAATGTTAAGAGTCTGGAAGAGACTACAGATATAATTTAAATGAGCACTTTCTAAGATGTTTTCTACAGATCACAAGGCTCTTGATAACAGAATTTAACAAGTTAATAGCACTTGAAAGGATTTTTTGCCATAGAAATTTGGAAAAGCCCACGTACTATATATTTCTCTCTTAGAAATTTATAATACATGTTAGCATAGTAAAGGTTCTAAGAAGGCCTTGCCTTAAATGATCCTTAGCATTTATCAGAATTACTTAACCATAGAAACCTTTTCTATGGGGAATACCTACTTAGGTTTTACAG
This sequence comes from Leucopleurus acutus, assembly GCF_964270905.1. Taxonomy (NCBI): domain Eukaryota; kingdom Metazoa; phylum Chordata; class Mammalia; order Artiodactyla; family Delphinidae; genus Leucopleurus; species Leucopleurus acutus. The sequence goes on along the minus strand of NC_139145.1, from coordinate 30,006,951 downwards.
AATACATTCTGGGAAATGCTTTCTAGACCAACCACTTTTATAGATAAAGAAGCATCTCCTCGACTCCATTCTATAGAAATTGATGACTTACCTAAGGTCACACAGCTATAGACTGAGTTTGGAACCCAAAACTCTTCCTAGTCATGTTCACTTGTTTTTCTAATCTAGTTTGGATGTAGAAAGGAAAATGTTTTGAGTAGAAGATTGGAAATGATTCTATTATATGGGATGGCAAGGAAAGAGGAATGGGAGATAATTCTAATATAGTGCCTCTCATGTGTCTCTGATTTTAAGAGAATTCAGGATACTTGTTAAAAATATAAATTCTCATACTCCCGGGCATTTTGATTTATAGGTATGAGGTAGGTTATCATTGCTAGGTCATATGTTAATAGATTTAGGATTTCCAGGCATGAAAATTTCCAGATTGGTAAGTGTTATCTTTCTATATTGGCAGAAAGATGATTAAAAATAGACCAGATTCTGTGATAAGAAAGGCACATAAACCTCACTTCCTGTCCACTTACATCTTAAAGTCATGTATGTTTGGGAAGAATGTACTTGGTTTATTTATTGCTTTCGCCTTAAATACTCTCTAGTAGTCATTTCATTAAGGAGTTATGGAAATCTGTTTCTTAAGGTAGCTGTGGAGTCATTCAGAGCCTAACAGATTATCGGTAAGCTATATTAAGTTCTCTATAATAAATTAGTGATTCATTAAATTTATTTACTTTTTGACCACAACCCTGTTGGATTCACCTCCAAGGGACAGACTATAATTTAAAGTTAAACCTAGGCCTTCTTATGTCAGAAAACATCTAAAAATTTCTACATGGAAAATTTTGGGAAAATACGGATAATATTTGGAGTAATAGCACAGCCTTTATAGCTGATGCCTAGACATGTCCTATAAAGACACTGAGAATTCTCAGTGAAATAAGAATTAGTTCTGGTATGTGTTAAAATGTCTGCTTTCCAATAAATATTCATAGTTAAATCAGCCAATTTCAGGAAGTCAGACATTATTTGGAGAAATAAATATATATAAACTGTATATTGTCATAAACAAAGATTTTTATGATCTTCTTTGGGGATTTTATGTATTACAGGTGAAATGTTTCTGAAATTTGTTATATGCATAACCTTTTCTTTAAGACCTTGAAGTTTATGACCAAGTTACGTAAACACGTTTGCATTTAGCATTTTTATTATCAATACGAGTTGTCAATTAGAATAGATTCTCGAGGTATTAAAGTGAAGGTATGTTTGTGAAATTTGACTTTCAGAGTAATGATGCTGTTACCTGTTGTTCTCCAGCTTATTTTGCAACCTACTTTTCCTTCATGTTTTGCTTCAGAGAAACCAAATAAAATATAATTATAATATCAAGGTCCTTAAAAATGTTCACATCTGTTGACCCAGTGTTTTATGTACAGAAGTGTAGCCTGAGGAAATAATCTGAAATGCAGGTAAAACTTTGTGTAGCAAGGTATTCATCCCAGTAATGTTTAAAAGAGAAGATTGATTAAATAAGTTATGATACAGCATTTGATAAAGTATTGATCAGACAATGGAATTTGTTTAGACTGAAAGTTAAAAGTTTTTGTAGACCCCTGTACTCCCTCTTTCTAGGCATAACCACTGTATCGTTCCATACTTTTTTTTTTTCTGAAAAATTTTATTGACATGATATGATGCTTTTGTTAAAATGTTACACTTTTTGTAGGACAACAAATTATAAATACATAAATATTTTAAAAATTCATCCAAAAAGAGTAGAAGAAAATATATTAAAATGTTAATTAATAATGCTTGTCTCTGGGTCTGTATACTTTCTTTTTTTTTTAATAAATTTATTTATTTATGGCTGCATTGGGTTTTTGTTGCTGCATGCAGGCTTTCTCTAGTTGAGACGAGCGGGGGCTACTTTTCATTGTGGTGCGTAGGCTTCTCATTGCGGTGGCTTCTCTTGTTGCAGAGCACGGGCTGTAGGCACACAGGCTTCAGTAGTTGTGGCACACGGGCTCAGTAGTTGTGGCTCGCAGGTCACAGCTAGAGCTCAGACTCAGTAGCTGTGGCGCATGGGCTTAGTTGCTCCATGGCATGTGGAATCTTCCCAGACCAGGGCTCGAACCTGTGTCCCCTGCATTGGCAGGCGGATTCTCAGCCACTGCACCACCAGGGAAGCCCCTGTATACTTTGAGTTACCCTCCACAGCCCCTCAAGTAATTTAAAAAAGCTTATGGATAAAGATGATCTTTCTGTGTCAAAAGGGCTGGAAATCTAAAAGTCTGAAAGATAGGATGCTTGAAGGACCGTCTTCTTTCTCATTCTTACTAAATTAAAATGATAGTTGAAGTTATTTTCTCCTAAAAAGCAAGGCAATGAGTGAAAAGATAAGGGCACTACTGGTAGACATGATGACAGTGAAAGAAAAGAGGAGTGGAAAAATCGTTTATGGAAATGTGAATTCATAGAGTGGTTGTAATAATACCTGAACTTGACTTCAGAGAAAGCAAAAGTGATCTTCATGAGATTGGTTAGTTTGGTCATTTGAAATCAGGAATTTATTTCATTCATGCTCTGCTAAACAGCTTTCAACCACTATACTAAGTGAATATGAAGAAAAGTTTCTTTTCTGGAGGATTTTGAAGTCATAATTATATTGGGTTGGCCAAAAAGTTCGTTCAGTTAGTGACTACGTTGTTCAATAAAGTTCTTCGTGAAAATGAAAAATGTCTTTTATTTTTACTTAAAACTTTTATTTTTACTTAAAACAAACTTTTTGGCTAACCCAATAACATGCCAAAGGTTTTCACAAATAGAAAGTGGTGAAGCCAGAATTCAGACCTAGGTTGGTCAACCCCCAAATTACTTGCTCTATATATAGATGCATCATGTTTAGGATTCTAATTTCCACCTAGGACATACTGTCTGATTGTGGAACTAAAGATACGTATCCAGGCTTCCCTGGTTGGGCAGTGGTTAAGGCTCTGCGCTTCCACTGCAGGGGTATGGGTTTGATCCCTGGTCAGGGAAGTTCCTTCGGCATGCCACGAGGTGCAGCCAAAAAGAAAAAAAGAGAAAAAATAAAAGATGTATCTCAAGTTACATTGTCATATTACTACTCTTCTGATTGGAAAGGGATACTTTATCTTTTGCTAGCTTTACTAAAGAGAATAAGATTTCTCTGTGTTACTATTTATTATGCAGTGGCTTCTAAAAAATGGAAAAGTTAGTTGCTAGGCAAAAGAGAAAAAAATTTAAGTCCAAAAATCCTCAATATGATGTTTCTGGAAAGGTAGTTCCTCAAACTGTGGTGTACATAAGAATCCTGTTGCGTGAGTTGTTAAATGCAGATTCCTCTACCTCTCAAAGATTCTGATAAAGTAGATTTGGGGCAGGATCCAGAAATCTCTATTTTAATAAGTACTCCTACTAATTTTGATGTAGGTGATCCATGAACTACACTTTAAACAACTCTCGTTCAGAAGTTCTACCTCCTAGTCCTTACACTGGATATACTTTTTATGTCTTTACAATTAACTTGATTAATACAGATGAAAGTTGAGGGTTTTCACATTACTTTCTTATTTGCAGTATGCCGTGAAGTCTGCCAAATGCACATAAATTTGCTGTATTAAATCTTATACTGTTTATCATTTCTTAGTTCCTCATTGACTTTGGAGAATTTTATTGCTGTGTTCATACATTTTTGAATATAACATTTTGAACATAATTGTCAGGTTGGAGGAACTGCCATTTCAAATAATTAGGAGCACTCAGGCCATTTTGGGGTGGAGCCCATTTATAAACCTTGGGCTTATGGCTTTTTAAAAAACTATTTCATTCTTAGGCATATCCATGTAAAATTACCAAAATGATTACAATTAGACTTTACGTTGTCATGGTATTTAAATGTTGTGTGTTCATATAATGTGAAAAGTGTATATTCACATAAAAATAGCATCAGTACTAAAAGTAGTATAGGTCTTTGATAGCAATATTAATTTAGTTTTAAGTCCTTCTCGTTCAACAGTTTAATAGTCTTCTTGAGGTTCTTGAGGCATACTAACTACTACTAATTAAAAATGGACCTACTGACTGGTCTGTTTTATTGTGCTTTTACTTGTGTCTTGGATGTCTATCCAGATGCTTTTGCTGATGGGAAATTAAATAATCTATTACAGTTTTCAATGAAAAAAAAATGTCAGTGGGGCACAGGTCTTGGAGCTGTGGTTTTTATTTGTATAAAATATTTTTTTATTTTGGATTGGAAATTCCAAGTTTTTTTTTAAAATTTTCATTTGTATTTTTTTAGATATAGAAATGTTCATGAACCTAGATAGAATATAACATATTAGAATACTTTCAGGTTTTTATTGAATATTTATATACTGTAATGGCATTGTAAAGTTTAGAACCAGAAAGGCTCTTGATAAGTCATCTGCTACCTTGAGGCAGTTAAATTTTTTTTAACCCTATTTTAATAGTGAGGCCCCGTGAGAGTAAATGACTTGCCCAAGGTCTCATAGCTGGCAAGTGTTAGAGAGAAAACTAGCATCTAGGCTTTTATTTTTCTAATGTAATGATTTTATCTAATTATTTTCTTGGATCATTACATTAATACATTTTCACAACTTCAGCTTATGTCAGTGTTCACCATCATTAAGTTTTTAAAGATATTTCTGTAATTGTAAATAAAATGCTAGTATTTATTGTAGGTTTAACTTTTTACCATTTGATAATATTTTTCAATAAAATTAAGTAATTATAAAAATAGCCTGTTTTGTCAGTTGGATAAGCTGGCTTTATTTTATACTACTGATAAAGGCACATTACGTTCAAGCATTGCAATTATCACTGAAATGCGCATCCATTAACTGAAACATTAGGCTGAGTATATAATTACTGTCCAGAGCCAATATCTTTGAAGCTGCATCTACACAATGCTATTAAGCTATAAGCAATATTTGTAAACTAATATTTAAATGATTCAGAATTGATACCATCTTTTTCAAACATAAAAATGAAAACTGTATATTCAATTTGGTTTCTCATGTGCTTAGAAAAATATGATGGGAATTCTTAAAGGTGATTGAAATATGTGACTTGAGGTAGATGAATTTTAATACAGTTGCTATAACCTAATACATAGTAATGTTACTGACATCATCTGTTTCCCAAGTTTTTTTATTGTGGTAAAATATACATAACATAAAATTTACTATCTTAACCATTTTAAGTGTACAGTGGTATTAGATACATTCATATTGTTGTGCAAACATCACCACAGTCTGTCTCCAGAACTTTTTTCAGCTTGCAGAACTGAAATTCTATACCCATTAAACAGTAACTCTTCATTCTCCCCTACCCCTAGCCCTGGCAACATCTGTTCCATTTTCTGTCCGTGTGATTTTGACTATTCTAAGTACTTCATATAAGTGGAGTCATACATTTGTTTTTCTGTGACTGGCTTATTTCACTTAGTTAATGTCCTCAAGGTTCATCAATGTTGTAGCGTGTGTCAGAATTTCCTTCCTTTTAAAAGCTGAATAATATTCCATTGTGAGTGTGAACCACATTTTGCTTATCCATTCATCTGTTGATGGACACTTGGATTGCTTCCACATTTTAGCTATTGTGAATAATACTGCTATGACCATGGGTATACTAATATCTCTTCTAGACCCTGCTTTCAGTTCTTTTGAGTGTATACTCAGAAGTGCAATGGCTGGATCATGTGGTTATTTTTAATTTTTCGAGGAACTGCCATACTGTTTTCCACAGTGGCTCTACCATTTTAGACAAGATCGGGCACTTTCAGGGTGGTGTGGCTGTAGACTGACTCTGCCGTTTTACAGTCCCAGCATCAGTGGACAAGGCTTTCAGTTTCTCCATATCCTTGCCAACATTTGTTATTTTTTTTAATTGAAGTCTTTTGTCCATATAAAATAAAATATATGTATATTCTATTCACAGTAAAACTGAAGTGGCTGTGTAATCAAGCTTTTTAACTCAGAAGGTCTTTTGGGGGCTTATCATTTCAAAATTGCTTTTAAATCTGAGTATTTATATTTACTATTGAAATCTATCTGAACTTGTATTTCCAACAATAAGTACCACTTTTCTTTACTGTTACAACATTTAGAAGGGTGTTTTGACAACTGTTGCATATAGATGCTTCACAATATCCTACAATGTACCTTTACAATTTGTGTAATTTGTATGTTGCAGTATGACATTACTTAATTTATTTGACCCTACTAAATTCTCATGTCAGCATCTTGGCTTAGACGTACATATCTAAACCATACGATGAGGAGGACAGAGTCAAGAGACTTGCTATCTAGTTTTGTCTCTGCCATTAATGCCACATTTTGTGGTGAAAAATATTGTAGTTTTAAAATCTGGTTAACTTGGTTTTAGTGCCTGTCTTTATCATTTAGTAGGTATGTGGCCTTAGGCAATTTACCTAACTTCTTTAGATACCAGTTTTCCTAAATAAAACACTATAAAGCACTCTGCAGGGTTGTTTTGAGGGTTAGAGATAGTAAGTATAGAGATTCACACAGAATTGGTGTTCCCTAAATCATACCTATTAACATTGGTTTAGTTGGGTAAGTTATAGTCTAAATCTCAGATTTAGCCCATGTGAAATGAAACAATTGAACTGGACTAAGAGAAATGAGTCCGAAGATCCTTGAAATAATATGCTAATATTTTCATTTTGTATACTTCTGTGAAAAGATTTGTGGTGTTCATCAGATTATTAAAACAGTTTATGAATCTCCCAAAAGGATAAATATTAAAGTAGGTGATCTCCAAATTATCTTCTAGTGATAAAATTTTGATTATATGCTACACAGTCCACCTCAGTGTGGCCAGAGTTAGGGAAATTCTTTCTAAAAATTTTTTTTACTCAAGCCCTTTGTTGTCAGAGGTAATCATTGCAGTTTACCTTAGATTAGCAAATTATACCCAAAGTAAGTAAAGAAAAGGAAATCATCAAAATAAGAGTAGAAATCAATGAAATATAAAACAGGCAATCAATGGGGAGCACCAATGACATGACAAGATGGTTATTTGAAAAGACTAATAAAATATATTAAATTCTGCAAGACAGATTAAGGAGCAAAAAATGAGAACCCCCCCCTCCACACACACACGCAAAGTACCAATATCAGGAATGAAAACGGGCACCATTATAGATCCTACACACATTAAAAGGATAATTATGGAACCTTACAAGTAAGTTTACACCAATAAATTTGACAACTGAGGGACAATGACAAATTCTTTTAAAAACAGAACTTACCAAAACTAACAAAAGAAATGTGAAATCTAAATAGCTTAATATCTAATAAAGTGAATTAAATTTATAATTAAAAATCTATACACAGGGGAAATTCCAGGCACAGATGGTGACCTCCATGAAACACTGGGGAAGGAATTAAAACCACTCTAACACAAACTTTCAGGAAAGAGAGGAGGAGAATAAATTCCCCATTTCTTTTATGAGTTTCATATAGCCTTAATATAAAAATCCAACAAGAAAATTTCAGAAAAAGAAGATTGCAGACCAACATACCTCATGAATATGGACACAGAAGCCCCCAGTAATTTCTAACTTTATACCAGTTACTGTACCTAAAAAGAGTTGAATCAATTTAAGGTTAATTGAATTAATAGTAGGTAATATATTTCATATATTTGTTTATTTAATTTGCCATTACATAGGAATGTGGATAACTATTGATGTTATTACCCAGTTGGTAATCAGAAATGACCAGGGTGTTATATGAGGATAGTTACTTAGTATAGTTTATGGCCTCTGTTGTCTCCCTTAGTACTGTTCTAATAGGCAACTACTTCTGTTTCTTTTTATATTATTCATCAAAAAGGAATTGAATAGATAGCTAGTGGGAAGCAGTCGCATAGCACAGGGAGATCAGCTCGGTGCTTTGTGACCAGCTGGCAGGGTGGGATAGGGAGGGGGGGTAGGGAGACACAGAGGGAGGAGATATAGGGATATATGTATATGTATAACTGATTCACTTCATTATAAACAGAAACTAACATCCCATTGGAAAGCAATTATACTCCCATAAAAACGTTAAAAAAATTTTTTTAATTTAAAAAAAAGGAATTAAAAAGTTTTTCAATATAATTATGGGAAATTATTTTTTAATACACACTTAAAATTTCAAATCTACAGAAAAGTTTAAAGAATATTATAACAAATGCCTTTATACCATACATTTTGCCACATTTGTTTTATCTCTCGTTCTATGTATGATACATTTACATGTACACATTACATATAAACTTTTTTCTGAACCATTTGAATATGTTACACACATCAGGACAGTGAACCCTTAAGAATACTTTTCACGTATCTCCTGAGAAGAGGGATGTTCTCATATATGAAAATACCATTATCACACTCAAATATAATAATGATATAAGAACATTTAATATATGGTCCGTATTTAAGTTTTTACACTTGTCTCAATAATGTCCTGTATAGCTTTATTCTAATGCTAGAAATGATCATGTGTTGAATTTACTTTTTTCTCTTTAATATAAAATCTTTTTGCCACCTTTCTTTTTTCATGATATTGACATTTTTGAGAACTTCAAGCCAGCTGTTTTGTAAAAATTCCTGCAGTTTGTATTTTTCTGGTTATCGCCTTAGTGTTAGATTTGTTTAAACAATATTGCCAAGAATACTACATAGCTGAAGAAATAAAATTCTTAGTAGAATATTTGCAAAAAGAGCACTTTAGACCAACAGTGAACTATGGAACAAATAGATAAAATGACAGAAACGGCAAAGTTTACAAGATTATACTGCAGATACCAATTCTGCATTACAGTGTTCTTGCCTGCCTTCACTTACCTTATGAATGTTCCACTTACTCCACATCTTTGCCAACATTGTCAATCTGGTATTGTCAGCCGTTTAAATTTTAACCATTATAGTGTATGGTGGGATTTTACTATAGTACTAATTTGTATTTTCCTAATGCCTAATGATATGGAGCATCTTTTCATGGACTTGTTGGCCTTTCATATATCTCACTTTGTGAAGTGTCTCTTCACCTCTTTTGCATATTTCTTATTGAGATATTTATTTCTTATTATAGAGTGTTGTTTATAAATTCTGTGTTCCAGTCCTTTGTCAGACATATTTATTGCATTTTCTCCCCCTCTGTGATTTGTGTATGCGATTTACTATTTGCTTTCTTAATGATGTTCTTTGAAGAATAAATATTTTTAATTTTGATGAAGTCCAATTTATCTTTTTTTTCTTTTTTGTTTCTTACTTTTTGTGTCCTAAGAAATCTTTACCTTTGCAAGGTCACAACTCTTCTCTCCTATGTTTTCTTCTAGAAGTATTATAGTTTTAGTTTGTACATTTGTATCTATGATCCATTTCAAGTTAATTTTTGTCTGTGGTGTGAGATAGAGTAGAGGTTCATTTTTTTTTTTCCCCATATGGATATCAGGTTGTTTCAGCACCAGTTTCTGAAAAGACTGTCCTTTCTTCCATTGAATTATCTTGAGCCCTTAGTAGAAAATTAATTGGTTATATATCTTTACATCTATTTCTGAAATCTCTATTCTGTCCTATGGTGATCTATAAGACTATTCTATGCCAGTATTATAGTGTTTTGATTACTGTAGCTTTTACTGTCTTAAAGTCACATAGTGTAAGTCCTCTAAATTTGATATTGTTTTAAAAAATTGCCTTGGCTATTCTGGTTTTTGTCTCTCTTTACAAATTTCACAATCGGCTTATACATCACTATAAAAAATAACACTATTTTTTGGAATTGTATTAAATATATAGATCTATTCAAGGAGAACTGACATTTTAATAGTATTGAGATTTTCTATATTCTTCCTGATTTTCTGGCTCCTTGGTTTTATTGGTCATTGAGAGAGAACTGTTGAAATCACTGACATATATTTATTTCCTCTTGCAGTTCTAGCTTTTCTGGCTTCGTGTATTTTTTTGTGTGTGTATGGTACGCGGGCCTCTCACTGTTGTGGCTTCTCCCGTTGCGGAGCACAGGCTCTGGACACGCAGGCTCAGTGGCCATGGCTCACGGGCCCAGCCGCTCTGCGGCATGTGGGATCTTCCCGGACCGGGGCACGAACCCGTGTCCCCTGCATCAGCAGGCAGACTCTCAACCACTGCACCACCAGGGAAGCCACATGGCTTCATGTATTTTGAAATTCTGTTATTAGGTCCATAAACTTTTAGGATTGTTATGTCCTCTTTTTTTTTTTTTGACTCTTCTATTTATTTTTGTTGTTGTCGTTGAAGTATAGTTGATTTACAATGTTGTTTAAAAAGAATGTGTATATGTATGTATATGTATAACTGAATCACTTTTCTGTACTACAGAAACAAATTAACACAACATTGTTATGTCCTCTTGATGAATTGACCCCTTTATCATTATAAAATGACCCTCCTTATTCATGGCAATATTCTTTGCTTTGAAATCTACTTAGTTTGATATCGATATGGCTACTTTCACTTTCTTTTGATTACTGATACCATTCTTTTACTTTTAACCTTACTATGTTTTTATTTTATATATAAATAAGTTTGTAGGCAGCATATGGTTCAATTTTTTTTTTAATCCTAGATGGTAATCTCTGCCACTTAATTGAGCTGTTTAGACCATTTACATTTAATATAATTATTGATATGGTTGGATTGAATGCATTATCTTGCTTTTTTTCCTGTTTGCTTCAACTGATTTTGTTCCCCTTTTCTTTTTTCTTTGTTTTACTTTTTTGGCCTTCTTTTGGATTACTTTCTATTATTCCAGGTTATCTCCTGTTTTGACTTATTAGCTATAACTTCTGTTTAGTAGTCATTCATCAGGGTTTTATAGAACAAACAGAATACATTTTTAGTTCATCATAGTTCCCTTTCAAGTTATATCACACAACAGTGTACTTCCATTTTCCCCCTTTGGCCTTATGCTATTGTTGTCATACATTTTACTTCTACTTATATTATAAGCCCCACAATACCTTGATATTATTTTTGCTTTGAGCAGTCGTTTATCTTTTCAAGAGATTTAAATAATAAGAAAAAAAGTCTTTTATATTTATCCATGTAGTTACCATTTCCAATGCTTTTGATTCCTTTGTGTAAATCCACATTTCCATGTGACATCATTTTCTTTCTGTCTGAAAGATTTCTCATAAAATTTTATGTAGCACAGAAATCCTGATTAAAGATTCTTTCAGCTTTTGTATGTCTGAAAAAGCATGTATTTTGTTTTCTGTTTTGAAAGATATTTCCACTGGAAATATCATTCTAGGTTGACAGTTTTTTTCTTTTTAATACATTGAAGAAGTTGTGCCACTGCCATCTCACTTGTCATGTTTATAATGAAGAATCTGCTGTAATTCTTTTCTCTTCCTGTGTATGCAGTTTGTCCTTTTTCTTGCCTTCTTTTAAGATTTTATCTTTATCACTGGTTTTAAGCAATTTGATTATCATGTGCCTTGCTGTTGCTTTCTTCATGTTTCTTGTGTTTGGGATTTGTTGAGCTTCTTAAATCTGTGAAATTTTAGTTTCTTAGAATTGGGAAAACTTTAGGCTTTTATTTCTTCAGGTATATTTTTCTGTCTCCCTTTTCTCTCTCTTTTTGAACATATTATATATGTTATCGTAACTCTTTTTTGTCTTTGTCTACTGATTCTGCATTTATAAAATTTTTTTCTTTGCATTCCTAATAACTTTTTTTATTGGATGGCAGACATTTTTGTATAAATACTGTTGAGTTTGGTCTGGGAAGCAATTAAAGTACTTGGAAACAGTGTGATTCTTTCAGATCTTGCTTTTAAGCTTTGTTATGCAGAGCCAGAAAAGCATGTTGTCTAGGACTAATTTTGCCTCAATGCTAAAACAACATCTTTCTGAGTATTCTACTCAATGTACCATGAATTATAAGGTTTTCAATTGTGGCTGTTGGGTATGGGACCTATTTTGGGGCCCTCTGTGAACCCCAGGTACTATTCTCTCTAGTCCTTTTGGTGTTGTGTTTTTTTTTTCTTTGACATCGGATAGTTTCCTCAAATGCATGTATGGATTGATAAGTACTCAGTTGAAGATTCAGTCCTCTACACATCTCTGAAGTTCTTTCTCTTTATAGCTCTCTCTTTTCCAGTACTCTTTCCTGCAAACTCAAAACTCTAGCTGCTCTGGCCTTTTGGACTGTCGTTTTGTCCCTCAACCTGGGGAGCCTTCTGGGCTGCACCAAGCTTCCACCTCCCTGGGCCAATCCCAGGGATCCCTGTTTTTTGCTTCCTGACTCTAATGTCTTGAAAATTATTGTTCCATATATTTAAATTGTCTGCATTTTTAGTTATTTCAGGCAGGGGGGTAAATATAATCCCCATTACTCCATGTTGGCAGAAGTCATGGATTTTATTTTTTCTGTAATTTTTTTTCTTTTAATCTACCTGTTTCTTTATATTTATAGTAGTTTTCTCACAGGCAGTACCCTATCTGACAGTCACTGCATTATAATTAATATGTTTAGACTAGATATCAGTAAACCTTTTCTGTAAAGGGCCAGATAGTAAATATTTTAGGCCTTACAGGCAGTTTGTGTCGCAACTGCTCCACTATGTTATTTAGTACAAAGCAGCCATAGACAACATGTAAATGATTTGACATGGTTGTGTTCCAATAAAGCTATACTTAATGGATATTGAAATTTGAATTTCAGAAATTGTCATGTGTCATGAAATACTATTATTAAACTTTTTTTCAACCATTTATAAGTGTAAATGCCATTTCTAGCTCATAGTCCATAAAAAACTAGGTGGCAAGCTGGATTTGGCCTGTGATCTGTAGATCACTGACCCTGGTTTAGACTATTTCTCTTTAATATAATTATCGATATTGCTGTCATCTTGCTGTTTGTTTTCTGTTTGTTCCATCTGTTTTTTTGTCCCCTTTTTCCCCCTTTCCTGCCAGTTTTGGATTGAGTATTTTTAAATTATTCCACTTTATCTTTACTATTGGTGTGTTAGCTATACCTCTTTGTTTTATTTAACAGTTTTTCTGCGGTTTATAAAATGCATTTCTAATTTACCTACCCTGAAATGATATTATAGCACTTCATATATAATATAAGAACTTTACAACAATATACTTACCTTTAAACCCTTCTGTTCTTTAACTTCTACATTTATAAACCTCAATACATTTGTTATTATTTTTTAGTTGTTGTCTTTTAGAGAAATTGAAGAATGAAGGTGAAAGTTTTTATATATACCTACATATGTGCCATTTGACACTTTTTTTCTGTAGTTGTAGATTTCTTTATGGTATCTTCTTTATTTTCCATGTGAAAAACTTTTCTTTTTTTTAACATTTCTTGTAGTTCAGGTCTGATGGAAACTAATTCCCTCAGCTTCTTTTCTTTTGCCTGAAAAATTCTTTGCCTTTACCTTTGAGAGATATTTTTACTGGGTATAGAATTCTGGTTTGACATTTTCTTTCCTTCTGCTATTTAAAAATGTGTTTCATTGCCTTCTGGCTGTTGTGGTCTCTGACATGAAGTCTGTGAACATTCTGAAACTTCTTCTGGAACTCTGTCCTGAAGGTTCAAGTTACTTCAGATTCTGAACTCTTATATTTGCCTCCTCAACTCAGTGAGACTGTTGTACTATACTTAGAATACCCCCTCCTTCTCTACAGTCCAGAATGCTTGTTTGTTTCCTTCTTATAGGAATCCAAGTCCTATACTGCCTGTTTTCCATTTTCTCAAAACTGTTGCTTATTATATTTAATCTACTTCTCTTGCTGCTTAAGGTAGAAGGGTGAGCCGGGTGCCTGTTACTGCATCATGGCTAGAAGAGCAAGTTCATTCTTTTGGGAGGAAAAAAAAAAAATTCATTGAACTGGGAACAACATCTCTACTTTAGATACTAGAGATTTAAAAATGTGAACTGTACAGGCTTGATCTCTAGTCTCATGAAACTTACATTTCAGAGGAAGCAGAGAGAAATATTTAATAACTAAGCAAATCCGAAAGGTAATTTAAGATACTAGATAAGTGCTGTGAAGACAGTAATGCAGGATGGTATGATAGAAAGATGGAAAGAAGAGTCTACTTTAGATTGGAAGAACATGAAAGGCCTTGCTGAAGTAGTTAATGTTTGACGTGAGGCTTGGTTGATATAAGAATTGTCAAACTGTGGTCTGAGGGCCAGTGCCTGTTTTGTAAATAAAGTTTTATTGGAAAACAGCCACACCTATTCCTTTATGTATTGTCTGTGGTTGCTTTTGGGCAACAACGGCAAAGGTAGTAGTTGGCCCATAAGCCTAAAATATTTATTATCTGATCTTTTAAGAAAAAGTTTGCCACACCTGACATAAAAGAACTACCCATTTATTGCTTGAGCTGAGATCACCAATGACAGTAGTATTCATAAAGCTGGTGAATACTTTTTTACCCTTATCTTAATGAACTTTAAATGAACGAGCATTCAACATAAGTGACCACTTTCTCCTTGAAACAATTTTTCCTTTTCCTTAACTTCTCTGACACCATGCTTTCTTGTTTTAATCTCTCTCATAATTCCTTCTCAGCTTCTTTGTATACTAACTTTCCTAAATCTGACCTTTAAACATTGTTTCTTAGGGCTGGGCTTAGGTCTTCATATCTGTCTTCTCCGTTTTCTCCTTAGTCTCATCTTCTGTGTCTTTAATTACCATTTATTTACTGAAGAGCCCAAATACGTATCTCTAGCTGGGCCTGTCCTCTGAACTTTAGACTTACGCATCCAGCCGTCCACTTGACATCTGTTTATCATCTTAAATTCAGGAGCCTCTAAACAGAGTTCCTGACATCCCCTGAAAACGCTGCTTTACTTTTAGATTTCTCTATTCAGTAAATGGCATCTGATGCTCACGTCTATAACCTAGAACTCGCTGTAGCCATTTAAACCTTTCAGTTCTCTGTCCTAAGTATTTGATTTTATATAATTTTATATGTATCAGCATGTTACTAGTCGAGGCCACCTCTCCATGACCTCTGTGGCGATTTTCTAATGGTCTGCCCATATCTATTCTTGCAACCCCCAAAATTGTTCATCGTATACGATAGCCAAAGTGGTTGTTTTACAATGAAAATTAGTGTTTCCCTTTGTTAGTAGGATAAAGACCAAATCTTTTCCATGGCTTATAGCATCTGCTGAAGAAACTCTCTGTCTCCCTCTCCAATCCTATCCTATACCAGTTTCCTTTTCTTTTTTTGTTTCTTTTCTCTAGGTACTCTGGCATTTTTTCAGTTCCAAAATTCTCCAAATACTTTACCAGGGCCTTTGCATATATTGTTTCTTCTCCCTGGAATGATCTTTCTCTGTTCTTTGCCTTGCTAATTCCTACACTGTTTTCTCTGGTCGGCCTTCCCTCATCCTTCCTTCCTATCTTAGGGCCTTCAGTTATATGAAGTCATATTACTTAGTCTTTAGTCTTCTAAGCACTTATCACACTGTGATTATTCACAACTATAATTAATGTAATTATGTGTCTGTTTTGTTCACCATTGTGTTCTCAGCACCAAGCATATTTTCTGACAGTCAGTAAATATTTGTGAAATGAAATAATAAATGAGTATATCATGTGTTTCAATTACCACAAAACCCCTGAAATTTATAATTTCTCTTTGAGAGGCTGTTAAATTCCTTAGGAAAAATTTAGTAAAGAATAATGACAATAGTTGCCATTTGTTGAGCAACTTTCATGTGCTTCCTATTCACTGTGCTACCCTACAATGTAGAGATAGACTTATCCTAATTTTTATGTGGGGAAACTGAGGCTCACAAGGGCTATTTCACTTGCCAAGAGTCATACAGCTAGTACATGGGAGAGCCATGATTCAGACCCAATTGATCTTTCTCTAGAGGCTCTTATGTTCTTACACTTTGTGTTACAGCCTCCTAACCAGATTATTACTGGGAAAACTGCAATTTGTAACTTTACCACAGGCTTCCAACTGATTTTTCCTTTTTACTCCAAAGGGATTAAAGTTAGTATCTATACATACTAGCTCATATATTCATTATTTGTTAATATTTACATAATGATTGTGAAAATGCATGTACTTCTTGGATTAACAAACATCTGTAAAATACTGAATGCTGAAATTTAGTAATTTGGTTTGGATCTTTGCAGGCATGCTCTAGAATAGTTATGCAAAAATTACACCAAGGCTACAGATGAACTTACTCCATTTGACATTCAGTATTTTTCTTAGTTGTCATAGTTTTGATCCTAAGTTGAGAAATTACTCACATATTCGAATTAAATTATGGAATGTTTCACATTTTCTCTACCTTAGAACATGTAGTAAAATTTGGATGGATCTTTAAGAGTCTGTTCCTTAAAGAGTTTATCATATAGGGCAAGGCTCTGCTTTGAGAAACTGCAGCTTAGCTTCATTCTGTTATTACTGCATGGTTTAGAAGTCTTAAAGATTCTGATATTTCTATGATAAATCAGTATCATGAAGAATTCATTTTTGTCTTTTCTTTCAGCATTGGTAAACTCATTTCTGCCATGAAGCATCTTATCTCCTTGTAATGCTCTTCAAGGGAATTACCCTTGATATCTTGGTAGAGCTAAACACTTCCCCTTCTCCTATTTGTGAGCTTTGCAGAGAGTATTATAGCTCTTCTTTGGAATTTTCTATGTTTTAAAAATCCCCTTAATAAAGAACTCATCTACTTGTACATACAATATAAATCTATAAGAGAAAGACAAATGTCACATTATATCACTTATATGTGGGGTCAAAAAAAAAGATACAAATGAACTTGTTTACAAAACAGAAATAGACCCACAGACAAGGAAAACAAACTTATGGTTACCAAAGGGAAAAGGGGGGAGGGATAAATTAAGAGGTTGGGATTAACACATACACACTACTATATATAAAATAGATACCCAACAAGGACTTACTGTATAGCACAGGGAACTATACTCAATATTTTGTAATAACCTATAAAGGAAAAGAATATATATATGTTCATATATATACATGTATTACTGAATCACTGTGCTGTACACCTGGAACTAACATGACGTTGTAAATCAACTACACTTCAATAATGTTTTTTAAAAATAAATAAGAGGGCTTCCCTGGTGGCGCAGTGATTGAGAGTCCGCCTGCCGATGCAGGGGACATGGGTTCGTGCCCCGGTCTGGGAGGATCCTGCATGCCGCGAAGCGGCTGGGCCCGTGGGCCATGGCCACTGGGCCTGCGCGTCCAGAGCCTGTGCTCCGCAATGGGAGACACCACAGCAGTGAGAGGCCCGCGTATCGCAAAAAAAAATAAAAAATAAAATAAATAAGAAAAACAGCAAAAAAAATCCCCTAGTATCTGAAAAAAAAAAGTCTGTAAAGCATTTGAACTAACCCCAGTAAGATCATATTATAATTAATAATAATAATATTTTGGTCATCAAACCTTGTTTCATAATAATTTCTTTCACACTTAAGTTTAAGTGCTAAACTTTGTAGCTTCATATAGTGATTTTCATTACAGAGATCAATTTTATTATTTGCCATTTGAGCTATAGACTACTAGACCTAGTAATTCCTGTTTATTTTGTAGAATGGGAGGTGAGAACTAGAATTGAGGAAGGGATTTTGATTTCATATAAATTTATCAGCTATTAATTAGTTAGCCTATTAGATTTTTATAGTAGCTATTGAACTTTTGCAGCCAGTCTTATTTTGAGTGTATTTTTAAGGTAGCATTTATTAGCTTCTATATCATCTCACCCTGTCATCTCATTCATGTGAAATGGAGTTTTTTACTTATTGATTTTTTAAAAATAAAAACTAAGTGGTACCCATACATACAGAACATTGAAATTCTAGTCTTGCCCATGAAGAAAAACAGTTAAATTAATATTAGACATATATGGCACTGCAAATAAAGCTAAACAAACTTTTATAAATAAAAAACAGAAATTTACTGTGTTTAGTAGGGCAAAATAGACATCATGAAATCCAGAAGTTTGCTAATTATCTAAAATAAAACTTAGTGTATCTATAAAAAAGACTAACATGATATTTTTGAGTATAGATTCTTAAAAGAACTAAATCATCAGTCTTGGAGAAAAATAGTATTTTTAGAATTCTTTTTTGAAAATATCAGTAAAGATATTTTATACCTATGGAAAACTTGATTGGAACATGTTAGAGACGTATCAAATACTGGTCTTTGGAATGCCAGATAATTTGGACTCCGGAAAGATATATTCTTTTAAATCACCATTAGAGTAGCTATAATATCTGAAAATAATTTCATGATTTGGATTGACACTGCATTGTTGACATCCTCCTTATCTACTCTAAAGCATTTTTAGAAATATTCTAGGACTAACTACTCTGCCCATGAAAACAAACTTTTGATCATTGATCTTCCCCAAATCAAATTCAGCGGGGCCATGAAAATAATCAGTTGTAATTAGCATCTTTATTATTATAATATCTATTCCAAAATGATTTAGACTTTTGATACCTTTGTCTCTCCCACTTTTGCAGAGACTTTCTTTGCCTTGTGTACAGAAAAGAGGTAGCTAAGTGGAGAATATGCATACCTGATTTTTTTTCCTCTCCTAAGAAAGGAGAATTCATCCACTGCCACTGTACCTTTTTTTTCTTTTCTTTTTTGTCTTGCACAGAAGACTGACATCTTCCTGTGAAGGGCTTGTGGCAAACCTATCCAAGTCGGGTTTCTTCCTCCTTGAGAACGATCTGACCCATCATCATCTGAACCAGGGATCACACTCTAAGGGTCCAGGTGAGGGCAAGTCAGTCTGTATGTTAAGCCAATTTCTTTTCTGGTCAGGTAAGTCACACTCAGGCATTATCTCACTCAGCATCAGTCAGCCTTAGTTTTTTAAAGCTTCCTAGACCCCAGAGAGATATACAATTCATCTATCCATTAATTCTACGACCCACCTAAACTATTAATGATGAATCACATCAATTAAAAATTCTCTCTGCTGAATAATGTAATCATTTCAGGATACTTACTCATTTTAAGTTCCAGAAATCTTAAAAGGAGTATGTGTGTATGGTGAGAGAGAAAGACATATTGAAACAGGTATTTCTAGTTGCAGTTTTAGTGCTGATCCTTGTTTCCATTTTTATTGAACTTGTAAGAGTTGAGAGCAACTTAAAGTCAATCTAGCAGATATAATCTTGTACCTTTGTAATTTTAATAGCTTTTAACTGTGTTTGTAGACGTCTTGAATCCAGCGGCAGATTCAGAATATTAGAGCTAACGTTTACATGCATGGTCATCATGAAAGTCTTCGTTGGTTTGCCATGGATTCTTTCACTTAATGTCAGAACGATTAAGGGCAAAGACAAGAATTTCCCTGTTCTGTATCCAATTTCCATAAGCTAGTTATAAGCAGAAATTTATGATTGTTCCTCAGGCAAGTGGTCTTAGCTAATTGAAGTCTGACTTTGCACCTTGATGCTATATTTTAAGCTGGGAGGTGAATTAGGTCTGTGGCTATGAGGCTATTTTCAAGACAACTCAGTTTCAAAAGCTTTTTTTAATTGGGGGGAAAAATCTTCTTTGTATTCTGACATTGATAATCTATCCTTCACAATGCACTTGTAGGGACTTCCCTGGTAGTCCAGTGGTTAAGACTTCGTCTTCCAGTGCAGGGGGCGTGGGTTTGATCCCTGCTTGGGGAGCTAAGATCCCACATGCCTCATGGCCAAAAAAACCCCCAAAACATAAAATAGAAGCAATATTGTAACAAATTCATAAAGACTTTAAAAGTGGTCCACATCAAAAAAATCTTTAAAAAAAATACAATTAAAATAAAAATCGGAAAAACAAAATGCACTTGTACATTATATATAATTTGTTTTATAGGTGACCCTTTATATACTATAATGAATTACTTGTCAATCTTATAAAACATTAATTTGTTGCATCTTGATAATGACACTATGCATTTAATTGTGAGGAAAACAGAAGTAGTACTACTCTGATATACCTTGTCTCTGCCGTTTGCCAACACAAAGATAGGAATAAATTGGGCTTTTATTTCCTTCCATTGGCTAACTCTCCAGGTGACTCCTAAGTTATGAACTGAAGTTAATATACTTCAGTGAAGTTAATACACTTCAGTTTGCTACAGTAAAGAATGACTCCTACTTAGTGGGAAAAAGCAGTTGTCTTCCTCTCTGAAATTTTGTCAGCCAAGAAGCTAAATGGTTGTATTACCCTTTAATATTGGCTTTTTGAGATGCATTTTTGGTGTTTATTACTCAAAAATGTCAGTACTAGTTTTGAGCAAGAGAACTTTTCTTTGGCTGGGAAAGCAACTTTTTCAAGCATTTATTATTCGGAACCACCTGATGTTTTACGACTGGAACCTAAATAAAGTAGTTGTTTACTTGATTCTGTATCAGTACAATTAAATTAGTATGGGCTTACACACAGAATTTGTTGAATACAGATCCTCTGTTTTGTAATCCCCTTATGTTTAGTGTAACGTGCAGAAGAACTGAAAATATTCACTGGTGTTAAAAAATATTTCCAAGATAATCTGTCTTGAAAAGGAAAGTTATTTATTTAACTCTGCTTCAGATGCTAACAAAAAGTTATTTCCCACTAGACTGTAACTGTTAATATGATTAGGTTCCTATATGTGCACTATGTGAGTACATGAACATATCCTAACCCAATCCTATAAATCTATAAAGTAACTTAAATATTTAGAAATCTGAATTACGTTACTTAACCAGGAATGTCATACACATTAAAATGTTTATTACATATTAGAATCTGCATTGTAATGAAGTCAGTGGCCATGTTTCAAAAGCTTAGGGAGTAACACAGATTTCCCATGCTGCTCTTGGGCTGGGATAATCAACTACATTGTTGAGGAATTGTAATTTTGAAGAAATAGCAAACTATGAATCAAACTTGAGTATTTGACTGCCTTTAGAAGTATGTGTATATCTAAAGAGTATAAGTTTTAAAATAATGCCTTATATTTACCCTTCTGTTACTCTTTTACTTATGTAGCCAGTAGTTTTTTATGTAGATGTATATGTGAATTTTAGATATTTCCATATTTATATCAGTGAAATCATTGCAACATCTGTTTTAATAAACAAATGAACTGAGATTTAAAAGACCAGTTTTTAGTCTTTAAAATATCATGATGGTGTCAGCTCTTAATTATCTACACAGAGATTTAAAGAATTAAATGTATAGATTTAGATTACCCATGATAACATTTCCATTCTACACCAGTTAACATATTTCAGACACCTGGTAAGTGTAATAAGGGACATGCTATCTCATTTCCCTTACTATAAGCAAAACAAAATTAGAAAGGCAAATGTGCTATGAAAGATAAGTAATTGATTAATTCTAGAACCACATGATGTGACTTTTAGACTCTTCTGTGCATTGATAGGATTGTTCTGCCCTTTCTAAGAAAAAGGCATGCTACTGACCCCACTATAAGCTTCAAGTTGTCTTTTAAGTAAAGTATGTTAAGTTTGGAATAAAACATAGCTTAGACATAGGCATTATAGAGATTATATACTGAAATTGGGGGTTCCTTTCCTTATTCTCCCTTCCCAGTTAAGATTTGATTGCATTACTCAAATAAGTTTTAACAGTAAAATCATGTTTTGTGTTTCTTTGTTTCCATTTTCTGTGTCCTCTGTAGGACCAAAAAACAAAAACAAAACAAACAAAAAACAATGAATGTCATTCTTCTAAGAAACCCTTTTAATGCATCCAGGATGTCAGAAACAGTCCTTTCATGCCTCCTGAAGAGTGGCAGCATGAAATTGTATAGGAATATTCTACCTAGCTTTTCTTTTGGTGATGTCTTGCCATTAACTCATAGAAATATGTATTGTACTATTATCCCTATTGTACCTTCAAGTAATTTATTGGATTGCCTGTTGGCTACTAATGTCTTACATTAATAACCAGAGAATATTTCAGAAAGGTGGTTCCTGCTTCGTAAAATGTATCTGTGGTTGCTAAAATCTTATTTGGCTTGAAACAACTAAATTTAGTAGACTCTAAAATTGTATATTGTTAGAATATGATACTTCAAAAAACTATGATTTACTTTCAGTTCTGAAAATATTCAGAAGGGTTTGTTATCTCTTGCAGACCTTTCTGCAAACTACTAATGGGATGAACACAATATATCACTTTTGTAATAGTGAGCTATTAAAGGCAAGCATAAAGCAGTCTGAAGCCCATAAGTGCTGCCAACAGCTCCTGCTTTAATGAATTCCCTTTTAGATGTCCATTAAATGCTCGTGGCAAATGTACTCATAATGGAAATGGCAAATCTAAATGGGTAGATATGAATAATCCATGGAGTTTAAATTCTGTTTATGATCATCTTCACATTTAGTTTTCAAGACAACGCAGTTTAGTTTTCATTACAGTTTGGAATAAAGAGGACAGGGAGTAATTGATTGCTTCAAGCAGATTAAAACCAATGGTTTTCTTTTCAAAGAACCAGTTCAATGCAGTAATTCCAACTTTAAACATTGATTTAGGGTACTCAACACAAAATGTTTTGTGCTGTGTGAACTTTTATGTAGAAAGACTAGTATTACTTTTATTTCCCTATATATCTATATAGTGAAATATAGAGGTTGTTAGTAGCATGTGCATGACTTAATAGTGATCTATATTAAGTCATTTTGATATTATTGCAGTCATATAATGAATCAATGAGATTCCCGTCATCACTGTAATATTGTTTGTAACCCATTAGCACAGAGAAATTACAGCCCATCGTACATCATTACTGTGATTGAGGCTTTATTACCATATTCTCAAATTGCTTGCTTGCTCTAAAACTAAATAGACACAAGACAACTATAGGTGGGTATAGACTATGCATTATTGTGCTACAGTAATGAGGGATTATTGTACAATAAATGGGTGAAACTTATGAGGAAAATAAACAATAGTAATAGAAAACTGGAGACTCTTTTTGCTTTTCTTATTACTTAAAAGGTCATATATATTTGTTACGCTCACGTTATTGTTTATATATTACACGAATCGTAGCCTTTAAATATTTTGTAAAGATTTTTTTTCCCAAACGTATCTTTTCGAAGTCTGTAGTCTAACGCACTTCCAGTGCTCAGGGCTGGACTTGGAATCTGCCTTTTGTCACTTGCGAGATTAGACATTTTACTGCTGCTAAGCTTGACATTTTTGTGGGTGGGTAATACCATTTAAACTTCAGGCTATTTTTCAGTACTCTATATATTTTATTAATAGTGTGAATAGGTCAGTAGTCTTCTGACTCTTCAGTTGAAATAATAAATGTATGAATGCAACAATATTCTAAGCAATGAAGAGAGGTAAAATATGGAACAATTGCCTGGGGCCTGATTGTAAAAGACTTTTGATGTCTCAAAGAGGGAAATGGAAGAAATATATTGCCTCTATATTAAAGAAGAAAATCCCACGACACTAAAACTTGTTAGTTAAATTGTGCATATGTTCATCCTCTCTCTGTTGAGTCTTGTTTATAACATTGAGACCATTATTTAGAACAGTAAAAAGGCTAGTGTGTTGACTTTTGGGCTAAGATCATTGCTTGGATTGAAAGTTCTGCTCAGTGCAGAGTGGCTTTCTGATCTCAGCTTCATTGTGATTTGGCACCATGACAATTTAAATAACAAATAACAGTATAAAACAAAAACCAGAAGCTGGCATAAATATATTCATGATTATAAAGTACTATACCTATAAATTCTTAGCTAGAGCAATAATAACCACCTGCAAAGTTAGAAATGACAACATATTCTTCCAAGAGAGATAACTCTGTTCTTAGGTTATAATGTTCTCACAAGCCACTTAGGCATTACTCTAATGCCTATCATGATGTAATTACCACCCTCTTTGTAAGTCACAGCTTTTATTTATAACACATATAGTGGTTGTGGTGGTATAAAAACTGAACGCTTGTCAAAGTATGTCTTAACTGCAGCGAGACATACTCTGTGAAACGAGAGTTCAGAATTGGCTGAGGGGACATAGGCCTAAACTATGCCTCACCTAACTCTAGTATATTCTTAAAATGTAGGAAACTGAAAAGCCTCCTAAATAACTGACTTCATTCCCTGCTTGCCAGATTACACAGCCATTTTGAACTATATGAATATTTTTGTGACTTTCTCTTGATTCACGTCATCACTTCTTGGGAGCACTTTCCATGTTAAAAACAAAGCGAAGAAGCAATACAAAAGCAAAATGCCAGGAATAAGAGAGAGGAGACGTTAGAAAGATGTATTTTAAATCCTTGAAACCATCTATCTGTGACTCACTTAACATAATTTCAAGCAGGATTTGAAGTTGTATTAAATTTGTTACCTGCTTCCAAATCTTTTGGGGAACAAGGGAGAACATGAATAAAATAACTTTTGTTGTTTTTAATAGTCTAGTTGGAGAGATACTAATAAATAAAAAATTACAAAAATAATAGTAAACAATAAAAATAAGCATTAAGAGCTAAGAAGAAAAAGTGAGATATGGGTGATAGGGAGTGCTAGGTGGGGTTGTTTTAATATAGGATATTTATAGAAGGCCTTTTTTTAAATTAATTTTTTTGGCTGTGTTGGGTCTTTGTTGCTGTGCGCGGGCTTCCTCTAGTTGTGGAGAGCAGGGGCTACCCTTCGTCGCAGTGCATGGGCTTCTCATTGCAGTGGCTTCTCTTTGTTGCAGAGCACGGGCTCTAGGCGGCACGGGCTCAGTAGTTGTGGCTCGCGGGCTCTAGAGCACAGGCTCAGTAGTTGTGGTGCTTGGGCTTAGTTGCTCAGCAGCATGTGGGATCTTCCTGGACCAGGGCTCGAGCCCGTGTCCCCTGCATTGGCAGGCAGATTCTTAACCACTGTGCCACCAGGGAGGTCCCCAGAAGGCCTTTCTAATGAAGTGACATTTTAGCAAAAATCTCAATAAAGTGCAGAACTACCATAATGGTATCTGTGATAAAATACCCCAGAACGGTGAATACAAATTTCTAAGACAGAAGCATGTTTGGTGTGTTTGCACAACAGCAAGGCCAGTGTAGCTCAGTGAAGTAAGTAAGGGACAAATAATGAGAAATTAAAAACAATGCCTTAGTAATTTTTAAGATTTATAATAATGAATTTAATACCATTAAAGATTTTTTCTTTGGCTAGGTTTTTGCTCTTAGAGAGGTAGTTCAGACTCAGATGATGTTTTCAATAGCTTTCTTAATATATTGTAAATGATTTACTTTTTAACTGTTTAAATATACTTTTAACATATTCAGTCTATCACGTATATCTTCTGTGGGGATCTAGATATTTTTGATAAGTTACGTCAAATTCTCAGAGTGTGAGCCATGGACTACCCTATATATTTAAGAGCTTATAATTGGGGAATATTTGTACTTTTTGTGCTGGTATAGATAGGTTTCCAATTTATTTCTAGCACTCAGTAAAAACAAACATTATTTAGTGGCCCTTCCAAAGTAGTCCAGAGCTCCATTAAAGCTTGTGAAGTCTTGCTATTTTATTTATTTGACTTACAGACAAATTGAAGTAGATGAGATGTAGAGTTTGGGGGATCTTTAATCCTGTAAAAGGGGTCCTTGAATTGCAAAAAGTTTTGAGAATCATTTGCCTTCTTCTAAGGCAGAAGGTGAGGAAGAAAAGGAACCAAACATGGGGAAACTGAGGTAACAAGAAGACACTAAGAGAAGTCTAAGGTTCCAAGAGAGAGAAGAAGCTAAAAATGTATGTAAGTTAAGTTTTGACACAGAGAAGAGGAAGCTGCTAAGAATTTTTCTAGTTGTATCCTGCATTAGTTATGTGTTGCTGTGTAACAGATTACACATGTAATTACTAAAACTTTTATGAATCTAAGGACTTAAAAACCCCTTCTAACTGATGGATTAATGGATGGATAGAAGGATGGCAAGGTATGTAATAATGCAAAATACAGGAACTCTTTAATTATAAAATCTAGAATGTGGATATATGGCTGTTTATTGTACAGTTCTTTCAGCTCTTCTGTATGTTAAAAATTCTCATAATAAAATGTTAGCCTTATAATACTACTCCTAGCTACTGCTTTTCCAAATGCAAAGTGACATTTTGTAGTGGCAAAGAATTGGTAACTTTTTCTCCCCAGCCTAAACAACATGCACAAGTTATTGTTAGTAGTTAGCATCTTAGCAAGCCTAATAGCATCTAGCTCTTTCTGTCCGTATAATATGCTTCCTTTTATAGGGAAGCAATGATTATACCTCTGGCATATGTATATGACAAGAGCCTGAATCACAAAACACATTTAAACAAAATATTTGTTATGTAACAGCAGCTACCAGTTACTTAGTGTCTGCAGTGTTTCAGGTACTGTGCTCGTTACTTCTGTTCTCACTTTAATCCATATAAAAATCCAAAACTGCAGGAAATTACGGATGAGGAAACTATGCTGTAATATTTTTGCTTCTTAGTGGTGGTCCTTGTAAAAGTCTGTTTAGCATTGAAAATCAGTATATATAGTTTTGGATTCTGGTGTATTATCATCATTAATTAGTATAGTCTATGAAAAATGCCTGTCATTTTTGCTTAGACCATTTGCAAAGGCCATTTTGCAGTGATCTTTCATAGGGTCTTATATTTTCTTGAACCTCCCATGACTCATGTGTAGTTGAAAGAGCCATATAATTCGGAATCAGAAAGCTATGTTTTAGGTCCCAGCCACATCTCTTAAAAGCTTTGTGACCATATAGGGAATGTGAGTGAAGAATATATACAAATTCTTTTTAACTATTTTTGCAGTTATTCTGTAAATCTGAGATTATTTGTAGATAAAACCGAAAATAAATAGCTTTGTCACTCCTCTAAGCCTTAGTATACTATTTTTGAAAGTAGGAAGACCTGTACCTAATAATACCAGAGGAACCTAAAGAGAGCCTAAAGTGTGAATGCAGATGCAGATAGCTCACACAATTTTCAGCCCTATTGTAGGTATTCAGTAATCTTCACACATAGTTAAATGCACAACACATGTTCATTGAGAGCGGCAATATGATCTTGTAAGAATATCCTCAGTGTTGGAGAGCCAGCTAACTAGATTCGGATATTAATTCTCTCACTGGACGACATTGAGCAATTGACTCAGTCCTGTCATTCCTCAGTTCTTCCTACAATGGTATGAAATAGTGGAAAATATTCAATATCTAAAGGCATTCAAGCTATCCCCTAGAAAGCTACTGTAAAAATTTAGGGTAATGTATTACATAATATTTACTAAGCAGCGAACCGTTTCAGTAATTGGTGTCACCCATTTGCTTCATTTATGTACTGTGATTTCTCAGTTTTTTTAATCATTGGGCACAAAGCAGCATCTCCCAGAAACAAATAAAGAAGCCAAACTACCACCCCACCTTTCACAATCTAACTTGTGATAAAATATGAGAACATATTTTTATTTGTTGAAGGAAGTCTTATATATTCCAATTGAAATCACTTTTGAAGTACATCATCATATACAGATACTATACTTAAATACATTTGTTGTTTTCAGTATTATTGAAATATTTGTGGTGAAAGAGATGATTAATTAATGCTGGTGAGTTGTTTGGATCAAAGAGTTCTCCCTTAGCTAATATTTTGAGGATGAGCAGGAACATCAAGAATGATTTTAGTACAGTAGCACTCACATTTGAATCATCTTTGGATTAAAAGGTTCTAACTAGAGTCTTTTTTGCATTGCTTTTCTTAATTATAACTATAAATCAAAACCATATAAAATTACAGAGAGCTAAATGTTTTGTAAGAACCATTTAATGACTGTAATAACCAGTCTAGAGGGAGGCATCATCTTTTTGTCAGGGAAACCATAGTCACAGAAAGACCCCTACTCTCAGATTTTTGCTTTGTCTGAAGGGAGTATATATTAAGATGTTTGGAGAAATAGTTACATAAAGTCTTTTCTGCAATATTTTAAAAGAGGATATAGTACTTTGCTTAAACTAATAATAAGACTGTAGTTAATGGACACAAAAGTGGATGAATATGGGATGACTTCAAAAAAGAGATACAATTGATGTTATATATTGACTGGTGACTGCTTTCCTGTACTTAGCATTAAACAGTTTGTACCATGCAAATATCGAACTCTATCAAATAAGTGACTACAGTATTTTCATATAGATGTTCCTATAATTACTTTGTAATAAGTAAATCTTTTTGAGGCAAATACATAAAATGAAGTATTCTTAAAAAACAAAAAACCTAAGTTCACTCTTTTCTTAAAACATTTTATTCTGAATTTCAGGAATATACATAGGATAAGATAATGGTTTCAAACTGGTTTATAATTAACTGTTTCTTAAATAAATCTTACACAGAAGCAAATGGTTCTGACAGAAATGAGGATACAGTGATTGCAGGGAGCCAGATGTTCCAGTGGCTCAGTTCTTACTGTCTCTGTGGTGACCCTGACTTGTCTCTCTGGCATCCTAAGCCTCTGAGGAGTGCATTTTGAGAACTGTGGAAAATGTAGGAATTTGTAATTCTTAGGCCATATGCCATTCCTTTGGCTATTGAACAACTCTGTCTTGCTGTCACTGTTAGATTACATAGGCTAGCCACTAGCAGCTATAGTTGTTCAACAGGAATATGTATATTGCATAAACAAGTTATTGTTAGTCAGCATGTTTGTCTAATCAGTACTAGTAATTAGGTATGTCATATGGGCTCAGACACTTCTGATTCTCAATTTCTTTATTGTATGTAGTGAGAGAGAATTGGGTTAGGACAAATCAGAAGCTCTTTCCAAGCACGTACCATTCTGTCATTCAATAGAGAGTCTAGAACTTCCCTTACATGAGTTAGAGAATAAGTCTTAGCCATAGACCATAACTCTGAGGGATTTAAACTCACATTGACGAGGTAAAACTATCTGACATAAAATGAACAGAGACAGTCTATTAACAAAATGTTAATAAATTGTTTTGGACTTTAAGAGCCAAAATTATAAAGAGACAAATGTATGTAGAAAGGATCTATTTTTAAATTCTTAGATTAAAAGAAAATCCTGTTTGATTGAGATTTCATCTAACTAGATAAACCAGCAAATTATGCACTTAACGTATTTCCTACTAAGAATTAGAAATCAGTGCTGTTGCTCTGTTTTGATCTTAAATATGGTCTTCTAAGCAGGTGTAGGAAGGTGTTATTTTTTCTCATGCTGTCTATGAATATTAATATTATGACATTTTTACTTTAATGCCTCCTGTGAAACCTGTATTCTTACACATCTAATGAGCCAAACTATAGCTTTAATAGCTCATATAAATTCAATTGGCATATGGCTTGAACATCAAGATTATAGAGTGACAAATTTTTCCTAATTGTTTGTGAGTACAAATTAGTATTTTCTTAAGTCCATTCTTAAAATGTATTTTTAATATAGCTATAAGGTCATATAGATATATTTCAGCATATTAAAGAAATATTTTAGTAATTTTTATGTTGAAATTTTATTTTACTTTACTAGCAGTTTTAATTCATTAACTCTTATTTTTCCTTGCAATAATAATGTATTTCCAAACCATTATAAAATTTGTAGAGAATCTTATATTTAATATTTGACTGTAATACCCAATTTGAGTTTTGCTTTGCTCACAAAGATAGAGAGAAATCCAAATTTACTCATAATAAAAGTATTAGAGAAACTGTCAATAAATTTACTGCTATAATTGAATCATATGATATCTAAATTGTTGATAATATGATCTGCTCGTTAAACAATAGTGTCTGGAGAAAATGATAGATTAATTGACTGATGGCTAAAGTTTCCCTCAAATATAATGGTTTACCCAGTTTGATTTGATTTGTGTAAAATAACTTTCTCTAATAAACAATTTGCTCAGAGGCAATAGAAGAAATGAATGGTTATCAAACCAAACTTAATTAGTCTATCCTAGATTGATATTACTTGGGGAGTCTTCGTTTTAATTGTGGAGGGCTGGATACAAAGAGTTTGGTTCATTATTTTTTCCTGTATAAACACTATTGTGTAACTACCTATGGAATAATAACATGTGAATTCATTTTAATAAATGCTTGTAAAGTGAATTAGCTAATTATGCCAGGCTAAAAATGATTCCTTTAATTATTTTGGATATTTAACTGGTACTTCAATTTTATTATTGTTAGTCTGTAAATGTGATTTGTATTAGCTCTGCCAAACTAATTATAATATTTAACTTAACAATTTGAACAGTTTTGTAATGCTTATAATGTTCTCTTGTGCAAGAGAAAACATTATTTCTAGTTTGCATGAAGATAAAGGTTTGACACAAATTTAGACCAAAAGAATGGCTGTTTGTGTTTAAATAGAGAATTTTTTAAAACCCTCAGTATCCAATATAGTGACTGACATCATTATATGTATGAGAAGAATGAACATATTTCATTCAGGAGAAGGTAAAACCAGTGAAACCAGTGACTCGGTTTATCTTAAGATGGTATAAGTTTAGCACTTGAAGATGTGATATAGCATAAGAGATTTGATTATTATTTTACAACGTAGAAGCATTTTCTTCATGACTTTACCATAGACAGAAAGAAGAGCTCTATCCACATTCTCAGAAAGATTTATACTCACAACTCATTATGAATGTTAAAAACAATATACTTCTTTTTTTAATTTAATTTTTATTTTATATTGGAGTACAGTTGATTTACAATGTGGTGTTAGTTTCAGGTGTACAGCAAAGTGATTCAGTTATACATATTACATATATCCATTCTTTTTCAGATTCTTTTCCCATATAGGTTATTACAGAATATTGAGTAGAGTTCCCTGGGCTATACATTAGGTCCTTGTCGATTATCTATTTTATATATAGTAGTGTGTATATGTTAGTCCCAAACTCCTAATTTATCCCTGTCCCCACCTTTCCCCTTTGGTAGCCATAAGTTTGTTTTCGAAAAAACAATATACTTCGTAATCACTTCCATTTAACAAGCTAATTCTAATTGTCTTTGAATCAGAAGTGAATCAGGAGTTTTAAAAAGGCCTTAGTAGTGAAAAATATAGCATTTTTATTTAGTTTTTCTGGGAAAAAGGCAACTACCATAATCAGGACACAGAATAATTCCATCACCTAAGAAAAACCTTCCTCATGCTGCCCTACCCTCTCCCATCCCTAACCCCTGGCAACCACTGATGTGTTCTCACTCACTATAGTTTTACCTTTTTCCAGAATGTCATATAAATGGAATCATATAGTGTTTGACCTTTTGAAACTGGCTTCTTTCTCTCAGCATAATGCCTTTGAGATTCATGCATGTTTTTGTAGTATCAGTAATTTGTTTCCTTTCTGCCTCTCCCCAAATTAGCAACACTAATATCAAGTTGTCAGGTTAATATAAATGATCTACCCATATGGAAACTTAGTTTCTCCTTCAGCATATCCCCATCATAACTAGAACTTGATTTTTGCCCTTATTCATGAATATAGTTCTGTCTTTTTAATGTCTGCATTGTAATTTTTTATGGATGCATTATAAATGCATTATAAATTTTATGGATGCATTATATTTGTTTAACCTGTCTCCAACATAGATGCATAGATGTTTTAAGATATTATATTCAAGGCTACAGTAGGCATTCTTGTGCATGTCTTTTCTGCATGTATATCTTCCAGTAATTCCTAGAAATGAAATTTCTGGGTAAAAGAATGAACACAAAAATTTGTATGGATTACAGTTTGCCTTCCCAACAATGGTGAACCTATTTGTACACGCTCTTATTTTGCTCTGTCATTATCCTTCTTTGTAATCTTTGCAAGTCTAGTAATTGAAAATATCTCACTTTTATTTTAAACTGTATTTCATTAAATATTAGTGCATTTGAACTCAATATTGTTTAAATGTCAGTTGTCTCCAATTTGATCTATATATTCAGTCCAATCCTAATAAAAAAAAAAAAATCCCAGCAAGGTTTTTTTTGTTTGGTAGTTTTTTTGTTTTGGATGGTTTTGTGGGGTGTTTTTAGGGTTTGTTGTTGTTGTTTGCCATTTTAATAGGATTATAGTGTATCTCATTTTAGTTTTAATTTGTGTTTTCTTAATGGGTAATGATGCTGAACATTATTTCTTGTACTTAATTGTCTTCCATTTGTCCTCTTTGGAAAAATGTCTGTTCAAATCTTTTGCCCATTTTAAAATCAGGTCATTTGTTTTCATACTGTTAAATTTTGAGGGTACTTTATAGATTTTGGTTACAAGTTCTTTGCTGGATATGTGATTAACAAATGTTTTCTTTCAGTGTATAGCTTGTCTTTTCATTTTTTAAGTGTCCATTAAAGAGCAACTGATTTTAATTTTGGTGAAATCTAATTTACCTTTTTTGTTTTTTGCTTTAGAGAGTGTTTTGGTTTTATTTTGATTTGATTTTAAGCCATATACACATAACTTGTAAGCTTTAAAACTGTAATATGTTGCAAATTGGTGGTATCATATGGACTTTTGCATTTACTGGTATTTAGTGATCATATGATCTATATTCCAGAAAGCATGTTTTTAAAAATGTGAAAATCTGGTTTTGTGTGTGTGTGTGTGTGTGTGTGTGTGTGTGTGTGCGCTTTTATATGACATTAGCTTATTTCCTATTCATGATTCTTTGATTCAAGAAGGCACTTTTTGTGCATATATTGTATATACAGTAATATAAAAGAGATGATGAGACTCTCCTGGCAATGAATTAGGAAAGTGAATCATTTAAATAAATTTAAGATATTGGAAAACTTCTAAGAATGCAATGAAAGATAAAAATATATACTATGAGAATTACATTAGGTAATGTGCATGAAAGCAGGGTATAATCTAAAAAGTTCTATCTAAATATAATTTTTTTTGTTTCTGCTTTATAACAAAGTGAATCAGTTATACATATACATATGTTCCCATATCTCTTCCCTCTTGCGTCTCCCTCCCTCCCACCCTCCCTATCCCACCCCTCTAGGTGGTCACAAAGCACCGAGCTGACCTCCCTGTGCTATGCGGCTGCTTCCCACTAGCTATCTATTTTACGTTTGGTAGTGTATATATGTCCATGCCTCTCTCTCGCTTTGTCACAGCCTACCCTTCCCCCTCCCCATATCCTCAAGTCCATTCTCTAGTAGGTCTGTGTCTTTATTCCTGTCTTACCCCTAGGTTCAGCTCATGCAGCTCAATAACAAGAAAACAAACAACCCAATCCAAAAATGGGCAGAAGACCTAAATAGACATTTCTCCAAAGAAGATATACAGACTTCCAACAAACACATGAAAGAATGCTCAACATCATTAATCATTAGAGAAATGCAAATCAAAACTACAATGAGATATCATCTCACACCAGTCAGAATGGCCATCATCAAAAAGTCTAGAAACAATAAATGCTGGAGAGGGTGTGGAGAAAAGGGAACACTCTTGCACTGCTGGTGGGAATGTGTATTGGTACAGCCACTATGGAGAACAGTATGGAGGTTCCTTAAAAAACTACAAATAGAACTACCATATGACCCAGCAATCCCACTACTGGGCATATACCCTGAGAAAACCATAATTCAAAAAGTCATGTACCAAAATGTTCATTGCAGCTCTATTTACAATAGCCCGGAGATGGAAACAACCTAAGTGTCCATCATCGGATGAATGGATAAAGAAGATGTGGCACATACATACAATGGAATATTACTCAGCCATAAAAAGAAACGAAATTGAGCTAATTTACCTTTTTTTTTTTAAATAGATTATGTTTTTAGTGTCATGCATAGTTAAATGAGCAATGTGAAAGAATTCTTTGCCTAATCCCAGGACACGAAAATAGTCTCCTAAAAGTTTTATAGTTTTGGGATATGAAACTTTTGGGATATCTTTTTTCCATCTTTTGCTTTAACCTATATTTAAATGTAAATGCATTTTACCTTAATATGGGTTTCTGGTAGACAGCATTCATTGAGTCCTGATTTTTTTGTCCATTTTCAGAAGCTCTGTCTTTTAATAGGTATATTTAAACCATTTACACTTATTATTGATATTTGGATTTAGGTCTACCCTTTTCTTGTTTTATGTTTGTTTCCTCTACTTTTAATTGTTTCTTCTTTCCTGCCTCCTTTCAGATTATTTAAATATTTATAGTATTCCATTTTATTTTATCTATTGAGGTTTTTTTTTTTTTTTTTTTTCGGTACGTGGGCCTCTCACTGCTGTGGCCTCTCCCGCTGCAGAGCACAGGCTCCAGATGCGCAGGCTCAGCGGCCATGGCTCACGGGCCCAGCCGCTCCACGGCATGCGGGACCCTCCCGGACCAGGGCACGAACCCGTGTCCCCTGCATCAGCAGGCGGACTCTCAACCACTGTGCCACCAGGGAAGCCCTATCTATTGAGTTTTTTACTGTAGTTTTTCAAATTTTTTTTCATGATTACTCTAAGGATTATAATATGCATATTTAACTTTTCACAATCTATTTAGAATTAATATTTTACCACTTAAAGTGGAACATAGGTCCTTTTATCCTCCACTGTTTGTGTTGGAGTTGCATTACGTATTACATCTACATACATTGAAAACCCCAAGATAATGTTATAATTTTTGCTTTGAACCATTAAACATATTTTATAGAATATAAGAGGAAAATTCTGTTTATCTCGATATTAACTCTCTTTTCTTTCATTCGTGATGTTCCAGGTTTCTCTCATATCATTTCCCTTCTATCTGAAAAACTTTCTTTAACTTTTCTTACAGAGCAGTTCTACTGACAATGAATTCTCTTAGTTTCCTATCATCTGAGAATGTCATTTTCACCTTTTTTCATGAAGAAATTTTTTTTCTGGACATAGAATTCTAGGTTGACAGTTTTAGCACTTTAAAAATGTTTCACTTTCATCAGACTGCATGGTTTCTGATGAAAATTCCACAGTCATTTAAATTGCTATTCCCCATCATTTTATGTGCTATTTTTCTCTGGCTGCTTTCAGGATTTTTTTCTTGGCCTTCAGTTTTTGAAGTTTGGTTATAATTATATAGGCGTGAATTTCTTTATGTTTATTCTTCATGAATGTGTAGGTCTGTGTTTTTTGCCAAATTTGGGAAGTTGTCAACCATTACTTTCATTTTTTTCTTTTTTCATTGAGGTAATATTCACATGACGTACAATTGAGCGTTTTAAAGTGTACAATTCAGTGGCATTTAGTGCATTCAAAATGTGCAAATACTACCTCTCTGTAGTTTCAAATATTTTTCATTGCCTCAGAAGAATATTCTGTACCCATTAACTCACTCTCCATTCTCCCCTCTCCCATCCTGTGGCAATAACTCTAATCTGGTTTCTGCCTCTAGATTTGACTATTCTGGTTATTTCATATGAAAAGAACCATTCAATATGTGACCTTTTATGACCAGCTTCTTTCCCTTAGCATAATGTTTTCAAGGATCATCCAAGTTGTAAGATGTGTCAGTACTTTGTTTCTTTTTATGACTGAATAATATTCTGTTTTATGGATATGTATGTACACCACATTTTATTTATCTCTTTATCAGTTGACAGACATTTGTGTTGTTTCCTTCTTTTGGCTGTTATGAATAGTGCTGCTATAAACATTTATGTACAAGTTTGTGGATATCTCAGAGAGAAATAAAACGTATATATAAAATATAAAATAAAATTAAATATATATATGTATATATGTATATGGAGTTGCCAAGTCATATGGTAATTTTATGTTTAACTTTTTGAGTTACCACCAACTTGTTTTGCACAATGGCTGCACCATTTTACATTTCCACCAGCAATGTACGAGGGTTTCTTTTTCTCCATATCCTCATTAACACTTTTAATTTTCTGGTTTTTTTATGTATACATGTATATTTGGATTATATATTATGTATATAATTATAACCATCTAGTGTGTGTGAAGTGATCTCATTGTGGTTTTGATTTTCATTTTCTTAGTGACAAATCATGTTGGACATAGTTTCTTGTGCTTGTATATCTTCCTTGGAAAAGTACATTCAAGTCTTTGCCCATTTTTAAATTGGGTTGTCTTTTTCCTGTTGAGTTGCAAGAATTCTTTAAATAATCTTGATACTAAACCCTTATCAGGTACATGATTTGCAAATATTTTCTTCTTTTCTGTAAGTTGTCTTTTCATTTTCTTGATAATGTCCTTTGAAGCACAAGTTCTTAATTTTGTTGATGTTCAGTTTATCTATTTCTTCTTTTGTTGCTCTTGCTTTTGTGTGAAATCTAACAATTCATTGCCAAATTCTGAGGTCATTAATATTCTGTGTTTTCTTCTAATAATTTTATAGTTTTAGCTCTTATATTTAGCTTGTTGCTCCATTTTGACTTAATGGTGTAAGGTAGGGGATCCAAATTCATTCTTTTGCATGTGGTTAACCATTTATCCCAGCACTATTTGTTGCAGATATTATTTTTTCACCTTTGAATGACCTTAGCACCCTTGTCAAAAATCATCTATCCATAGATTTTTGGGTTTATTTCTAACTCTAAATTCTATTCCCTTGGTCTATGCTATGGTCTGAATGTTTGTGTCCCCTCAAAATTCATATGTTGAAATCCTCATCTCCAAAGGTGATAGTATTGGCAGGTGGGACTTTTAGAAAGTACTTAAGTTCTGAAGACAGAGCCATCATGCATGGGATTAGTGCATTCTAAAACAGCGTCCACAGAGATCCATAGCCACTTCTGCCATATGAGGATCTGGAAGAGAGCCCTCATCAACCCATGCTTGCACACGGATCTTGGACTCCTCCCTGGAAGCCTCCAGAACGGTGAGAAATAAATTTCTGTTGATCATAAGCTACCCAGCCTGTGATAAAAGCCCAGACGGACTAAGACAGTCTATACGTCTCTCCTTGTGCCAGTACTGTACTGTTTTGATTATCGTAGCTTTGGGGTAAGTTTTGAGATTGGGAAGTGTGAGTCCTCCAACTTTGTTTTTCAGTATTGTTTTCGCTATTCAGAGGCCTTTGCAATCTTATATGAATTTAAAGATCATCTTTTCCATTTCTGCAAATGAAGGCAATTGGAAATTGTATTGAATCTGTAGATCATTTGGGGGGAGTATTGCCTTCTTAACAATATTAAGTCTTTTAATACATTAGCATGGAATAGCTTTCCATTTAATTAGGTATGTAATCTCTTTCAGCATTGTCTTGTAATTTTCAGTGTACACATCTCTCACCTCCTTGGTTAAATCTATTCCAAGATATTTTATTCTTTTGGATGCTATTGTAAGTGGAATTATTATCTTTATTTCCTCTTTGCATTGTTCATTGCTGGTGTATAGAAACCTAACTGATTTTTGTGTATTGATTGTGAACCCTGCAACTTTGCCGAATTTGTTTAATAGCTAGTATATGTTTTCTGAACGTTTTGTTATGTTCTCTTTATAGAATCATATCATCTAAAAATAGACATAGTTTTTTTTCCTTTGCAATTTGGATGTCTTATATTTCTTTCTCTTACCTAATTTCTCTAGGTAAAACTTTCAGTACAATGTTGAATAGTAGTAGTAAAAGTGGGATCCTTGTCTCATTCCTGATCTTAGGGGGAAAGCTTTTAGCCTTTCACCATTGAGTATGATGTTAACTATTTTCCCCTTTGATTCTGTCAGTGTTTGCTTCATATATTTTGAAGGTGTTGTATGGTGCATATGTGTTTATAGTTTTTATATCTTCTTGTTGATTTGACCCTTTAATCAATATATAATGTCTGTCTTTGTCTCTTATAGAAATATTTTGATTTAAAATCTATTTTATCTGATACTAGTATAGCCACTCCAACTATCTTTTGATTATTGTTTGTATGGAATATCTTTTTCCATCCTTTCACTTTCAATCTGTTTGTGTCTTTGGGTCTAAAGTGAATTGCCTGTAGGCAGCATGTAGTTGGATCATTTTATTTAAATTCATTCTGGCAATCTCTGTCTTTTAATAGGTGAGTTTAATCTATTTACATTTAAAGTTGTTACTAATAATGAAAGACTTAGTTCTGCTACTTTGCTGTTTGTTTTCTATATATCTTATATCTTTTTTGTTCCTCAATTCCTTCCATACTGCCTTCTTGCGCATTTTATTGATTTTTTCTAGTGTCAGTTTTGACTCCCTCTTCAATTCTTTTTCTGTAAATTTTTTATTTTCTTAGTGATTGTCATGAGGATTACAGTTAACATCCTGAATTTATAACAATCTAGTTTGAATTGATACCAAGTTAACTTCAATACTATACATGAACTCTTCTCTTAT
The DNA here is from genome assembly GCF_964270905.1 of Leucopleurus acutus. Taxonomy (NCBI): domain Eukaryota; kingdom Metazoa; phylum Chordata; class Mammalia; order Artiodactyla; family Delphinidae; genus Leucopleurus; species Leucopleurus acutus. The sequence continues at coordinate 29,968,556 of NC_139145.1, read as the reverse complement.
TCAGCATCTCCTGCCTTTTATGTTGCTGTTGTCACAAAATACACAAAATCCGTATAGAATATGCCCATTCACACAGATTTATAATTATTTTTTAGACTTGTTTCTTTTAAATCATATAGACAATAAAAAAGCAGAGTTACAAACTGAAAATAAAATAATATTAGCTTTTATGTATATACCTATATGATTAACTTTATCGGGGATCTCTATTTCTTTATATAGCTTTGAGTTGTGGTCTAGTATCCTTTCAGTTAAGCCTGGAGGAATTTCTTTAGTATTTCTTTTAGGGCAGGTCTGCTAGTGATGGCTTTTTATTTTTTTTGAATCTGGGAATGTCTTAATTCCCCCTGAATTTTTGGAGGACAGTTTTGCTAGATATAAAATTCTTGGTTGACAGCTTTTTTTTTTTTTCTTTTTTGGCTGCATTGGGTCTTCATTGCTGTGCTTGGGCTTTCTCTAGTTGCAGCGAGCGGGGGCTACTCTTCATTGCAGAGCATGGGCTTCTCACTGCGGTGGCTTCTTTTGTTGTGGAGCACAGGCTCTAGGCATGCTGGCTTCAGTAGTTGCTGCACTCAGGCTCAGTCGTTGCGGCACACGGGCCCTAGAGCGTTCAGGCTTCAGTAGTTGCAGCATGGGGGCTCAGTAGTTGCAGCTCACAGGCTCTAGAGCGCAGGCTCAGTAGTTGTGGTACACAGGCTTAGTTGGTCCGTGGCATGCGAGATCTTCCTGGACCAGGGATTGAACCCGAGTCCCCTGCATTGGCAGGCAGATTCTTAATCACTGTGCCACCAGGGAAGTCCCTGTTTGACAGCTTTTTTCTTTCAACATTTTAAATACATAATCCCAGTGTCTTCTGGCCTCCATGGTTTCTGATGAGAGATCAGATGTTAATCTTACTGAGGATGTCTCATACTTGACAAGTTATTTTCTCTTATTGCTTTCAATATTTTTTTCTTTGTCATTGTCTTTTGACAGTTTGACATAATAATGTGTCTCATGGTGAATCTCTGTTAGTTTATCCTGCTTCAAGTTCATTGAGCTTCTTGGATATATAGATTTGTGTGTTTCATCAAATGTTGGAAGTTTGGGGCCATTATTTTTTCCAGTATTTTTTCTGCCCTTTTCTCTTTCTCTCTTCCTTCGGAGACTTCTATAATGTGTATGTTGATATGCTTAATGGTTTCTCATAGGTCCCTTAGGTGTTGTTCATCTTTCTTTGTTCTTTTTCTTTCTGCTCCTTAGACTGAGTACTTTCCAATTGCCCTATTCTCAAGTTTACTGAGTCTTTCTTCTGCCTGCTCAGATCTGCTATTGAACCTCTACTGAATTTTTTCATTTCAGTATTGTACTTCTCAGCTCCAGAATTTCTATTTGGTTCAATTTTACAATCTCCCTTTTTAAAATTAACAGTCCCCACCTAAGTGTTTATATAGTGTTCTCCTGATTTCTTTTAGTTTTTTATCCATGCTTTCTTTTAGCGCTTTGAGCATATTTAAGACAGTTAATTTAAGTCTTCATCAAATAAGACCAATGAATGGGCTTTCCTCATGGATTGTTTCTGTCAGTTTATCTTTTTCCGGTGAATGGGTCATACTTTCCTGTTTCTTTGTGTGTTTTGTGGTTTTGGTTTGCTAGTACTTTGAATTCTGGTCTCCTTCTCTAATCTGCCCACTATCCTTTACTTTGCAAAGTCTTCAAATAGCTTCTCCATGCTTTCTATGCAGGATTTATATTTGTACTCAGTGGGAGAGACAGGTTATAGTTTGCTTATTTCATCTTGCCAGGATCCAGAACCTCTTTAAACCATTCTTTTTTTTTATATAAAGATGAATATTTAATAGTGATGAAAGGTATGATCCACAAAGAAGACAAAATCATCATAAACATTTACATTTCAAAAATATCAGAGAAATTTATAAAGTAAAATCTATTATATAAACACAAAGAAGCACTGAGAGAGCCTCAATAATAGTGAGAGATTTCCCCTTGCCTTTCTAAAAATCAATAGATGAAACAGATAACAAATAGATAGGGATATGGCAGATATGAAAAACCATTGCAAGTCCAATTTAATAAATGTGCTTTGAACTTTTAAAACATACTGCATATTTTGAATTACATATTTGAAATTCTTTTTAAACCATTCTTATTGTAAGCTATATGCCCCCCTGCTCTAGAAAAAGCATACTCGATTTTTACAGACTGTTTGGAATATAGTATGTGCCCAATTAAGTATTCACTGATTGATTATACCACCCAGTTGTTAAGGGCACATGATGTTAATAAAGAGATTTATCTGCAGTTTTAGGTAAATGTGCATTAACAAAAGCAGATAGCTTTTTGAGTTTCCATTTGAAATGAACCTCATACTTGCATGTGTGTATATCTTTGTATATCTCCATGTCTTTGTAATGATATGTACCATCTTGTACCATCTAGATTTATAAGTATCTTATTATTATTTGTATACATTTTCTTCTAAAAACTAAAAAGCCATCATAAGTTTTTTTATGAATGATGACTAATGGAAATATCATTTGATGTTTAGTAAAAATGAATCATCTTGAAATTTATATGCTCACAATAAACATGACCATTTAAATAAGCTTCATTTCATTTGAATAAGCACTTTAAAAGTTTGAGTGCTTATTCTATTAAATAAATCATGTATACATATTTATATCCCAGGGACAGAGAATAATGAAAGTATTTTATGACCATTTCTGTAGAATTACGTGATTTTTTTTTTTTTTGGTAGAGCATAGAAAAGTCTATCTTATCCACTAGAACATAAGTACAAGTTGTAAATTGGTGTTAAAATTAAAAGCTCATTAGATTACAGATTTAGGTATTCATGGCCCCATTAATGGAACTTTGGGATCAAGAAAAAAACATATGTTCTAGTCCCATTGCATAAAAAGTGGGACACATTTTATACAGTCTGATATTCTTTTTTTTTTTTTGGCTGTGTTGGGTCTTTGTTGCTATGTGTGGGCTTTCTCTAGTTGCGGCAAGTGGGGGCTACTCTTCGTTGTGGTATGCGGGCTTCTCATTGTGGTGGCTTCTCTTGTTGCAGAGCACAGGCTCTAGGCATGTGGGCTTCAGTAGTTGCAGCACACGGTCTCAATAGTTGTGGCCCACAGGCTCTAGAGCACAGGCTCAGTAGTTGTGGCGCACAGGCTTAGTTGCTCCGTGGCTTGTGGGATCTTCCCGGGCCAGGGATCAAACCCATGTTCCCTGCATTGGAAGGCGAATTCTTAACCACTTCGCCGCCAGGGAAGTCCCTATACAGTCTGATATTCTAAAAGGCTTTACAAATTTCAATACTATCTCTAATCTTAAAATTAGTTTGATTATGTTGGATGTATAGTCATGCAGAAATGGTTCAGATGGTCATAGAAACTTAAGGTGGAATCTTCCTTAAAAAACCCCTAGGATATGATACCAAGCCAGGGGTCTTCCCTTAGTCTGCAATTCCATTAATGTTTGAATTTATCATTTTGATGTTCTAAGTGATGGCATTTCTTCAACTTCCCCAGATGATTTCTCATAACTTAATATATTTTCCTGGCATCTAGCTTTCCCTAGTAAATCAACTCTTGACTATTTAGAAAACAAATTTATTTAGCCTTTTTTCTTTCTCCTCTGGCTCTAGAATTACTGTTGAGCTGTTGCAGTTTCTTAGCACACCATTAAACATGCAGTTCAAACCACTGTATTCCAATATTCAGTTTGGTTTAATTCATTCTTTATTGGGCACTAATACTGTGTCAAGCCCTATGTTCTAGATACCAGTGAAATAGGAAATACGATTTCATACCAGATCCTGAGAAATTCTGGTTAATAAGTGAGACATACACACAAATAATTATAAACATTCCATGCAACACATACAGTGGCATCAAGATTGGATGTTGTACAGAGGAGATGGTTTATTCTGTCTGGGTCAGGAATGGGGGATGGATTCGTGATCTAAATTCTGAGAGGCCACAGAAGAAAATGGAAATAAAGCCAAATATAAAGTAATTTTGAAAAAGCGTCATGGTGATAGAGTGATTAGATAGAAAAGGAGATAAGAAAGGCAGATTTACCATGATGCTGTTGAAGCTTAAGCTTTGCAGAAGGGCCTACCAAACCTGCTCTGCCCCTCCTTATAAGAGATAAGTAACAATATTTTTGTCAGGGATATAAAATAAAAGAGAGGAAAAATCTTGCAACTTAGTAGATAGACAAAATTTCTAAAAGACGACTTGAAAAGCTGAAGCATATTGGTATTTCTCCTTTCTGTCTTTACCAAAAAAAAAAAAAAAAAAAAAATAGCCCTTCTGTATGCCAAAGCAAGCAAATTCTATTTATTAGAAAACCAAATTTCAATAAGATAGATTATCTTAGAATGTTCATATTTGTAGGGGACTTTAAATGAAATTTGGTTAGTTCAGTCCTATCATTTTACGGTTGAAGAAACCAAGATCCAACAAGATTAATTAAAGAAAACAAATCTGTTTGCCATTTTTGTTCTTTTTTCAGTATAGTCAGCATCCCTCTCTCTTAGGTATTTCAAAAGGGACTGTTAGGGCAAATACATTCTGTTTTTTGGAATTACCTCTACTGTTTGCTTGTATCTGTAATCTGAATAAATATAATGTTAAAGCTGGAAAAAGTCATGGAGATCAGCTGTTCTTAAACTTTTGAGGAGCAAAAATCATTTTGAAGATTGGATAAAATTCATTCCCTGTGCCCCATTCATTCCCCCCAGACTTAGGTGAGTAAATAATTCCTGACATAGATGGAGAAACCCAAGATTCAGAAACAGAGAGAATGATTTTTTTTCAAAATCCCAAAGTGGCCAGTAGCAGACAAAATTAGAATGGTCTACTTATAGATTACCCCTAACAGTTAACTTCTTCAAATTGTAATAAATTGATAAAATAGTAGTTTCTTTCCTGTTTGTCTCACCTCTCCCCTCCCCCACAAACTGAATGTAGAAATACTAGTATACCTATCTGGAGAGTTAGTTTCTTCTTCAGAATATCACCAACATAATTAGAACTTGATTTTCACTCTTATTCACACATGTATTTTTGCCTTTTTAATGGCTACATTTTATTCCAGTTTACGGATGCATCATACAGTTTAACGTGTCTCTAATATAGATTCTTAGATTTTTAAAAATATTATATTCAGTGCTGCAATAAACATTCTTGTGCTTATCTGTTCTATATCTCCAACAATTTCTAAAAATTAAATTGCTGGATGAAAGAATAAACATGAAAAAATTTTTATGGACTGCAATTTGCCTTCCAAAAAGATATAACCAATTTGTACCTCACCAAAAAAATAAACAGTTGTTGTTTTTCTGTAACTTCACAATTTTTATACTTTTTTGTAATCTTTGCCAATCTAGTAATTGAAAAGATTTTACTTTTATTTAACTTATATTTTATTATTAATGCACTTGAACTCAATATATGTCAAACAGCTCAGTGTGACATTTAGATTCAATGCAGTCATGGTCCAAATCTTAGCAAGGTTTTCTTGTCATTATTGACAAGCTGATTCTAAAATTTTGTAGAAAGGCAAATGAACCCTTTCAGTTTCAGAAAAAATTGAAAAAGAAAAGGTTGAAAACTGATACTACCCAATTTTAAGACTTAATGTAAAGCTACAGATGGCAAGCCAGTGTATACTGGCTAAAGGATAGACATGTAGTTCAGTGGGATAAAGAGCCCAGAAATTGATCCACTGATATGTCAACTGATTTTTGGTAGAGGTTAAAGAGAAATTTAATAGCAAAAGGATAGTCTTTTCAATAAATGGTGCTGGAACAGTTGGACATCCATAGGCAAAAAGAACCTTGACACGTACCTCACACCTTATACAAAAATCAGTTCAGAATGGATCATAGACCTAAATGTAAAATGTAAAACTATAAAACTTCTAGAAGAAAACATAGGAGAAAATTTGTGTAACTTTGAATTACGTGATGAATGCTTAAAACTGACACCAAAAACACAATCCATAAAATAAGAGAATTGATAAGTTGTACTTTAAAATGTTTGCTCTGTGAAAGACACTGTTCTAACAATAAAGAGAGAGCCACAGAATGGGAGAAAATATTTGGAAATTGAATGTCAGACAAAGAACTTGTATTCAGAATATACATAGAACTCTAAAAATTCAACAGTTAAGTGTAGTAGGCAGAATAATGGCCACCCCAACCATGATCTACGTTCCTAATTCCTGAAACTTGTGAATATGTTGCTTTATATGGCAAAGAATTATGGTTGCAGATGGAAATAAGTTTGATCATCTGACTGTAAGATAGGGAGAAGACCCTGGGTTATCTGACTGGGCCCAATATAATCACAAGGGTTCTTAGGCTCTTAAAAATGGAATGATGATGCAGAAGAAGCAGTCAGAGTGATGTGATGTGGAAAGGACTCAATCCACTGTTGCTAGTTTTGAAAATGAGGGGTGAGGGCTCTGAGCCAAGGCCCACTTGCAGTCCTCGAAATCTACAGAAGGCAAGGAAATAAATTTTTCCCTAGAATCTCCAGAAAGAAATGTAGGCCTGCTGATTCCTTGACTTTGACCCAGTGAGACCTGTGTTGGACTTCTAACCTACAGAAATGTAAGATAGTAAGTTTGTGTTGTTTTAAGCCATGACTTTTGTGATATTTTGATACAGCAGTAAAAATCTAACACACTAAAAAAATAATAACCAAAAAATGGGCAGTAGATCTGAATAGATAATTCATCAGAAAAGATATATGGATGGCAGATTATGATATGAAAATATACTCAACATCATTTATCATTAGAGAATGCAAATTAAAACTAATGAGGTACCACTACAAACTTGTTAGAATTGTTAAAAACAAACAAAAAATTTGACAGTACTAAATACTGACAAGAATCTGGAGCAACAGAGACTCATTCATTGCCAGTGGGATTGCAAAATGATATGCCACTTTGGAAGATAGTTTGACAGTTTCTTATATATCACTCCTAGGTATTTATCCAAATGAATTGAAAACTTGTGTTCACATAGAAACCAGTATGCTAGTATTTATAGTAGCTTTATTCATAATCACCATAATCCAGGAACGAACAAGATGTCCTTCAGTACGTGAATGGATAAGCAACAGGTGAGTCGTACATCATACAATGGAATAGTACTCAACAATAAAATGGAGGGAACTGCTTATTCTTACAACAACATGGATGAATATTGGATGCGTTTTGCTGAAAACAAAGCCAGAACTTAAAGGCTATGTATTGTATAAGTCCATTCATATGACTTTTGGAAAATGCAAAGCTAATAAGATGGAAAACAGATCAGTGGGTTACCCAGGGGGCAGGGAAAAGGAGGAATGGTTGACTACAAAAGGGGCACACAGAGGAATTTTTAAAGCGATGGAACTGTTGTATATGGTACTAAGATGTTGGATGTGTGACTCTATGCATTTGTTAAAAGCCACTGAACTTCAACTGATATAGATTAAAAAATCAGCCAAGATGTCAGGGGATCCCAGGATAGAATTGAGACTTTCTAGTGAACTTTACAGTGAAGACACTGGGTCAGACTCTACCTTACTCAAATAATCAAGGTTAAAATCAACAGTGATAAGTCAAGTGGTAGTACATCTATAGTATTCTTCCCATAACCCATAACCCCTGTCTGATCATAAGAAAACATCAGATAAACCCAAAATGAAGGAAATTCTGCAAAATACCTGACTAGTGCTCTTCAAAAGTATCAAGGACATGAAAAGCAAAGGAAGTCTGAGAAACTGTCACATACCGAAGAGACCAAGGAAATATGGTGACTCAGTACAAGTGGAGGTGACTGATTCCTTCCTACAGCAGATAGAATTCATTAGTGGGAAAACTCGTGAAATACAAATCAAGTCTTTAGTGTTACTGTAACAATGTTAATTTTTTAATTTTGACAAATGTACCTTGATTATATCAGATGCTACCATTTGAAGCTGGATGAAGGATATCTGAGAATTCTGTATTATATTTGCAACTTTCCTGTAATCTTAAAATTATTCCGAGATAAAGGTGTTTGTTTACAGAGTATACATTCTTTCAAAATATATATTTATATAGGTGAACATCTGTTTGTTTGTTTGTTGATCATTTTTTTGTGAGTTGCCTATTATAATCTTTGGCAATGCTTTGTTTAGGTACACTTTTTATATGTGATTGCAACTGCTACATCGACTTGTTTTAGGCTCTGTATAAATTTTATCAGTAACTAAAAAAGCTTGTGTTTTTATTCATTTTCACACTATTTTTGAGACTGTGTTCTAATAGGAAGGCTGATTGTAAATGTTTCCTTTTGTTGTCTTCTCTGCCTTAGATGCTGGAAACTTTTTCATACACTGTCACTTAATCCTTGTTAAATAATAACTTTGTTAAAAAAGAATACCTACTTTTCAGGTAAGAAAACCAAGGCTTAGAGGTTAATAACTGGTCAAAAATCAAAAGCGAGGTGAAGATTTAAATTTAGGTCTTGCTCTAGTTCCCTTTCTTTCCCATATGATAAATTGCCTTTTCTGCAGTATAGTAGGAAAACTTCAGGAAAAAATGTTTTGACTTTTTAAAATCAAATAACATACATTACAAAATGTAAAACCAAAACCCATATCTTCTACTCTACTTGTAAATATACCAGTTTTGTTAAAGAAGGTATATTAGAGAAAATTACAAACTAGATTGGCCAAATGAACAAATTGTTCATGTATCAGAAAATCCACTGTAGTCTTTACTTTTCATTAGGAAGCAAAATACCAGTAAAATAATATACCCCTGGGTTTTGAGGAGTTTGAACAGCATGATCATTCATTGCTTGTTGAATTTCAGGAAGACCGTAATAATGCTTCTAAGTTTGGACATAGACTTTTGAGACTGTGATTATATTTATTTTATCAGTTCAAGTAAAGCCACCCTTGAGTTTAAGATATTTTCTTTGCTAAAAGGCAGTTTGGGTAGGCTTCAGAACCAGCCATTTGGTTTGAGTATCAGCTCTGCTTTTTATTTAATTGTGTGTTTTTTGGTTTGTTTTTTTTTGCGGTACACGGGCCTCTCACTTTTGTGACCTCTCCCATTGTGGGGCACAGGCTCCGGACACACAGGCTCAGCGGCCATGGCTCACGGGCCTAGCCGCTCCGCGGCATGTGGGATCTTCCCGGACCGGGGCACGAACCCGTGTCCCCTGCATCGGCAGGCGGACTCTCAACCACTGCACCACCAGGGAAGCCCTAAATGTGTTATTTTAATCTCCATGTATATAGCATATTATGTATCTCATCCTTATAAGTTATGTTAGTATATCTGCATAAACTACCATGTTGAAAATCTGATAACATAAATGCCTTTATATACTTTAATCCTTTGTCTGGGACTCCAAAGGAAAAAAAAAAGACTTTCAATCTCAACAGGTTGTAATATAATGAAATAATCTCTAAGAATCTCTCCTTGATACCTAGATTCTGTTCCCACTGATAAAAGACAGTGTTTACTGTTGAAAACCCATAGTCTAAGAGAGGAGCTTCATATGCTCATACGATAATGTCAACTAAATATAGATCACATTTTTAAAAGTTAAAGAAATAAACATCAGAGTATCTAACATAGAGATTACTGGTTCAATAGTATTTTCTTATTTTGGCACCTGCAAAAATTCACTTAACTGTCTTGGATCCTAAATATCTTCCTATGGAGAAAGTATAGCACTGCCTTCCCTGGGATACACTAAATAACTTTTTCCTTCTATTAATTATTAAGGACTGACTTAAGTGTCAGCTTCCAATAATCAGGATAACCTGGTGTCCTAGATGCCAAAGGAAATTGCAAGAAGAGTGTTAAAGATGGGGTGTCAGGTAGCCTTGAATATCAAAATAAGATGAAACCTGAGATTAAGGTTGTTAAATCTGCCTGTGAGGGGTTCTTTGAAGTGATGGTGCAGACAACAAATAACATATTACATTGTTATTGTTTGTACACATCTATCTACCCTTACAGACTGAGTTCTATTATAGAATGGCCTGTTTGTTTTAAATCTGTATTGGCAGCACCTAATATTGGGCCTAAGCTTAAGTGTAACATTAATTTTTGAGAAGGCAAAGTGTCTTGGAAAAGCTCCATTTTTTTCTTTACTCTTACATTACACTTCACTTCATCCTTAAAGTTCAATTCAGTTCTGACACTATCTGCTTGGAGGTAGCATCAGATTCCCCAAGTTAAGGGCTCAGTCCCACAAGACCGCGCCCTCCCTTCAGATACCAATGGCAAGTCCCATGTAATCACCTGTACTTCTGACTGAAATGGAGGTTCCCATGACCCCCTTCTTTGGGTTTGATAATTTGCCAGAATGGCTTACAGAATTCAGAGAAGCACTTAGGTTTACCAGTTTATTATAAAGGATATAAGAAAGAATACAGATGAAGAGACACCATACGGCAGGGTATCGGAAAGCAGGGTGGAGCTACCATGCCCTCTTTGGCTATGCCACCCTCCCAGAACCTCCATGTGTTTGGCATCCTAGAAGCTCTCCAAACCCCATGCTTTTGGTACTTTTATGGAGGCTTCATCACTTAGACATGACTAATCATTAACTCAGTAACTCAGTATCCACCCTCTCATTCCTGGAGGATGGGGAGTAGGGCTGAAAGTTCCAAGCTTCTAATCACATCTTGATCTTTCTGGTGACTGGCAGCCATTCTGAAGCTATCCTGGAAACGTAGCAAGATTTACCCAATTAAAACAAAAGACATCCCTATCACCCAGGAAATTCCAAGGGATTTAGGAGCTCTATGTCAGGAACCAGGGTCAAAGGCCAAATATTAGAACAAAAGATGCCCCTAGTGCTCTTATCATCTAGGAAAATTCAAGGGTTTTAGGAGTTCAGTTCCAGGAACTTGGGGCAGAGACCAATATGTATATATTTTCTGTTATTTCACAAGAGAGGAAGGAAAGAAAACGGATAGTAGCTTGTGGGGAACTAAGGTCATCACAAAGATTTTTGTCTCTTTATTTGTTTTTATAGTAGGTGACAGGATATTGAGAGGGGGAAGGGAGAGATGGAGAAAAGTCAGAGGGCCTTGATTATCTCAGCCAAGTGGGAGGCAGTCAGTCCTCCACTGAAAATAAAGGACACCAGACTGGAGTGAGGACATTGAAGAAAGTGGAGAAAGGTTAGAACAGAAAGTAAATTACGGTTTAAAAAATAAATAAATTGCAGGTAGCTGAAAGGACCCAGCTGAGGTGAGAGCACTGATGAAACACTCAAGCTCGTTTTAGAGCTGAGTGTCTAAATAATAATGTGAGAATAATATTAGAATAACTATTATTGCTGTACCTCAGGAGATTCTGTGTCTTTTACTATCCAACATAATATTTCATATTTTATAAATTATATTAATTTTATTTAAAATTATATTTTTTATTATTTTTATAAGTTGCTCTCTTCTTTCCTTGAAAGTAATCCTACTGGTAGTTATGCTATCTCTGTGAAGGTATGACTGATGAGATCATATCTAAGCAACATTACCCATGTGGTCCATAAAGCTCACCTGTGGATTATTTTCTGCTTCATGACTATGGAACCTTTAGTGTGATTTAGGGTTCATTCACTCAGCATGTAAGACCTAGACACTATGTGTCTGGCACTGCCTTAGTCACACAATGCTAAACCTCCAGAAATGACAGTCTAGTGAGGAAGAGAAAATATATAAACAGTTACAATGTTATCTAAGGAGTGCCTTCAGGTAGTATTTTATTTTAAAAGCATGTGATGGGTAACCCAAGGCACTGAATTTCTAATGCTGGAATACCAAGGAGTTCAGGAAGTGCTACTGGACAACTTGGAGTAGGTGGGGAAAGCTGTAACAAATGATACTTAATTTGCATCTTCAAAGCCTAGTTTACCAGGGGAACCTGGGAGAGAAGGGATTACATACTAGTATTTCTCAACCTTTTTAAATCCATGACCCTCCTCCTTTGATACAAAAAAAAAAAAGTTCATGTCTGTCTTCCACATTATTTTGAAATTTCAACTCAAATGAAATATAGCTAAAAATAAATCAAAACAAGGACTGAACAATTGAACAAAAATGTTCAAACTATAAATTCACTTCCCCTCTCCCTATTCTTCCTGTGTCACCCATCATGCTTTAGATGGGAGGGAGCTTATTGATGCATCTATAATTACTTGATAAGCAGGTATGGCACCTCTATGGTATATATACCACTACTACATGATCATAAGGTTTCTCTCAGAAGGCAGAGGTTTAAACACCATTTATTATGAAGGCCAATTGTGTATATGAGTTCCTTGTGCAATATGCCTCTAATACAGGATCACAGAGCATTGCTTTCCATTCTGCTTTTGACCTAAGTAGGTTTTCTGTAGACTGACATTTTACATTAAGCCTTCCTTGACTACTCCTTCCTGTGCCCAGAGCGGTTCAGCTTCCTTTAATGTGCCTTCTTAGAAACCTGTGTTACGGATTTGGGCAGTTATCATTTTTACTAATAATTGCCCTTTTCATCTGTGTCCCTAAAAGCTTGTAAACTAATAGAGAGCAGAAATTGTGTTTTTCCTACCACCGTTTATTTCCCAGAATACTGTCATTGCCAAGTAGGCAATGAATATATATTTGTTAAATGAGTAAATATAATTAAAAGTCATATTAGCATTAAACAAAATTATACAATGAGACAAGTTTATCTATAGTTTTTCTTGCCCACCTCTATCACTCTAGCATCTCTAAGTTTTTCCTCCCGCTTTTTTTTTCCTTCAGGGAACCTATGTCTACATACTGCCTTGAGCCCCCCGGGTATCAAGGTGATGGTGGAAGGGTGAGGATCTGATTAACATTCTAGTACAAAATAAAAGTTTGCTTCTATATTTTAAATATGTCATTGTAGTGTTTTCAGGTGTCTTTTTAAAAATATTTGTTTATAGAAAAAGTAATATAGTCATTTGGTACAAAAATGCAAAATACAGAGAGGAATGTACTGTGACAAGTAACTTCCCTTTTCCCTCCATCCTTCAGCCATCAAATTCTGGCTCCTAGAAACCATACTTATCAGTTTCTTGTGTATTTTTATGGAGCTATTCTATACATATTCATATTGTATGTCTTCTAACTTAATTTGTAATGTCTTCTTTTAAAGGTGTTTCAAATATATATGTAATCAACAAGCCAGGTGGTTTGTCCTGTAAAATTTCTCAAAGTCTAGATATTGCTGATTATATTTTGGTATATTCTTCTGTCCCTGTATTTCTTGTGTAAGTAGTAAGATATAGAGACCTCGGGCTTGATTTTTGTTTGGTTTTGTTTTGGGTCAAGACTGCTTCATAAGTTAGGTTGTATACTTACTACACTTACTTTGCCTATTCTGGATATTTCATATAAATGGAGTCTACACAATATGTAATCCTTTGTAACTGACCTGTTTCATTTAGTATATTTTCAAGGTTCATCTGTGTTATAGCATGTATCAATACTTCGTCTCTCTTTATTGTTGAATAATACTCCTTTGTATGAATATACCACATTTTATTTTTTCGTTCATTCATGGGGGGACTTTAGGATTGTTCCTAATTTTAGCTATTAGGAATAATGCTATGAACATTCATGTACAAGTTTTTGTGTGGATATATATTTTAATTTCTCTTGGGTACATACCTAGGAGTAGAATTGCTCAATCAGATTGTAACTCTATGTTTAACATTTTAAGGAACTGCCAAACTATTTTCCAAAGTAGCTGTACCATTTTACGTTCCCACCAGAGGTGTATGAGGGCTCCTGTTTGTCCAAAACCTTGCCAACATGTGTTGTTACCTGCCTTTTTTATTCTATTCATCCTAGTGGATTTGGAGAGGTATCTCATTGTGGTTTTGACTTACATTTTCCTGATGGCTGATGGTATTGAGCATCTTTTCATATGCTCATTGTCTGCTTTTATGTCATCAGAGAAATATGTTTTCAGGTCCTTTGCCCATTTTAAAATTGGGTTATTTGCTTTTTTATTATTGGGTGTTAAGTGTTCTTTATATAACCAGGTACAGGTCTCTTTTCAGACATGTAACTGTGTAGATAGTTTCTTTCATTCTTTGAGTTGTCGTTTCACTTTCTTGGTAGTGTCCTTTGAAGCATAATAGTTTTTAATTTTGATGATGACCAGTTTTAATTTTTCTTTTGTTGCCTGATCTTTTGATGCTGTAACTAAGAAGTCACTGCCCAATCCAAGGTATTGAAGATTTACTCCTATGTTTTCTTCAAAGATTTTTGTAGTTTTAACTCTTACATTTAGGTCTTTGATTCATTTTGACTTAATTTTTGTGTATAGTATGAGGTGTAAGGGTCCACTTTCATTCATTCGCTTGACCTAATACTACTTGTTGAAAAGAGTATTTTGCCCACTGGATGGTCTTGGCACTCTTGTTGACAATCAATTGATTGTAAATCTGAGGACTTATTTCTAGAATCTAAATTCTGTTCCACTGACCTATATGTCTGTCCTTATATCAGTACCACACTGTCTTGACTACTGTAGCTTTGTCATAATTTTGAAATCAGGAAGGAATTGTTATCCTTTTTCAAGATTATTTTGACTATTCTAGATCCCTTGGATTTTCATGTGATTTTTGGGACAACTTGTCAAATTTCTGCAAAAAAGTCAGCTGGGATTTTGACAGCGACTGCACTGAATCTATAGATTAATTAGGGGATTATTGCCATCTTAACAATATTGTCTTCTAGTCTGTGAACATGGGATGTCTTTTCATTTATTTAGGTCATTTATTAGTTCTAATAGCTTTCAGTGGATTCCTTTTCTATATACAAGATCTTGTCATCAGCATGAAGCAATTTAATCTTTGTGTTAACAGTGTCTGTCAGTAATAACCAAGGACAGTTTCATTCCCTTAAGCCCCTTCTCCTTCATGTTTTCTTTTCTAGTTCTTTTTTCTCCTTACAATACTGTCTGCCTTCTTTCTTTGTAGCTCATTCTTAGTCCATTTCCTTTCTGCATTTGGGCTTTTCTCTAATAATCCGAATTCACCTCTTCTTTCCTCCTTTGTGTTCTCTCTGCTGGAATCTTTATCCTTATGGCTTTTCCTCTCCTCCTCTACTTAACCTCTTTTTCTTGCACTTTCTTCCTCTCTAGTGTCTATCTTTATTGCCTGCCTGATGGACATTGACACTGTTCTCTCAGGTGATTGGAGTTATTTCTGAGGTCAAGACTATGTTTACCAGAGTTATTTTCTTATAGAAGTAGTTGTAGCAGCTATTTTTAGCTTTATTGAGATACATGTTACTTACAATAAAATAAATAGATTTTAAGCGTTCAATTTGGTGAGTTTTAACAAATGTATACATCAGTGTTTACATGGTTTTAACACCAAGGAAATATCCTCATTTCTCTTTCTAGTTAATGTCCCTCTTCCCCCAGCCCATGAGAGGAACACTTTCTAATTTTTATCACCATAGATGAATGTTACCTGTTTTTAGATTTTTATATATAAATAGAAACGTACAGTATGTGCTCTTTCAAATCTGATGTTTTTTCACTCAGTAAGGATTCATCCATGTTGACATGCATGTAGTAGTTCATTCCTTCCTTTTAATTACTGAGTAGTATTCTGTTATATGACTATAACACAATTTGTTTATTCATTATCCTGCTGATGGACACTTGAGTTGTTTTCACTGGTTTTGTTTTTAAAAATAATAGTATTGTTTTAAAATTTGTTTTTAAAAAGACAAAGGAAAAATATCGAAAAGTAAAAGCTCAGCTCCCTCCCCGCAGAGGTAACCTCAACATACAGTTTCATATTTTCTTTCAGACAGTCATATGTATATCCAAGTATTTTTATATGTCTTTGTACTTATTTTCATACAAATGGAATCATCTGTGTATATAGTCCTGAACCTCAATTTTTTTCCCATGTGATATTTCTTAAACATCATTCTGTATTAACACGTGTATTATTTCATTCATATTCTTAATTGTCAAAGAGCATATACGTAATATACTTCTTTCTCATTGTACAGATATACAATAAATTCTTTAACCAGTCATATTTAACTAATGGATAATCAAGTTGTTTCTTTTTTTGCTCTTACAAATATTACTACGTTGAACATCCTTATATTTATATATTTGTGCTATTTGCTCAGTACATAAATGCTGTAAGATAACTATTACATAAGAGGAATTGCTATGTCAAACAATATGTACATTTAAAATTTTGATAGAAATTGCCAAATTGCTCTCCAAAAGTGTTGTATTAAATCTCAGCAACATTGCCCTTTCTATACAACACTTAAGGACTGTTTTTCATATGTGATTATGGAGACTTTCATCTGTTTACAGTTTATTTATTTAACAATTATTGAAGACCACCAACAGTGTCTGACAGTTTTTGTTCCCACACAACTTGTAAATATCAGGTCATGTTTATCTTGCCAATCTTACCGATGAAAAATATTATCTTACACATACTTGAATTGCATTTCTATACTTGCGAATATTCTTTCATATCTTTATTCTTCATGTAGTTTTCTTTTATCTGTAAACTACCTAGTTTGTATTGTTTGCCCGTTTTTCTATCTCATTTTTGTCCTTTTTCATGCTGATTTATAAGAGCTCTTTGTCATGTGTTATAGTTTTTCCTAGTTTCTTATTTGCGTCTTGAATTTGTTTATGGTGTTTTTTTCTTAAATAAATATCGTATATATATATATATATTTAATAAATTTATATATTTATTTTTGGCTGTGTTGGGTCTTCGTTTCTGTGCGAGGGCTTTCTCTAGTTGCGGCGAGCGGGGGCCACTCTTCATCGCGGTGCGCGGACCTCTCACTGTCGCAGCCTCTCTTGTTGCGGAGCACAGGCTCCAGACACGCAGGCTTAGTAGTTGTGGCTCAAGGGCCCAGCTGCTCGGTGGCATGTGGGGTCCTCCCAGACTAGGGCTTGAACCCGTGTCCCCTGCATTGGCAGGCAGATTCTCAACCACTGCGCCACCAGGGAAGCCCTATGGTAGTTTTTTTAAAAAAGAAAATATCCTCTGTTCCTTGATGGTGTTTATATTTTTAAAGTAAAGTGTTGTTTAACCCAAAAGAATAATTCTAAAGAATTAGTGGGATCCTAGCAGTTGAGTGAGAAAATTATTTGGGTTGGCAGAAGGGATACCAAGAAATCTGGGAATTTCATCTCTCTAAATGAACTCTTCCTTCAAAGACCTGTCTCTACAATCGTGGAATATTTGATATACCATCAATTTTTATGCTGTAAGGATAAAGTTTGTCTTCACTTTAGTTCTAAATATATAACAATATGTTACATATAAATGTCTGTATATATACATTTTTTTTCTGTAATGATGCAATTGGTTATTTTGTCATTTGTGATACTGCAGATCCATCACTCACCTCTACTGAGTTTATTCTTCATTTGGGTAATGACTTCAGAGAATTTTAATATCCTAGAACTGTAGCATTGGAAGGATTCTCATCATAAATTTCAGGACAACTAAGAAGTTGTCTGCATTCACCCATCAAGGCACATAAATAGAGACTTTTGCTTAATTCATAAGTAGAATAAACGCAAGTATTGTCAATGCTTTATTTTCTTCTCTTGAATATTTATTGAGACTCTGGCTAAAATCTTATCTGAAGGAATGTGAAAATAAAAAACCTGAAAGACCTGCTTAATGGATACTCATCGTGTAACAGACATGACACTGAGTTGCTAATATTACCACATCTTCTAGTTGGTCCAGTTCTACATAGAAGGTGAATACTTTCTATGAGTTAGACACAAAACTAAGTGCTTTACCTATGCATTTAAATCTCTGAAAGTAGGTCCTATCATCCCTATTTTAAAGTTGAAGAATCTGAGGCTCCAAGAAGTAAAATATCTTGCCAAAGTAACTGCTAAATGATAACTAAAACCTCCTGTTGGTCCCATCAGAAACTTTAGAGTTATGCACTGGCTTCTTTTATCAAGTAAATTCCATGCTGTGTCTACTACTCTTAGTCCATGGGGAACTGACCCCATTTCTTGGCCTCAGGAATGCAGACTTGACATAGCCCTGGCCAGTCAGATCACTGTATTCCCCTGGCCATGATTATTGGTTTAATATGAGCATATGAAACAAGCCAAGTCCAAGGTCAGTGAGGTTTAATATCTGAGACCTTTTGAAACTATTTGGAAAGAGAAGCTCTCTTTCCACTGAATTTGTAGCTAGGAAAATTTAAGTCTTAAGATGTTAAGGGCAGCTATGTTCAAAAAGCCAGTTTGAGAGTGAATGAAAGGAGTGAAAAGAAACACTGAGTTATGGAGAGAGACCAGATTCTGACACTATTTCTTTAGCTCCTGGATCCAAGGATTCAAATATGCTTACAAGAAGATCTAGCAATGTTTGTTTCAGACACTGAGCAAATACTCCCTCCCTCCATGCTCCCTGCTTTAAAACCAAAGACCATGCTGAAGTTGTAGAACCAATTGGCTCCTAAAGATTGAAGTGATATTGGTAATATTCTGTCTCTGTCACTGTCTCTCTCTCCCCTATTCCTCCTCCCTTTTTCTCTCTCTCCCCCTCTCCCCCTCTTTCCCTCCCTCCTTTTCCCCCTTCTCTTTTCTCCTCTCTTCCATTTCCCCTCCTTTTTCCCCTCCTTCCCTTCCTCCCTCCTTCCTGCCTTCTCTCTGTCTCTCTGTCTCTCTGTCTCTCTGTCTCTGTCTCTCTCTCTCTCTCTCTCTCTCTCACACACACACACACACACACACACACAGACTTATGTCCAGCTTGACCACTAATTCTAAAATAGGAAATGACAATGAATATGCCAGAGGGAAGGGGGAGTGTTCTGACCTGTTGCCAAAGCTTTTTTTTTCCACCTCTGCACTGCACCTATATTCTGTAATGGTCACTGCAACCCTTTTTTAAAAACTGTTTACATGTCTGACTTCTTGTTTGGATTTTACTTGGTGATTTGATATGAATTTTTAATGTAAAAGCACTTAGCATTAGGAGTTTGACATTTTGTCTGACCTTAATCACCAGGAGGATCATGAGACGTTTATTCAGTGGGAAGAGAACTGTTACAGCCCTGACAGAAATGATGGGAAATAAGTAAACAGACTTTTAAATCTTCACCAGAAATCAATAGGGTTTAAAGATGATGGACGTTGGTGTTTTTTGCTGCTTAAGGACTTCAACCTTTTACGGGAAGATATCTTCTCAACGTGTCAGCAGTTTTTTCCCTGTACGCAATGAATCACTGCTGCAAATAGAGCATTCTGCATAGCACACTCTTCATCATTATTATATGGAAGAAACTATATGCCTGCCCATGGTAACATAGAGCCTTTTGGGGCATTTGTGTATGAAAAGAGAGGGCCGTTTCTCACCGCTTTGTTTTTTGTCTTATGTGTAATTCATGCTCCAAACTTCTTCCCTCAACACAATAATAGCAGTTTTTATTTATTGAGTACCTTTTAGCTATGTGATGTTAAGGCAGATGATATGATTCCATTTTATAGATGATGAAATTGAGGCCCAGAGGCTCTGCCTAAGGTCATCCAACTAGTGATATAACTGGTATTTAAAATCTTGGTCCATAGTATTTGAAGCGTCTGCTTTTACCACTCTTTCAACTGCATCTCTGAAGACACTCAGTAGGTAGTCTCACCTTTGGCTCTATTTCTTTAGCAGTGGTATCTCTTATTTCTTTCTTTCATCTTTTCCCTCAGTCAGTAAAACTGACTTAAGTGACAGATCGCCACATCATTTAATAAGAGGATAAGAGCTATACCATGGTCATTGAATAAAGAGATATGGGTTGAGAACTGCTTCCCAGTATACTCTGCAGATCTGTTTTTCATGAATGATTTACAAGATATTAGATTGATATAGCATTTAGCAGTATATTCACAATAAACAGAATCTGATGAAAGTGTTCAAATTTTAACAAAACATGTCATGCAGTGTCCTTTTTTTCAAGGTATAGAATTATATATTTCATTTTTTAAACATTTTTATTCTAAATACTTTAAAACATGGAAAACTTGCCATTATAGAAAGCTGACTTTCCAGGTATTCGAGAAACTAAGATATTTATTTTGTAATTTGGAAATATTCTTTCTAATTCAAACTAAGAATACCAACTCAGTTTTTTAATAATAAGTAATCATGAAATATATATTGGTAGATAAAAATTTTCACATAACATTTCCTGATTTGATGTGAATTTAGCTTTAAAGACACATTACTTTAGTTAATTGGAATTTTAAAAAGAAAAGATGAGATAGCTCTTTACCAGTTCATTCTAATACATGTTAGATATGTTGAATGCAAATACCGTCTTATGAAAGGTGCAACAGTCTCTTAACTTTTGGAATCCTCCATTTCCTTATTTAGAAGCTGAAATAAACTAAAATTTTTGAGGATCCTTCTAACTCTAAAGTTCTATAACTCCTTAGGTTTAGAATATTGGTTTGAAGTCATTTTTTTTCTATCACATACTTTTACGTAATGTTTGATTTTTCACAATGTTCAAAGTAATATTTGCTGTAGCATTTTAAAATGTTCCACCCTCACCCCTTAAAAGCTGATCTTTTTCTAATATCTAATGATCTTCTCTGAATTGGTATACCGTGTTGCTCCCCTGACTTGTTCTTACCTCAAGAAGAGTGACTTGAAACCTTTGTTTCTCATATGAAAAAAAGATAAAATATTGTTACTCCAGGCCTTCTAAAGGTGCTGATCAAGGAATAAAACTGATCAACCATTTTCTTATGTTCTCTTTACACTGACTTGGGACCTCAAAAAAGAGTGTTAGTAGAAATCAAGAATGCTTCGTTCTAGTCTGACCCTTATCCCTAATTTTTTGGTCATACAACCTCTTGAGGCCCCAGTTTTCTTGTCTACAAAATGGGGATAATAGGACCTACTGTACTGGATTATTGTGAAAATTATTTGAATTAACATATATGGAAGCATTTGAACTCCTAAATAAGCTGCTTTGTCAGACAACAATGTAGGTGTTTTGCTAGTACAATTTCTTGTTACCTGGGTTTGATATATAACCTCAAATTCTTGTACTGCAGTTTTTTGGGTATGACCAGATGTAACTTCTAAAAAAAAAAGTACTGCTGAGTTTATTTATTCACTTAAAAAAACTTTCATGGTTTTTATCCTTGCCCCTGTTATTAAGTAAACATGTCCATTTTTTAAAAGGCTATAGCTTCCTCAACATGACAGGGATTACAGATTAAACAAATGAAGAGAGGGCTTTTCAGTATAGGGTGTTCTGTTTATCAAGTTCCTTTTCTTGTTTGTCTTTGAACTTTTAATCCTCTCATTAAATATAAAGTCATTTCCTAGTTACTTTGCATTTAAATTTTGCATTGGTTACTATAGGTTTTTATGTTTAAATATTTGATTTTGATGAAGTCATCTTTAATCGTTCATTTTATTAACATCTGTTTTGGGGACCAGAAATTTTACCAAAGAACGTGCTTTAAATTTATTGAAGGAAAATATGATTTGATACCTAAAAAAGTAAAGCAAAACCAACTTTTTTTGCTCCAGAATCTTACTGAATGTTAAGTAATGGTCAACCATGATTATGCCAGTGTTGGTCCTACCTACATACATTTGTTCCTTTTAAAGAACACATTTCCTCTTTTCGAATACTTCATTCTTAAGTTATGTAAAATAGTTTTCATCCCTTATTAAATGACTTAATAACAGTCATCAATTCCTATCAAAACAGAAGTTATTTTCCCCAGAATTATCACATTTTTTCTCTTTTCATAACTCTTTGTACCTTCTTTTATTGCAACAATTATATTGCACATTTATATGTCCGACCTACACACCATCAGGAGTTTCTTACATTGTGAAATCTTATTTACCTTTGATGTCTAGTCCTTATAAGCTCTGTGTTGGGCATTTAGTGAACTCTCAATAATATATTGAATGATACTTAAAATTCTGTTGAAGATCCAAAAATGCTTAGCCAAATTGATCTATGACTATATAGACAAGT
The DNA here is from genome assembly GCF_964270905.1 of Leucopleurus acutus. Taxonomy (NCBI): domain Eukaryota; kingdom Metazoa; phylum Chordata; class Mammalia; order Artiodactyla; family Delphinidae; genus Leucopleurus; species Leucopleurus acutus. The sequence continues at coordinate 29,946,480 of NC_139145.1, read as the reverse complement.
TCTGTTACCATGATTCTTAAAACAAAAATGTTCCCAGTTTGTGACTGATGGTCTATAATGTCATATTTACTTCCATAATAAATAGTCACCTTTCATAATAGTGTCACCATAATAAACTATGATTAAAAGGATTTTCTGAGCCTTCTCTCCCAGACATTAGGATAAACCAGGTATAAGGTTCTACCTCCAGTTAGCTACGTGACCTTATCCTGTTAAGGTTTTATTTATAAAGTGATGACTTATACTGGATTATTGCTGAGGTCTGTCTAGCTAAAGAAATTCTCAACCAGAAGAGCTTAACAGTATCTGTCACCTACATTTATTTTTGCTAAGAGGCTTTTTTCCATCATATTGACACAGTTATTCTGAAACTCATGTAGCTTCTGAGAAAACCTAGGAAGCCCAGCTTGTGCTTAGCTCCACAGTAGGAGTGCTTGAGGAACCTGAACTGCATACTACCAGGTGCTTTTTACATCCTGAGAAAAATTGTTATTCACTTTTGATCTCTAGTCCTTAAACTCAGTGCTTGGCATTTAGTGAATGCCTACTAATGCTTAGTTTGGTTTGGTTCCATATAATGGAAAGTACTCATCTGTATGTAATGTATAGATTTCTGTCTTTGAATTTGTGGGAAGGCACGTGTATTGTAAAGTCAGCTTCCTGCCACCCCTACTCTCAACCAACATCTAAGTCCCTGCCACTGTGGTTTAGTCCCCAAAATTTGTTATAGAAGGTATAAACACTTGTTTAATATATCATAGACAGCCAATATGTGTTTATATATGGCCTTGTCCCTGAAGGACTATAAGCTACTTGAGGTCCGAAACTCTACTTAATTAATTTTTTTATCTCCTTCTAGTGTTTATTACTATTTAGTACCTATTGGTCAATTTTGTTTACTAATTTGATGATTATACAGAATTGTAGAATTATACAGAATTTTCAGAATTATTACTGAAAAAAGATCACTGCCTTTGTAATGATCCCTCTCTACAAGAAGGAACATCCACAACTCAGTTTTGTGTGATAGCTTTTGTAAGAGGGGAACTTCTGGAGAAGCACCTGATGATTGTCATTGTCTATTATGTTATTTCAGGGATAAAGGACAAATGTAGTCATAATTGCTGCTATAATTTTCATGAACCCTAAACAGTTCTATATTTTTTAAATGACTGTAGAAATGTATTGGTTATTTTCAGTTTAGTTTTTATGCAATCTAGCAATGTAATCAGATTAAGTGTGTATGTGTCATGCATTTTTTCACTTGTAGCAATAATCCCCTATCTGCATCAGTCTAATTCAGTGCTTTGGGCAATGAAGTAATGCAGACTAAATCAAAGCTGAGCTTGAGCCAAGATGATGAGTTGGAAAGATTCCTGGTTTTGTAATTATATAGACCTGAATCTCCACTGATTGAGGTATAACATACATAAAACACTAAACATGGTATTGATGATGGTAAGTTGCTCTGTAAAAGGTAGCTAATGTTATTTTAGTTTAAAAAGTATATTGCTAAAAATAGTCATTAGGTGTGAAAAGTATTTGAAAGACATGAAGTTCACTGCCTTCAAAGTACAGATTACCAGCATATAATATATCTTGGCATGTGATAGCTCCATAGTAGGTTCTGAACCAGACCAAGGAATGAAAGAACCAACTAACTTTGTTGCAAGGCTGTGTGCTTTTTTATTTAATGGGAAATGATAGTCATCAGATGCCAATCTAGATGGTGGCAGCCAGCATGTGTGTGATTTCTAATTGTGTGTGTTAGGTGATTAGAGATTTCTGCCTTAGGCAAGTCACTGAGTACTAGATGAATTCAACTTCTGCTAAATTTTCTCTAGTGAAAATAAGGCCAAATAATGACTATGTTGCAAAGTTATTATGAGGATTAGTGATTATATCTAAAAAATAACTACAAGTGCCTAGCATTTTGTAAATTTTTCTATAAATTGAACGTTTTATTTTTATTCTCATTATTGCTGACATTGCTGTTGCCATCATCATCATCTTTATGTAATGATCTATGTGTTTAAGGTGGGTTTCTGCCTTTGTGGATCCTCCCAATATTTCTCTGTTCCTTAGAAACAGATCCTGTAAATAATCACAGAAACTCTCTAGGCATCTGAGAGCAAAAATACTTCATCAGATTCTGTAGGCTCTTAACTTTATACCATTCTACCCAAGCCTGCCTTCTAACACTGATTCTTCTGATCTTTCAGAACTATGCTCTCTTGACGTAGAGGAATTACGGAAGTTTACTATCTGGCTGACCTTGGTATATGGTACTATCTGCAATTTACCCAAGAGAAATACATTCACTTTGCGCAGTCTTTATCTGATTGTCAATCCTACTTTACTCATATTGGTGATTTTTTTTTGTATTCTGTCCCTACTTTTCTTTTCCTCATGATAATTTCATTTAATTTCACATTCTTTTATTATTTTTTCAAAATTCATTAACCCCTAATAAGGTCAGTTATGTGAATTACGGATTCTCACTAAGTTGTTCATAATGCTGTGGAGGTGTGTTATTCACTCCATCTTGTTTTCTTTACTCTCTATCCTCTTGATGTACTTGTTGTGATGACCTTAATCATGTTTAGAATGGTTCATGGAAAAGAGAAGGTTGTGACTGGAACTGACATGAGCCGTAGAGTTTATTTATATTGCTTGTGTAAGTCTTTTCTATTTTATCATCTTGAAGCTGAACTTATTTAAAACATTGCTAGCTATAAATAAAGAGCACAGTTCTTTTCATCTGGTAGGTGTATAGTCCACCAAAGGAAATCCATTGTGGATACTGGTAAGGAAATACATAAAAATTGAGAAGGGTTTTGGTAGTCCAGTTACCTTTGACAAGTCATAAGCTTTCTGGGCCTTAGTTTTCTCCAGTCCAAAGTGGACATGTTAACTGCCTTTTCTATTTCAGTGGATTGTGTAAAGATTAGATGAAATGTGAAATGCATGTAAAAGGACTTTCTTTGTCATTCATGAAAAGTGTTAAACTCTTTATGATTATACAGTGTTGTTGCCTTGAATACTTTGAGGAAAGAGAATAAGTGTTGGTATATTTATTAACTTGTTTTTGCCTCTCTTCTTCCAAAAAAGATTTGAAGCAGAGGCCACTAATGAAGTCACTGAATTGAAGATATTATTGGCAAGAGGAATGAAGTGAAAGGAAATCTGAGGAGGAAAATATTTTGTAAAGGTGTTGAATTAGTTTGCTGCATAGGCAATAAATATTCAGGAGGCACATCCTCAGAGATAGAATTAAAGTACAAATTGGATTGTTATTGTTGGCAGATAGGAGTGGTTTTTAAAAGAGTAGTAATATATTGTAGATCTGGAGAGGTATTTTCTATAAAATGGTAAGATCTTAAAAAGAAGAGGTAAGGATTAGATATAATGAGAAATTGTTAGTTAATTTCTGTTTGAGTACTTGGAGGAAATGCTTCAACTTACAGGGAAAGAGTAATTTTAGGAAAATAATAATGTGACCAGGATAGGGCCTGAATTTTGAATGTGTAAGGAAGAGGTTAAGTTCTTACTAACTTTTTTAAAGGTCAGTGTCTACCTTAAAACACTAGTTTACCAACAAAAAAAAAGTTACAGGTGGAGGAGAGAGAAGAGGGATATTTATGAATTATTTCTGAGATCTAGTGAAAATTCTAAGTATGTGGTAGAACTTTCTGAGATTCATACCGTAGCACAAAAGGAATTATGATGGTCTTAGATAATGTTTTGAAACATTAATTGTGACCATGTAATTAAAGTTTATGATTCTTGACCTCATATCTTATTTTGTAAACTGATGTTTTATAAAAGACTATATTACTTTCTGCTTCAAGTTGCGACTGAATCATGTTAACTCCTTTTTTATCAATAGTTTCTCTCTCGTTAGTTCTTTCCTCCCAAACTACGTTAAACAGAGTACCTACACCACTACTTCCTAGCTCTTTTTCTTTAGGCAAGTTCCTGAGCTCTCTGAGCTTTAGTTTTGTCGTAAAATGTGGATAATAATACCTACTTTTTATAGAGTTGAAGCGAGGATTGAGATAATATTCTTAGCATGATAACTGACACATAGAAAGTACTCATTAAGAATTAGATGCTTCTGCTGTTGTTGGTGGTGTTATTGCTATAATTATTACAACTGTTCTTATCATCGTTGAATACAGTTATTTTTTCCCTAGTGGTCTACTAAATCAAAGAAAAATCATTGGGAAATAATCACAGGGGATGTGTGTATGTAAGTGGTGGCCACATATTATATTTTACAGGTTAGTAAACTTTGCTTCTTAGCATGTTACGAATATCTTTGAACTAAAACGTTTGGAGAGGAAAGAAAGATTTTCTTTATTTGAAAACATCCTTCTGTTTTACATCTTAGAATAGCAAAAACCTGTATGTACTTTTTAGAATCAGTCTCTAAATGATAGCCCGATACAGAAACCAGGGTTCTTTACAGCAGGCCATTCTGAGGTTGGAGGTATCGTTGGAAAAATACGTAATTAGGATTCACCATAAATTCTTACATTTCTCAGTATTTTATCTATTAAGAAGTCACCCCTGCTTGTTGCCCTTTAGGCAGTCAGTTGAGGTGCATTAGTAAGCTGGGTGAGCAAACTGCTGAGCATATCTAATTGGGCTCCTAGAGAAAATGGCTGACCAACGGTTTTGAATACTCAAGAATTCACATATTGAATGCCTGTCGAGGACCAAATCTGTTGTGAAATCATCATTACCCTTAGAATCTTGTATTTAATGATGAGACTGGTAAGAAATGGTACAGGGAGATAAACGTGTGACCGAGGTAAAGACAGGCCTGTAGCAGCCCTTAAGAGGGACACCTGCCTTGGGCTTGAGGAGAGCAGGACTCGGGAGAGAGGAACCAGAGGACTTAATGATGGTAATATCTGGGCTTTGAGGCCAAATGGGCAGTGGCTGGGTAGAGAGGTGGTAAGGGACCAGGAGGGGATAAATTTTCCATTTGGGGAACTATTAGATGGCGGAGTAAAGATGAAAATATAGGCCATGAAGGGAGAAATGAGATTTTTCTGCTGTGGCCTTGGAGGGTCTCTTTTGTGCAAGAACTAGTCAGTTCAAAGGAGGAAATGATTAAAATGGAATTCACTAAAGTATTTTATTCTGTTGACTTGATCAGTCAGTTTCAGTAAAAATGCTTGCGCCTCATAATCCATTTGGGCATGGATTTGTTTTTGTTACTCTTTTATAATGTGGAAGATACTTTCAAAATTTCATGTGGTTCTCGATAGTGGTTGTACAATATAATCACATGGGGATTATTTTTTTAAATGCCAGTGGAGATTTGTTGTAATGATTCCAACAGAAATTTTTAAATGTTGGGGGATGGGGAAATAGATTATACAAGACTAGCAAAATATTGACAATCATTGAAGCTTGGTAATGGATACCTGAGGTTCATTAAAGTATTCATTATATTTGTGTATGTTTGAATATTTCCATACTAAAAATTTTTTGAAGTAAATTTAGAAGAAGTTTTTCTCAACAACCACCACCAAAAAAATACTCATGCCTGGGATGCTCCCTAAACCCATTAAATAAGAATTTCTTGAGATAGGACTAAGGTATCTTTTTTCTTTTTTATTGAAGTATAGTTGATTTACAATATTGTGTTAGTTTCAGGCGTACAGCAAAGTGCTTCGGTTATACTATATATATATATATATATGTATATATCTATATTCTTTTTTTCAATTCTTTTCCATTGTAGGTTATTACAGAATATAGTTCCCTGTGCTATACAGTAACTTCTTGTTATTTATCTATTTTATATAAAGTAGTGTGTATCTGTTAATCCCATACTCCTAATTTATCCCTTCCCCCCCTTCCCCTTTGGTAACCATAAGTTTGTTTTCTATGTCTGTGAGTCTGTGAGTCTGTTTCTGTTTTGTAAATAAGTTCATTTATACTATTTCTTTTAGATTCCACATATGAGTGATATCATATGTTTGTCTTTCTCTGTCTGACTTACTTCACTTAATATGATAATCTCTCGGTCCATCCATGTTGCTGCAAATGGCATTATTTCTTTCTTTTGTTTTTTTAAGTTCAACATGATCCTCGTGTGTAGCTGTGGTTGAAAAACCTCTGCTTTATGAGATAAACTAAGCAGGAATTATTGTTCTTATTTTACAGGTAGAAAAACTGAGACCCAGAAAGGCTAAATGTTTTGTTACAAGGCCACATAGATAGTAAAGAGCACAGCAATTGCATTGTCAGCCTCATATATTCTAGTGCTCATTTTATTATACCACTCTGCTTCTACATTGCCCATCGAAGGAATGATTTCATTGCTAGTAGTTGTCATATGGTCTGTTCAGAACCTATGCTGTATTGAAGATACCTTAGTCCTAATGACTCTGTTTTAGAACACACTAGTTCCTCTTCCTCACACTGGCAGTAAGTATTGGGTGCAAGCAATGACGGTTGCTAAATTGGTTTTATTTGTGAGTAGGTGCTCATAATTCAGCTTGCCATTTTCTTTTCTTTTCCTGCGAATATGGGGACAGTGTAAGTACCTCTTGGAAAGAAAAGATGCTGATATTTTTCTGATGCCCTGTGCACTGGGGCAGTAAATCTACATGCAAATTAAAGATTTTGGTGACAAATGATAACTCTCATCATCACTCTAATCTCTTCTTAACTTTCCTGGGTATTGTTAATTCATAACGTAGTTTGAATTGACTTACTACTATTGATTTCTGTATTCATTAGAATGAAAAGAGAAATTTTGCCGTTGCAAGGGAAATACAGTTATCAGACACTTTTTTCTCAGAGAATAAAAGGACCTGGCGGAATATAAACTGTGAGAATGACAGTTAAATTGACATGAAGGTTAATGCTTGCTTGCTACATTGATGTTGGAGGATCAGTTGCTTGTCAGTATGCTGCTATAATACATGCAGTACATCTTCATTAGGAAGGCACATAGCAATCAGTTTCAGGTTTCCGGATGAGCCTGTGGCCAGGCCATAATTAACCTTTTGAACCTGGAATTGTAACAGAATGTACTATTGGCTTGGGTTATCAATTATGGTCAGAGTCAGTTGATACTTACTCAAAGAAGGCTTATTGGTGATGGATATTATAATCTACTCATTTTCCATTGTTTGATTAAAAAATAAAATTGACATGACAGAATATTCCATTTTTTACTTTTGGAGAGACCAATTTTTGTAAGCCAGATACTTTGCCAAACAAACAGTTATATTAGTAACAGTTTGGATTTTCTTGGTTTCGATCTGATTTTCGGTCTCAATTTTCAGTATTGTTTTCAGTTTCTTAAATATGAAGCAGTGTAACTGCTAAGGAGGACTTTTTAAATACCTGATCTGTCAAATTATAATAGAAAAGACTCAGATAGCATTTCATCATACTTTAAACATAAGTTTTAAAAGATTAAAGTTCAGGTGCAATCATGTTATTAAGTTTTTTGCGTCTTGTACTTCTTTTTCAATATTTCACTCAAATCAAATAGTATTATCAGAAAAATGGCTGACCGAGTTTCACTTATTTTGGAAACACTTAACAGAATATTTGTTAATCAAATAAAACTGAAAATAATATTTGCCAATCCAAATCAAGGGAATGTTGCTATTTTAATGTATTTCAAATTGCCTATTACAGTTTAAATATAACTACTCAAATTTAAAAGCTATGTGCTTTTTAGCTATATTTCCATTTATTATGTTATTTTTATTGTATAAGTTTTCAAAATAATTTTCTATTAAAGTTATGCAGTGCTAATATGTTTGAGAAGTTATTTCTAGAAAAAAGTTACACTTAGGTTTTACTTGTAGTTGCTGCTGTCTGTGCATATTGTTTTGAAATTGTCATCTATGAATCTGTCTTGAGACAATTTATTTTTATTTATTTATTTATTAACATCTTTATTGGACTATAATTGCTTTACAATCGTGTGTTAGTTTCTGCTTTATAACAAAGTGAATCAGCTATACATATACATATATCCCCATGTCTCCTCCCTCTTGCGTCTCCCTCCCACCCTCCCTATCCCACCCCTCTAGGTGGTCACAAAGCACCGAGCTGATCTCCCTGTGCTATATGTCTGCTTCCCACTAGCTATCTGTTGCACACAATGCTGTTTCTGCCCATAATTAATTTTAAATAAATTGTCTCGTAGAGAATGGAATTGAGGATACGGGGAGGGGGAAGGGTAAACTGGGACGAAGTGAGAGAGTGGCATGGACTTATATATACTACATATATGCTACTTATATATACTACATACACACTACTTATATATGCTACATATATATACTACATACATACTACTTGTACATACTACATATATACTACTTATACATACTACATATATACCACTTATATATACTACATATATACTTATATATACTACTTATATATACTACATATATACTACTTATATATACTACATATATAAGCCTATGCCACTCTCTCACTTCGTCCCAGTTTACCCTTCCCCCTCCCCGTGTCCTCAATTCCATTCTCTACGAGACAATTTATTTTAAAATTAATTATGGGCAGAAAGAGCATTGTGTGCAAAGGTGTTTTTTGCAATATTTTTATAATAGTGAGAAATTGAGAAAAACATAAATGTCCAATACTAAGACATTGGTTGAGTACATTGTGTACATCCGTTTGAAGAATTAACATAATCATAGGGTAGAAATTTTAATATTCTGAGGAAATAGTTATCTTAAATTTTTAAAAGTAGGCTAAAAAAATTGTATACCTAAGGGTAATAGGAGGGTTTTTTTATACTGGAAAGAAATATACTAACATGTGAAGAGTAGTTGCCTTGAAGTGGTAGTATTACACGCCTTTTTTCTTATTTATATATTTTATTATATAAAATATTTATTATAGTATATATATAAATTATATTTTAAAGTAAATTATATTTTTATAAGTAGAACTGTTTCGGAGTATTATTACTCTTATCTATCAGGAAAACAATAGTTTAAAAATTAATTAGAGGTCTCTAAAATTGATGTTTTTGTAATCTGTTCATCAGTAGCACAAGATAGTATGTAAGGCCTGACTGCCTGGTTCAAATTCCAACTCTTACTTTCAAGCTGCGTGACTTTGGATAAATTTTTAGTACCTATTTATGCTTCAGTGTCCTCCTCTATAATATGAGGATAATAAAGTACCTCTCTTGTAGGGTTTCCATAAGATTAAATTAGTTACTGTACGTGAAGTTAAAATAAGTAAACACAGTCTTCTGGGCACTGACCCTCTAGTGCTATACACACAGCCTGCTGCTTTACTAATAGCTGATCACTGGCTCTTTAGCTTTCATATCTGTCTTCCTTCTGTAAATCTCTACTTATTTATGTCCCATGGGCTCTTTCAAACTCACCATTCACCTTCTCCCCAAACATCTCTCACTCCTGCTAGTGAATCATTGTCACCTCAGTCACAATATGAGAGATGTGAAAGTCATTTGGATTCTTCTTCTCTCTTCCTAAATTTTCTTGAATATTTCTGCTTTTTTTCTTTCCCTTCTGCCACATTCAGACCATCTTTACTTCTCATCTGCTAATCCAGTCTTGACTTTCCTATCCCCAAACATCCTAGACAACACTGCTAGGGCATTCTTTCTGAAGTGTCAGTCTTCCGTAATTCCCCAAGCTTTCAAGGTGAAATCTAGAGCCCCAGGGACCTAACCTCTCCTCTGGACTATACTCATTTCACCTCACACTGGCTTTCCTGAATTATTTGCAATTCTTTGAACATGCTTTGCTCCTTCAGTACTTCTGTGTTCTCATGCATGCACTTCCCTTTCTCTGGAATGCTCTCCAACCTTCTGTAATAACTCTGGATTAGATATTTCTCCAAATGGACTTAGCACATGGCACAAAGCAGTAAAAGCATTTATCATACTTTATGTTAATTGTCTGTGTCCTTTTCTCTGATACCCTTTACATTGTGAGCCTCTTACATTTAGGGACCAAGCCTTATTCTATATGTCTTCTTTATGCATGGACCTAGAGATGATCATACTAAGTGAAGTAAGTCAGACAGAGAAAGACAAATACCATATTGATATCATTTGTATGTGGAATCTAAAATATGATACAAATGAACTTACTTATAAAAGAGAAACAGACTCACAGACATAGAAAACAAACTTAACGGTTTCCAAATGGGAAAGTGGGTAGGAGAGGTATAAATTAGGAGTTTGGAAATAGCAGATACTATCTATAAAATAGATGAACAACAGGGTCCTACTTGTACAATACAAGGAACCATATTCAGTATCCTGTAATAAGCCATAATGGAAAAGAATATGAAGAAGAATATGTATATGCCTAAAACTGAATTGGATTTCTCCTCAGTAGTTTTTAAAAGTGTAAAAGAGTCTAGAGATCGAAAAGTTTGAGAACTATTATCCTACACTGTTATCCTCATATTTCAGAAGAACCTTCCTTTTAGTATACATTTGGGGCCTTTTAAATTGACCTCCCAATTTCAGAGAATCCTACAATTCTGTATAAGAACAATACTTACAAGTTGTCAAAATTGTTAGCAGTAATACTTGAGACCTTTGTTTATTCTTTGACCCTGTTTGCCTTCTCAAACAGCTTACAGAACAAAATACCAGGATATCATGATTCTGGTGTACTTGAATCAGATTTCCAAAGTTAACTTTTATGAAATATGGAGAATAATTACATTATAATTAAAGCAGATTGTGTTTTAATGTTAACCATTACATTTTAGTATATGACTGGTATTGCAACTAGAATGTTACCACTTCCAGAAGTTTATGCAACCACAAAAAGCAAATATCCTCTTTTTTATCTTATATAATGAAATTGCTGAATGTTTTAAATAGGATTCATCTATTGTGTATTTTCCAGTATTTTAGAAGCATGATAGAGTACAGACACACTAAATGGTTTCTAAAAGAACTGTTTATTTTTTCATTTAACAGTTATTAAGCATGTATCAACTCTGTGTTTAAATACTAGGGGAAAGACTAGCTGTAGTCTTGGTTCTTAAGTTAGATGGGGGAGATAGAAAAGAGAACAAATGAAAGATATTTTTGCCGAACTAGTGTAAAACTTCTCAAAAATAACATCTTTTTTTGTTCTTGATGAATGATGTTTGTCATTGATTTTATGTAAATTAGAGGTTGTAGCCTATTTTATGAGTATAACTTAATCAGTAATAAAATCTTACTTCCACTATGAAATAGAATTTGAAATCTAATACAGTATTAAAGTTTTTAAAACAATGATTAAATGTTCTTTAATCTCCCTCAAGTTACAAAGAGGTAATATTGCTTACTTTATTTATATAGTGGAGCCGGAAAATGTTTGCCAGAAGACAAAATTGATTGCCAAGTTGAGCTGTACATATGATCATCAAAAGAGAACAATACCCTAAATATCCCAGAAAGTTGAAAAACAGTTATAGATTTTACATATCCATGTATTACAGTGAGTACCCCATTTATGCTGGGAGAAGTGGTTTCAGTTTTCATTTTTGCAGCTAGGAATGTTTTATAGGTCTACCTTACTTACATACTTACTGTTCAACCTAACGGTATTCCAACAAGCATTACTAGTGTTTCATGGTCAGAGGGACGTGGGACTCCTGTATGGCAAATACCATTCGTCTAAACATAGGTGACAGTTTGCCTAGGAACAAAATTCAAAATCTTTTAAAACCTGCTAGTTTTTACTATTACAAATTTTATTCTAATGGAATGAGAGCTAAGACTAGCTAACATCTTTTGAGGTACACAGAGTCAAGCTAACCTAGGACAGCCTCTGAACCCTGGCATTATCATCCAGGATATATAGAGTTTCTAGAGCCCAGTAAAAATGAACAGAGGTACCGTTTAATGAAATCATGGCTTTAATGTGAATTTTTTAATGCCATGTGGATTTATAGTTTAACTTTTTACAGAGAGTATTAAAGGCAAGTAAACTTAAAATTTCTTGGCTTGGTTTCACTGTTTGTTACAGGAGGAGGAGATACAGTTAGAAAAGTTTCCATATCATATTGCTAATTGGGGGGAAATTTTTTTTAAGAAAAGAACATTTGTTTTCTATAATGCCATCTACTACTGAAAGAAAGCTCAATAGAATCTTGACTCATAAAAATAGTGTTATCCCCCCACCCCAACCCTGACCTTGGAAGAATGGCAAGTTCTCCCCCACCCCCTTCTACTAAACAGAGAGTGTCTGGGGTGACTTGAGAACTTATGTTTATCAAAATGGTAATGGAAGGTGGAAGGAGGGGGAGAAGTGTGACAAGCATGAGAATGATAAGGTAACACTAGTGTAATGGCCAGAATGGATTCCAGTCCTGAACACTGTCACTAACTGGCCGGTGAATTTTAAGAAAAACTTTGAAAGTGAATCGCAATGATGAGAACTCTGTCTTCTAAACTCATAAATGTAACAGTGAATATCATATTTGCCGATTTGTTGTTTCAACAGATGTTTTTTGATTCTTTAATTAGCCCTGGCCCTGCCTTCAGTGAGTTTATAATCTAGTTTGAAGATATTAGATTTTTACACTAGTGGATAAAGTCTCAAAAACAGATGTCTCTGTCTCTCTGTCCCTCTTCTCTAGCACAGAGACTATCCTGTGTCATAGAGGTGTTTCTTTTGTTTTTTAAATCACTCACCACATGGTGATGGAAAGGGGGAAGAGGGAGGAATCGGTAGAGAAACATAAAGCGAAAAAGCCTAGCAGTCCTTGTTTCTGAAAAGTAAAGCGAAAATGCAATTTATCAACCTCACCTCTGAAATTACAATGTAAGTCAGTAGAAATCAATGCATAATTCTCTTGCCACACATTTCTTGCAGAAATGAGATATAGCTCTGCTTGTGCCTGGCTTACATAGCTGGGTCATAATTAAGGAAACCTGTGTGGGCTTAAAACCTAGAGGAGAGTTTCCCTTCCTTCTACTTCAACCTCCTCTCGCCCCAAACCTATCTCCACCAGTTACTTCAGTCTGGCACTGCTGTTGAACCCATAGCACCATCTAGGGGTCAGGGGAGGTGATGGAGAGTAGTACTTCTGTGCCTAGGCAGTCCCAAGAGCTTACAGCTTTAGTACTTTTAGAACTCTTCTCCCAGTTTGCAGTTAACAATTCTGTAAAATTATGTCAGAAATAGATGAACATGAGGTTTACAGAGTTTTCTCCTCATGGCAATTTAAGAAAGAAAGTTTACACACATGTCAGAAGACAGTATTATACAATGAATAATACCATACAGGCTTTATTCCAAATCAACTTGGGTTCAGATCCACCATCTGGGCTTGTAAGGGTTTTTCTATTATAATGTGTAAAGTGGTTTGGACATAGTAGGCCCCTAGAAGTGAGTCATATTATTATGTTTCAGAATCATATGGATGGAATTAGATGGAGCCAAAAAAAAGAAAGGTCAAATTCTACAAAAATAATGAAACTATTTTATTCAACATAAGGAAAGAAAATGAACGTTAAGCAAATGTATTTGGTGTCAGGGCTCTACTTTTTAAAAGAAGAATCATATGTATAACTGAATCACTTTGCTGTACACCTAAAACTATCACAACATTGTTAATCAACTGCACTCCAATATAAAATAAAAAGTTAAAAGTTCAAAAACAAAAGAAGAATCATAGGCTGTGGTCTATATCTAAATCACGAAAGGTGTTAAAATCACATTAGTAAGTATTCTGGTTACAGCAGAGTAGAACTATGTCATCGTCAAAGTAAAGCTGACTGAGGCTTCAACGTGTAATTAAATTGCACTTTGCACAAGAGCATTAAAACAATTCTTGTTAACACTCTCCTCCTCCATCACTTTTCTCCTATCAAAACACAAGAAGCCAGTAAGAAACATCATTCCCTTCTTGGAATAAGCAACAAGATAACCTGCAAACAGATGATGAGAAAATGTCATTCATCATTTTCATTTTCTTTGGAAATTGTGCTTCTCTTCTAAATATACCATAATTTTTTTCTTTTCCTTTTTATGCTCAATCAAAATACTTTAAAATACTGTTTTGTTTGTGGAAAAACACCCTTCTGTCTCTTAAACATATCTTGTGCTTTTTAGTAAGAACCAGTTGGGGGACGCAGATGCATCATCGTAAGCAACTGTACCTTGGCACAACTGTATTACAAATTATGTTGTGAAGTTGAAAAGCTAGTTTCTCTACTATCCGTTTCTTTTGGTGAATGTAAATTAGCAGTGTGATACCATTTTATTGATACTGGAGATACAGTATGCATGTTTTTATTCATACAACTTTTTTGAGAAGTCTGTAATGTTGCGTATGTTCTTGGACTTCTATCTCCAAAATCCTCTTGCTAACTCTGCTAGTTATAAGGGCATGCAGTTTTCAGCTATACAGTCTTGGGTTCTACCATTTAGTGGCCTTTAGGCAGATGTCTCAAACTCTCAGACCCTCCCTCAGCTCTCTTGTTTCTAAAGTTAGAATAATAATAGTTAATTCATAAGACTGTTGTAAGGATTAAAGGAGATTACATATGATAAGTTCTCAAAAAATATTAGGTCTCTTTCCCTATAAAATAAAACATTCCCCTAAAAACTATTATGTCCCTTTTTTTTCTTGACTACCTTCACCCATTTTGCCTTCCCCCATCCTATCCCCCACCTCTGGCAACCACCAATTTGTTCTCTATATCTTTGAGGTTTTTTTGTGTTAGATTCTACATATGTGTGAGATTGATCATACAGTACTTGTCTTTTTCTGTCTGACTTACTTCACTTAGTGTAGTGCCCTCAAGGCCCACTCATGTTGCTGCAAATGGCAACATTTCATTCTTTTTTATGGCTGAATAATATTCCACTGTGTGTATATACCACATTTTATTTATCCATTCATCCATTTATGAACACTTGGCTTGTTTCCATGTCTTAGGTATTGTAAATAATGCTGCAGTGAACATTGGGGTGCATATTTTTTTTCTTTCAAGTTAGGGTTTTTTTTTTCCTTCAGGTAGATATCTGGAAGTAGAATTGCTGGGTCATATGGTAGTTCTATTTTTGATTTTTTGAGGAACCTCCATACTGTTTTCCATAGTGGCCGCACCAATTTATATTCCTAGCAACAGTGCACAACAAACACAACAGTGCACCTTTTTTCCACATCCTCACCAATACTTGTTATTTCTTGTCTTTTTGATAATAGTAATTCTTACAGGTGTGAAATGATACCTTGGTGTAGTTTTGATTTGCATTTGGCTGTTGGTTAGTGATATTGAGCACCTTTTCATGTACCTGTTGGACATATGTGTGTTTTCTTTGGAAAAATGTCTATTTGGATCCTCTGCCATTTTTTAATTGCATTGTTTGGTTTTATTTTCTACTGATTTGTGTATGAGTTCTTTATATATATTGGATATCAGATATACGATTTGGAAATATTTTCTCCCATTCTGTAGGTTGCATTTTCCTTTCGTAGATGGCTTCCTTAAGTGTTGCTAGGCATTTGAAGTGATTCTAATTTGTATCTAGTACTACTGTTTTCTAGATCCAGGAATGGCTTCCAATTAATATTCCTTTATGTGGAATAACGTTAATTTGTCTAGCTCACTGCTGCTATATTGTACATGTACAGCTTGGGAAAATGTGCTGTTTTTGCACATTTTCTGTTCATTCAAATGGTTTATGAATCAAAAAACAGAGGCCTATCATGTTCTAAGATCCTGTAATTATTGCAAAATAAAGTATCCATTTATTAGGCAAGAATTGTGTACAGTGTCTGCAAGAGTAAACAGAACCACTCACAAGAATAAGTGTTGCCTTCAAATTCATACTGAAGTGTGCTGAAAAACATGTATACTATAGCTGTGATAATGAGCAGTACAGTAGAGAGAGGTGATTTATGATACCTGTTTCTGACAACTATAGTGCTGAGATTCCCAGGGTATCTGATTGTGGCATTAGCATGCTGACAGCTCAGCATTTAGAACATTATGGTAATTTATCCTGCCTATGCTGTCACCTGCACTGTCAGAGTTTCTTTTTAATGATGGTATAACTATTTTGTTTGTTTGTACTGCATTCTTTTCATTTGGCTAATGCTTTCTCATTAGATTGAACCTAGTAAATGAGAGTAATTAAGTGCTTCCTATAGCTCAGATGCAATGATTAAGTTGCAGAGCTGCTACTGATTATGTTTTGTCATTTATCTCTATTAATCTGAGAATAATCCAGATGATAAACACATGTAATTTTTTGCTAATGTTCAATAGATGAAATTTATAGTTTCTCAATGGAGCCAAGCAGTATGTGTATATTCATATATAAATGATAAGTTGTTACATGTGAACTTGCTTTTAATCAGCATACAAGTTACAACTAGAATTAATAAAAAGGGAAAGATACTTTTTGTCACACTGAATTTACTTTTTCCTGAAATGTCTTTCTTTATTCCAAAAAAAGAAAAAAGAGAGAGAGATAAAGAAAGCAGGCTTAAATCTTTGTTACAGAGCAAGTTGTCTCTAACTTTTCCTTTCTTTGAGTTATATGCAGGGGCAAGACTAAAATTTGTTTTAATGTAGTGTATTTGAACTCATGGGATTAATAAGTTTTTGCCTTTCAATAAATTAAGCTAAAATGTGGAGTTACATATATATTTTTTGAAAGATAATACACAGTTACATATTATTTATTTGTATCTGACAGTATTTGCTGTAAGGAGCTATACAGTTTTCATAACTCTGAAATATTATGAATATTATAGTTAATTAATCCTACTAGCTTTTTAAAGTTTTTGTAAACAATGCCAAACCAACTGATATTTTGTTTGTAATTGAGACAGTATATGCCAAATTCATGCATTTTAATGTAATTATTTGCAAAAATGTATTCCTAACTCTTTACAATTTATTTACAAAATGACAGTTCCAACAAAGTTTCAGATGTACTAAGAGGAAACAGTATTGTTTTTAGGAAATTAGATTTTTGTGACACTGTTTTCATAAATGCTTTAAAAGATCATAGACTCACTTAATCTGTGAATATTTGTGTGCATAGGCTACCCTTAATCTTCAGTTCATATATGGATGGTAGGAAAATTGGCAGGAACCCAGTTATGGTATTTAACAGCTTGTGCTTAAGTGTATGACCGGAATCTGGTTAGACTGTGATTTATCATACATTGGAATAAGAACATTAACAGTTCTCTTTTTAAAAAACGAGCATTGTTGTCCTTGAGCTTTCAGCATGTTCCCAGGCACTGTAGTGCTTTAACAACACTCTTATAATTCACTTAAGAAAAAGGTCTTTTCGGCATCCATACACATAATGCCTACACATTTAGATCGTTTGCGGAATTTCGTGTGAACAAATGGTATCACCTAAAATTAAATTTCTGAAACATTGGTGTTAGGCCTACTTCAGTGATTTAGTTTTAATAGAATATTATTTTTTGAAAATAAAGACATTGCATAATTCTTAAATGGAATTTGATATTTTTAATGATTATTCATGTATTCTTTGGATTCCTTTCTAAAAGAATAAATGATTTTTAAAAGGTGGGTTTAGGCTAAACAGAGAAACTTTCCTCCCCTTTAGGTATAGAAATGGCTTCCATGTAGACTAATTGGAAATTGAGACTATCATAAATATTGGGCATTAAGTTCTCTAGCAGTCTATTCAAATTGGTTTTCCCTCATTTTTAGAAGATTTAATATTTAGCCTCATAGAGATGGTCACCTTTTAGGGATTACATTTTTAATTCTATACTTAAGGCTAGATAATTTGTTAATGTTAGTGTAATAGAAGAATCTGTGTTTTTGAAATTGTGGAAAATGTCTCTGATAGGCATTGTCAGTTAAGTAAAGGACCAAAAGCAGAAAGTCCAAAGTTCTTTCTAACTCAGACAATGTTCCCTAGTAGTTATTTCATCGGATAAATCTCTCTTTCTTCTGCACACTGAGATATTAGGATGAATAATGGTAAGTATTAGGCCAATGAAATGCTCTTTGAATGTTAAATTATAAAATAATAAGCCCCAAAAGAATAAGCTTTAAATGTCATAATAGGTTTTCTATCACTGTATACTGATTTTTTTAAAAAAAAGCACAATTTGAATAATATTTAGGAAGGATTGTTAATTACTTTAGAAGGTATTTCTTTTTCAGTAAAGGATGGGAATGATAGTTTTGATGTAAGAATCTTTTCATTGACTTGTATATATTCAGTTCACTAATATAAATTAAATATCTATTTGCTCTTTCTGTATTCCTGACAGTGGATTCCTAAATGCCCTTTCTTTAATATTCTGGTTTTTAAAATTATAATTCTTAATCAGTCCCCACCCCCACCCCTTGTCCCCACAACAAACAAAGAAAAAGTCTTTTTGAGTTGTTAATGTTGAAATCACAAGTTGTAACTGTCCCTTTCTCCTTGGTTAAAAAATAATTATAAAAATAGGGTAAAGAGAAAATTCCCTGTTTCCCCTTGTTGGTCAGTTCTGTAGAAGTAATTTAAAATACGGTGTATTGAATTCTTTGATCATTTCTCCTGGGTGGATAGGGAAAGAAGTCAAAGCTGAGGCAATTGCTTCTGGGCTCTCTTTCTGTGTGCCTGGTAAATGAAACACAAGGAACCTCACCAAACTACATGACTAATGGCAACCTCCAGTGCCGCCTGCAATCAAAGATTAATTTGCTTTATCAAGTTTAAAGAATACTGGGTGATAAATCATGTCAAAAAGAAATAATCAGTCAAAGGCTGATGTTCTTTTCTACATGTGAGGACAGGTGCTATGAGGCAGGCATTTGCCGTGTACAGTTAATTTTGTTCTTGTGCATTTATGTTCATTTTAGTTTCTATTTAGTTGATTCTTGAATCAAATAATTTCTCTCATTAAGATCAACTAAGATCAACTAGCATTCCAACTGGAAGGCTATCGGATTATGGATCCAAAATAACATTCTTTCCCTTTAATTTGTATAAATATTTTCTTATGTGAGGATTATTAATAAATGTTTACTTTTTTCAAACATGAGTTAGCTGATGCCAAATGAGTAGTGAAATTGTTTTCTCTTTGTCAAGATGGCCAAGAATATTAACTGAGTGTTCATATTTGTAATAGATATCTGTATATAACATGCCTACATATTTATATAAAATTTTCATTTTACCCAAATCCCCACACACTTTTCTTTTTCTTTTTTTTAGAGAGAGAGAGAGAGCTGGAGTCTCTCTTTAATTCTGTCCCCTGGGTCCATAATGTAGGATCCATTTTAGGTAAGATTGTATTATAAAGAGGTGGTCTTCCCAGCACTTGTAGCACATGCATTTTGAACAGTATCCAAAACCAATCTTGTGTTTGTTCAGAGGCTGTCAGGACTCTTCTTAAAGTGAGACTCAGAGCATCATTTTAGAAGAGTTTTTTATTTCTAGTTATAGTCACGTTCAACTAGAGTCTCTTTAAATGTTTTGGTGTATGTAGATATGTATTACTTCCTACCCTAGGTCGTTTCTACTCCCTCTACCTTCAGTGACTAATTAGAAATTGAGAAATTATTAATTTTGCATTTGATGTATATAAAATAGAAATGCATCGTAGGCTTGAAACTTGGGGCTGTGAAGTTATATAGTTTGAGCAGTTGTAGGAAATCTTATTCCTAACGTGACTCTTCATTTTCTTTTTCCTCATGGTTTCTCCCAGTCTTTCTAGATTTTGACCCTTTTTCACTCCAATAAATTCTTGGCAGTGCAGGTGGACTTATGGCTTTTGTTTTTCTTTTCTTTGGTTTCTGATTCCTAGGAATTATTTTAAAATATTTATAAAGTTCCTTTTTTAGCATCAATAGTATCCTAAAGAGAAAATATCTTGTCAGCTTAGCTGGGTTGTTTTTTTTGTTTTTTTTGTTTTTTCTTCTGTACATGGGCCTCTCACTGTTGTGGCCTCTCCCGTTGCGGAGCACAGGCTCTGGACCCGCAGGCTCAGCGGCAAACGTACCGCAAAAAAAAAAAAAAAAAAAGAACAAGCCATAGCTTTTGAATGGTTGTTCTTTTAATTTTTTTCATGAATAATACTGTCAGCGAAGTTGACCTAATTGACTTTGATAGAACACTTCATCTAACAACAGAAGAATATACAGTCTCTCACATGCACATGATATATTCACCAAGATAGATTGTATTTTGGGCCATAAAGCAAATGTTAACACATTGAAAGGAATAGGAATCCTGTAAAGTATGTTTTCAGACCAGAAAAAAAATTAAACTTGAAGTTAATAACAGAAGGCTATCTGGAAAATTACCAAGTGTTTAGAAATAAAACAACTATTTCTAAGTAGTCCATGGATCAAAGAGGAACTCTCAATGTAAAAAATATTTTGGATGGAATGAAAATGAAAATATATTCTAAAATACTGTAATTTGTGGGATACTGCTAAAGAAGTACTTAGAGTGAAATTTATAGCATGAAATGATCATATTAGAAAAAGAAGAAAGGATTCAAATCAGTAATCTAGAACAGGGGTTAGCACTTTTTCTGTCAAAAACCAGATAGTAGGACTTCCCTGGTGGCGCAGTGGTTGAGAGTCCGCCTTCCAATGCAGGGGACACGGGTTTGTGCCCCGGTCTGGAAGGATCCCACATGCCGTGGAGCGGCTGGGCCCGTGAGCCATGGCCGCTGAGCCTGCGCGTCCGGAGCGTGTGCTCCACAGCGGGAGAGGCCACAACAGTGAGAGGCCCGCGTACTGCAAAAATAAATAAATAAATAAAACAAAAATCCAGATGGTAAATATTTTAGGCTTTGAAGGCCATATATGGTCTCTGACACATATTTTTCTTTTTTTTGTTCTTGTTTTGTTTTTACAACTTTTTAAAAATGAGAAAACCATTCTTAGTTTGAAGGCTATTAAAAAAAAAAGGTCACAGGCCAGGTTTGGTACTTAGACCATAGGTTGCATACCTCTGATTTAGGAAATGAGTAAATTAAATTCAAAGCAAGGAGAAGGGAGAAAATAATAAAGATAAGAGCACGAATCAATTAAATTGAAAACAAAAACAATGGAGAAAATCATTGACACCAAAATCTAGTTGAAAAGACAAAACTAATAAATATCATTCTAAACTGTCCAAGGGGGAAAATAAGACAAATTAGTATCAAGAATGAAAGCACGAAGGAACTCCCTGGTGGTCCAGTGATTAGGACTTGGTGCTTTCACTGCTGTGGCCCAGGTTCAATCACTGGTCAGGGAACTAAGATCCCACAAGCCACGCAGCATGGCCAAATGAAAAAAGAAAAAGAAAATGAACGAAAGAAAGTATGGATATCAATACAGATTCCAAAGACATTTAAAGGGTAATAAAGTAAAACAGTTTGACAACTTATTTTAAATGAGCCATTTCTGTGAAAGACATAAGCTACCAAAATTTATTCAAGAAGAAATAGATAACCAGAATAGTTTTATATCTATTAAAGAAACTAAATTTATAGTTTAAAACCTTTCAATAAAGAAAACTCCAGACCCAGATTATTTTACTGGAGAATTCTACCCAACATGTAAGGAAAACAATAATCCTAATTTTACACAATCTCTTCCAGAAAATAGAAGAGAAAGGAATACTTCCCAACTTATTTTATAAGGCCCAATTCCAAAACCAGACAAAGATACTACAAAAAAAGAAAACCAACGATCAATATCCGTCATGATCACAGACTCAAAAATTCTCAACAAAACATTTGTAAACCAATACAACAGTGTATTAAAAGGTTAATAACAACACAACTAAATGGAATCATCCCAGGAGTTCATGGTCGGTTCAACATTTAAAAATCAGTCAAAGTAATTCACCTTCTTAAGCTAAAGAAGAAAGACCATATGATCATCTCAGCAGATGCAGAAAAAGTTTTTAACACCCATTCTTAGTGAAAATGCAGTCATCCAGGAATAGAAGGGACCTTCCTTATTCTGATCAAGGCAGCCAGTGAAAACCAACATCATACTTAATACTGAAAGACTGAATGCTTTCCCTCTAAGATCAGTAACAAGCAAGGATATCCTTCTCACCACTCCTAATCAACATCATACCAGAAGTCCTGTCCAATTCAGTGAAACAGAGAAATTTTAAATGCACATATTGGAAAGGAAGAAATATAACTGCCCCTATTCCCAGATGACATGGTTATAGAGAAAATGGCCAGAAAGCTATGAAAAAAAAATCCTGAAACTAAAAAATGAGTTTAACAAGGTTGCAGGATGCAAGGTTAGTATACAAAACTCAATTGCATTTCTATATACTAGCAATGAACAATTTAAATTAGATTTTTTTTAAGTGCTATATAAAATAATGCCTCCCAAAATGAAATACTTTGTGTAAAACTAGCAAAATAGATGCAGGATCTGTATGCTAAAACTATAAAGCACTGATAAAAGAAATCAAAGACCTAAATAAAGAGAGATATGCACAGGATTCATGATCAGAAGATTCAGTATTGTTAAGATGTTAATTCTCTCCCAGGTTAATCTATAGATTTATTACATTTCCAATCAGAATCCTAGCAGGATTTGTTCTAGATATCAACAAAGTGATTCTAAAATTTATCTGGGAATGCGCAGGAAAAGGAATGTCAAAACAATTTGGGAGAAGAACAATTGGAGGATGCACACACCCAATTTCAAGACTTACCATAAAGCTACAATAATCAGGAGAGTGTGGTACTGGCAAAAATGTAGACCTATAGATCAATGGAACATAATGGAAAATCAGAAATAGACCCACACAAATATACATCATATATATCACTGATTTTTACAAAGATGCAAAGGAAAATTACTGGAGAAAGAATTTTTGTCTTTTTCAACAAATGGTTCTGGGTCAAATGTCAGTTTCTCTCTCTCCGTATCTCACACCTTAAACAAAAGTCAACTCAAAATGAAATAAAAAGCCAGTAACAGATTGGGAAAAAATATTTGCAAATTACATTTCTGACTAATGATTTATATCTAAAATATATAAAGAAGTCTTGAAACTCAGATATATAAAACACTGCAGTATTGGGGCTCTAAAGCATGAAAGTTAAAATTTTTATTAAAAGAATTTTGTGTTGTTACTAACTCCAGAAAGTCTCCAGTCATCTCTTCCCCACCCCACCCCACCCCCCGCACTGTTGACTTGGGCATCTTTTCTCTCTCTGCTTACCCGTGTCGTGGTTTTTATCCCATTGTGTGAGACTCATCTATATACTTATCTCGAATTGGGAGCCTCAGTGCCTGGTCCGTAGTAGACATCCAATAATATTTATTGACATAAACCTGATTTCTTCCACTGTTACTCCTTTTGGTGAATGGCACCATTCTGTCGTAAGTCAGAAACTTAGGAATTATTTTTATTTCATTTCTTTCTCGCTCATTCTCTCCAAATTCTGATACTGTTTTACATCGTAAATCTCTCACCAGTCTGTCCATTTCTATCTCCTCTACAGCCCTAGTCCAAGTTACTATCTATCTGTTTACTTGGGCACTTACATTACCCTCCTAACTTGAATCCTCACTCTATTCTTGTTCTCCCACCCCATGCTTTCAGCCTATTTTATACATTGTACCCAGAGTAGTCTTTTCCAAAAAATTAATCTGATTCTATCTTTCCACCTATTTAAATAGCTTTACATTGTTTGGGGGATAAAAACCAACTTCACAATGCTACATGCCCTTATTAATCTAGCCCCACCCTACCTTTTTAACTTCATGTAATCCCTACTTTCCTAGCCAGCCCAATGGCCTTCTTTAAGACCCTCAGAAGTACCATACTCATATAACTCCAGGCCTTTGCACATGTCACTTCTCTTGTCTGAAACACCCTTTTCTGTTTCTCCCAACCTCATTTTCACCCAGTTAATGCCTACTCACCCCTCAGCTCTCAGCTTAAATATCTCATCATCGAAGTCCTCCCTCATCTCCCAGAGCAGGTGGTTACCTTTTTGTATACTGTTAGAACATTTGACACTTCCATTATAGCAGCTCTCACCGTTTGTAATAATGTTTATATGTGTGATTATCTGATTACTATCTGACTCTTTCACTAGAACTATAACCTCAGTGAGGATGGGGATGTGTTTGATTTTGTTCATGCCAGCGTCTAGCACAGTGCCTGACACATGCTGGAATATTCATCAAGCTCACATTTATAAAATCCAGTTGAACATTTATTAAATGAATAAAAGAATAAGCTATATATACTGTGCTAAGTGGTGGAACTGGAACTGTAGCTGAATACATGTGCCCAACATTAGATTAGTCATTTCTTCTGTGAGCAGAGTTTGGGCTATAAACAACAGATGTCGTATTATGTCCTAGTTTAAGAAACCCTAATCCAAATACCTTTTGATGGTCAGTCTTCTGTTTGTCTGTTTGATACAAGTCCTGTTGGACTCAAGGACCCCTAAGTAGAGGTACTAGAGTTTGGTTGACTACAGTGAGGCCCAGAGGAATTTTTTGGAGTGATGGAAGTGATTGATATAGATATACTGATATATATATATATCTTGATTGTGGTGGCAGTTACACAACTATTGCATTTGTCAAAACTCATAAAACTGTATGTTTTTGAAAAGGGTATATTTTATAGTATGTAAATTATCCCCAATTAAAAAAAATTCCTGAATATTTTGAGGCAGGCATTTGCTCTGTACCCAAGAACCTCTTCATTATGCCCTTACCTTACTGTGGAAGTTGCATTCATGTATCATGAAGATATGAAAACCAATTCCAAGTCCAGAATATTCCTCACAACCTGTGTCTTCCCCCTGCCTTCTCTCCCAGTCTCGTTTCATAAAATTGAATGAATGAATGAAAAGCAGAAATTATTGTTGGCTACTTGATTGTGTTAGGACATCTCTCATGCCATTCTCTTCCCATGACAGGCTGTCCTTGCTCATCTCCACCTGATTCTTCCTCCTATCATTCATTTAAGAAATATTGGCAAAGTTCCCCAAAAGTGTTTCTTTGCTTTCCCTCCTGTTTCCTCTACTGGAGCACCCACTTACTGAAAATGAATGTATCAGAGAGGCCCTTTTATTGATGGTTTCCTAAATGAAGCCCAAGACAAGATCCCTTCCCAGTGAAAAGAAATATTCAGACATAGGAGTTCCACTAAGGAAGGTTGTGTTTAAAGGTGGTTTATCAAGGATGAAGCCAAAAAGTGCAAAGATATATACTTTGATCTAGCAAAAAGCCTAAACTGGAGAATTGGTTAAATTAATTTAGAGAAGACTAAAATCAAAATAATTATTTTGCAGGACTAATTTGCAGGAATATCTATTTTAACTTTTGCTACTGCCAGCCCTGAATCCAGTCACCCAATTTTTTAAAGGTTGTGCGCTTAATTCAAGAATTCATTTTAAAAATTGTGAATGAAGACCTAATGCTGAATAATACCTGCGTCATAAATAGTTGGCATATTCATCCTGCATTTTATATACTTCCATTTATTGCTAACTCTTTAGTTTCTTTTCTATTTAGTATATGTTGTGTAAAAATGTATAATATATATTGCTTTGGAATAAAATCAAGACTAAAAAATTCAAATTTATTGGTGAACTATCAAAAGGTTGTAAATTGTTTCAAATATACAAGGTCATCATTAGTGCAGAATCTTCCTTATATATTGATATTGGAAATAGAGGTGTTAAATTCCTCCATGATATGGCCATTAGTTTGCTTCTGGTTTTTAATGATAATAGAGCTGCTCGTTTTGGTTTCTGTGCTCTATATCTCTATTAGAATGTTTGTAGAGACTCTCTTTTAAGGTAATAGGTGATTCTTGAAAGCGAGACTGATCTCTTTTTTCATATAATTTTCTGTTAAAAAGTAGTTTCAATTGTTCAGACTGTAATTGAGGAAAAAATATTGTTAGAGGCCAGCTATACAGCACTATGTCACTAGGTGAATGTCTAGTAAGTGTATGCTCTTGTTGTGTGGTGAGCTTGGAATCCAGACCATGATCGCTGTTGGTGGAGTCTGAACCAAATGTTTTACCTGCCCTTTATAGAAAGGATAATGTTTTATGCCCATCATGAATATGGAATTACTTTGAATTTGCTTTTTCAATCATAATGCAAATTTTGGGTAGATTCAGTCGTAGTCTTTTCATATTAATAAATTGCCAGTGGTAAGATGGGTGGTACCGAGTGTTACCTGTGACCAAATAAGTGACTTTGTTTCTTAGAACTCTAGAAAAACTTGTCTTCTTTAGTTTATTAGTATTCATTAGGGAATGAAACGTAGACTGTTTTTAGAGGCCTGCCATGTGCCAGTCAGTATGCTAGATACTTTATTTACTTCGGTCCTTCTAACAACTATGTGAAGCAAGTATTATACCAGTTTTAGAGATGAGGAAATTAAGGCTCAATAAATGACCGTCACTGATAGCTAATGAATCATACAGCAGTGTTTCAGACCTAGAGCTCTTAACTACAAAGGCACATGACAAATTTTTATAGATGTTTACCTTTTCTTTCCAGGCGTGAGTAATAAAGGCCTGGTTTCTTAAAAGACTATTAAACAGTTTATTTTTTAAATTTATTTGATCAATTGCAACATTTTGTGTTTAAACTGAATGATCGTCGCAAACAACCTGATTTTATCTAGTAAGCTAGTAGGGTAAATGGCTCCATAATCACTGAGTTTTGTAGCACAGTTAGTGAGTCCAGATAATTCACTATGGGAAAATACGGTTCCAAATTGAGTTTTTTGTTCCTAAAGGACAGTAGAACAATGGAATTTTTCTACTTAATAATCTTTGTATGTGCTGCTTTGAAAAACTGAATAACATCATAGAATCATAGAATATTAAAACTGGAAGAAAACATAAAATGTGTAGTCCACAAGTTTTCCATCTTGCTTTGTGCAAAGTTTCCAGCAATGGGAAGAGGAGCTTGGCAAGTCACATTCCCCTTCCATGAAATAGCACTCTGCTTTAATCTGTCTCTCATGTTAGTCTTCCAGGTAAGCTCTTATTTGAGGAAATGGTTTCATATCTTTAAAACATTTTTTTGCCATTTCCTAATTTTACAAACAGCAGTTTAAGGCCCGGAGAAGCAAATTACCTTTCCAAGGTAATGTCCCTTGCTGGACTAGTTTATTCATTCCTTCAGTAAACATTTATTGAATATCTGCTATGTTCCAGTCACTATGCTTAGAGCTCACAGACTAGTGGAAGAAAGAGATGGACAAACAAATAATTGACAACACAGTGTAACAAAGGAAGTTTATGAAGTACCGTGTGAAAGAAGTCAAGAGAAGCATCCCATGAGAAATTACATTTGAACTGGCTCTTAAAGATGGAGATGATTTTGCCAGGTTGAAAAGGGAAGGATGACTGTTCCCGACCGAGGCAACAGTGTATACAAAGCCATGGAGGTATGAAAGCACGACATGATCAGCCCGTGTCACAGGGCTTGGTGGGGTAAAATTCCACACTAAATAATCGAAGTTAGGGGAAAGGTTATTACCATAGTTGCGAAGGGCCATATTAGGAAGAGTGCTCCACAGCAAGTTAAGGAAAGAAGGTTTTATCCTGTAGGGAAGTGTGCCTTTGAAGGCTTTTAATTAGGTAAGAGGAGTGATTGATCATGTATTGCAAAAAAGTTATTTTGGGGGCTGTTCCTTAATCCTAGAGGGAAAAAGATACAAACTGTGTGTTGCCTTTTAGCCATCTCAGCCTCTTTCACTTACTGGTACCTGCAGATGGTGCCCTCAGCCTCTCCCTCAACGGCCATAAGAGTTCATTATATGTTTTGTTAACGGCGTTTTGTCCTTTAGAGTATCTGCCTGCCACAACACAGCATAGATCAGATTTGGAGGACCTTTTCTGAGTGTTTGACTCTCTGTGAAATCCCTTTCTGTGTTTTGCTTCACTTTGAAATGACGTTATCACTTACTGTGAGGATAATTTGTAGTTTCCTTTGTCATCATCTTTTTTGGATGTCACAGACCATGGAGTGCTCTGCATTGGTTCATAGAAACTGAGAATGGGAAGGACACATGATTTTTATATTATTACTTCTCTTGAGTATTCTCACCTGTGATGGATTTTGGCTCCAGGCTTAGATGGAGAAGTGGCCCGTTGGGAGAACATTTCATGTTTCACTTGACTTTTTCTGTGATTAAATACACTATTAAATGATTTGCGTGGTGCTTGCATGATATTGAATCAGAAGGGCTATTGTTTTATCAAGAGGTGCTTTAGCATATACTGTGAAGACTGGACATTAAATGCCAGGGCTTCTATAGCATGTGAAGAAAAGTCAAGCCAGATTTCTTAGTAACCTTAGCAATGGCTCTTAAGAAACCTGAGGCTTTCTTTCTCATCAGAAGCCTCAAACAGGTTTCCTTTGGGGGTCATTTTTCCTGGCATTATATTCTGGATTCAGCCAGCATCTTGGGCTGGGTGAGCTAGCATCTTACCATCCTCTGTCTCCAAGCCTATAATCCTCTCTTAGGCCATCTGTGCTTTAAAATAAAATCTGTATTTCTTTTTACTTTGTCCTAAGCCAGAGTCCTTTGTCTCTCTCTAATGAAAAGCAGAAGAGGAGCTGAAACTTTTCTTTGGTATAAATTCCTAGGGACAAACTCATATCCTGAAAGCCTCAGGAGTTGACTTGCCCTTATTTCTGTCCAGGATTCCTCTGTTCCCTGGCCCTCCAAACTTTTTCAGCAGCCCTTTTGGGGATTTCTATATGTTTTGATACTACCAAAAATAAAGAAATGGCCTTTTTTATCAGAGTGATGGAGAAAGATTAGATAAAATAACATGAAAGAACCAATTATACAACTTTAGGAAGTCTCACACCAGAAGTTGCCCATGACAGTAATGCAATTGTAAATGGGATGGGCTCCGAGTACATGTCATATTTACTCTTCTGAAAGCCGCATGGTGGGCTCTATACTTCATTCCCTAGAAATAGTGTTTCTAGGCTGCATAATGCCTTACCTTTCCTTAAAAAACTAACACAAAAAAAGTAGGGGAAAGCATTACTTTAATTACTAAGGTGGATTTTTAAGTACTCAAAGGACATTTCAGAGAAGCCCCCATATTGTGTCTAATAGCCCCATGAGGAAGAATAAACATTTATCAGTCACCTATAATATGCAATGCCAAACATTTCACAAAGATTTCCCTTATTCCTTGCAACAATCTCATGAGATTCTACCTCTAACATTGGAAAGGAAATGCATCCAAGGAGATTTCCTTCTCTTTCTTCCCTTTTACCTTGGGCATTAGGGTGAAGTGAAAAAGTAGTAATAACAAATAAGGCTGAAGACCAGATTTGTATGACGCGCATAAAATAATCGAAGGAAGACATAGATGATGAGCACTGTGCCCCCAAAAGTCTAGAGCATATTGAAAAGTAGATGAGGCTTTCTTTGACAGAGAGAGAGAACAAGAAAATAGAATCATCAAGAGGAGGAATGCCATTTATTGTGTAGCTTCTAGGTGCCAGTATGCTGCTAGGTGCTTCACGCATGTAATCGATTTAAGCCTCACAACAATCATGTAGGGTGAGTGAGCTTTTCCTCATTTTACAGGGGAAATCTGGGGAGCAGCATGGTTAAATAACTTCATCCAGGTTGTACAGCTAGTGAGTTTTGGGACAGGGATTAAACTCAGGTTCTACGTGTAAAATCCTCTAACACTAAAAAGAAAAAGTATGTAAAATTTTATACATGTACATTTTCCTGGGAGATGGTCGGTATCTTTAATAGATTCATAAAGGAGTTCATGCCCCCTCCCCCAAAGTTAAGAACTTCTTCTAAATTATGCCACTTTAAGAAGAGCCATGGGCTTCCCTGGTGGCTCAGTGGTTGAAAGTCCGCCTGCCGATGCAGGGGACACTGGTTCGTGCCCCGGTCCGGGAAGATCCCACATGCCGCAGAGCGGCTGGGCCCGTGAGCCATGGCCGCTGAGCCTGCGCGTCCGGAGCCTGTGCTCCTCAACGGGAGAGGCCACAACAGTGAGAGGCCTGCGTACCGCAAAACAAAAAAAAACAAAAAAAAAAAAAGAAGAAGAGCCAGCTGAGGAAATTGGAGCTGTGCGAGCCTTGTTTTATGTTCCCTATTAAGACGTTTTCCCAGGTAATAGTAGTAAGTTAAACCAGGAAAAAAAATTCTTACAATTCTTTAGGCCTGAGAAAGCTAACTTATTTTGCTAGAGAAGTAGCATAGTGTACTGGGGTAGGGGAACAGGTTCTAGAGTCACATTGCTTACATTTAAACCCTAACTCTACCACTTATTTGTTCTTTTGCCTCAAATACACCTAATCCCTCCATCTCAATTTCCTCATTATAAAACTAGAATAGTTGTAGAAGTACCTACCTCATGGTAGATGGAAGCGTTAAATTAGTAAATGTATGTAAAGTGCTTATTAGCACAGTGGTTCTTTCCAGGGGTGATTTTATCTTCCAGAGGACATTTGACAATGTTAAAGACATTTTTGATTGTCACGATTTGGGGGAGGAGTGCTACTGGCATCTAGTGAATAGAGGCCAGAGATGCGGCTCAACATTTTACAATGCACAGGACAGCCCCACACAACAAAAACATCAGTAGTGCTGAGGTTGAGAACCCTGTTTTAACACAATGACTGACATATATATTTCAGTAAATATTTGCTATTATTTTGTGTTAATGATTAAGAAAAATAGGGAAGAGCAAGTGAAATTACGATTCATTCATCTTTTCTGAGCAGCTAAAGAAAAGTAAAAAAAGTTGGTATCAGGTAATAAACTACTCTACCCAATAAATAGTCATAAATTCAATATTATATGGAAAACCCACTTAAAGAATGTGATTTTATGGTAACATAAATGAATATGAAGCCATGTTTGAGGCTCTCATGTGTGCTTTGTAAAGAGTTCTATAGTTTAATACTATTTGGTATTGATGTAACTATATATTTTTAGAGCATTTCATGATCATATATAAAAAATAATTGGTTAAGAGTGGTCTTTGGCATTATTCTTACTTGGGTTCAGATCCCACCTCTGTCACATACAGACTGACTCCATAGACACATCACTTCTTTGAGCCTCAGTTTCTTTAGTGGTAAAATTATGATATTAACGCCCACCAGCTTCATTGAGTTATCATATTGATTAAATGAGATAAAGCATATAAAGTACTTGGCAGAGTCCCTAGCAAATATGAAGCACTCAGTAAGTGATAGTTGCTCATATTATCTTCATCATCATTGTCATCATCTCTGTCCCTGGAACTTTAGTACCCACCAGTGGTGGGATAAAAACTAGAGTGACCAACTAGGAGGCTGTTAGCAAAGTAAACGTGACCATGGGTTCTGTAACTAGCATGTGCAAGCCATCTGACTTGACATGCTGCCTTTACCAATTCCATAAAATCACCCTCAACTTCCCTCGCCACTCTACAAGGGCTCTTTCCTAGTTTGATACCTACCAACATCCATTTCCAGCATCCCTGACCCCTTTTGGAGATACCCTGGATATTTTACTCCTCTTTATTGATGTCTGAGTTGTGATATTTTTCACAGGTGTCCATTGAAGTGCCAAGTAATTACATAGTTTTGGTTTTTGTTTTGTTTTGTTTTTTTCAAAACCCCACATCACACCGTTAAGGGAATCTGAACTCTATTTCCTGTCTGGCTCCTCTCACCATATGACAGTTCATTTTATTTTTTTTAACTTACTGTATTTTTAGCCTTCTTCTAAGTTATATTACCCTTTGAAGTTCCTAGCTTAGTTTGTTCATGGCAAAACAAAAGTGATATTTTGTGAAAAAATAATGTGTATTTTGGTTCTGCATGTGATAAAGAGACACTGTGATTGCTTAGAAGCTAATTTATTATTAATTAACTTATTTAGAAGCTAATTTAAGTTTCTTCTTTTACTGTACTTGGGCAGTAGAGAGTATAGTCTGCAAACATGGTTTAAGCTTTGGGTTAGATTGCATACATCTGTAGTAATGTGTTCCATAAGCCAGGTTTTCATATCCTTTTATTGTGCTGTTGTTAAAAGAATTTTCTTAACTCTAAGGAATGTGCCTTTATCTTGAAGAAAGATAATTTTTCCACCTCCCTGAGTTTAAAATAGAGGAACCTGCAAAGAAAAGGAAGTTGCATTTTTAAACAACAGATCTCAGTAGTCTCTGGATTTGCAGGTTGTAGCTCTTCATCCTCTGAGCCAGTTGAATGTATCACATGGGCACCAGTGAGCAGATGTGGGGAGGACGCAAGCAGGATGTGGAAGCAGGAGCCAGCAGCGCTGGCAGACTGGCAAATGCTTCTGTTTTGCTAAGCACCTGCTTTTTTGTATTCAGACTATCCGAACCATCTGCTTTTATATTCTCTTTACTTACTGTCAGCCATTTTGGAGTTTTTAAAAAGCTTCAAAAGTGACTGGGAATTTTTCACAGTAAGCTAGGAATCCATACCACTCTTTTAAAAACTTGTGCTTTTAGGATATTGCTATTTAATTCTCAAGACATAGTTGCTTTTTAATTTAGGTACAGTGTGTTATGTGTTGTATAATTAAAATGTTTTTCTCCCTTCCCAATTACTTACTCTCAGACATTAGTATTTGAATTGCCTAAACAGATAGTTGGCCGTCATATGATACATTAACAACAAGATACGTAATGATTGAATGTAAATGATTGTTTACTTACCCCTTCTCATTAAAAAAAAGAAAAACATTGTACCTTTTAATGAAAATTCCTAATTCTTTATAAGCTTAACTGTTTTCTAATATGCAACTGATATCCTCACTAGAAATAGTATTTATAGAGTACCTATTGTGCACCAGATACTGTGCTAGGCATTTCGTCCAAATTATTGCTAATCCTCTCTCTCTACAGCCTTACAAGGTAAGTATTATTACCTTCATTTTGTGAATGAAGAAATCGATTCTTAAAGAAGTTGAGAAAGTTTAGGGTCACACTTGAGACTGGGGATTTGAGCTCTAGTTTCTCTAGCTCTTCTACACTGTTCTTCAAAAATGTTGTCATGTGGACTTCCCTGGTGGCGCAGTGGTTGAGAGTCCGCCTGCCGATGCAGGGGACACGGGTTCGTGCCCCGGTCTGGGAGAATCCCACGTGCCGCGGAGCGGCTAGGCCCGTGAGCCATGGCCGCTGAGCTTGCGCGTCCGGAGCCTGTGCTCCGCAACGGGAGAGGCCACAAGAGTGAGAGGCCCACGTACTGCAAAAAAAAAAAAAAAATGTCATGTCAAAGAGATGATACAGTATGTGATAGAGGGCCTCAGCATAAGGAATCAGGGATGGTACAATTTATTTAGCTGCAGGTGAGTACTCTTCATCTCTAGTCATTGAGAAGTACTGTTGGCACTTGGTCCTCTGCTTCTGCTTTTTTTAAGTTTTTTAAAAAATGCTTTTACTTAAAAAGAAAGAAAAGGAACACTTGTAGCCTGTTTCTAAAAACTTACAACAGCTAATTTGTTTTTTCCTTGAGCTTTCCGCCTGTCAACATTAAGCCCTCTAGTAGCCTTTTAAGATGGTAATCAGAATTGAATGGCGATGTTGTTACATGTTTTTTGACCTTTATCACTACCCAAAAATGTGGTCTGTACAAAACAGACCCCAGAGATGCAATAATTCAAATGATTTAAAAGCACAGTCAGTAGACATAACCTCTATTTATATTTCACTTTTTGTAGAGCGCAGCTCACATATACACTGTAGAAATCAACAGTATGAAAGTATTAGGCCTCTTCAGCCTAGAAAGTTAAACACTTAAGAGAAAAGATCAGGTTTTTGGCTTTTTTAATCAATATTGGTAGAACTTGAAAATTTTGTAAATATTTAAATTCAAGAGTACCCTTAGCCTTACATTAAGTTCAGGGTAAATAAGAAGAAGTTCTGCTTTCTTTGGTGGATAATGAAATTTTATGGGGCTTATTTTTCCAGGGAGTGCCACAAAATAAAAATACAAATAGGTCGATAAGTCCATGAGTGAAAGATTCTCAACTTCTTAAGGAAAGATAGAAGTTTCTGGGCTCCATCTCTAACCTTCTGAGGTTAATGGTCATCGCTGGAGGCTAAGTCACTGGAGTCATAATCAGAGACAGTAAAGAACCAAATGAGCCTTTAGCTGTTATGCTGTGTTCTTATATAATTAACAGAGGCAGTAATCTCCTTCCTGGCCTACCTCAGACTTTCCTCTTGTTCAAGGAAATAGGGCCAAAATTGTCACAATTTTGCCACCTTGGCCTTTCTTTTCAATTCCCAACCCTAACTACTTTTCTTTAGTAATACAGATGAGGTAGAGAGGAATTTCCTTTCCACATTCAGTACTTACTTTTGGAACTATGGATTTAGAGTTTTGGGGGGGTACATACTTAATTGATACCTTGTGAGCAGATGAACCTCCCCCAAGGAACTGGGTATATATAAGGATGAAGGGCACTCTCAGCTCAAAGATGTGGAAAATAAACATTTCTAACGGAAAATAAAGAATTGAAAAGTGAGAAGCCCAAGAATACTGTGTCCATGAAGGTAAAAATATCAAGAAGAGGAAACACATGATGTCAGAGACAACAAAGGGTTCAAGAAAAATAAAAGCTTGACCTCTCTGGCTGTGGTCCATCACACACACTGTAGTCAGACAAATCTTAAACACCACTTTTATCATAGGGCCCTTCCCACTTCAGAGACCTCTCTCTTGCCTTCATCTAGCCAACAGTCCTCAGCTTGTAAGGTCCTCCAGAATCTAGCTCCACCTACTAGCCAATTTTAGTTTTCACAGACCCCCTCTATCAAGCTGACTCTCACCATCTTTATCTTGGATTACATTGTTCTCTTTTTTCTTCTGCCCATTCCCCCCGCTTACCCCACAGCAATCTCCATCCTTCAGTGTTCTATTCCAGTAGGCACTCTTACAGTTCTTAATACCTGGATCATATTCATTAAAACTTAGTTAAATAATAATAATGGCAATGCTAGCACTCGTTTATTGTTTATTATATGCCATGATGCACTATAATAATAAGCTTTTACATACATTGTATCTTGTAGGCCTCAAAATAATCTTGTGATAAAGGTGTTCTTAACCCCAGCTCTGCCATAACGTAACTTGACTAAGAACACAGTGGTAGGAAGGGGCATGCACAAGATTTGGCCTTTAAATCTAACTCTAAATTCACTAAATGACTAAATGACTAACACTTGCTCCTTAAGTGTTCTGCTCTATGTCCTTGTTTTCTTAACAAAGTTTGAGTTTCTTGAGGACAGAGGCAATATCCTAGGTATAAGATACGTATCGTATATCTGTCGCTATTGATTGAATATGGGTTAGGTAGGATGAGATGGTCAGATTTCATGGTGACAAAAACAGAAATTTTATTCTGATTCTAGTCATTTTTTTGAAGTAGGTGTTGTTAATTAGAGCAGTGTTTTATTAGGAGACAGTGGATTGGAACCAGCTAATGTTCCGTTTTTAAGGATTGTAAATTAGAAAAGGATCTGCACCCCTTCCCACATACGTTGCTCTAAGCATCTCTTCCATCTGGATGTTCCTGAGTTACATCCTTTCATAATATACCAGTAATCTAGTAAATAAAGTGTTTCTTTGAGTTCTATGAGCCACTCTAGCAAATTAATCAAACCCAAGGAAGAAGTCCCTGGATCTTCGATCTGTAGCTAGTTGGTCAGAAGCACAGGTGACAACCTGGACTTTCTTACTTCCTTTTTTATTGGACTTTCAATTGGTGTTTGAAAATTAGGAGCAGTCTTGTGTGACAGAGCCCTTAACTGGATGTGAGACATCCAAGTATTGTCCCCTGAGAACTGCTTGGTGGTGTTGGAAAAAACATGTAGACATTACAAATACATGTAATTGCCTACTATGCACTAAACAATGGGCCATAATATTGACTATTATTATAAAGAGAGATAGTCCTGCCATCACAGACAGGTGGAGAACACAGAGCTGACAGGCATCATTGTTTGGTATGATAAGGCCCATATTTGATATGCAGAACAACAGTGGGAACGTATAGGAGAACACCTAATGTAATCTTGGGAAAGTCCAGGAAGGATTCCCAGACCAGAAGAGTCCAGCTCTGTGTTTTCCACTTTCCTATTCAAGATTGCAAAACAAGACCAAGAAATCTAAGTATCAGTACACTTCAGACTGTTTAACAAATTGGTGACAGTGTAAATGTTCCATCCCTGATGGGATGGTAATTAGTAAAGCAAATGAATTCCTCTACCCCTCTCAGTTGGCACCAAGAACCACCCACCACTCCTGCTGTGTCAAATAGGTGCCAGATATAAGGCAAGGTTGTTTTCCGTGCATTGAATAACATAGCGCCCAGTAGAAAGTTTAATTTGGATTTTCTATGGTAAATATCCATGAAAACATATTTTTTCCTAGTAGCTAGGAAGCAGTGTTGTCAGTTAGTGGAAACTGTTGAGTAGGAAGTTGGAGAACAAGCCATTTCACTGTGTAGCCTTCTTGAGCCGTCTTCTAAACCCCATCTAAAAAAAAATGGAGTTCATGATACCTGCCCTACCTGCTTTGAATGCACAATCTTAGTGATCTAAGGGAGACAGTACATTGAATGAGCTCTTTCCCAGCCAAAAGGGATAATTCAAGTAACTAAAGGTTTAAACTAAAATTTTGTCAGTGAGATATAGGAGGGAGAGAAGAGGGCCATAGAGAAAGTTCATGTTTTGTCAGCTATTTTTCTTGGTTGCTAATTAAGAATTTATATTTTAAATCAGCTACAGTGTGGGGAAAGGTCATGATTTCAGTAAACATGAGTGATACTATTAAAAAGAAACAGAAGATAAGGAAATATACCTGGGTTCTCTGCATGTAAAGATGTGTGGTTTATAGAACATTAGTTATTTATGGTGGTAATGATTCCCCTCTAAAAAGTCTGTGAAAATGAAATAAAATTATTTCATTGAACTTTTCAAAAAGCATATCTTCCATGAATTCCTAATTGTTAATCATCATAATCAAGCTGATTTCAAAAGAAAGGGAGAAAAAGTAGATCTGAATGGAGAAATGGAATGCTAGAGAATATAGAATTTTTATTCATTTGTATGGTGGACCGTCATCTTGAAGTAAATATGAAATGGATCAAAGTTGTTTGTGCTTTGAAAATTGAAGCAGTGTTCATCATACATAATTGAACAAAGTTGAAATTTTGTAGGTATAAAACAAACAAACAAAAGCCACAGCTATAATAGCTATTACAGGAAATGGAGGAAATTAATAATAAAAGACAATACACTACCTCATAAATACATGCTCATCATATGATTAGAGGGTGAGAGCATTAAGCAAATACCCTGATTAATTTAACAGTTTAACCCTGAAATTAGAGTACAGACGGTTCAAAATTCATCTGTACATAAACCAGCCAGAAAAACAAACAGCTTACTTTCATAAAGTAAGGTTTTTCGGCAATTCTTTTGGATACGTGAAGATAATATTCTCTTAAAAGAAAGATTATTACTTAGCAAGACATGTTTGTTTGATGTATTTCTTAAAAAAATAACCAAGTTTCTGTATCTTTTTTTAAGAAAATATATTAAGGAACAGATTGAGGGCATTTTTGCCTTACATCCAGCGATCTTGCCTTTTATAACTTGTCCTCAAGTAACTCCTAGGAGCTATGATTTTTAAGACTGATTGATACTAGGAACATAAATTAGGCAGGAAAAGGGTATTTTCGTAGGTCTCTGTATTCACTGAGTAAAGTTTAAATTAACCTTGACTAGAACATCTTTGAATACCTTTTTGATGCATAAAATAGTTTATCAAAACATATTTTTAAATAAATTTTGGAGGATTTTTAGAAGTGCAAACAGCAGAAGAGTAGTTTACTAGAAAGGCTTTTATTTTATATCACGTCGACATTTGTGAATCACTATGTTTTTTCTATCACTTATTTGGTTAAAAGTCCACAGTTTGCCAAAATGGTTAATAGAACACAAATACAGACATTTCATGTGATGTACCATGTAAATGTAAACCTTTGTAGTTACATGTTTTTGTAGCAAGAGAATTGTTTTAAAAGGCACGTAATTTATTAGCTATCGGTAGCTTCTTTATTGCCTTGCCGCGCTGCAGTAATAAATAAAAAAAAGTGAACTGATTTTACAAATGGCACACAAGGTACACATTTTGTGGGGGGAAAAAGTCTTTTTTTAAAGAATTGGCATTAAATCCTTTTTTTGTGATGACAAAGAGGCTAAGAGTGCAAACTGTATTTTCTGTTTATCGAAAACAGTCTTTTTTCTCGGGGGCATTTTTTCCTATGATCATCAAGGGATTTCAAAAGCAATAAAGTGTGGAATCATTGTTCGACTTGAACAGTATTAAAACTTAGGTTTTAATTTCAGTGAAGTAATAAGATTTGAACCTGTCTCACATTACAGCACTGTAAGGCATTTAGCAATTGTATTTTAAAAGAGGTTTTTAAGATGCAGCTCACTTGTAAGCTCACTGTCTGTCAGTAATTAATAGTTTTTCTTCAGCGTAAGCTGTTGTGATCAAACCAAGAAATATCTGGGTTTTCAGTAACACATTGTGATAATTGTGAGTGTTTATTCCTAATTAGTCTAAATGTCTAATAATTGTCAGCTTGCTTCCCTGGCTGCTTAAAAAGAAAAAAAGGAGAGTGACATTTAAAGCTACAGTGTGTCTTTGGGCTTTTAAAAATATGAACGTAGATGTACATGTATATTTCAATAAGCTTTACACCCAGCAAGATTATATGTCAGTTGACTCATTCATTAACCAAGTATTTTATCCTTCAATATCATTTCCTAGTTTTTAGACATTACATCATCTGTGTACGTTAAAAAAAAAAATGTTTCCAGATACAGTATTATATGTACAGCTAAACCCAAACTGACAATCTGGATGCTTCAGTACTCATCACTGAAACTTACCTTTACTTCTCAAGAAAGCTTTTAAAATATGAGCATTTCTATTAGATCAATGTGGCAACATACTTGCTGATGAAAGATTGTAGTTACCATTTTGAATTGCTATTGAAAATAATTGCCTCTACAAAAGGAAACATCTGTATGATAGCCCATGGTTAAAGCTGCCATCAATTTTTAACATTTGAGGGTTGAGCTATGACCTTTTATGATGACTGTGAACAGTAACTGCCTCCATTAGCCATAAGTTTTGTTTCTTTATTTTAGTAGATGGCCTAGGCTGTAAATATTAGAGAATCTAAAATAAATCAACATATTATCCTAAGGATACAAAATGTAAGAGCTATTTGTGGTTGGGAGCCCTTGACAGATAGTTTGGATGAAGCAGATGATTGCCTGCCTAGCGTATCTGGTCTGCATTGCTATGCCTGCAGGCAGTTTAGTGCTGTGGTTGTATATTGATGTCAGGGTTAGTACTGAGTGGCTAGCAGTGACAGATGTCTATAATTACAGGCAATGCTTCCAGTATTTCTGAAAAGCCAGCCTATGTTGAACAATTATCTTATTTCTGCCTTGCCAAAGAGAGTGTTCCAATTGCTAGTATTAGCAGTGGTGAATATAGCGCTTCATCTGCTGCCTTGGGACAAATGTGGGAAAAGCACTTGGTTATAAAACATAAATGCAAAATATTTTTTTAACACTTTGAATTAGTTCAGTTCAGTGTTTTCCTAATTTTTATCTTCCCATAATGTTTCTGTTGAAGGAATCTTGAAATAATAGAAGCACATTTGGCTACTTATTGGGATTTTGTTTTCCCTTAAGCCTGTGTGTCTCCCCAGCGCCAGTATCCCTTGCTTTACTGAATAGATGTGTTTAAGCAAAGTTGGCTTTGAAACGACTTTCTCCAACGTGGATTACATTTTCTGATTGACTCCCATTACAAAATTGGAAATGCATTTCCATGGACAACCTCCCACACCTTTTGACAAGGAAAATTGTAAAAGGATAGACAGTGCTGAAATGTGTGAAATACCTTAGTGCACTGGTGCCTTTACATTTACTGAGAAATTGCAGTTTTCAACTTTTATTTTAACCCTTTTTTTTAAGCCTTCAGCCACTTATTGTCCTTTCCTATCTCCAAGTGTACATGACCACTTCCTTCCATATTGCCTCTTAGCCCGCTTTAGTGACTCATTAGAAATGCTTTCATGCTTGTTGGTCCCAGTTCTCAACTGTCCTTTTTTTCTGGTTATTTGCATTTCTGAGACATGGGCTGTAATACCACTCTCCCGAGCAGATGCATCTGCCTTACTTACACAATACTCTCCAACCTTAACATTCCTGAAGTTCCTAAAGTTCAGGGCACTGAGTATTAAAACATTATCCATGCTGTAAGTGACAAATTCTGTATTTCCAGGTAGACTGAGAAATGCCTAGGAAATAGCACTTGAGGTCATGTTTCTTTCCAACCTTAATCCAACCTGTGTTGGGTTTCTACTTTGTGCTTGACTCCACTTTGTGGCATTATTTATTACATTTTCTCATTTAGTCTTCTCAGCAATATTCTCTTTAGTAGGTAGGAGTATCTTCATTTTGCAGAATATGAAAAAAGATTTCAGGAAGGTTAAAAACTTGTTTAGTGTCCTGGGTTTTCGACCAAATCATCATACCCTAAACCCAAGTGTGCTTTCCAGTGTATCACATTACCTATGTAGGTATTTAGACATGAGTCCAGACATGATCAGTTTTAAGTGTAATGATTGATAAGACCATCATCACAGCTTCATCCCCGTATTTGCTATTTTACTTCCCGAGGAAAAATCTCATCACTACAACCACAGATTGGACCTCTAGTTCTGGCTATCCAGCAGTCACAAGAGAATCGAACTACATCCTAGATTATCTGCTAAAATCCACCCTACTGTAGGAGAAGCAACTCAACCCATGGTCTAGTGTCAGAGATAAATATTATATTCATATATGAAAGGCAGCCCCTTTCTGTTCTTACTGGGCCTATCACACAAAAACTTTTTTGATAACTTAAAACTCTAATGATGATGTTCTGGAACCCCTTGTCTGTGTGCATTTAATTTAGCAAAGAAAACTCAGAGAATCGGATGGACTTGTTCACCTGAATTGGGAAGACTTTGATAATTTATTGGACACAGGGATGTAAATCATCTACTTAACCCAGAGATGAGAACTTATCCTGCAGACAGGAAACAGGAACTTGTGATGACTCTAAAAAGGAAGATGAGGGCTTAGGTTGTACAGAGCCCTTGGGCTAAAACATCACCTGCTACCACATAGCATTCTGTTTTCCTCCTGTCTCCTTTCCCATCACATTTACTGTTCCGCCTCTGTAAAATAGAAGTTATAGGTAGAAGATGGAAGATTAGGAGTTAGTCTGTCTTTCACTGGGGCTCTCTTCCCTCTAATCACTCTTCTTTAACCACTATTAAAGTTACTCACATGCCAGTTTAGAAGAAATATTTACTTTCCACCATCTAGTCCAGATAAAGCACAAATAAAAGGGACCGTCATCTTGGTGCACGCCTCATAATCTTAATGCCAGACTAATGTTTGACTATCTTACTTAATAATAATAGTGGCCATTTAGTGACCACGTATTCTAATGGCTAGTAGCTAATGTTTATTTGGTGCATACTGTGTGCTAAAAACTTTCCAAGTGT
Organism: Leucopleurus acutus; assembly: GCF_964270905.1. Classification (NCBI taxonomy): domain Eukaryota; kingdom Metazoa; phylum Chordata; class Mammalia; order Artiodactyla; family Delphinidae; genus Leucopleurus; species Leucopleurus acutus. The sequence continues at coordinate 29,904,842 of NC_139145.1, read as the reverse complement.
TCCTGATACTGTGCTGGCAGTGCTGTATATAATACAGCATTTGATGACAATAATATTGGGTTGGCCAAAAGGTTCCTTTGGTTTTTAAGTAAAAATAAAAGACACATTTTTCATTTTCACCAAGAACTTTATTGAACAACCTATTCATTGTTTTGTTCCACTACCTTCTGCCGTTTTTCAGGCAACTTCATAATTCCATCTTCCCAAAACCTTTGGTCTTTTTGAGCAAAGAACTGTTCCAGGTGCCTTTTACAGTCTTCCAGGCAATGGAAATGATTTACATTAAGAGGATTTTGTAAAGACCTAAATAAATGGAAATCTGAAGGTGCAATGTCTGGTGAATGTGGCGGATGAATCGGAACTTCGCAGACAAGCTGTAACAGTTTTTGCCTGGTCATCAAAGAAACATGCGGTCTTATGTTATCCTGATGGAAGATTATGCGTTTTCTGTTCACTAATTCTGGACGCTTTTCGATGAGTGATGCTTTCAAGTGGTCTAACTGGGAGCAGTACTTGTTGGAATTAACCGTTTGGTTTTCCAGAAGGAGCTCATTAGTAGAGGACTCCCTTCCAATCCCACCACCATATACACATCACCTTCTTTGGATGAAGACCAGCCTTTGGTGTGGTTGGTGGTGGTTCATTTCACTTGCCCCACGATCTCTTCCGTTCCACATTATTGTACAGTATCCACTTTTCATTGCCATCGCAATTTGTTTTAAAAACGGTACATTTTCATTACGTTTAAGTAGAGAATCACATGAGGAAATACGGTCAGGAAGGTTTTTTTCGCTTAACTTACGTAGAACCCAAACATCAAAGCGATGAACATAACCAGGCTGGTGCAAATGATTTTCAACGCTTGATTTGGATACTTTGAGTATGTCACCTATCTCCCATGTGCTGATTGTTCTCAGTTAATGTCTTGATTTGATCGCTATCAACTTCAACTGGTCTACCCGACCATGGAGCATCGTCCAGCAAGAAATCTCCAGCACGAAACTTCGCGAGCCACTTTTGACACGTTCGAACAGTCACAGCACCTTCTGCATACACTGCACAAATCTTTTTTTTGCATTCCAGTTGTGTTTTTACCTTTCTTGAAACAATAAAGCATAATATGCTGAAAATGTTGCTTTTTTTCTTCCATCTTCAATATTAAAGTGGCTACACAAAAATTCACCAATTTTAATGTTTTTGTTTAAATGCACGCTCATATGACAGCTGCCACATACAATCTAACAAACTTGTTTCGAATGAAGTTAAAGACAACTAAGTGCTACTAGAGCCATCTTAACAGAAAAAAACTGAACAAACTTTTTTGCCAACCCAATAATAATAGCCAGTACTTTATGGAAATTTTACCATGTACCAGGACTGTTGTAAGTGCTTTACATATGTTAACTGCTTTAATCCTCTCCAAGATTCTGTAAATTAGGGCCAACTATCATCCTCATTTTATATTTGAGAAAACTAAGGTGTAGAGGGTAAGCAGTTTGCTCAAAATCACTTAGTAAGTGGTGGAATCCAACTAGTCTTGGGCTTCAGAATCTATCTTTAACCACTTCACTAGACTGCCTTCTATTTTGTGATATTACTCTTTTCATTTTACAGATGAAGAAACTGAGACTCTTAGAGGCTAACTAATTTTACTAGAATTATAGAGTTAATTTATTAAATAAAATATTTATTAAATGTCTGTTATCTGCCAAGCACTGTGCTAGGCTAGCAAGTAGTGGTCTCACTCAGTATCCCGTGTGCATTGCACTAGACATGCATTCTGTGTTTCCTCCTGGTTGAAGTTATCTAAAATATATACTCAACTTGCTCATTTCTGTCTCTTATTGAAAGAAGACTATGCTTCCTGGGCAACTGCATGTTGTCTTTGTTCACCAATTAGACTTTTGCATACGTTGTAGCTAATTTTCAACATCAAAGTATTGAGTAGGAAGACTAGGATGGAAGCGGTACTTAGCCTATTGCTGCGTATATTGCCTCCTCAGAGAAGGTTTGAAGTGTTTATTAGTGTTTGAAGATACTAGTGTTTGAAAGACGTCAGTAGGCCATCAGAAGGTGAACTCTGATCCTTTGCATTTAGGGCAAGTTAAAGTTTTCACTAACTAGGCTAGTGTGAGAGACAGAAAGTAAAAGCTACGAAGGACTATAGGATCAACGTTTTTGAGTAAAGTTTGAGAATATAATGAAAATAGCAGATTTGACAGAATAGTAAAAATATGCACAATGTCATTGGCAGCCCTTTTTTCATTCCATGGGCCATTATTCCTTTACTCTTTTTGTCAGGTTGTCCTTCCTAAAGGGATAGAGAGTTGAGTGGCTCATAGGAGGAAGGTACAGCAGTTGCTTTGGATGTAGGAAATGGGAGGTGTTTCAGAGAGGCAGGGTGGAGGCAGAGTGTGTGTGCAAGAGTTAGATTAAGTGGTGGAAGACTCAATGTGATTTGCTTAACTTTCTGAGTGACTACAGAAATACGTTTCATTTATTGAACATATACTTTTACCCTTCAGAAGTTGACTTGGCCTACTTATATCATTAGCCCCAGTTGCCACATTTGCATAATTAGAGTGCCTCATGGGAAACAGCAGTATTAAGAGATTCTTAAAAATAGTTCTGTTAGGTGTTATTTATAATTTGTTCTTTTTCAGGGCTACCTTTAGTAATTGGTTTCTTGAATTATTTCATGGAAGCAAACCCATTGTAATCCATATAACCACATCCAGGCTTTGAACAGCACTTCACTCTGCCTCTGATCCTAGCCTCCAGAATAAAATCAAAGTCCCATGAATATTTTAGTGACAACCACAAAGATCCTGAGCCACATTCTCCCTGTATCGGAAGTCGGGAAGGACTTCTCCTCTTCCCTTATCCCCGACACCAGGTGGCAGGTCCCTAAACTCTGTGCTTTGTAGGTTGTACGCCTGAGGAGTGATGTGTCCAGAGTTCCAAAGAAGGCTTGGAAAATAGTTCAGGTGAGTTGAGCTGCTGGTTATTGTGGTGGATCACCAGTCTTTATGCTTGTCTCACCACAGCCCGAGATTCTTATTATTAAAATAGGCGCGTGCACAGTGGTAAGTGTAGGGGTGCATTTTTCTTGATTCCCTTTTTTATGCACTGTGGAATCCTACAGTGTGCATGTTTTATAACGAAATGTTCTATAGTCAGCTAATGTTCGATAGTATTAACGGCGAAGCCTCTGTTCAGTGTGATTGCATAGTATGAAAGCAGCCTAGGTTTCTTGATTATAACGTTTCTGAAGTGGCCAATTCTAACCAGTTATTCATACCTGAAAGCAGAAAGTTGTATTTGGCTACAATGAATAGCATCTGTTATTGAACAGTATCTAGAGCACATGTATCTCTTGTGCCAGAATACGTTTCTGGCAGACACCTTTGAGAGGTGTAAAGGATTAAACAAAATCTTTTACTTCCCAGTTCCCCACCTCTACCATCACTCTCTCACAAACTTCATCCAGCATCAATTCTTTGCTCCAAAATGTAATCATGTCATCTTATAAATTTGCTATTGCAAAGAATTATGAATCAAATGCCTGAAATGCCCCTTCAAACCATGATCTCAAAACCTACCAAAATTAATCACACCTTCTTCCAGTAGTCCTGTGCCATAGCCATGGTTCGCTTCTTATTGTATGAGCTTGGAAAGATAATATATTTACCCAAGACTTTACCATGGCTTTAGCCCCAGAAGACTAGTTTAACAGAAGCTTGGCCCCAGATATGGAGTGAATTGGCAGCCAGCGGGAACAAAGCTGTGTCAGGACAAATGTACACTCCCCGTCTTCTCTAGTTGGCTTTCAGCTGGTTGCACCACAGGAGTCTTTCTATGGACTGTGTATCCTGTGACCAATAACTGGTGCTCTCGACCCAGGTCCCTCTTGGCTAGTGAAGGCCTGTCGGGAGACATTAGGTTCATGCTGGTGGAGATCCTTAGTCAGTGGCTCCCTGAAGGAAAATGGGGCAAACAGCCAGCTTCTGTTGAACAGGTGGTAGTTAGACCTTAGATCTGGTCGGGGCAGGAGGGAAAGAATCTCTCCAAAATTACAAGTATTGCTGGTTTTCACACTGTACCTGTACTCCTCTTTCTAATAAATGATTGTTTAGAAACTAATCCAAAAATATCTCTGGCGGCATCTGGAGCCCTTCCTTAGCAGTCTGGATTTGGGCCCAAGTGAGGAATGGAAACCCCACTGGGGTGCAAGCAAAAGAGGAAGCATGCTCTTAGCCATGCATCAGTGGAGGCCCCTACTGGGAGAGGGGATTATCACAAGGCAGCAGGCAGCCCTGTACCCCAGCCTGCTGAGTTCATGCTTTGTGCCACAGGATGTGGAGCGAAGGAAATGTGAGGCCAAAGTGGTCGCTCCAAGTTTTCTTATACAATAGCTCATTCAAGCAGATTGGGAACGCCTCTTAAGAGATTTGTTAGGTACATGTCCCCTTAGCAAGATGGCCACCACAGATGGTAGGTTCAGATATTCTAACTGAAATAAATACTTAACATTCATATTTATTTTATATCTCCATAGCCAGCTTTTCTTTACCAGATGTCATTCTGTATTCCACTGAATGAGGCAGGCAGATTCCTAACCTTTTACCGCTTGGTTTCCAAAGTAAATTATGGTCTTAAAATTAAATTTTAGCAAAAGATTTTTTTACCTAATTTTGATCCTGTATTTTGTGATGTTATTTTAAATGATATGGAAAAATTAGTCAGCCAAGATTAATGTGGATCTATTCATTATCACAAAGTTTATGTATTTAATATGCAGCAATGATGTGTGTACTATTAATTCTCTTGATGTGGTCACAAGTTAATTGTGACGATCATTTTATTTTTTTTTTATTCTGCTTCAGACGTTAATGAGAGAGCTCAATATCTTTAGCTCCAAACTGTTTAGATCCAAGTCATTAAATGCTCTGTTAGTTTCCTCTTACACCTTTCCTTTTCCTCCCTCCCCTCCCTTTCTCTTTAATGGATCTCATGTAGAGAGCACTGCATTGGCTTCAAGGGCACTTGAAGCCTAAGACAAAAATATGGAAATTGATTTCTTACTCATAATAAGTGAGTTCACACTCCGTTCCAAAATTCTTTTCCTAAGGAACATTAATGCTTTTATTATATTGAATGCTTTCCAGTGACAGGTCTTGTTTTACTAAATTACATTCAGTTAAAAATCTTGACACCAAGGGGGGAAAGTGGTGGGGGGCGGGTCATGGTGGTAATGGGATGAACTGGGAGATTGGGATTGACATGTATACACTAATATGTATAAAATGGATCACTAATGAGAACCTGCTGTATAAAAAAATAAATTAAATAAAATTCAAAAAATTAAAATAAAAATCTTGATTTTTAAGTCATTTCAATAGATTAAAGCAATACTTTAAAATTCATAATTGTTGAGTTTTTTAAATTTTTATGGTATCAATTTTGTATTATTGGATGTGAATTTTTTTACACTAAATTGGTTCAGGAAAGTATATCGTCTGATGGCAAAATACTTTGTTGTTGATTTCCACAGCACTGCTAATTTTCTGCACTGAGCCTGCCTATAAAAGCTCTTTGAGAAGCTATAACATCCTAAACATCTATAGAAGGCCTAAGGATATTAACTTACTGTAATTTTCTGAAGATTCATTATCCACAATCTTAATTCATTATAACAACTCTTATGAAAACCTATAGAACCAGTGTTTTCTCTTATTTTCTTATTTGCACACAATGAGAGAGTCATTGTTCTTTTTAATTTGTTTCATGCGGTGCTTTTGAGTACATTTCATAGAGGGCTGTTATTGAATTTCTGTGACTGTCATTATATATCCATACAACCTTTAGGAACTAATATTCTGGGTTTCCCAGTTCTGTAATCTACTTCAAATTTAAGGATTGACATAATTAGTTTCTTCAAAGTTATAACCAGAATGTTAGAGACAACACTGCGGATACCCAAGACCAAGGATTAGGATTGGAAAAAGAAAGCAATTTAAAAAATTATCACAGCACATGCTTTTATTCTTTATTAAATTAAATTTACAGCTCAAAACCTTATTGCTGTTTGTATGTGTATTCCCTTGTCTGGTTTTCTTATCTTGTCTGGCTTCTTTTTTTAAAAACCAGATATAAGATCATTTCAACTACCTGCATATGCTCAGACATTATTTGTCACTTGATTAGTTTAGAAGTTAAAGAACATAAGTGGGTCACTGAAGTGTTATATACATATCCAAATACTCTTTTCTGAAGTTTAAAAGAAGCTGCGCAGTAGAACGACTAGAGATAAGAAAACATATTAAGACAGTTTTTTAGGAGCATGCCTTCTTATGTCTGTACTGATGATAATTTCTTACATTTCTAATGACTTCCTGTATTTCAAGAGCCAGAGAGATGGATGACTGGCTAAAATGGGTACTTTTTTCTGCCTTCTAAGACAATAACTATTTAGAAGTAGAAAGAATTTGGGTTTGTATCATGAAATTGTGAAGCTTTATGCCTTTAACAAATGCCATTTCTGACCGTGATTAGCAAGATTTCAAAGTTAATACAAATTTAGGGTTTTGTTTGTTTTAACCTTTTTTCTGTGTGAAAGTCTTCAAGGCAAGCCCTTTCTTACCCTTCTGTTATTTTTTATGTAATGAGCTTTCTCTTGGAAAGGTAGTAGCTGACATTACTAGCACCTACTATTAGAAAGGGTCCATGAAAGGGGGTAGGAAGGGAAGCAGCATTTGTTGAGTAGCTGCTAAATGTCGGGTTCTGTGTTAGGTATTATCATTTAATGTTCCCAAAAGCCCATAAGGTAGATTTTATTATTATTCCTGTTTTTCAGATAGGAAACCAAGATCCAGAGACTTTAAGTAACACCTAGTTAGTGGCAGAATTCAAATCCAGTTATCTTTGGGACCAAAACCTGTGCTTTTTGTATGTTGCTAAGTTTATCGAGATAGCTTCTGAGTACTTCTGGAGATGTAAAGAGAAATAGACATTTCCCTGCCCTCAGGCAGCACGTGCTTGAAGTAATGGAGGAAACACGTATAAACATAGAAAATTAGTACTACAACAAGATAATATTCTGTTACATGAGAAGGGCCACTAATAGGCCAGCAACAATGGATGCTCTGAGTATCCAAAGGAGGAGAGAGAGCTCCTCTTACTGAATCTACAGGGAGAGCTTCTTCCAGAAATATTTAAGCATTGAAACTACATATTTTTATATATAAAATAGATAAACAACAAGGAACTACTGTACAGCACAGGGAACTATATTCAATATCTTGTAATAACCTATAATGGAAAAGAATCTGAAAAAGAATAGATATATAGATAGATAGATAGATATGTATAACTGAATCACTTTGCTGTATACCTGAAACTAACACAACATTGTAAATCAACTGTACTTCAATTAAAAAATAATAATAATTTTAAAGAACTGTATCTTTTTAAATAACAAAACTTTACCAGTGGTCACCGGAGTGAGTAGAATTTGGAATATATTATCTTTACAGGAAAAAAAATTCTTCGTAAAAAAAACACACGTCTTACTGGTCGTTTTCCTTTTGTTACAAAATTATGAATGAAATGGAATCAGCCAAAATACACATTTTAACATTACATTCTTGTTATTCATTTAACAAACATTTATTGAGTATTAGGCATGGGAGATAAAAGACAGAGCATCATCTCCACCCTCAGGGAGTTTGTAGTCTAACAGAGAAGGGCAGGCATATTAAAAAAAAAAGAAAAGAAGAAGAAGAAAGGGAGGAAGGCACAGGCTGACAGGCAAAAACTAGGTTATGTGAAACACATAACCAAAAGCATAACGATTTATTCAACTTCATTGTATCCTTCAGAGAAGGATAACACAAATGGGCTTATTAGTCTCTTATTTCTTAGATTTTTGCTTATTTTTCACTATGATCAAATTATCTTAATTGATTATGAAATAAAAGATTAGAAATCTATGAACTGAAAGTGAGCTTTTTTCCTTTTCTTGAATTCCTACGCCAACTCCTATGTCTTTCCCTAAAATGAGTATGTATTGTGATGTAGTTTCTTGCTGTCATAAAAATTATTTTTGGTGAAGTGATAGAATTTTTAGAACATGTTGAAAATCCGTAAATATTGTGTACGAGTTTTTTCTGTAGAAAACTTTCATTGACTTGTGCTTTATGATAAATAATCTTATAGATATTTCCTCACTGGACAGATTAGTCCTCACCCCCAAATTATGTGTATCTATGGTATAACTACATTTCAAATGTTCGAAGACATTTTCATATTATCTGCATGCTCTCTGAGTGATAAGGTGCCTTGGAAAACGTGAGATGGTCTTTTAAAAGAAATGCAGTAATCATACCTTGATTTTAAATGACCCTGTCACACGTGAAAACAAATCAGATTGTTGCTCTTAATGAGCTTTTCAATTTACTATTCAGTAGATCAGATAAGTGGATTTAAGAGGTAATGATCCTGTTTAGTACTCAAGCTTGGCTGTCAGATCCTAGTAGTGGAGAGAAATCCCTAGGGACAAAAGCGTTGACACAGTTCTAGATGGGATAATGGGAATCAAAGCTAATGGATGATAAAAGGAATGGTGCAAGTTACAAGGATAATTGTGGATTAAAGCACTGCCATGTGTCAATGTTGACTGTTTTTTCCAGTATCGTATTGGGTCAAATGTGATGCTTTGAGAAGCTGTTTTGACAGCAGAGCACAACAGATCTGCCTGCTTAGATTCCTTCTTTCTTGAATGCCAGAGACACAACAGAAAACTTCCTTGCAGGGACTCTCAATTTAAAAAATATTTTTAATATGTTTAAATGTCTTAATGTTTAAAATCACATTTTTGTTACATTTCTATTCAGTGTGGCATGGGCAAAATCAAAATTAGATTAATTTGATCTTTGCCATAAAAAATAGCATTTGAAAAGTCTTGAAAGTGTAAAATTTTATTTTACAAAAATACAGTGTAGGAGGGGAGATGGACACCCAAACAATTACCATGTGAAAAGCACCATGCTAGAGGAATGGACCAGACGCTATAGGAACGTAAAGGAGAGCGCAACTTACCCTACCTGGTAATGGAAGGAAGGCTTCAGAGATGACTTTTGAATGAGAATCAGGGGAAGAGGAGGAAGAAGGCTGATTCAGGAAAAATGAACAGCTCATGAACTCATAGAGATCTGTAATTGCATGAGAAGCCTCAGTATTTCATGAGTATTTCATTGTGGCTTCAGGTTGAGGGAAATGATAGATGAGGAGGTCGGTTGGGGCCAAGTTGTGAAGGGCCTTGTGTGCCATAGTCATATCAATATCAGATTTTCAAAGGGGCCCGACTTACTCCCATTCATGAGAGAGCTTTTGGATCATGTTGAGATAAGGGAAACTTCCCTTTTCGCAACCATTCTTCCTTTGAGCCTTCTATGGGCTTAAAGGTTTCTGATGATTGAGGATTTGGTGTTAACTAACTTCTCTAGGTTCTTTCTCCCTAGCTCCCTCTTCTCAGCAGACATCTTACAAAAACAGTGATAGCTTTGATCTTACAGGAGGTGAAGGCCTACTCTCATGAGCCAAGTCACAGATACTGGAATTGAAATGCTTTTCTATTAGGGCTCAGAAGTTAGCAGGAGAAGCAACAGGAATTTGCATCTCAATCTTCCTTTCTTTCTCTCTCCCCTCTACCCTTCTGCCCCTTCTTTCGCCTGCCCCTTCCTTTCCCTCTCTTTCTCCCTCTCTCTCATTCACTCTACTGGCCTGAGGAGCTCCTGGTCATAGGACTTAAGTCAAAAGCCTGGAACACAAGCTTCTGGTTGAATAGTGTTTAAAATCCAAACATGAGATCTCTGCAATGAACAGCTTTCCTCCCCTGTATCACCATGTAACTCTGGATGATTTGTGGTGTCCTGTGATTTTTATCTCACCTTCACAACCTATGACATTATATCAAGGTAGTGTTTGCGTATGAAGAACAAAAGGCAGAGGGAGTGAAAGCTAAGTGGCCATACCATAGGAAATAGTCAGATCAGGAGAGAGTAAGAGAACACAATCACAAGGAATCAAATCAGAGAAGAGAAATCCCATACAGCTGGTGTCTGGCAGAGATAACCTGGAATCATACCAGAGCATCAGGGAGTATGAAGGTGTCAACCCACCTCTCAGCTTTGCCAGGCTATTAGAGGGAATATTCAATTGGCTGCCAGTGGCATTTTCCCACTTGTAGTGGGATATGTGTTTATAAGCTCAATGCGGCTTAGGTTGGAACTGAAATGTTACACCCCAAACTCTGCAACCATCACTCCCTAATGGGAAGCTTAGTGGATTCCCAGACCCTGATGTATTCAGCAGAGAATCCCTGAGCCTGGGATTTCAGTTTCAGCATGGAAAGTAAGACCTATCTGTATATTTGGGGGAGCTTATTGAGATACTTGAGGAGAATTTCTATAAATTCTTTAACTTCCTCTTATTTTTGAAATCCTTATTTTTATAGCTGCCTAACATAATCCTGAATTATTTGATGGCTTGCTAAAATCTGGAAGAGATGGAAATTTTTTAAATGTTGGAATCTTTTATTGAGGCACTCCACTTTCCAGCCCTTTACGTACATATACCTGCCTTTGAGAAAGGGGTGCTTTATTACCACTTTGAGAAAAAAAAAAAGTTATGGGGTATGCTGGGAATAAAATGAGTATGTGAATGTGGGTTTATGTGGGTATGTATATATTTCAAAGTAAGGGAGGTGCTTCCTGGAAGAGAAAGAGGAGGGTAAATTTTTAAATTATAAAAATTTTTTAAAATTCTTAATTTGTTCTCCCCACTCGTTCCCTACATCACTGTGGATGCAACAATGCATTAAATCTTTACATTTGTTCAATTTGAATAGTCTTTTGAAAATATATGTTAATGATAAAGTTTTTAACAATTAAATGCTTTCATGCAGGTATATGCCCGTATGTCAGAAGTCTTAGGAATAACAGATGACAACCATGTTCTAGAAACATTCATGACGAAAATGTGAGTTCCTGCTTTGGTTCTTTGATTTTTCTGTTGTTGTGTTGCTTTGACCTTTTTACTGTGCTTAAATCTCTCCAGAAATATTAATTTTTAATAAGAGACTTTTTAAATTATGCTTTAATTCTTAGAACGGTAGCATTGTTCTTATCTGAAACTTAATTTCACATATTTAAAATTCACCATCCAAAATATGTTATTTGTCAAGGTATCCGTACTACTGCAGTATGCAGTATCAAAACATGGTTTTGAAAAGTTTACAGACTTTGACTCTTCAGTTCAATTGGACCGCCTTTTTTAATTAAAAAGAAAATACTCAATTTTAAAGACCAACTCAAGAGATTATTGCAAATTGGAATCATTGAGAGAGATTTGGTTGCCTTCAGACAGGGCATTCATTGATTCCAGTAGAAACCTATGGCTATCAGAGACATATTCATGGAAACTGTCCTTAAATTATCCTTACAATATTAGCAAAATTAACTAGTTTCTGGTCATAGACATAACTGTGTACACTTAGCCTAAACTTCTATGCCTCCACTTGACATCGTTCTTCATCTGTGTAACAGATAGGTAGCACTGCCTTACTTGCAGAGAACAAAGCTAGATAAACAATCATGATCATAGGAAGTGAGTTTTGGAACCACAAGTTTGATGGTTCACTTCTTGGCAGTAACTGTGAGTCTCTATTTGACTTCCTTTGTAACTCCTGTTGTCACTCCCTACTATGTTTATTTTGGATACAAACTTAATGTTTCTTCTGTGAAACATTTAGGCAACTTTTTAATTTACAAAACTAAATTTATAGAATAATACACCATTTGGAGAGCAGTGTTCATTGCTTGTATATAATTTTGAATATGCTATGAAAAGAATAGAAAATGTTCCATTGATATTTAAACCCACTTTATGAGATATTTGTGATTTAGGTCATTTAACTGACATGAGTGTATGTGTATTTCCATGTTCTCCCTACGCAAACAAATACCTTCATTATAATTAAAAACTTTTTTTTCATATTTAGTGTTACAAACCTTAAATACTGGGGAAGATGTGAGCCTGTCATTTCAAGGACTCTTCAGTTCCTAAATGACCTTTCTGTTGGATATCCTTTTTACTATATCTGATAATGTACATAAACAACCTAACAAGTGCATTCTGTTGGCCAGGTATTTTCCTTATTTATAATTTTTCAGGTGTTTTTTTTATTTTTTTAATAAAAAGCCTTTCATTTAGCCTTATCTGTAAATGCATAATTTTGAAAGATTTATATTAGCTATATAATGTGAAAATTTTATTCAGAGTCACAATTGAATTTATATGGATATATAGATTTCTAACTAGTTAAAGTTAATGTTTATACCCATCCAGGCTTATAAATGGATATATAAGAAAGTATGCAAACCACATATGTTTTAATCCGTAATTTTGCATAATTGTCAGGACGTTCTTGTTTTAAAAAAACATGTAACTAATTTTAAGAAAGTCAAAATGTTCCAAAAATATTATTTTATAAAAACTGAATTCCTAAGAATCAGTATTTCTTCAGTGTTCTTCAGTTGAAACAAATATTATTTTCACTAGTTAAGAGGCACAAAGGAGTAATAGAAAGGGAATTACAAGGTTTTTGACCTCTTCTTTGATTATTTCCTCTACCAAATCAACATCTTATTTGCTCTAAAATAAGATTTCCCATTACACATTAAATGTTTAGATTTCTCTTTAGCAGATTTTTAAAATCTAAAACCAGAATCATCCTTTCTTATTAGATTATAGTTGATACTATTATAATGTTTCTACCAATGCGAGAGAAGTATGTCAATTGTCTTTTATATGTTAGCTATCAGATATGTAGGAGTTGTGAAAAATAAGTGTTGGTTTAGTTAACCACTAAGATTAGCTGATATTTTAGCATGAGGACAGCATTCTGAAAATGGGTGGCATTGGATGGAAATCTTTAATGTAGGTTCACTCCAGGAATATGTTTATATTAGTTAAGTTTAAAATTGTGTTCCTTGACAAACCATAAAAGATTTCCAAAGTATTAGACACCCACTTTTGTGCTGGAATTTAATATGCAACTTTTTATTGGAAAATAATCGTCCTTGTCTGGCAAAATCCACCATGCAATATTTCTGTTAGTAGGTATAATGCAATAAAGACAGGGAGGGCTATTTATCACTACAAATTTTGAGGATTTCAGGATTCTTTTTATTATTTTAATATATTTCTTTGATATTAAATCAGAAAAATGATAAATTACACCTGTCCAGGCTGTTTTTCCTTTTTACTGGAAAGTGATGTACAACCCAATTCCAGTGGTCATTTTGGCTTTTTAAGATATGTATTTTTTCTTATTAAAAAAAAAACTCAACCTGTATTTTTTTTTAATAATAATGCTGAAATACTCTTTATTTCTAACATATGAAGTGGTTTATAAGTACTTCCTAGTATTGCAAACTCTGGCCTTTTCACAATGTATTACTTTGAGAACATATTATCTGGAAAGAAGCCTATATTATTTTATAGCACATATCTATGTTTAGATTTCCCCTATTTTTTAGGTTGAAATTGAAATCTAATATAAAATTAATTTGATTTGTATTGTTTTTTGTATGATTTACATAATGCCTAATTTATTTGTATCTGCTATTAAAGATCCTTTCCTATCACTTATACCTTTTATATATTCTTTAATCCTGAGATTATAACCATTTATCTTACAAGTCACTTACTGCTTTTGAGCACTCCTTTTTTGAAGTTAATAAAAGAATCGTATTTTCAGAAAGCTTATTAGATAAAAGTTTAATAGCTTGCGTTTTAAACCAAGGGATAGGCATAATTTCAACTTGGGTACATTGATTTATATTTTTAAACAATTATTTCAGGTTTGCATATTTAGAAATATATATTAACTCAATTTGATTTCACTGCTCAGTTATTTGAATTATAAATCATTATGTCCCTTCTAGCTGATCAGTCATGAAATATCTTTGAATTCATTTACATATGGAATATGTGAGTGGTGTATCTATTTCAGTGCAGTTGCTGGTTACTTAATGCATGTTCTGTTGTTTCTAATCGATTTCTTTATTGTAATGTGTTTTTAAATCCTGATTTTAAAGCAATACATTATTTCTGTGTTAAAAATAAGGTGACACTCTTCAGCAATAGAAACAGTTATGCAAGATAAAAATCATCACCTTTTGGCCTCTATAAATGGAAGTATGTTTATATAGTAATATTCAAAATATTTATATTTAAAATACTAGTAACAAATAAATGAAAAGCATGTTATCTTACTATAAAATTTTTAAATGTTCCTTATTACTTTTATAATGCATGTCTTCAAATACTTATTTTTTTGTTTTTTCTATTTTTATCTTCTTCAGAGTGAATCTTACTCATTCTTTATGGTCCTCACAGCCCTTCTCTGAACTTTGGTGGTCTTGTATCTGACTGGTTGTTTGGAAATTGAAATCACAAAAGATCCTCATTTTTAAGAAGCGCTAAAAAGCCTTGTGTTTACTTGCCTAAGGCAGAGTAACCTGGAATGGTAACCTGGCCCTGATGGTTACTGTCTCAAACCTCAGTGATAATCAGAATCACTGGAGTTCTTGTTAAGATACAAATTCCTGGACCCCACCCCCACCCCCAGAGTTTCTGTTTTAGGAGGGGTCAGACTGAGGCCTGAGAATTTGCATTTTCATCAACTCCAGGTGATGCTGGTGGCTCAAGGACCATACTTTGAGGACTTCTGCCTTAAGTTAATCAGAAAATAGAACTGAATGTCCTAAACAGAAAAGTCGGGTATTTCTCCTACAAGCTCTTCTCTAAGGGAATTTGTCTTCACTTGGAAAAGGCGGACTTGATGTTTTTAGAAATAGTCTAGTTTTCCAAAGAATAATGTGTGTGAGGAGGATACCATTATGTTAAGTCCTCAGATTTTAACTGGAAAGCCCTTGTTGCATTCACCCCAAGGTTTCTGTTGGTAAATTTGAAGCTTTCTAAACTGGTAAAATTATTGTAATTTTAAAATCTAGTGGCCTTTTTGAGAGAAAGTTTGTTTTCCCGACAGATTCATTACATGTGGCATATATGATACACTTAGCAAGCATATCTAGTAACTTTTTAATGTACTTTTTAAATTTCCAAGACTAAATTTCAAGAATTCCAGATTCTAAATAGCTTTCTCTAACAGGCACAGAGTTGAAATGACTCTGTCCTGGGGCAGCCCTCCACAGTTAGGTTTAATACCTGGGGATCTTTTTCCTGCTTTGAAATGATTTCCAGTCATAAATTCTAGTTTCTATCTAATTGGGAAAGGAGTAAGATTGTTTAAGTGATTAGGACAAGGAAGCTGCCAGGAAAACTGGAGCAAGAATAAGGGTCATACAGAGCTATCAAATAAACTTACTTATTTTACATGCTGAGAAAGAGGGAGGGAAGTGTCACATTTCATCCAAAATTCTGTTTATTAATCATTATTTTAAATTTTTCTTCCTTTGAAAAATAATTGATCAATATTTCTACTGCAATTCATTGTTTACTAAAATTTATAGCATTTACATGTCTCTGGGTTTCAGATAGATAATAATGAGAAAGAAAATTTCATTTTCTGTTAGGCCCTCTGTTGGTAGCTGCCCTTATTACATCATCCTCAAAGGTTTGAGAAAACCCACAATATCTTTAGCTTTTAAAAAACAGACCGCATTAAAGGGTTCTACATAAATTCATGAATTTATCCAAACTCACTTTACCCTATTGATAATGTTAACTTAAACAATTCTTAGAATTAATAACTTCATCACGTTATTGCAAGACCACATACATAATTCATGGGTCCCAGTACGAAGTGAAAATGTGAGGTGCCTTGTTCATAAATGATTAAGAATTTCAAGTCCTCATCAGCAGAGCATTGAACCAAGCAGAGGCCTTTATAAGCAGAGGCCCCTGTGCAAGTGCATAGTCTGGACGCCCATGAAGCTGGCTCAGGTTATCTGTTAAAGAAAGAATTGCTTCCATTTGGCTTCAGACTAACTCTCTAAGACTGGGACTATCTCCCATAGTTCCTGTACACCAGGATTTGGTGAATCCTGAATGAGGTGGAGGGTCAGGAAAGACTAAAGGATGAAAGATGAAACAAGGGTCTAGAATGAAATAAGGGTGAAGGATGGAAGTAAAATTGGGTATGTCTGTTACAGGAAATATTTAGTAATAAACCGTAGTAATTCTGCTTTTGTGAAACAGTATTAAAATGTATTGCTTTATTTCAGCGAATATCACCATCTCCAGATGGTTTTCAGAATGTTAAATAAAACTAGTTTTAGCAACATCCCTCAGGCATACTTCTATTAACATTTCTCATCAAAAGAAATGTTGATTTATTTCTTTGTTTGCTGTCTCTACCATCTTTGGAAAAGTCATCTCGTAATTTATCTGCTCTATTTGTTTGTTTTTGTGCTGGCATCAAGGGTGAGAATCTGCTACTCCTCTTCTGTAGCCCACTTATGCAGGCCTTCTCTCAGTTCTTTATATATTCTTGCTTCACAGGATTACCTTCCTCGAGTATTGTTTTGATCTGATCATTTTTCTTCCCAAAAGCCCAGAGTCACTTCCACTTGCTTCTTGGGTCAAAGTAAAATTATCGATTTAAGCTTGAGTTCTTTAATGGTACTTGACTTATTGAGTTCCCATAACTAATTTCCTGATCTACCACTCAACCACAATTTGTACTTTATACTTGGGCCAAGGAAATTTATTTTTGCCTTCCCCTTGACACCCTTCATTATCTTTCACTGAATTACCACATGTGCTGTTCTCTTCATTTGATCCATTGTAACTCACTTAGGTCTCTTTTAATTTTCAGGTTTAGCTAAAAACTTGGTAGAGCCATCCTGAAGTAGTTATAATCCTTAGTCACTATGTTAACTGAAAGAACATGAATGAGTCATTTAATTTCTCTGAGACTCAGTTCCTTCATCTGTAGAAAGGGAATATTACCTATCTCGTAGGATTTTGTAAGAATTAGATAAGATAGTAAATACATAACAATATATCTATGTCATCTTACAATAATAAAGCACCTGGTTCTACTGATCCAGTCACATAGTAGGTGCTACTAAATAGTTCATTTTCGTTCCTTTTCTTTTTCTTAATGTTCTCGGACACCTAGTTCTTATCTATATTTCTGGTGATGAATATAATATAGCCTAGTATTGGCTAGTCCTTTCTCCTATTAAGTTGTAGATTATTAGGGATTAGGACTCTTGTTTCCTTTCTCTATAGTTTCAAAACTTCATCACATAGCAGGCCTTTTGAACATACTGTTACCCCTCCTACTGAGATACTAAACCTTAACTCTTAGTTCTTATAAGTAGTTATTAGTATCCCTTAAGATGTTTCATTTTGGTTATACCTGTTTGGATTTTTTTAGTCTGGTAGGGTTCATGAGCATAATTCTACTTTTGAAATAACTAAACTAATATTTCAGTAATTATACTATATACCTACAATATATTTATACTATATTACCTACAGTAATTTCCAACAGGTAATTTTCTTATCTGTGAACTTTCTTCTATCATCAGGATCTAATTTTATCTGTAATATTTGTAAATATGTATGGCTTTTACATAATTGCCTAGGTCAATACCATTATCCACCCTCTTGTGCTTAGTGAATATCATGCATCTAATATACTACTTCTTTGATTCTAAAACAAATTTTGTCACATTTTAACACTTCTGTAAATAAAATGTTTTATAGTTGTTGATACTTTAAAATACCTTTTCTTTCATGGTAGCTCATATAATAAGGATGTTTTTTTTATAATCAGTGGTGTTTTAGGATTGATGAAATATGGTGTTGCTCAGTAAAGACTTGATAGCATGAATTGAAGTCATACTTGGTGCTCCTGTGCCCCTTAGCTGCTGAAGTGTGTGGTACCTGTAACTTAAGAAACCAGGGCATTCTCAATTTGGTTATCCTTCTTTACAAAGGATGCAGATTTTCAAAATTTTGACCATCTCTAAGATACACCATTCTTTCAACTTTTTCTTGCCTTTCTCCATTTGTCATGCTAACTATCAGTAAGGCCATCTTCACCTTTGTCAGTGGTTTCATAACAACATGGTTATAGACAGAAATTTTATGAGCATTTTGTTTGTAAGTTAGTATCAGCCAGGTTATGGAGTTTGCTCAGTCCTGGGTGTGATGAAGGCTCACTAATGAGTTGATGCCTCCTAAAAGAACAGTTTCCCTGTCGCTTCTAGGACCTAGTTCCAGTTTCAGTTGTATCTCAAGAAGCTAGTGATCTCTGTAGAATCATTTGGCATCTTTAAAATTAAATGGATATGAGATAGCCTAGTGAAAAGAGCTTATACTTTCAAGTCACACAGACCTTTGAACTTTGGATTTGAATCTTGACTCTACCATTTATAAGTTCCATGTGAGACCTTTATTAAGTTCTCTAACTCTACTGGACTTCTACTACTGTTGTTACTGTTAACCACCATTACCACGTGTACTGTTATAAACTGTTGTCAACAGGCCTCTGAAATCTAACCTAGTACTGCCACACAACTAAAATGATGCAACTTACAAGAACCCTAGTCTCTTAGAGAAGAATGAAGATTATAATGATGATGTATCTATTTACCTTTTTAAAAAAAATTATAGATCCTCTTAAGGACCATAACTAGCTTTGAATTGAATTCCTGTAGGGGAATATAAATATTCAGATGAACACTCATTTTTTTCTTTATTGAAAAAGTTTAAAAATTCACTCTTAACCTTTTTTTTTTTTCTTTAGAAGGTAATTAAAAGGCCGTGAGGCTGGCCTTGGTACAAAGTGCACAGATGCAGTTCTGCAGAAAGTGTGTCTTTGGCATATGAGATTCTTCCTGTGAATGTTCTGTTTATTGCTACCATAAATATTCTGTTGTCAAAACATGACTTGCTGTTTATTAGCAGCACTGACAGGAAGATTCCTATTAATGGCAGCATTCTTATTACCCATAGACCCTGTCACTTTTAACTTCGCAATTGTAAGAGAATTGTATTTGGTAATTACTTAAGATATTTCTTAGCTTATTGATCCCCACCCCTGTTTAACCGAGTGAAGTTTGAGTGGCAATTCTTCTACTCAGTGATTTACACTGGAAAAAATCATCAAATCTGCATCTTTGTAAGCAGGGAAAGACTTGCTACCTATCAGCCCTGATCTTGTTTCAACCTTCCAGAAACACATAGTGCATCGAGCACCCGCTGAGAGCGATGTACTGAGGAAAATGCATACATGCGGCCACTGCCCTTAGAAAGTTTACAGTATAATATACAGATAAGCAAACTATACAGTTGCTTAATATGCAACTGGAATGGGTTGCCTTAGAGTCAGAGGGGCTTGAGTGTAAATCATCCTAATTGCCTGTCTTTTGGTAAGTTTTATTTCATTGTTTGAGTTTGTTTCCTCATTTGAAAAATAGAATCTATCTCATGGGATTGTGAGAATTAACCTTGCAAGTAGTAAGCATTCTGTAAAGGTTCATTCTCTGCTTCTTTGTATTTTCTCTCTGATTTACATTTAGCAAAGACATTTACATCATCTGATCCTTACAACAGCCCTCATAACCCGAGGTAGCTTGGGTATATCCTCATTTGTTGAAGAGGAAAACTAAGGCTAAGAGTCGCTGAGTATAGTACTCAGACTGTCATCCTGCTGATTGAATGGTGTAGTCAAGCTGAAAGCCCAGGTTTCCTAACTTTTGTTCCAGTGCATTTTCTACTCTTTTACACCCACACCTGAGTGCCTAAAATTTTAAATTAGGCTTATTAGCCCCACTGTACAGAGTTAATATACATCTGCATTTGGGAATGATGTGAAGGAAAAGAGCCAGTGTTTTCATTGGGACATAAATGGAACCATGTAAGATTATTACGGCTTGAAGAAAGGTGTGAGTAAGTATGTAGGGAATGCCCAAGAGGTGCCCTAGCTAGAGTAGGAGACACATGACTAGAAAACACTTAGGGTAAACCCTAAGTAAGAGGAGAGGGTGTCTGTGTCCTGAATAGATGTTCTTAGAACCCACTTCAGCCCTTCTTTGATGATGGCATTAAACAGAAATTATTTAGGCTTTGTGATCATGTTTGTGACTTTTCAACTCTATTCTCATTCTGAGTTGAACTGTTCAGGTGATAATGTGGTACAGTAGAAAGAACACAGCCTTTGTAATCAAACCTCAGGTCAAATGTCAGCACTCTCAGTCCACAGATGTATAATCTTGGGCAAGTAACTTAATTTCTCTGAGCTTCTGTTTTCTTATCCACAGATTAGACATAATAAGTAATATTTAACAATGTAATTATGAAGATTTGGTGGGTTAACAAATATAAAATGCCTTACACCTAGTAGGCACTTGAGAAATATTAGGTCCTTTAAACCTGGCCTTCAATACTTGAGGACATACAATCTGCTACATCCTCCTAATTGTATTCTGATTTTCTTCATCTAAAGCAGAACTTCCTTAGATTTCTACTAACTGAGCTCATGTTTCTTAGAATTGAATAATTTTCTCTTTCTTGATAGCCTATTATGGGTCTTTCATAATTATTTTTTACGAAATAATATTAAGTGAAAAGAAGTTCCATGTTACACCCAAAATGTAAAAAGGATCAGTTTTAATTTTCCACTCTCAAGGCTTTAATAGTAAAAAACTTTCTGTCTTAATTATAAAAGTCATTCTCCCTTTCCATAACTAGAAAATGTGTAAGATAGGAAAAGTAATTGCACTGGTTAATAATGGATTATCATTCTTAACAGAATGGAAGGCATTTCTATAGGAATAATACTCTTTAGAAAAAATATTTATTCTTCATAAATAGAAACTGATGCCATTATAGTTCAGTGTTATTTTGTGATCTATTACTTATTGATAAGACAATTGTATTTCCCCAGATTCCTTAACTTCTATTACCTATATCCTTTTAAAAAAACTTGTGAAGATAGATGCCGTGAAATTCATGTTAAAAAATCACACGGTGAGTCTTATTTCCTTTAATTAATGACTAGAGTTTTCCGGGTAGTTTAGGTAAAGCTTAGTAACTTTGGATGCTCTCTTGCTTTCATCAGAGTGAACACTTCCCCTTTCTTGGCATCAGTGACAGTTACAGTCTCAGTGACTTCAGGTGCCGAACAACCTTCTACACAGCCCTCACTCGTCTTCTGATGGTAGATCTAGGTAAGGTTAAGAATTTAAGCTTAATTAATAAGGGGTCAACAGTATACTTGTGTGAATAAAGAAGTGTCGTATTTGTGAGTACCACATTTAACTTATTGGAATTTGCCATCTTTGACAGTTTTCTACAACTTTCCAAGATTTGAGCATTCACTTGTTAGCATCAGAGCCAAAAGGCAAATTTTTGTATATAAGGTGGTATTTTTCACTTCAAATAGTACTTGTATTAACTCTTTACTTCAAAACTGATTTTCTGGGTATCCTTTGATCCATTAATTTTACTGCTACAAAATCAAAGAATAATCGTAAATACAGAAAACCTTTATAAACAAGGATTTTCTTTGTAATGGCATTTAATCTAGAAAAAAAATGGCAATGATGTAAATGTCTAACAACAGGGAATTATAAAATTATGGCATATCTACTTACTTGATGGAATAGTCTGTAGTCATTAAAAATTATGGCTTGAAGACAAAGTAATACATGAAGTTTTATGATATAATATTAAGCAAAAACGTAAGGTATTGAACTGTGCAAATGATTATGAGCATGCCCATTGGGAGGGAAAAAACAGTGCGTCAAAAAAAAAGCTTAAATGAAATTCTTCAAAAATGTTAAATGTTGTCTTTGAGTAGTGCACTATAGGTGACTTTTCCTCATTTCTGGTTATTTGAAATTTTCCTTACTGTATTACTTTTCTAATGGGAAAAATTAACTTGTTTTTGTTTCATTGAAAAGCTGAAGTTAGCCAGAAGTGTCCACAGGTAGATAGCGAGCTACCTTAAGACGGACACTTAGGCCTGTCTGTGTTGAGCACGTTATTCTGAATTCCCATTTTCCCCCATGTTTGGATACTGCAGGTTAAATTAGTCGATTTATAGACATATGAGAGAATTCAATGACGATATGATATCATCCTTAGAAAATGTAAGACTGATGATACTTTTTCTTCCTTTCTCTTGCAATGTATTAACTGATCTATCAACTTAAACATGAATTTTTTTTAAACATGATCATACATAAGGAAAAGGGATAAATAATTTCATTTTGTATGTAAAAGGCATTGACCCTTGTAATGGAAAGGTGACTAAACCCTTCTCTGCTCCATATGTATGTTATTTTCATGCATTTCAACAGAATAAATTACCAGAAAGACAAACAGCCAAAAGTTGTGAAAAATACAACAAGAATGACTAAGGAGCTTAGTGGGATTGATTTCTAAAGAAAGATTAAAAGAACCATGTATGTAAAACTTGGCCAAGTGACAAGTAGGGCTTGAGGCAAAGAAAACTGTCTATAAATATTTGAAGAGTGTAAACCAGGCATGCAAAACCCAATCATCTGCTACCTTAGGCAAATGGAGGATCTGAGTGACAGCTTTGCATGCTGCACACTGGCCTGTATTACCTCTCAGCTGCTGCCTTGGAGAGCAGAAGAGCAGCCCAGACTCTTTGTCATCGTCCTCCATAATCATTTAGAGAGCACCCTGTGCTGAGGTCTGAGGGCAAGACAAAGACCAGTCAGGCATACTGGCCCCTGCCCTCAAGGAGCTAGCCTTCTTGCTTTCCCTGTTGTCCAAGCATTGAAGGAGATAGTGACACCCTTGTCTAGACTTAATTTGTTTCCTAAGCCTTAAAAATGCTCTTTTAATGACCTGTCAAACAGAGTGAAAGAAGCAGGGAGACCAAAGTTAAACAGAACTAGCTAAAGGAAATTTCCTAGAAGGAGGTTCATGTCACGCACATCTTCAGGACCTGGAAATGGAATGAGTCAAGATCCTTTTTTGTACGGCCGTTATGGACAAAAGAACCCCTCATAAATCTGTGGTAGCTTAAACAACAGGATAGCACTGTCAGTACTCACAGCACTACTGCACTTATCTTTGCATTGATAATTGATAGTCATGATGATGCCCAGAAAGACCCTGCATTGCACGCTGCCTTTTTGAAGACTACATTTATTTAGTATTGCTTGATGCAAACTGTGAGGTATGAGAAACTGAAGTAAAAATATATAATTGAATAATAGGGTCGTCTTAGGTTTCACACGATTTGATTCCTTTGAAATATTTAACCCAAGGACATATAAAGTATAAATTGAAATTTTTTGGTTCAGAGGGTTTTTTTAAGGTAAACGTCTGTTACACTGAAAGCAGTTTTTAGATACCTTGGGAAAAAGGAAAGACAGGCTGTGTGGGAGTACCTGGTACATGGTAGATGCTCAATGTAATAAATCGAATCTGGGAATAGATAAAATGAAAAACAATAGCAGCTACACTCATGGAACTTGTACATAGTTTGAAAAGAAACTTTTTTATTTATTAGTGTTTTTCACTTTTAAAAATAATTAAACGTGTATGACAAGCATCAAGTGATGATTTGTGGTATATCTTATCAGAGAGCTTCCTTCCCCTGTTACAAACCAGAGTTGCTCTTCTTCCCAAAATATGTTGAGCTCCTTTAGGGTATAGACTTTGCCTTCTTCATATTTTCTAGTACCAATCTCAGTATCTCTACATTGTACGTGCTCAGTTAGTATTTGGCGAATGAATGACACACAAGTATACTGTAACCAGAATGCCATAATCATGGCTCCTGAAATCAGCTCAGCCTGCTGTGTTGTCTCTGGGAGTAGTTTGATCATTGGGCTCTCCAAGACAAAACAAACCCAGTGGCTGATTACTTTCGCAAGTGATCAGCTACACTTGGACACTCTTGTGCTCGATTAGTCACTTGTTGCTCTCTGTTCAAGTTATTACTTTACAGACAATCATTTGTTGAGTGCTGCTGAACACAGTTTTATTATTTGAAGCCTTGTCTCACAAACTAGATTGACTGGATGTTGCTGTCAGAATTCCTATATAGATGGCTCTGTACTTTTCTATTGGGTGTTCACTGTCATGGAAACAAGGAAAGAAGAGGTAGTGATGTTGTCAAAAGAAGCACAGATCCATGTATTAAGTGAGAGAAATACTAGATCATGAGAATTCTTCTCAAATTAAACCGAAAAATTTGAAGAGGAACTTTTTATATCAGTGATTTTTTTGGGGGGGTAAGAATCACATAGAAAAAACGCCTAACCAACCTGCTTGCAAAGCATTGGATGTGATTCTTAGATTGAAATATAAAGCATATTCTAATTGAATCCTACAAAAGAAATTGAATATGCTTTGTGTATAAGCCCTGCACATTGGAGTGATTAAAAAAGGTAAAGAAATTGGGTGTCACATTAATTGATATTTACTTTGAAATGCATTTTGGTTTCTATTCAATAATTTGTACTTTGTATGAATTTAATTAGGGGCTATGTGCCCCAGGTTGTATTTCAGATTAAAATTGGGGGGGGAGGGTGTTGACAATAAACAGTTGTACCACTTTATCAAATTGCTCCTTGGCTAAACTAGACGAAATGTTCACTTGTATAAAGAACAGAATTGAAAGCATTTCATCGTCAGAATGATGATGTTTCATGTTGGCCACGTATTTTAAGAAATTATAAAAATTAATGCAGGGCTTCCCTGGTGGCGCAGTGGTTAAGAATCCGCCTGCCAATGCAGGGGACACGGGTTCGAGCCCTGGTCCGGTAAGATCCCACATGCCGCGGAGCAGCTAAGGCCGTGCGCGACAACTACTGAGCCTGCGCTGTGGAGCCCGCGAGCCACAACTACTGAAGCCCACGTGCCTAGAGCCCATGCTCTGCAGCAAGAGAAGCCACCGCAATGAGAAGCCCGCTCACCGCAACTAGAGAAGAGCCTGCACGCAGAAACAAAGACCCAACGCAGCCAAAAATAAAAATAAATAAATAAATTTTTTAAAAAAGAGAGAGAGTGAAAGAAAAAAAATTAATGCAAAAAACTCCCTTCATGAGATAGCATACGTACAGGAGAAAATAGTAACTGACCAAGAATCACTTAAAGTTCCCAAGGTTATTTTTAAGTTAACTTTGTCAATCTAATAAACTAAAGGAAAGATAATATTACCCAAGTCAGTAAATGGCGAACCTCCAGGGAGCTGTTCAGTGTAAAATACTTGAATAAATAAAAACTTTCTATTTTGTTTAATTTGAATGGAGGTGAATTCAGTTGACAAATATTGCAGAGGGGAAGTGTGGGAAAGAGATACAACAAAGGATTTTGTTTTGTAGAGAACTAAATATTGTTAGTTGCAAATTAAGTTTTTACCAACCACAGATTTAGAATTGCTCGGTGTCATAGTTTATTTTCCTTGGACATTTTATGATTGCACCTTATCTTGAACTACTCAGATGAGAAGCATGTTGATGGGATCTGAGTAGTACCTTCCTCAGATATTCAAACTCTAACAAGCAGTCATACTTTTAATGATCATGGGGATACTAATATTAAAATGGTGTTTATAGACATTAAGAGAGAGTTCTCTCTTTAGGGATGAAGGTAGCATAGTATCCATCTACCTTTGTGGCTTATAATTGGTAATTGGCACCTGAAGATATCTAGCTTAAATTTGAAAAATTTTAAATAGCAAGTAAATGACTTGAATAAAAAGGGAAGAGTATTCTAGAAATAGCTACTAAAGATAGAAGTAAAAATGCACTGAGGAAAGAAACTTTTCCTTTTCTTTATTAATAATAACGTTTGTTTACAAAGTTATAGTTTGCAGACCACTTTGACATACATTTTCCTATTTGATCTTCAGGACAGCCCACATGAAATAGGTATTATTGCATTGTCTGTCTGTTAGAAAAGTGAGGTACAGAGAGATTAAATGACTTGCCGAAGGTCAGTCATATAACTTGTAGCCCTCTGACCACATATTCTCATTCACTTTTGCTAAACTGTTACTTTGCTTTTCACATTCTCAGTCAATTAGGCAGTGTAACTTTTTCTTCTTCATTTTTATTTGAACTATTTGGACTGAATGATTGAGGTTCGGGGGCAGTGAGAAGAAGGGAGAAGGGATTACTTTCCAAACTTCTATCAAACAGATAAGATTCATGTTTATTATTTGTATATTACATTTCTGTGGTCAGTGAAAGTCAAATATAGTTTTTGAAATTTGTTCTTATGTCTAATAATTGGCTAAAGCATATTTCTTCTCATGGAAAAAATAACACAGAGGTAGATATCCCAGGAGGATTTAGAAAGTGAGAAGCTTGCTCAGAAATAGCTGATGTTCTGATAAATAGGAAGAATACATCAATGTATCATCACCTGTGTCCATGACTTGGCACAGACTATCTGGAAAATAGACATTTGGTGGGAGGAGGGGAAGTGGGCAATAGGGGTTAAAAAGCAGCTGGAAATACTTAGAATCTATAATGAGATAATTAAGACTAATTAGCTGGCCCTGTAGGCAGAAAGCAGCCCATTAAGTCCAGATCCAGTGTTAATAACTCACCTGGTTTTGAGGGTAGAGAGTCCAGAGCACCCCCAGGAATGAGATGCTTCAGGGATGAAACTTTGAGGATAGGTTTGCTAGAAAAGGAGTGAGTAGTCTGCAGTAGGCAGTGTATTTTTCTTCTGGGAACTAAAATAAACATTCTGGTTCCCTAGGGAGAGGAATTAAAGGGTGCCTCAGTTTTCTCATCTGTTAAATGGAGATATCTACTTTGAAGAGCTGTCATGTGGCTTAAATAAGATAAACATGTGTGAAAGGGCCTGGAACAATTCCTTTCACAAAACAAGTACTCAGTATGTGTTAATCATGACAGATATTTTATTAAATGCACTGTTAGGGGCACTGACTGACACTGGGTCCTCAAAATGAGGCAAATCCAATAACCTTTATGCAGCTACTCTACCTTTAGAACTTGGGCTATTATTTTCCTATAGAAGCAAGAGCTGATGACACTTCCTGACTGATACTAAAACATCTTGCCCTGCCCAAAACCATAAGTTATTTCAAAGCCAGCTAAAACTCCTAGGCAGTTTAGAGGGAAACTGAAATGAAAACCAAATTTGGGCCCAAGTTAAATCTAGCTATGCACATTTATCAAGTCTTTTTCTAATAGAACTTTATTTATTTTTATTTTTGGCTGCGTTGGGTCTTTGTTGCCGAGCTTGGGCTTTCTCTACTTGCGGCGAGCGGGGGCTACTCTTTGTTGCGGTGCGCAGGCTTCTCATTGTGGTGGCTTCTCTTGTTGCAGAGCACAGGCTCCGGATGCGCAGGCTCAGCGGCCATGGCTCACGGGCCCAGCCGCTCCGCGGCATGTGGGATCTTCCCGGACCAGGGCTCGAACCCGTGTCCCCTGCATTAGCAGGTGGATTCTTAACCACTGCACCACCAGGGAAGCCCCTCTAATAGAACTTTAGAAGTGCTATCCTAATAAAGTGCTGGGGAACAGCAGATGATATGGGCCTAGACCTGCAGAAGTCACTGGCTCTTACGAGATAACCCACTGGTACTTGGTTTTAAACGGGTTACAGTTGTCCCTCAGTATACACAGGGGCTTAGTTCCAGGACACCCCACCCCCCCATACCAAAAGTTGCATTTGCTCAAGTCCTTATGTAAAATGTCATAGTTTTGCAAATAACCTACACATATCCCTCCCGTATACTTTCAGTCATCTCTAGATTATTTATAATACCTAATACCATGTAAATGCTAGGTAAATAGTTGCCAGCCATGGCAGATTCAAGTTTTGCTTTTTGGAACTTTCTAGAATTTTTTTTCCTAAATATTTCTGGTCTCTGGTAGGTTGAATCTGAGGATGCGGAACTTATGGATATGGAGGGTCAGCTGTATTTTCTTCACTCACTGTCTGTGTATCTCCTTGTTTGCCGCTCCTCTTAATTCTCATTAAGAGCTTCATGGCATTAGACCTGATCTTTATTGATGTATTAGTTTCCTATTACTGTGTTAACAAATTACCACAAACTTAATGGCTTAAATATTACAAATTTATTATTTTGTAATTCTGGAGGTCAGAAGTCCCAAATGGGTCTCATTGGGCTAAAATCAAGGTATTAGCAGGGCAGTGTTCCTTTCTGGAGGCTCTGAGGAAGAATCTGTTCGCTTGCCTTTTGCAACTTAGAGGTTACCTGCTTTCCTTGGCTCATGGCCCCCTTTTCCAAGATTGGTCAAATTCTTCTCATGCTGCCATCTCTGAGTTTCCCCTTCTGCTTCTCTCTAACACTTTCACGGACCTTGAGATTACATTGGACCCACCTTGATAACCCAGAATAATCTTCTATTTTTAAGTCAGTTGATTGCAACCTTAATTCTCCTTTGTCATATAACCTAGCATACTCACAGATTCCAAGGATTAGGATGTAGACATCTTTGGGGGGCCATTATTCAGCCTACTACATTATTCAGCCTACTGCTACCTATCACTAATACCAAACTATTTCACACAATATATATCATACAATAATTCCTCAGTAACTGTTGGCTACCATCATTTATTACTACTTGCTTCTCCTTGGCCACTCCCCAAACCTCCCAGTAACCCAGCTGCAATTTGCATTTGAATTTGAAGAAATGAGAAATTGCACTGTTTACATTTAAGGGGGGGAGGTGGGAAGCAAACCCAGATTTTTGGTGGTGGTGGTTTTGTGGGGGTGGTGACATTCTCATACCATAAAATTCATCCTGTGAAAGTGTATAATTCAGTGATATTTAGAATATTCACAGGGTGTGCAACTGTCACCATTATCTGATTCCATAATATGTTCATCACCCCGGAAAGAAAGCCTGTACCTTAAAGTAGTCGCTCCTCATTACCCCTACCCCCAGCTCCTGGCAGCCACTAATCTACTATCTGTCTCTATGGATTTGCCCATTCTAGACATTTAGTGTGAGTGGAATCATACAATATGTGACCTTTGTATCTGGCTTCTTTCATGTACCATAATGTTTTTGAGGCTTATCCATATTTTAGCATGCATCAGTACTTCATTCCATTTTTTGGCTGACTAATATTCCATTGTACGGATATACCACATTTTGTTCATCCATTTATCAGTTGATGAACAGTTGGGTTGTTTCCACCTTTTGGCTATTATGATAATGGTGCTCTGAGCGTTCGTATGCTAAGTTTTTGTATGGACATATGCTTTTAGTTCTCTTGGGCACATACCTAGGAATAAAATTGCTGGGTCATGTGACAACTCTGTGTTTAACTTTTTGGCTAACTACCAAACTGTTTTCCACAGTGGCTGCATCATATTATATTGGCTTCAGCATTATACATTCCCACCAATCTAGATTTTAAGTTATACAAAATAACAAATGAAGTGGCCTGCAAATAAAATATCTGAGAGCCAACATACTAAAATAGTTACTATTTGTATTTTAATGTGACTTCTCTGAAGGAAAAAAAAATTGAAATTCATAAAATGAGTAACTTTTCTGTTGAATCAGATCCTCAGAAATCCAGTAGAGGGGATTTAGCTTTGGGTTTTCCCTAAAAGCTGATGTCAGTTACAGATTGGCACTTGCCCTTGCCACTTGCCATCTACCTCTACAAGGATCAAATCATGAGCTGCTGCAGCTGCTGACTTCCAGCAGCCCCTGAAAGGAGTTCAGGGTGGAGAGCTGACATGAGGCGCTCTGGGAAAAACTGGCAGAACAGGTCTTCAGATAGTTAGATATTTTCAGGAGCCGACTTCATGAGCCCAATTCTTGTATCTCCTCATATCTAGAAAAGCACTAAGATCCTTCGTGGTGACGCCTGCTCCTTGTGACTAGCAGTAACCTTCAGGAGACTAGCAGAAACCTGCAAAAAATATGTGCTGGATTGCATGTACTCCCCCTTCACCCAAATCACATGTATAGTGACCTTCTCCCCCACCTCTTCAGGGCAGTTTCTCAGAGCTATCTGAAATGCTGTCTCCCAGACTGTAGGCCTCATTTTGCCCCAAATAAAACATAACTCGCAATTCTCATGTTGTGCGTTTTTTTAAGTCGACACTGAGGAATATTATTTTTATCTATGCATGACTGAGAACTTAGGATGTTACGTTAGTATTTACTTTCTGATGCCAATGAAAATAGTAGCCTATAAATTGGCACTTCACCCTCAAATTATACTGGTGTCTGGGCCCTCGTCTTGTTAGAAAAAAAAACTGGCAGCGTCCATTATTATTCATAAAAAGATCACATGTAGATTTGGCATACTAAACATAATATATGACTGCATACTTGAATGTAAAGTTGTAAGAGCACATGTTTTCTCTTTTCGTATCAGAAACAGTTAAGTGATACCTCCATGGGTAATACAAATGAGGAAAAAATCCTTAATAGATGTTGTATAAAGTTGCATGAGGTAAAAAAAAATGACCAGTTTTCTAGCCTAGATGATACAACATATCACATTGCAATAATAGGAACAGTGCTAACTGAAGCATAAACGTTTCTATAGGAATAATGCACCAGTGTCTCTCGTTTGCCTACCTTAAACTCAAGTGATTGCTGAGGAATTCCTTTCTCCTCACCAGAACCAAGCTAATTGTTCTTCACCCTCTTCTGACTTCATGCAACTGCAAAGTCGAGATTTTGTGACCCTGACTTCCGTCCCTACCTCTGACACCTTCCACCCCATCAGAGACATGGGGGGAGGAACATGAAGTTGGGGGGTAAAGCAGAACTAATTGGAGACCCTGGTTCACTGACATTTACCAGGCAGAGGATGTTGGACAAACTACTTAACTCCTTCAGCCTCTCTGTTCACATGTAAAATGAAGGAAATCATCATACTAGTTTACAGGATTGTTGTGACTGGTAATGACTTACAACAGTGCTTTGAAGGTAGTAAGAGCTACATAGGTGTTTGTTAAGTAAATTAAGTACCACGTTCATTGACCGCACATAACAAGTACTCAAGAAATAACTACTGTTATTCAGTCACTAGACAAATATTACTTGACCACCAGACCCTCCTCTAGGCACTGTGGATACAGTCGTGATCAAGACAGACCAAGTTCCTTCTCCAAGGAGCTTACATTCTAGTAGGAAAGACAATGAATAAATATGTAAATTAATAGCCAGTCATAGTAAGTCCCATAAGAACAGTGAAGTGCTTATGGGGTGGGAAAGTAGGTGAGGGGGGAGGGCACACACGGTGGTACTGTTTTAGAGTGGCCAGTGAAGTCCTTTCTGCGGAAGTGACATTTAAGTAGAATTGCCGCTCACCTTGCTTTCTTTAATATTTGCTCCTTGACTTCTCCCTTCACATTTCACATTTTGGTGGCTTTCTCTTGTGCTCCTGATGTCCCTATTTGCCTCAAAATTTGATTGAGGAAAGAGATGGAATCAGGAAGTTTTTTTGATCTGTAGCTCAGTATACTAAGGAAGGGTTTAAATGTTCAAGTTCTGAGTTTGTCTTTGTTCTGAGTAAGCATCCTTACCTTGCTCCCAGAGGAAGGGTATTGGGCTGGCAACCTCGTGGTCACATATTATTTGACCACCATAATCACCTCTGTTAAGTTCATGTTAAACTCAAAACAACAAAAATGCTCCTGGCTATCATTTATTAAGTGGCAGACACTGAGCAAGGGGGCTTACAAGTGTTTTGTCATTTAATCCTCACAGCAAACTTTATGAAGTAAATATTATGTCTCTTAATTACAGATGAGTGAAGAGACTTTATCCAAAAGCAGACAGCTAATAGTAGCAGAACCAGGATTCAAGCATAGAACTTTCAAAGCATCCACTCTCTCTAGCACCCTTATCTGCCTGCAGTGATCATTATCACTGTTCTCGTTAATTCCATACTAGAAGAGTAAGATTACATGGTTTAAAATATAATGTATTATATATTTAAGGATTTGATGTTTGCTTCAGTTAGTAATTTTTCTATATTAGGTATTAAGAAAATAAGGTAATTTTAAAATTTACCTTTAATTGAACAACTACTTTTCATTCAAATACAGTATTTCCCTAATACGTACCAGGCACTGTTCTAGGTGCATCATCTATTTTTCCTGTATATACATTTAATATACACAATAATCCTCAAAAGATAGGTATTTATCCTTATTTTATAGATGAGAAAACTGAGACACAAAGTGATCAGCTAAGTATCCAAATTTAAACAGTACATGATGGAGCCAGACACTGGGTCTGTTTATTGCAGGGGCTTAACCTACATCATTCTCCTTCACAGAGAAATGAAAAGATGCAGTCTTGGTTCTCCAGAAGCAAAGCCAAAGATACTATCAGTGTAGGCTGATAGATCTAATAATTTACATATACATGTTACAAATTTTGTCTCATTTAATCTCCACAGTAACCTTCATCAAATGGTGGTAGTGGTAGAATGATATAGGTGGTATTATTAAGTGTTAGTATTAGCTATCTGCTAAAATATCTGCCATTCACAGCAGACTGATACATGCTGTCTAAAGGATCAGACAAAGGTGAAGAATCAGACAAAATGCTGTGAGAACCCAAAGGGAGAAGGGGAATACTTGCAGTAGGATCTTAGTACTTGAAGGGGAGCTTAGCTCAGACATTAAGAAAGCTATCATTTGACCTGGGCTTTGAAAAATAAAACTGGCTCCTATAAAGGTCTCTAATATTATCCCCAGTTGACAGAGGGTGTATCTAAGAGGAGTAACTTGGTCGCATAGCTAGTTGACAGGGCAGGGCTTATAACTTGGAGTCAGACGTACTACCATTGCACCACGAGGTCACTATAATTTGGTTTACCTTCCCCTTCACCTAGCACCCTGATCCTTGTGTCGAACAGCATACTAGGAAAGACGCATTGGCCTTTTGACATCTCTTTCTGAAGAAAGCTGAGTCCCTGAATCTGTTAGACTCCAGAAACAAAGTATGTAAGGTTAAAGGGAAAAGAGAAGTCACAAAAGATCAGGGTTAGCCAGATCAGCCACTCCTTAAGAGTCAAAAGATCCTGAATCTGCCATTGATTTTCTGTGTATGTGGCCTTGGACCTCGCTCTCCTTATCTGTAAAATAATATATAGGCCAGTGTTTCTCAAACATTTGCATGCATCTGAGTTACCTGGAAGGCTTCTTAAAACAAAAATTGCTGGATCTGGGATGAAACCTGGGTTTTTATATCTAACATGTTCCCAGGTAATGCTGATGCTGCTAGGTCAAGGACCAAACTTTGAGAACCACTGATCTCTGCTCTGAGATCTTATTTCCTCTCTAATTCGCTACTTAAAAACTGCTAGCATAGAAATCAGGAGGTCTGGGCAGTATAGTTACCCCTCCAACTAAGTATGCTACCTTGAGCAGTCGCTTAACGTTTCTCTGCCTGTTTCTTCATCAGTAAAGTGGGACTCACAATTCCCTGTGGCATAGGATGAATGAGAAAACTTTCTCATTTGAAGGAAACCCCTTTTGAAAAGGATAAATTACCAATTGTGTAACATATCCATTTGTTAAATGAAGATTCTACCTTCAAAGTGAAAAAACAATAGAAAATGTCTCTTTTTCCTTTTTTATATAAAGAAAAAGAAGCTTATTGCAAAAGGAAGTGTACTCAATGGAGAATGTACTTAAAATCCAAATGACCCATGAGGGACCCCATCCCGTTTGGAGATAAAAGTTTCCCTGACATCCATTTAACAAATTAATAAAAAAGAACATAAATAAAAGAGAATAATAACTTAGGGCTATCTGGGCACCTGAGTCTGTGAGCCCTTTAGGGCCTTGGCACCTAAAGAGAAAGGGAAAAAAGATCCAGTTCTCTGAGGCTTTGAAAGTGCCTTTCCTTGAGGCATTAGGGAAGCTCTGGGGGCCCTAAGAGCTGAAGGGCTGAGAAGCCTGGGGCATGAGTCTATTTGATCCAATAAAGAGCCAGAAAAAAAAATGGCTGGTAAGTAACTTTGCTATTTCATTTGGTGCAAAAGAGAAGGCAAAACACCAGAATATTCAATGAGCCAAAGCACAAAATGTGGTATGGAGGTGAATGCAGGCTGACCCCTTCTCAAGAACATTTCTAAGCCTGAGTGAAGCACTCACTGTGGAGGCTAATGGACAATAGCATGCATCTTAAAGCGCAATGACCCTTTTGTTTTTCTGATAGGCGAAGATGAGGACGAATTTGAGAATTTCATGCTGCCTCTTACAGTCTCTTTTGAAACAGTGTTACAGATATTCAATAACAACTTTAAACAAGAAGATGTAAAGGTGGGTTTGTTTCCGAACATGAGGAAAGATGATTTTGTTCATTCTAGGATGTATAGATTCAGAAAAAGGTCTGCATATTTGTGTGTGCTTTGTGCTTCATCAATCTTAATTTCCCAATTGCATGTGTCTTTGAGTTGTACTTTTCATACAAGTACTTTTCTAGTTTCTTACACAAATGGACTTTGAGGTTATCGAATGATTTCAGAGAGCTTATGATTAGATGATGCATTTGTCTCTCGTGGCAATATCTTTTAAAAGAACATTTCTCGTGGGTACACCACTTTAAACGTCCCTATTCCCTCATCTACCCCACACTCTATGTTTCAACATATTTATATGGAGGAATGCACAAATGTACACATGCTAAAATACTACATCTCTAAATATTTTTAAACAAGAATTTGTGTAAATCAAGACTTTATTAAATGGCTAGGCATATATGTATAAATAGGAGCTGGTCTTGAAGTATTGCATTCTTAAACTGAACAAAGTGATTAGGGTAACTGATAGCTAAATAAGGTTTTTATGTGCCTGTGGGAGCCATATTAGGATTGATTTGACAAGTCAGTTCAGCTGTGGCAACAGTCATAATATCTAAGACAACATTATGTTTTATTAGTAAAATCCTTAAGTGTAGCAAGCTGTTTGTGACAAAACAGCCGCATATTTTAATATGGGGGATGGGGAGCACAAGATCTGCTAAATAGGAGTAACATCTTCTGAAATTCTGATGTATCAGGGCTGTATTAAATAGATTGACACTGGTTATTATTAAAAGACTAATAAATATATACCGAAAATGTAGGCACCTTTGTTGGTGATACTTGAGTCATGTTTCATTGTTATTTGAAATGTGTTGAAAATATTGACAGTCATTTTGCATGGCTCCTCTTCTCTCTACCAAAAAAAAAAAAAAAAAAAAAATTAGCAGTAAGAAGCCAAATAGAAGAATGATGGCCTTTGGTGATTATTTAGTGTAATTCTTGTACTAAAAAATAATTAACCAAATACTGTACCTTCTATTTTGACATAGAGTTTTTGAAATGCATGTTTATCAACATGCAATAGTCATAGAATTTTTAAAACCAAAAAAGGATCTTAGAGATTTTCTTTGTGTTTATAGTGTTGCTGAAATTCTTCACCAGAGTTTCTACTCACGTTAGCTATATTTTTTAGATGTCTCCCAAATATTTTTAATGACCAGAAAAATCTTTGCAACTTTAAGGTGGTTATTGCTGCCCTTTATATCAGAAAGAAGCCATGAGTTGAAAAACACTATCTTTATAAAAATTACATTTGTCTCATTTGAAGATTTCATTATACTCCAAACCCGTTTTGATGTAATCCCGTCTAGTTTGATAGAAACCATCTTCCTAGAGTCATTTTTAATGGAGTTCCTGTGATATATCCCTAAACCAGCAAGTTCTTAACGACCCTGGAAAGTGACTGCTTGATTACACTTTAACGGTATTTGCAAATAAAATCACAAGTAATTAAGGGGAAATCTCCAGGCTTTTGAGCAAGTTTGATGCATGATAACTGCCTGATTCAGCTTCATCTAGAGTAATGCTGTGTAGGCAACAGCTACTGAGATCAATAGCAACGTAATGATAGTGGCAGAATTAAGTGAGTAACCTGAGAACTGTGCCTCAGAATGCATGCAGCTGCCACGAACCAAGGCCACACAGTGCACTCCGTGCTTCCGTCCTAAATGTTCATCAAAAGACGCCCTGCAGGAAAATGGAGTTAGATGCTCTTTATTGCTGATCGTGTCTCTTGCCACATTTATCAGGGAAATTGGATTAGCAGTTGGCAGCTGCAGGTAGACAAGATTCTGCAGTGATTAAATATGCAGCTTGGCTGCATTTGTTGTGACAGACCTTTAGTAAATTCTACTGTAAGCACCATCTGTCTAATTTGTATAAAGAAAACTTGGTGCTTTAAGCTACCGATAAAGAACTAAATCTGTTGCTTTATCATAAACAAAACTTTTGCAGTAAATGCTTTTAAATGTAATTTATTAGGTTAAGCCTATTTTTCTATCATGATGAATAAATAATACATGCAGAAGTGCTTTCAGGTACTTCATTTTGCAAATACTAGAGATAAAAACAGTTCTGTTTTGTTCTTCAATAAAGTATTCAGTATTCCAATCCACAGGAGGTGATGCCGTTAAAAGATCTCTATGAAAATGCTGCAGGACTGCCAAATTCATTTAATTTGCAATCCTTACCAGGATTTTCTAACTGCCTATTTATTGATAGATATTTTTCAAATGCGGATTTCAGGATAAACATAAGCATTAAGGACCTACACTGCCAAATTGAAATATGGTTGTGAGAGAAGGAAATGCTGTAAAACTCTTAAATTTATAGCTTTGTTTTCTTACTTAGTCCTGATAAAATTGAAGAGAACATTGAATTTTTGTCTTGGGTTTCTCTTTTCAAAGGAAAGGGAAAAAGAAAGAAATTGCTCTGACAAACCCTGGCTCTAAAGCGTTAGTTCACAGTACGTGTTTCCCCCCTGTGATTGTACCCATAGTAAAATATAGTCCAGTACTCTGACTCCCCATGCATCATTTTTGTTTTGGCCATGACGTCATCAGTTTTAAGGGAAATGAATGAAAACTTCTAGGAGGAAGAGGAGCAGTTAAATAGGAACCTGCTATCTTTAGTCCCTTCGTAAAAACTCCACAATGTTAAATTATTTAAAAACCTAGATTTTCAGCATGCGCACATTAAAAGTTTTCGCACTAAGTGCCAAATGTTGCAAACAGCACTTTAACAGAATGATTTTGCTTTGATCCCTGTAGCAGTTGCTGAATAATTTATCACAGGTTATTGCCTTAATTCTGGAGAGGGATAGAGCAATAAAGGCAGATGAAAACACTCCAGTTGAAACACCTTGGGGCCTGCTCATTCCTCTGACACGGCTCTTTTGTTGGAACTATTTAGAGGTTATTAAGATGTGTCTCCAGAATTAAGAGTATGCTGTAAGGATGAAGACAGCCATCTTAATTCTAAAGACAAAGCACAATGACCCTTCACCTTCTTTTTCTT
The DNA here is from genome assembly GCF_964270905.1 of Leucopleurus acutus. NCBI lineage: Eukaryota > Metazoa > Chordata > Mammalia > Artiodactyla > Delphinidae > Leucopleurus > Leucopleurus acutus. Next base: position 29,867,429 of record NC_139145.1, on the reverse strand, counting down.
TGTTGTTATTATATAGGAGAATTATGAGGATAATATTATAGCTGCCCCCAGTAGTGCCACTACAGTAAAGGGTCTGTCAGACTTTCCATTAGAAACCCTGTTTTGGAGGTCAGGGTGGAAGGAGCCGCATTTCAACTGTTTCCCAGCCCATCCGTCTCACACTTGGCACACAGACGGCCGCTCACCATGCAGGAGACTGCAGCACCGAGCAGTTTCTCCTTGAACTGTCCAAAAAAGGAATCCTTAGGATTAGATACGCCAGACCTGCCCACTCCCCCAAACAGCCTCACTTTATAAGGACCTCTCATTTGTCAGGTCAGTCAAGTGTTGACTAACTGTAGGAGAAGGGCAACTTTTGAAATAAACCTCTTTGTACTGTTTTAAGTGAGATGGTAAATTGTGGCTCTTCCTCCCCTAAATTTCAGATCATCCCTTGATCTCTGAGATTGTTTGATAGCCTGATTGAGCTCCTTGTTAACAGTTTTCCTGGTCTCGTACCAGAACTGGGTATCTTTTGACTGTCAAGAAAGTACTTCCTTAGTGTTGTTTGCGTGTCTGTATAGATTATTACAGTACTCTTGCTGCTTTGACATAAAAGATTGTTTGAGCATGAGAGATGTGTTTCTCACATTAACACTGCATTTTCCTGCTCAGTCGAATCTTTTGAAAACATATTTAGTTATTATATTGTCATATGCTTCCTCTGCTTTGGAGTAACATTTTCTAAAATGGATATAATTTCATAGATTTGAGTCAGTTAGAGCCCTTCTGTTAACTTGGTGTCTCTTAAGAAAAAAATTTGTGATGAAATAAATATTAACCTTTTTGCGTAATAAGGGTAGTCTAAAATATTTTAAGAGCCTTTTGCACTAGACAAAGTAAAACTTATTGCTCCTGTTGACCGATTTAGAGTTGAATGGTGATGAGTACCTTATGTATATGTGAAAACTGAAGATTATTTGAAGAGTAGCCTGTAATTTGTAAGTGTACATAACAAAAATAGCATCCAAAAAGGCCACTTTAATAGAAAGACTACAAAGAGAATTAGTCAGAATAGAATTGTTCAAAGACTTCTTAGAAGACATATTCTGTTCTGGAAGCTGCAAGAAACGTGGAAAGCTGAGAAAGAGGAGAATAGGTTCCAGGTGATGAAAACAGGTTACATAAAAGGCAAAATGGTTTAAAGAAAAATAGCAGTCACAGAAGAGAACTACACAGAGAGACTGGCCGATTATAGAAAAACACAAGGACTGGTGAGATTATGAAAGGAAAAAGAATAAGTTATTTAAAGAAGCAGAAACAAAAGTTCAGGGTTCACAGATTCAGAAATTCAGATTACCATCATTCTATAAGCTGTTACACAGTATAGAAACGGAATATTCTTATAAACAGCTTCCAGTTATATTGAGTCACCTTTTAGGTATGGGGCATTGGGGAAGGGGGATCAAAAATTACAGATACTTGTGACATAAACTGTTTCCTACTTTGAAATTTTTGTAGTCATTAAGATGAGGGTCGGCATTCACTTCCAAGTCCTTAATGATAATTTAAACGCCTTCCTAAAGAGACTTTCATTTATTACCGAAGTGTGCGGAAAAGAAAATCTGATGAAATAGTTCAGAGACCATTTTCTGGCAGAATATTTCCACTGAAAACAGTATCTTCAGAAATCACAGTTGCATATCTCAATTATCCCACCCCCTTGTTCTGCAATTATGTTTATTTGTACTCTTTGTTCTGACATTCTAGCATCTGTTCATGGGTTTTCTTTTTCACTTCCCAAGCATCTTCCTAAGGACAGCTTAATTAAGGGTCCAGAGTACGAGTCAGATCTCTTCTATTTAAGAGTCAAGTTTTCATTTTGTTTTGTTTTGTTTTCTCTAAAACTAAGTATTTGTGGAACACTTATGTATGTATCAGGCTCTTGTTAGGCATTTTTATATAAATTTATTAAATTTATTCCTGACAGTGCCTCTGTGAGAGAGGCATTATTAGCCCCTTTCAGAGATGAGAAAACTGAGACTGATAATTTGCCTTGCCTTAAGTCTTACAGTTAAGAAGTAAAGCTGGGTTTAAATTCAAGTCTTCTGATATTGAGTGCAGAAGAACTCTTTTCCTTATATCTTTTCCTTGCTTGGGGAATGTGAATGCCATTCTGGGTATGCCACAGTACCAGTAGGTCATCTGGCCAGTTTCATCTTGTCCTAAGTTACTAAAGATATTCCTTAGGGATCTTTAAATGCCAGTGTGCTTTCAGGTTAGACTCCAGATTGCATAGTAGGACTGATCTCTTGCAAGCCAATGTGGTTAAGATTTGTTGTTATTAAATAATGTCTATACCCTGTACATTTCTGTTTCGTGGAATTATCAATACTCTTTTTATTTTCTAATTTGACGTTATTCAGAAACAAAGTATGTTAGGAATCTAAATGTTTCTAAGCTATTGGAATTATGACTCAGCTCAATTTATAAGAAGCAGAGTTGGTCAGCAGATTTGATGGTCTGTTTGCTTAAAAAGTCTATGACTTTCTATAGAAAGAGGTCTGAGCGAGACATTTTAGCTAATGAATCAAAATCAGATATGTGGTCATTATTGCCTGATTATTACTCCATCTGCTCTGTGCTAACGTGAAAATCAATTACTGTGTCTCTTTCCCACTGACAGCGTCTGTTGATCGGGCTGGCAAGAGATCTTCGAGGGATTGCCTTTGCACTGAACACAAAGACCAGCTACACCATGCTGTTTGACTGGATGTATCCTTATTACACTGTGACAATACCAGCTCTGTGCACAGAGGGATGCCAGGCCCCTGGCTTTCGTTTAATCGTATGGCACAGTAGGGAAGAGGAAACAAAGCTAAATGAACTAATGTGTAATCAGCTAAAAATTACAGCACAGTGGCAGCAGTACAGATAACTGAGCACAGCATTTGGAGACCCAGCTCAGAGAGGTCACTTCTTTGGTGCCATTAAATAGCGACACCTTAAAAAATCACATCCCCAAATGATGGTTTACGTTGGGGTTGCAGGGGTAATTGGGCTGACGTCTCTAACTCAAGATCAATGGATCCTACCATTTGTCATTTTCGAGGAGATTTGGATTCCCACTCTATCTCAAATAGCAGAGCTGAGGTCACTTTATCTCTTTGAGGCTCAGTTTATCATGCTGTAGTTTTTCATCATCATGAAGATATTAATGGACATGAAAAGGGGGAAATAAGTCGTTAGGATTTTCGTTTGATATAAAATTTGAACTTACCTTTGCCAAGGCTTAGTACAGACAGCAAAATAAATAAGCAAGGAAACAAACATCCCCCCACAGAAATGCCTCATCATTAATAGTAAAAAGATTTGGTGTTAGGCAGACCTGGCTTGAATTCCTAACTCTCCATTTACTGTGTAAACTTTGGCAAGTCTTTTCACCTCTCTGAGTTTCCTCATCTATAAAAGGAGACATCCAGTGTCATGGCCTATTGTAACCATTGAAATAGGTAACGCACTTTGTATAATGTCTAGAACATAATAGGTAGTCGTAAATGGTTACTATTCGTATTGTTTTAGCAATATTGTACGAATCCTCTTTGATCCTAACAGAAAGTGATAGTTTATGCAAGTCGTGTAAGTGTAACATATGTTTTCATGCCTTTATACATGAAACCATCAGAGCACGTAAGAAAATTCTGTAACCTTAAAGTTACTTTTTAAGTTACATTATTTGTCAGTTGCTCTTTTCAGACCCTTCTTATCATAAATAAGAACTTCCCTCATGAATTGAATTACAAAAGAAACTTCCCTCATAAATTAAATTACAAAAGAAACTTCTTAAAGGCAGTCTTCAAGTACTGATGACACAGTTATGGCCGAAAACATAAGGAACAGGATCTGGGCATGTTTCAGGAAGAACGCTACACATTAAAGAAATCGTTTAGCATTAATTTTGAATACTTACTTACATTTTTACTTACTACTAAAACCTACCTCATCAGATTTATGTGCCCATAGAAGGGTTAGAGATAAGAATTTTCCATGCCGTTTAGAAATCATGTATGTCTTTATATCAGCATACAAAGTACATGTACAGAGATTGTAGATTTTAACATGCAAAGTCATACAACTCTTTTAACTGTGCAGAATAAACTGGAATTACATATGACCCTTTCATTTCTCTAAACATAAATACAAGCTCACAAAGCAAAAACTTTCATTTATTTGAAATATTGTAAAAACCTAATTTTAGCACTTTAAAATTGATGGTGATCTTGAAGCCAACCTACAACTCTAGGAGGTCCAGCAATTAATGCTTCACGTTTTCCTCAGCAACAATCTTAACTAAGAGTTCAGATAAGAACTTTCCCCTTAGCATCAAAGAATAGAAATATCTGTCGTAATTGATACTGCCTAAAATTTATAGAACATATTGTAATTTAAGTTTTTAATTAAGTCTGTTTTCCATTTTCCTCACTTTGCTCCTTCTTTTGGGCACCTATCTGAAATGAAACTTTTGTCCAGCAGATGGCAGAAAATAGCAAACGGAAAACCTTGGGACTTAACTTTTGTTTTGGACTAGAAACCACTGTCTCCTCCATCTGACTGTAGACCTTGATGTTATTAGGGTCAGGGACGGAGGGCCAAGTGTCAGTTATGCAGGAAGTTATGTTAGATTGCCAAACGGGATGGCTTGGTACCGGCCTTGCTTATAATAATTGAGTTTCAGTAGCAAATCAGCTTCCTTGGGAAAAGGCCAAAGGCTTTTCATAATTGTATTGACAACAAAATGAATATGATAAATGGTGTTCATTCAGTTGAGGCAAGATTTATAGTTTTCCTTTGAGCAAGGGATAAAAGAGCAAATATTTATAATAATAGTAAAATTTGTTTAAAAGTTATATTATTTGATAATTCAAAGAGCTTTATTAAAATATTTCGAAATACTTTACGCAGTTTCAGGTGATAGAGTACAGATTCTTTCCAAAGTATTCTAGTAATGTAAAAATGAGCAAGTATATGATTAAAAAAAACATGGATATGAAAGTCATTTATTCTTCCTAAAATATTGATATGTCAAACCGTCAGTGATGATTCTAATATTACTGCTGGAGAAAGTTTATTTGCCTTTTATCCACATAAATGTGTGTGCTTTAATTTGCTGTATAGTCCTTAGCATACAGAAGAAACATCCTATAAGAGCACATGTCATCTTAAAGTCAAAATGCATTTTATTTATCGTGATTATTTGATAAAATGCTATTTTAGTGGTTAGCTATTTAATTTAAAAACATTTCTATAAACACTGACTGCATTAACTGGTACACGGACTACATTACTTATCACTCTGTCCTTCCAAACCTAAATTGCCTGAAACTACACAGCAACCATGTTGATAAATTGTCCCACTACTGGAGAACAGAAGAAGAATCACTGCTATTTCTTTGCCCCTGTAGTGAGAATGCAACAATATAAAAGCACCTTACCTTGCACTGTATTTAGTCCCCTTGTTTAAACTTTTTCCAGATCACACTTAAACTTAAGTATCAAAAACCCAGCGGGAAATTGAAAAAAATAAAAGAATGTGTAGGATGCTATTTCCTCACACTCATTCTTTTAATTGTCATAATCCTGATCTTTGAGTACACTGTTTTTCAGTCACGCAGTCAGTGCTGTTGTTTAATATGAATAAACACATTTTACAAAGACAAGGCAAGACAATGAGATTTGTAGGGAAAAAAAAAGAACTTTGGAATAGGACACTCTTAGGTTCCAGTCCTGGGTTCACCACTTAACAACCTGTGGGGTTTTGGGTAAATTACTTAATGTCTCAGAATCACAGTTTTCTCCTCCATGAAGCAGGGCTAATAATACTTGTATCACAGGTATGTTGTAAGAAGTGAGTGAACTGACATATATAAAGGGCCTAGTACAGTGTCTGGCACAAAGTAAATATACCCCTCCACTGTTGTTAGTTCCTTTCCCTAATATGGAATGAGACAAAGGAATCCGATTTGCTCACTTATTCAGCAAATTTGGCTAAGGACTGTCCGAGGATTCATGAGGGATGTAGATTTCTTACACTCAAATCCCACCCCAAAATGATGTTACAGTTTAATAGAGTCAGTTAGGTATCTACCTAAACAACTGTAATAAAATACAGAAGGTGATAAGTGCCATAACAAAGATAGAAATAAAGTGATTGCATTTAGCTGGAGCATCAGGAAAGGCTCTGTAAAGGTGAAGATATTTCTTTGGGTCATATCACATAAGTAGGATTGGACTATTGGAACTGTGAAGTAAGAGGTTTTCAGTTGGTCTAAGCACAGGTTTAGGAAGGAGAGTAGTAGAGAAGATATTTTGTTAAAGATACACTTATTTTATGGTTGGACACGCAGGTTGTCTGGGACCCTTGAATATCAGGCTAAGGAACTGAGACCCTTATTCCATAGATGGTATAAAGCAATTGATGATTTTGACTGACTAACAGGATCAGAATTGTATTTCAAGAAGAGAATAGTCAGCAGTATGTTGGACAAACTGAAATAGGGAAGAAAGTAAACCTGAAAAATTGCTGTTCAACAAGCATATGTTGAGTGCATTGTGCCAGGCATGAGAAATGAATAAAATGATTGCTTTTTATAAGAATGAATAAAATGGATCGTTCCTTAGAAGCTCATAATCTAGTGGCCATAACAGATAACTAATAAACCATCAATGTATTGTAACAAAGATGCATGCAAAGGACCATATGAACATTTAAGAGGAAGAGATTGGTATTTGGGGCAAAAAGTAGGCTTCCCAGGGAAGTAAAAGTTGAGCTAGGTGTTGAAAGATGGATAGGCATTTGCCAGACCGAAAGAGAGACGGCTTCCCAGCAGCGTTTGCCTCCATGAACAAAGGTATAGATGTTTCACGTTCAAGGAATACCTTTCAATTAAGCTTTGAACTAGCAGGCTATTTCTGTTCTGGAACCACATCCTCACACTCTTACCTCCTAAAATTTTTAACAAAAACCTCTTTTGTTGCCTTCTAGTGTATTAGAATGCTTTCTCTACTGTGAAATCTCAGAGGAAAAGAATTACTTTTTTACTCATTTATGCTTTCTTGGGGTCCAGCCCATAGTAAGTAACTATTGGATGGATGGATGGATGTCATCAAGAAGCAAACCTCATTCTTTTCAGTTTTTCATATTTAGCATCTTATAAGGCAGTAGCATATCATTAATTTTTTTATTTACCTGGTGTTGACCTTAGGAATCCATTGGGGAGATCTAGGTGAAAGCAGTTAGATCTGTGCCACTTCTGCCTAAGGTCTCCCACTGTCTTCCTCCTATCCATGTATACATAGTTCTCACAAGGCCACTGGAAAATTAAACTCCTAGAGTAGGTTCTGATTCTCACCGTGTAACCTGAGTATGGCACTCTCACTCTGAAACCCTTTTAACCTCCCTGCTTGGTAGACCTTTACTCTGCTTTCCAGTAATCACTCATTTTCTCTGTGGCAGTCACCTCTGTCACAAGCATATTAGAGTTGGCACCACTCTCATTCCACACAGAAAAGGGAGCATCCCCTCATATCCCGGGCCTTATCCCATAGTGAATACAGTGTGCTCTGAAAAGTAATGATGGTCCTGATGTCTTTAGAATGCCTTGCAAAGGGGCATCTGTGTGCTTATGATATCCTTAGATTCTGAGATTTGGGTCTTTTCAGTCTCCTGATGAGTCTTCCAGATGCTTTCCCACTCGTGATCGCTGAGTTTGTACTCAGATCTCTGGGTGGAATATTTTCTCAAAATTTTGGTACTCAGAGCATTACTATTATGTGTGCACCACCCAGACTCAAGCATGAATTCACCAAGAACAAAAGCCATGTCTTACTTATCGCTGGATCCCTGGCACGGTACATAGCACAGAGTATCTACCATCTATCAAAAATAACAGATTTTCTAGTCCATAGAAGAAAATAAAACAGTAAGTTATCTGACAAAATAGAGTTAATAATCAAGTTTATTGATTTTATATTTTTCATTTTCATCCAACTGAAACCTCATTCACACATATACACTCACTTCTCATCTCCTCTCTCTGCCTTATTTCCTTTGTAGCACTTTCTAAAGGATCATATATCTATTTTATTTTCTGTCTTATTAGAATATAAATTCCACGAGGGCAGGGATTTTTTTTTTTTGGGGGGGGGGGCAGGGATTTTTTTTAATGTTTGGTTCACTGATGGCTCCAGAGAGTCTGTAACAGTGAGAAGACATTTATAGAATAGGCCTTCAATAAATACTTAAGTAAAGTGTTCGTATATATTCAAATACAGCCTTAACATGGTATATCTAGGGGGACAAAAGTATTGCTTTTTGCACTTTTAGGGAGCCTGACACTCTTAAGGTATTTAAGGGCTTATTTTCACTAAATGTTACGTGAATTACTTCCTGAAGCTTCAAAGTGAAATGCACAGCTTAAAAGAATCAAATAAGTAGGTCTAATTAAGTATGCTACACCTCATTTTTAGGTTGGCAGGTTTACCACAACAAATGTTTATTGAAATCTATTTTGTGCCAGGTCCATGCATACGATAAGTACCTATGCTGTGCTCTCAAAAAGCATATAATAGGAGAGATAAGGTGCTATGATAGCACTAACACAGGGTACCAGAGCCTTACATAGGAGACACACTTAGTCATGGGGGATTAGGGGAGGTGTCACGGAGGCTTCTTGGAATAATTGACATGTATATTGAAATATGAGGGACAAATAGGAATTAACAAGGTCATAGTAGGGAAGCACAGGTCTTTGCCCTTGAGAAACTCAAGGCTATCTAATGGGGCAGATGGGTAACACAAGCAACCAACCGTAATACAGTTTGTTATAAGAGAGACGTGGTCAAAGTGCTCATTGAACTTAGATGAGGAAGAGATTGATTCCTTTTGACAAAAAAGGGAAAATTTCACCGTTTCAGGGGAAGTAAAACTTGAGCTAGATGTTGAAATACAGTTTGGAATGTGTTAGGCAGACAAAGCAGCATATAGAAGAATAGAGACAAGAGAGAGTCGGCATCAGTGGGTTTGCAGAGAATTAAGAATGGCCAAACCATAGATAAGGGCAGGAGCACTAAGAGACGAGACTGGAGGTAGGCAGGGACCAGATATTAAGGACCTTGTTTGCCATGCTAAGGAACTTGAAATTTATTCTAAGAGCAGGGAAGAAAATTGTGATCTTTTCTCACCATGGAGATCACTACCCATACCACACAGGAAAGGAACAACATGAGGTGATTCCGTTCAGCACTTTCATCTGAAACAAAAAGACAAGTACATTGAAAAACATCAGAAAGAGACAGATTCAGGGATTAGGAAAAGAAAAAGGAAATGAAGGGAGTGGTATAGGAAGGGGTTTTTCTGCTGCAGTTTTAGGCCTTGATTTTATATTTCTGTGTCCATTTGTTAGGAGGAGGCCAGTTACGGGTTAAAGGGTCAGTGGAGCTGAGTCAGAGTTTTCCAGGTTCTGGTGGTCTCAGCCATTGACTTAACAGAGTCATGCACTCCTTAGTATTGATGAGAGTGTTTGAGAATTTCTCCTTGAGCGTACAAGGGACTACCTTTTAGCAAACTGACCTTGAGTTGAGATTAAAAATTACCCAAAGCTTTTCTTCAAGCTGTCATCCCTAGCGTTCCTTGGGGCTATCGTGGGACTAAGCAGATTTAAGTCAACAACTTAAAATAAAAGAATGTAGATAATTTCTAAGCTGGGAGATAAATGCATGGGCTTTACTATTTCCCTCTACTTTTATGTATTTTAAAAGTTACATAATAAACAACATTTTTTTCTTAAGTAGTTTGATGCCCAACAAACTCTGATAATAGCAGTTCACATTTTTTACCCCTCATTAACTAAACTTACTTTCCTTTCCTGCAATATTAAGCATAATTCTTTAACTATGTTACATGATACTTCATAAGTATGCTAAACATAGAACAAATGTGGATTCCTTTCTTTTCTTTTTAAGTGGCACCAATTTTCAGAAACAATATTTCTTTTGACCCTTAAATTCTTTAACAGGCTTTATAAAAGGTACCCAACCTATATTCCCATCCTTCAGAGGGCTGTTGAGCAGTGGTATGGAGAGCCAGCATGTACAACTCCCATCTTAAAACTTATGGCAGAACTGATGCAAAACAGGTAAGAGGTAGCACAGGCAAGTTGAAAGGTCATTTACTATTTGGTAGCACTCTTCAGAGGTCAGACTTTCCTGCCTGGTGCCTGTATATTTAAGACTTAGCAAGAACCCGGGAACCAAAGCTTAAGATGATCAGTTGAAGGCAGTAGAATTAGAGATATAAGGTTGAGACTTTGGGCGAGAAAGAGTTTAGTATACTTAGGTGTATACGGGGACTATGGGAACTGGGAAAAAAATTGGAAGACTACAGCCACCATTATTTAAAAGATTCAAAAGCACAAGATGGAGGAAGGTAGGTTTTTGTTTTGTTTTGTTTATAAATTTATTTATTTTTGGCTGTGTTGGGTCTTCGTTGCTGCGTGCAGGCTTTCTCTAGTTGCAGCGAGAGGGGGCTACCCTTCATTGCGGTGCACGGGCTTCTCATTGCAGTAGCTTCTGTTGTTGCAGACAGAAGCTCGCGGGCTCTAGATCGCAGGCTCAGTAGTTGTGGCACACGGGCTTAGTTGCTCCGCAGCATGTGGGATCTTCCTGGACCAGGGCTCGAACCCGTGTCCCCTGCATTGGCAGGCGGATTCTTAACCACTGTGCCACCAGGAAAGTCCCAGGGCAGTTTTAACTGTTTCATTGCTTAACTGCAGTTCTGTAGAGGAGGAAAGTTTAGAGGTCTCTGAGTTGAGATGCTTTATTTTATGGATAAGGGAACTGAGTCCCAGAGCAATTCGTGGACACATAGTTTGTCTCAGAAGCCCTGGGGATTGTTCCTGCCTTGACTTCTAAGTTATCCTTCTTCCTCTGTGCCAAGATGCACATATGTGGATGATTTATGCACTCACAATTTTTATTTAAATAGCAACTACCACACTTCTCAGAAATTGCCTAGGTGACCTTATAATTTGCATAGACAAGCAGAGGTTCAGGTTCTTTGTATATAAATATTAACAAAGGTGTAGCTAAAAGAGAAAAACTGCAATAAGATAATTAGTTTTACCTCTTTAAGATATGTCATTATGAATATGGCTTAGCACCAAATTACCTGTCACTTAGCCATACTGTTTCATCAGTTCCTCTTTGTAAATTGTGTGTTGGGAGGGAGATATCCAGACAGGGAAGGAGTATGGGTTGCAACTCTAATTTGATCTATGGTGCTGAGTTTTTCACAGCAATAATTTAAAATTTTTAAAACAAGAGGTGGGAAAAGACCTGGCAAATAAATAAATGTGAGTATTCTTTTGAAAGCTGTTAGTTTTTTTAAAACTGTTCTCTAGGTGCCTTAAATACTAAACGAAGGGTGGCTATATAGTTTATATTAGAAATTTAGTTTTTATTAAATTACAGTTTTTTCAGCCAGGTAATTAATAGTTCATATTACTGATATAACATTTAATACTAAAGGGAAAAATCATTACGTTGTATATTGTAAAGTATTTTATATCTGCCATAGGTGGATAATTCATATCTAGCACAGTTGTCCAAAAACTACCTGGTAAAAATTTGTAATCCCAGAAAATGTTAATTTGTCTATATTTCTCTGGAACCTAATGTGAATTATGTATATACATTTCTTTAATCGGAATTCTATGCCAACAATCAAATGTTTCCAGTAGTATTTCTAATAAGTTATAATTGCACTTAATTCCGAAGCATTTTGAAAAAGCATAGAGAAGCAGCAATTTATTCTATTCCGAGCAATTTATTCTGTTCCTTGGCAAATATCTTTGCTTTTTGGTGTTTCTTTGCTATGACCTATTTCATATTTTTGCTGATCCTTTTAAAAATATGCCGTTATTTCTTAAAAGCAGAGCAAAAAGGTATATTGGAGCCAACTAAAGCCAAAGTGATGTTAAAAAAGCAAATATTATGTCAGGATGGCATGTCAGTCCTTTACACTTTTCAGACTGTTCCCCAACCTGTTAGGAACTAGGAAAGTAGAACTGTTCTTATTTAGAACTTCTGGGATTTGTTTCTCTTTACTTGAGCTATGTTCAATGGAAACTGTAGTCTGTATGTAATTTAATGTGTTTGAAATATGCTTGAAGTATCAAGTGATTCATTATGCATATGAGCAGTATTAAAGGTACTTAGATTTCCTGTTATTTTATAATTTGTTTTAAAGATGTGTATTAGGCACTACAGGAGATCTCAAGTGTAAATCTCTATCCAAGTAACTATATAAACTTTTACATACTTGGGGTTTCCTTTATTATTATCTATCAACCACTTTGCATGAAAGGAGAGGGGTGTAAGAGGTCAGTGATATAGGATGTCAGGATATTGTTTTGACAGATAAAAAGTGAATTCTTTGAATCAGCAAATAAATGAAAATAATTTTATTGTTCTAGTATCTTTATAGTGAGAGAATTAGCACACACATTTTATCAATACTCGTTTAATGGAATGACACTTTAAAAAAGGGATAATTGTACTGTTGCTACTTCTAATAAATGAAAATTCTGGGTATTTTAAACCTATATTTGTTTTTTTTATCTGCACATATAGTCTAAATTTTTGCTGTATTTCTTAGATCCCAGCGTTTGAACTTTGATGTATCATCTCCTAATGGAATTCTTCTCTTCAGAGAAGCTAGTAAAATGATTTGCACTTATGGTGAGTATCCTTTTCCATATTTGTCTCTGCAATATAACTTTTATCTCTTTGGAGGAAAGAATGATGTTAGTTATTTTGTTCTTTTGAACCTTCATATCTGTATGAATTTGTGAAGTGGGTAATAGGGGTGCAAAAAGCCAGGTAGCTATCATATTGACATCAAGAGAAATAAGCAACATGCCTTTGACTACAGATCATGCCTGACCAACTTGATGAATTTCTTTTAGATGAAATTGCAGTGTCAGTAGGCAAAGGGAATACACTATAGATAGAATATTGAAAAGTTATAGCATATTGAAAATTGCTAAAAGTTACATCAGGGAGTTTAGTGTATTGCGTCAAAGGATGCTTAACTCAGTATGTCACCGGCACTGAATTTTGGAAAAATATCCTGGTAAAGAGCAGTAAATATTTTATTGTAGGAAATTTGGGGGCACTGCATCCTAAGAATCAGAGTTCTACAGTAATGATTGTTCTATTCAATTATAGTACAAAAAAATGTGGTTAGGGGCTTCCCTGGTGGCGCAGTGGTTGAGAGTCCACCTGCCGATGCAGGGGACATGGGTTCTTGCCCCGGTCTGGGAAGATCCCACATGTTGCGGAGCGGCTGGGCTCGTGAGCCATGGCCGCTGAGCCTGTGCGTGCAGAGCCTGTGCTCCGCAACGGGAGAGGCCACAACACTGAGAGGCCCGCGTACCGGAAAAAAAAAAAAAAAAAAAAATGTGGTTAGTAGTTAGAAATGAGCATTAGAACTACCATAAACCCTAATATTTGCCACTTCTGACAGCTTCATCAATGAAATTCTCAACTCTCTGAGACCTTTATATAGCCAGGGAATGAGGATACGATACAACAGATAAGAATCCTCTGTTAGTTCGCCACAAACTGACTGAATACTAACTACAGGCTGGACACTTTGCATGGTTCTTCTTGAGAGATGTCTCTCTGTGTCCTCCTTTCCTTTGTCCTCTTCTTTTTTGCCTGTCTGGTCTTACTTTCCCAAATCAACAGCGAACTCTATATTTGGCCTCAAAAATTGCCTGTGATTCTCATACTTCTTTTGGAGTACCTAGAAACAGATTTTACAAAATTTTGTAAAGCTTCTTTAAGTGAGTGAGTGTGTGTATGTAGGAACAGCCATTAAAAGTGTATTAGTTTATTTTGTGTATGGTGTTAGGGAGTGTTCTAATTTCATTCTTTTACATGTAGCTGTCCAGTTTTCCCAGCACCACTTATTGAAGAGGCTGTCTTTTCTCCATTGTATATTCTTGCCTCCTTTATCAAAGATAAGGTGACCATAGGTGCATGGGTTTATCTCTGGGCTTTCTATCCTGTTCCATTGATCTGTATTTCTGTTTTTGTGCCAGTACCATACTGTCTTGATTACTGTAGCTTTGTAGTATAGTCTGAAGTCAGGGAGCCTGATTCCTCCAGCTCCGTTTTTCCTTCTCAAGATTGCTTTGGCCATTCAGGGTCTTTTGTGTTTCCATACAAATTGGGAAATTTTTTTGTTCTAGTTCTGTGAAAAATGCCATTGGTAGTTTGATAGGGATTGCATTGAATCTGTAGATTGCTTTGGGTAGTATAGTCATTTTCACAGTGTTGATTCTTCCAGTCCAAGAACATGGTATATCTCTCCATCTGTTTGTATCATCTTTAATTTCTTTCATCAGTGTCTTATAGTTTTCTGATAGTTTTCTGCATACAGGTCTTTTGTCTCCTTAGGTAGGTTTATTCCTAGGTATTTTCTACAGCAGAAACTAACACAACGTTGTAAAGCAACTGTACTCCGATTTAAAAAAATTAAAACATATTACTTTTTAAAAAGTAAAACCTATTTTAAAAAGTAGAAAAAGTTCTTTTAAATTGTTTTTACTTGAACTCAAAATATTCTGGGACTCTGTTCTGTATGCACTGTAGGCCTCTGTTAAAAATGCTTAGTTTTAATTGTACATTTGATTTTTAGAGTCTGAGGTCATAAGTGTATAGAAACTACAGAAAGCACCTATTTAAGACAGTAAACTTAAACTCTCCTATTTTCATCTGTACCAGCAACTATATTGCCACAACTTTTGCATCTGTTGAAAATGGACACATTAGAATCATATAAAGTAGAAATGCTTTGCCTCCCAAAGGTAAAAATGGACCCCTTTTTGAATATTCTCAGTACAGTTTGTTGTGTTTCCAGGGTATATCTAATTCCTTTCAGTGTCTTATCATAAAAGACATATGACTGGAGCTTTTTCCAAAAGAATGATATCTTTAAAAAAACATAGATTTTGGCAATTAAAAGATCTGAGTACCAATTCTAGTACCAACCCATATCAACTCCGTGACATTCAGCTAAGACACTACACCTCTTTGGCCTACTTTTCTCATATGTAAAATTAGAAATAATGAATACCTACTGACCTACCTGTCTAGTTAGGATTAGAGGTGGTTAATTGAGCTACTCTGGGTAAAGGGCTTGGCACAGGTTGTAACATGGATTAGGTACTCAGTGAATATGCCTTTCCTTGATCCAAAGCCATTCTCTTACACTCACAGAACCAGCCTCCTTTGGATAGGGGTTCACTGACCTCATCACTTTTTTATTCAGGAATGCCTTCTGTTTGGACCATGCTGTCCTGCTTCCTTCTGCCTGTAACAAGTGCTAAGCGTCTATTTCCTCACTTTTTAAAAAGAAGTACTTCCCCATTATGAAACAATGCACGTATAAGAATTTCTTAGTAGTCAATAGACCTTTAACTATACAAATGTTTGTTTCCTGTTACCAACCACAGTTGTATCTTTCCTTCCCCCTTTTCTGGATCCAGTTTCTTTTACTGAGGCTTACTCACTCTTACAGTAGGGCTGATAAGAGCAGCAACTTCTTCCTCTTCCAGGATCACTGAATCTCTAGTATAGGACAGAATGTTTGTCCAGCAAGTGATACCAAAAGGAATCTCAGAACATCGCCAAGTCTATGGGCTTCAAAAGCTATTCAGTCCTCTGTCAGGTTGTTTGACATAGACAAAAGCATTGCAGCAAAAGTTGAGAAAGAAAACTGTGAGGATTATATTGGAGGAAGAAGAAGAGGAGGAGGCAGAGGGAGAGAGAGGAAGAAAAGAGAAAGAAAAGCAGAAAAAAGAAAAAGAAAAGAGAAAACCTTCAAAGCATTCTTGAGAAGAAAAGCCAATAAGGAGTTTTCTTACTCTGAAGAAAGACTAGGAGATTAGGGTAAGGTTCTTCTCCTTAGTTTGGACTAATAATAATGGTTGCTTCCACTTTTTAATCAACTATTATGTGCCTGCTCCTATACTAGACCATTAATCATACATTAGCCCATTGAATCCTTAAGGTAAGTATTATTATCTGCCACTCACTAGTCACTTGGCCTTGGTTAAGTTGCTAAGCCTCTCTTGCTTCACTTTCTTGTTAAACAGAGAAAATAATACCTACTTCATAGGGTGGTTGTGAGGATTCAATTACATAGTGCATGGAAAGCCCTTAGATCACTTAGCTACTGTGATTACTGTTATGAAGAAATTGAAGCTCATAGAAGTTAAAGAGTTGCCCAATATTGCATAGTTAGCAAATAGTCAAATTGGAATTTCATTCAAAGTCTGTATAACTTCAGACAGTAGTCTTTCCATGTTCCTTTCTGCCACTTGAGAGTTGCCACACAAAGTTGGGTATTTTTGATGAAGTACTGTTCTTTAAGTATGGTGATTTCTATCCTAAAACTTAAGGAAAATGAAGGCTCAATGGAAAAATGTCCTTCAACTTTGTCACCAGTGACTTTGACACATGTGCTTTACATAGAATGATAGAAAACTCTTTCTCAGCCTTCACTGATTCCACATGCTGGCCTCAATCAGCCGAGCCGATTGTGTCTGTCTTTACCTGTGCAATGTTTTATTACCCATGCTTTTACCTCTGGAGATTCTAATATGCTCACTGTAGGGAGATCCTATGGTTGCCATCCAGGAGTCTAGAAGATGAGGAAAAGAATGACTAGGAGGGTACAGAAGAGCCAACATTATTTATTTCTGTGGTAAGCCAAGGTGAAGGAAGGGAGAGCCCATAGAAGAAAGGGGCCAGAACATTCTCTGATTCCTTCTGTTCCCATCCTCGCTGGGTTCCTTCTCTGCTCACCTGTCATGGGCAGTATATGTGTAATCGATGATTGGGGCAGTTCAGAGGGGGGAAGAACTCATTTCCACATGCACCTGATTCGTTATACATTTTATGGAATACCTCCACCTCGCTACTCAATGAGACTGGCAGAAAAATAGTACTTTCGATATGCTGTTTTATTTAGCTACATTCTGTCATGATATACTTGGATGTAAGTTTTTAATTTTGCCTCAGCTCTCAGCTGCTCTCGCCGTTACAGCTCAGGGTCAGCAATGAGGTTAGCCACAGTAGCACAAAACAGTTTCCTGTTTGTGCAGCCCAGGTAACATTTGGATGAGGATTAGATTTTACCACATTTTCTACTAGCCCAAGCCTATTATTTCTAATGAGTTTTAAATTGCTTCAAGAACATGTATTTCAAAATTTAGTGCTATGATCCGTTCAGCCTGAGCAACTTAATAAAAGAAATTTCTTTCTTAAATTTTTGGTTAAAATGTTGCATGCAGTGTAATAAATGTTATTACTTTGGAAACCTACTTCTCAGTTTTAAGAACTGGGTGGTTTTTATGCTCAATTTCCATTCGTCTAATCTTTTCTTCCCTTTGCCTCTGGGTAATGGTATCTTTAGTGACATCTGTTGGTTAAAGAGTGCGCAGAAGGGAGAAATAGTGGTTGTTTTTATAAGACTGGCAAAAATGGAGCTGCTTTTATTCCTTCCTTAGGTACCTGATTTAAAGAAAGCTCGGTGTGTGAAAAATCTAAACTTTAATAGTGGATAGAACAACTATAATTATTCACTGTACATAAGAATTTACATCAGGGTTCTTTTGAGCAATATATGCTCCAGGTGCATTTAAGGTATGATCTAATAATATGCTTAAATTGAATTTGTAAACTGATATACAAGCCGCTGTTATTTACTGTGACCTAGAAAACAAACCAGTGGTTTTCCAACTGGGTTTTTCAGAGCCCTAGAGATCTGTGAAAGTACCACAGAGCCTCTCCAGAGAGGGGGGAGGAGGGGACCCTACTGCCACTTTGACCAGAACCACCCAGCTATATATAGTTGCACTAGATTTATTTGTAATGGGGGTCACCTGCTTAAAGATTTTTTTTTTAATAAAAGAGCTTGAAAATTACTGGTATGTATTGATACTATTAGAAGCATTGTAAGAATGAAGGATTATGATTTCTATTTATGTTTAAATGATTACAGAAAGATAGCTGGACAGGGCTTCTCTGGTGGCGCAGTGGTTGAGAGTCCGCCTGCTGATGCAGGGGACACGGGTTCGTGCCCCGGTCCGGGAAGATCCCACATGCCGTGGAGCGGCTAGGCCCGTGAGCCGTGGCCGCTGAGCCTGCGCGTCAGGAGCCTGTGCTCCGCAAAGGGAGAGGCCACAGCAGTGAGAGACCCGCGTACCACAAAAAAAAAAAAAAAAAAAGATAGCTGAACAATGTGTTGGACTTGAAATAATTACAGACTTAAAATGTTATCAGGAAATAACACTTCTGGAAAACAGATCATCCAGGAACCATGGACATAACCTTAGATTGTATCAGAAACGTGGTCAGGGACAGAGAGTTGTATCAGAAACGTGGTCGGGGACATAGGACAACAAAGTAGTAGAGTAAGCTCACAAAAATCTTCTTAAGGCGATGGAATGATCAACACCTTGAGGATCCCAGGCCTTGAGGAATACATTTCACAGTGAATCCACACGTGTTGGACTTGGCCACTTCTGCACACAAGCAAAAACTGCTAAACAAGCTGTTAAATAAGTAAGCGTGATCTCCAAACAAGTGGCTTAGAGTCCAGTAGATTCTTTCATCCATGCAGCTAACGTTTATTGAGCATTTACTATGTGTTTGAGAGTTACAAGGGATAGGAAGAGAAATAAGCACACAAAAATAATCTTACTGATTCTTCTCTTAGTGGAGTCCAGCAGTGTATTCAGACAAGTAAATAAAGAATTATAATGTGCTGTGCTCACTTTTATGCTTAAGAAGCATACAGAGTGCTATGGGAGCCCAGAAGTTTCTAACTCAAAACTGAGGAGCCAGAGAAGGAAATAAGAATAGGGCCTGGAAATCTGAGGAGGGCATTTCAAGCAGGCAATAGCTTTTACAAAATCATATAAATATAAAACATTAGAATGGTCTATCAGTAAACTGAAGGATTTCAGAATTGCTGGAGAAAGTAGAAAGTGAAAATTCCTGATTATCTCATCACTCAAAGATAACCATCATTAACAGTTTAGTGTGTGCTCATTCATACTTTTTTATGTGTGCATATACATATATTATTCCAAAAGTGGTATTATAATATACTTGCTAATCTGCAATTTGCTATTTTTTACTTATATCATGGCCATCACTTTATATTAATACATATCTAAATCTACCATATCTCTTTTTTTCCTTTGGTTTTTCATAATTTTTTCTACCATATCTTTTAAAATAGATGTAAAGCATTCCATTTTATCGTCATACTATAATTGTAAAGCATTCCATACTATAAATGTAAAGCATTCCATTTTATCGTCATACTATAATTTAATTATTCACCTTTTGATAAATGTAATTTTTATAAACATGTAATTTTCACTGTAATACACTGTTGCAGCAAGTACATACACTGTACATTCAGCTTCATGAGCTTCACTCAGTCAACAAATATATATATTGAGAGCAGCAGGTGCTGTTCTAGACTCTGGTTAAAATGTTCTAGACTTTTGGTTAAAATGTTGCATGCAGTGTAATAAATGTTATTACTTTGGAAACTCAGTGAGCAAAACTGAAAAAGAAATTATTTTGTATGTCAGAAGGTAATAAGTGCTATGGGGAAAAAAAAAGAAAGAAAGAAAATCAAGATGGGAGCATTAGGGGCTTCCCTGGTGGCGCAGTGGTTGAGAGTCCGCCTGCCGATGCAGGGGACACGGGTTCGTGCCCCAGTCCGGGAAGATCCCACATGCCGCGGAGCGGCTGGGCCCGTGAGCCATGGCCGCTGAGCCTGCGCGTCCGGAGCCTGTGCTCCGCAACGGGAGAGGCCACAACAGTGAGAGGCCTGCATACCGCAAAAAAAAAAAAAAAAAAAAAAAAAAAGATGGGAGCATTAGAAGTAACCAGGGATTGGGAAACATGTTGCATTTTTAAGTAAAGTGATCAAGGTAGGCCTCATTGAGAAAATGACATTTGAGCAAAGACTTGCAGTAAATAAGGGAGTTAATTATGCAGATATCTTGGGGGAAAGTATTCCAGGCTGAAGGAACACCAAGTTTTAGGGTCCTAAGGCAAGAGTGTATCTGGCATGTCTGAAGAACAGCAAGGACATTGGTTGCTGGAACAGAGTGAACAAAAGAGAGTAATAACAAAAGCAATGTCATGTAAAGTCATGTCCTGTAAAGATTATCAGGACTTTGACTTTAACTCCGAGTGAAGGAGAAGGACTTTAGAATGTTTTGAGCAGAGGGCTGACATGATTTGCCTTTGGCTTTGACCAAGGTGATAGCAGTGGGAGTAATGAGAAGTGGTTAGATTCTGGATATATCTTGAAGGTAAATCCAAGTTCTTGATGGATTGGATATATGGTATGAGAGAGAAAATGTAACCAAGGGATTTTGGCATAAACAACTGGAAGGATGAAGTTACCATTAACTGAGATGGAAAAGGCTGAGAATGGGTGTGAGGGGGACTCAAAAGTTCCATTTTGGTTGTGTTGAGCTTGAGGTGTTGATTAGACATTCAAGTGGAGGTGTTGAATACGGAGTTGGATATACAAGTCTGAGGATTGGAAGAGGTCTGGCCTAGAGAAACAAATACGGGAGTCATTAACTCTAAGGTGGCATTTAAAGCTGCAAAACTAGATAAGATCACCGGGGTGGGGGTATGAATTTAAATATAAAAGATTTAGCTTTGAGTTCAGGGGTATTCTGTGTTAGGAGGAAAGGGAGAAGAGGAGGAACCAGCAAAGGAGAGAATGAGCAAACACTGAAGTAAGAGAAAATCAGGAGAGTGTGTGTCTTGGAAGGCAAGGAAGAAGAGGTAGTCAGCTGTGTCAAAAGCTGCCACTGAATCAAATAAGATGCGGACTAAGAGTCGACCATTACGTTTAGGGACAGGGAGGTCATTGGGAACCTTGAAAAGAGCACTTTCAGTGGAGTGGGTGTAAAAGAGAATCAGAGGAGAAGAAATGAAGACAGTGAAGGTCACAGTTCTTTTAAGGAGTTTTGTTACAAAGGGGAGTAATATCAGGCAGGGAAGTAGGGCCAAGAGAAAGTTTTTTTTTAAATAAAAAAGATTGCATAGGAGAGAAAGGGGGAAGTTGCTGTGCTTTGCTCTCAAGCACATAAGAGATGGGAGCTAGTTCAACATACTGAGGGGCTGGCTTTTTAGAAGACAGTGTGTAAGTGCAAATGCTAGGAGATAGGTAGATATGGTAGTGAACATTTGGAATTAGAATATATTCCCAGAAGTGGATTTACGCATTTTTAATATTTTTAATAAAATTTACCAAATTACCCTCTAGAATCGTTATACTAATTCACATTCCCAACAATTTCCTTAATTTCCCACATGCTTATCAATGCTGCATTGTTTTAATCTTTCTCAACCTGAAAGGGAAATGTTATATTCCTTTCCAGTCTCCACAGCTTCATTTCTGTCCCAGACCATTTACGTCCAGGGGCCTCATCTGGTTTGCACAGAGACAGAGTGGGTTGAGTGACCTGAAGTAAAGGAATGTCAGGAAGCTTGCACTTCTCTTCCCATCATTGTTCTGATGACGAATGAAGACATTCAACCTGTAGAGCTGTCAGCTAAATATCAAATTCACTTTAAAATTTTAGAGATTAAAAGGGAAAAAGAAAAGGTAAATCAATGTAATGGATTGCTTTATAAACCAGGAAGTGACATTGTTCATACTGTTAGTTCTTCCTGGTATAAAATACAACTATAGTATATCTTATCCCTTGTACCTTTTTTAAAAAGTATTCTTTTGAGGGCACAGAGAACTGGTAGATTGTGGGCCAAAGACCCCCTGCAGCCAGTTCTCTTTTGAAGGAATAAAGGGAAAGTGGTCAAAGATCTAGTATTGACCTTACTTTGAATTATGTGTTAGAAGGAAGGGACATTATTCTACACCAAACACACCCAGCCTTACCTCCTCCTCTTTTTCAGGCCATAGCTCCCCATGTATGAATTTACAGGCTAGTAGACTGGAGAAAGAAATGAACACCTAGCACTGTGTATTGTTATAATTTACATGAGCACTGTACCAGTTACTGTGGTAAGCACATTACATATGCTGTCTCTTTTACTCCACATAAGAGCCTTGTGAGTTGTAAGTACTGTTATTGTCCTCATTTTACAGATGAGGAAACTGACTTACGGAGATTAATAATCTGTTCAGACACCCAGGTAGTGAGCAAAGAAGTAGGATTCAAACCCCAGGTCGGTATGACTCAGAAGCCCACCTGGTTCATCGCTACCTTACGCACTGTATGTTTGTTTTCTGTTAGACTACTATCTTGTTATACAGTTCTCCAGCTGAGGCCTTTGAAGGAAGGCCACTTCTTTTTGGGTGTAGGGAGCCTCTTCTGTAGAGGACATCATGGAGGCAGTCATCAGGGAAGAGATAGGGTCTCAGAAGGGGAAAAGGGTGTTTAAAAAGTAGGTCTGAAAGTAGATATCAGATAAACAGAAAAGGAGATTTTGCATCTTCTTATATATCCTTCTCTAAATCTAGTTATCGAGAGTGGTCTAGAAGGGTACTTCTGAATGCTGGAAGCTAACCAAACACACACACACACACACACACACACACAAAAGGGGGGCTTCTCCAAAAAAGACAGAATAGAGGTTAAGAAACCCAAGCAGTTAATGTAAGCTAATAATGAGGGAAATATATGTAATAAGCAAAATTATAATTATATATGCTTATTTCCCAGGTTTTTTTCCCCTTATTATTTAGTGAGATTTCTTTTCCTGTTATAGCATATACAACAGTAAGAATGGCAGTTCCATAACATTTGTGCTTCCCTTCCTCAGTCATTGCCCTTGGCCAGGTAAACCATTCAATTCACAGCATCCTTTTCCGGAGCCCCAGCATAGCCTCAACATCTGTCTTACCCAGGTCTGATGTTAAGGTTGTAACAGCATCTCATTCCCCTGCTCCCAGTTATGGCAGATATAATCAGTGGGAAACAATCAGAGATTTTCCTTTTGATTCTAAACTTTGGAAGTCTCTTATTTCATTAAAGAAAGTATCATTTCCTTTTGTACAAGTGGCAACTGCTACTGGCTTCAGTGGCTGCCAGCCTGGCAATGCCTTCATCTCCCAGCGGTCCATCAGTGTAATAAAGATCTCCCCCTTAGGAAGGAAATTCTGGGAAGGAAGGAGATGGGACTTTATGGGTGTGGGGTGGAATAAGGAAGGCAAGGAGGGTTGTCATACCTATAGAGGAACATCAAA
The DNA here is from genome assembly GCF_964270905.1 of Leucopleurus acutus. Lineage (NCBI taxonomy): Eukaryota > Metazoa > Chordata > Mammalia > Artiodactyla > Delphinidae > Leucopleurus > Leucopleurus acutus. The sequence goes on along the minus strand of NC_139145.1, from coordinate 29,844,067 downwards.
ACCAAACCTCAGCTCAGTCACTTTTATTTACAGCAATGTGAGTCTAACTGCTAGATTTTAAGCTTTTGGAGGGCAAGGCCTCCAATTTTAGTAAGTGTTGTTGAATAACATAGATTGAATAAAGCTGATTGGAGTGAATAACGATGCAGCCACGTCTTCTCTTCCATAGTCTTACAGCCACCACGGAATGCGGAGCCACTTGAGCACAATTAAATATAGTTTCCTCTTTCAAAAGTATTACTTTTTCAAGGTCATAATGGTATACTAATTACTGTTTTAATTAACACAGATGTGTCTGAAGCAGTCCAAAAAAACAAGTATGCCAGATTGCAGCTTTAACACAGCAATAAAAGTTGTGATTCTAAATAATTAATCCTTCTTGATGATAGGTTATCCAGTCCTTTAGAATCAAAAATTTTTCCCCATCACAATTCTTCGTCTTCCTAGTCAATCTTGTGCTGAAGAATATAGGATCTTTACTTCCCCCATAAGGACATCAGCGTAAGAACTCCCTGAAAGATGACCCAGTTTTCTCCGTTTGCCCCTGGCCTCCTTAACAGACCCAAAATGTGTAAACCACCACCACTACCACCAAATTACCCTAGCTTTTTCCATCACATGTAAGCAGTGCTTTTCTTTCCTGGGAAAGGGAAGTGGGGGGAAATGTCTACCTTGATTTATATTGAATTGGAGGCAAAGGTAGAAAAGCAGTGGTTGAAAACTGCCCTCTCCTGCAGTACCCTGCTTTTTCAGACCTTCATGCCTGTGCACATAACCTTTCTGGAATACTCTTCTCTCCCTTCAAGTCCACCTGAGAAACTGTGATTGATCCTTGAGAAGTAACCTGCTCTGTGAAGCCTTTCCCACACTGCTCTCCTGCCCAAGCAAAGTCAGTCTCTTCTATTCCCATAAAATCTTGACAGACCTCTCTGATAGTGTTTGTCACATTGTACGGAATTATTTATTTACAAATCTACTTCTCCCAGCAGACTGAACTCCTTCAGAGCAAAGATTTTGTTTCATTTGTTTATCCTAGCACCTCACACAGGGTAGCTATTAAGTGAACGCTATCGTACTGAGTTGAATCTTTATGAAACTTACAATATCTTTCTAAGGTAAGTTAGGATGAGATCATGAGAGAGAGTACAGAATGTGGTACGGAGTAAATTCCAAGATATGCTTCAGCCGACACAATGGTGTTGTCATTCTAATGTACAAATTATAAGCAAAGCCACATGGGCTTCAAAGGATGCACAGAAGAAAATCTGTGTGTGGAAATGTTTCAGTAAGGCAGAGAAAGGGGAGGGAACCTTCACCCTGGGCGAGTCCTGTTTCATGCTCTGCTAGAATTATTGGTCCTTCTTAACCTCTTTAGTAAACATGTGGTTTTCATAATATACCTATCAGTCAGGATTCAAACAAGGAAAAACAAACACTGTGACATTGATGGAACAGGGAATTTATTTTAGGAATTAGACCTTGTACAATCTTGGGTGAAGATGGGAAAATAGGTCCAAGGGGGAGAGTTGGAAGTTCAGGAGAAAAATCATTAATAGGCCCTCCTGAGATAATGACATGGATGGACAAGTTGGAGTTTGCAGGGAAAGCTAAAAGCTAGAGACATCCAGCTGCTGGGGTGGGACCCTGAAAGGATGTGGGGTGAGAGGGTGGACTTGAGTAGTGGTAAAGAAGCAATGGAAGACTGTTGCCTCTGCACAGCTCCTGCTCTGTACCTGTGCTGCCAAGCACTTGGTGGTAGGCTTGGGGTCATTGGTCAACAGGGCTTGTAGTTCTAGACACAGAGCAGGAAAGAACAAGGAGAAACTAAAACCCAGCGGTATTTCTACATCTTTTTCTCACACCTCTAATCACAACAACCTTCAGAAAGTCATGGCTGCTACTTCACTTCCACCTTCTAAATCTCATATAGATTTCTGTTTTGCTCAATTCTAGCCCACAACAGTACAGGGAAATGAGTTCTGGGAAACTTAATTCTTATTTAGCCCAATAGACACAGTACAAAACCACAACAGTATGCCTCTAAATTTTGTAAATTGAATTTAGTTTCAATTTTAGAAGCAGTACTCATTTGAACAGGAAAAAGCAGAGCTAAGAAACATGTATGACTTTATAATTCTTTACAAAGCATTCTTAGATATTGCCTGGTAACAAACCTTACTAGCACACATTTCAGAAAGAGAAACTATTAGTTGTAAATGCTAACTATAAAAAACTGTAAGGTGATTATATAAACATTTCTTCATCTTTTGATGGTCAGACATAGAATATAAGTACGGTTTTTAAACAATCGTCTCTTTAGATCTTCTGAAAAAATGTCTAAGAAGAAAAAGGAAGTAACATTTATTGTGCACTGTGCCAAGAATTTCTTGTGTCTTTATTTCATTTAACTCATGTATCAAACCTGTGAGGCTCCTAAGAGTGAAGTAACTCAATATCAAGTGCATGTGAAAAGGTTGAAAATTCATCCCACAATTCAGAGTAATTTATATATGTCTAAGTTATCTTTTTCTCTTGACTTAGTTTGTTATTTACTCCTACTTTTTTTAACTTCTTATTGAAGAAGAGATAACATATATATTAAAGTACATAAAATGAAATAATCTTAGGAGTACAACTCAATGAATTTTTGTGCATCCACATATATAATCATGTAATCACCATCCAGATAAAAATATCAAACTTTTCCAGTACCCCGTGATTGATTTTCCTCGGGCCATTTGCACTTCCCAGGTAAACTGCCTTATGTATTTATATTTTTCATTATATGGATGATGTAATTCTTGGAACAATGGTAGGGGGAAGTGAACAATAGCAGTAAAGTGAAAATGTTGAATAATGTGCCTCATAACTGCTTTGAATTACATCTACTTATGTCACTTTCTCATTCTGCTTTTACCCTAAAACAGGTAATCAGATCCTGTCCCTTGGGAGCCTCTCAAAAGATCAGATTTATCCAATGAAACTCAAGGGCATCTCCATCTGCTATTCAGCTCTCAAATCTGCCTTGTGTGGAAATTATGTCAGCTTTGGCGTCTTCAAGTTGTATGGGGACAACCATTTTGACAATGTACTCCAGGCCTTTGTCAAAATGCTGCTGTCAGTGTCCCACAGTGACTTGCTAGTAAGCAATCATGCGTCATGGGAGTCTTTGTATGAAACGTGAAGTAACACCACCACAGGGTTGGAATTGTTATAATGAAGCCCAAGGAGTTAGAATAGCACCAGATCATTTTATGTTTTAGGACAGCTTCTTGATTTAACTTACAGGATTTGCGTAACTATAGTGGCTGTATTTATATAATTAAATGTGCAGTTTTGAGAACTGCAGCTACCATCTTCTGATAAATTGGTCATCTCAGGTATTCCAGGTTCTGTGTCTAGAGAAAATGTAATTAGCAATTTCAACTAATTGCTTACAACTGTACTCATAATTCAGAGAAGGTCTGTGTTTCCTGGAGCAGAAAATGCAGAATGACTATAGGATCTTCTCCTTCCTTCATTTCTACTCTGTGTACTCCCCTTGCTGTTTGGCCTTGCTTTCCATTAAAATTCAGGTGTGGTGGACAGAGTGCTAAACTGGAAGTTGAGCAGCCTGGTATGTAGTCTCAACTCTGCCACTTGCTGGTCATTTACCTTGAATAAATCACCTTCTCTATTTCTCCAGGCTTCAATTTCCTCACCTTTAAAATCAGTAAATTAAACAAAGTGATCTCTAGGTCCCTCTTCTACTCTACCATCTAGTCTCTGTGATTTATGTCAGTTGTTTTCAAACTTTGCCCCTCAGAATCACCTGGGGTGCTTGTTGGAATTCAAATTTCCAGGCTCCTCCACTGAGCTGAGTCTGAGTCGTTATCAGACTTTTTAAAAAATATCTCAGCCTGATTACACAAAAGCTAATATATGCCCAATGTGGTTGCAGTAATTACTTCAGTAACACAGCCAAATTCATGCTCAGGCTTAGTTTAGGCTTTCCCACCTGCTCCCAGCCCAAGGTTACAAGTGAGATCTGGGGGCCTTCGTTAGTCAGCCTGTATGAGAAATGCTCCTTTGACATTCTAATGCACTAGAGGTACCCTCTTCCACCTTTCTAAGCTAGTCTTCATAAAACCACATCTCGGGAATTCTCTGGCAGTCCAGTGGTTAGACTCTGCAATTTCACTGCCAGGGACCCAGGTTCATTCCCTGGTCAGGGAACTGAGATCCCACAAGCTGCGCAGCATGGCCAAAAAAAACTAAAAACAAAAAAACCACATCTCAAGCCAAAGTTGTTAAGCCTCTTTGCAGTAGAATGGAATGTTCATTGAAGGCTGCTTGTACAACAGAAATTACAAAGTGGAAACTTGAGTCAGATCAGCCATGTGTTACAGCCTCCTCATTGAGGGAACTCTTCACTACAGTTGAGGCCCACCAAAAAAACCTGATATGGTTCCAGGAGTTTCTCTATTCTTTTTTCTAGTAGACAAGCAAACCTCTAACTCAGTAATCTCAAAATTGAGGGTGCATAGGACTCCCTTAGTGTACATTTTTAAAATGCACATTTCAGGACCTCGTTCCAGAGGTTTTCATTTTGTAAGTCTGAATTGGGAATCAGAAAACTGCATCTTTAACAAGCACCCCATGTGATTCTTATGGAGCTAGTCAATTTTACTTTATAATAAATATCGATATGGTTTATTTCTCTTATAAGTGTTGTGCTTCTTTGATACTGGTTTGGGTTTCATTTGAGGCTTTCCAGGTATCTTTCTCATGCACTTATCCTTTGCCTGTTGTATATGGTAAATATTAAGCCATTTACCAAGTTATGATTTAATTAGATGGGTTGGCATTGTGTAAATATAGCAGACTATGATGCCAAATGCTATTATAACACAAATATATAACACAAATTTCTTTGTGTTAAAAAAGAAGGTTGCCCAGCCACTATTAAGCACTGTTCAGTGTTACAATATTCCAGCCCAGAAAAATCATTCAGTCTTCTACACTGCAGCGATTTTAATTGCACTTAAGTGTTAACCACATAAGGCAAAATTGAAATTACTTACTAGGGTATGCTGTAGCTTCAAATTAGGATTTCTAGAGATCAAGAGATTTGTATTAGAACCCCTTTAAATACTGAATTGAGAATCATTATGTCATTTGTTCCATGTATTTATATTTATGTTTATTTTATGTATTTATGTGTAAGGTCACGATTTCTAATATTATAAATGGCAATTTTCACTGAACTGTGACACGTCTTTTGCTTCCCTGTGGCTTGACATTTAGTATTTCTGTTATAGCAATATCGGAAACTGAGCCAGTCTTATTATCCACTCCTGGAATGTCTCACCCAGGACCACATGAGCTTCGTCACCAACTTAGAGCCTCCTGTACTCCTATATGTTCTCACATCTATCTCAGAGGGACTCAGTACTCTTGGTAAGTATCATGGAGAACATTGTTTTCAGAGGAAAGACTTGATTGCGGTCTCTTAATGTATGTGCTTTTGAGATGATCATCCTACAAAGGGGGAAAGATTATTTACCCAAACTGAAAGATTATTTTATAACTATTACCTGCGAGAGAGAAAATGCCCTTTTTCGTACTTTGATATAGTTTATTTTTTAATCAGCTTAATTAAAGTATAATTTACACACAGTAAAAATTACTGATTTTAAGTGAACATTTCAATGAGTCCTTACACACATATACACAGTCATGAACCACCACAGCCAAGATACAGAACATCTTCATCACCGCAAAAAGCTCCCTCCTGACCCCTTCTAATCAATCCCTTTCCCCTAGTCCCAGCCCCAAGGAACCACTATCTACTTTCTCTCACTGTAGTTTGCCTTTTCCAGAATTTCATATAAGTGAAATCATATAACCTGTAGTCCTTTGTGTCTGACTTCTTTCGTTTAGCATAATGCCTTTGAGATTTATCCACGTTTTGCGAAACAGCTTTTATCCTTCTATTGCTGAGTATTATTCTGTGGTGTGGATTACCACGTTTGTTAATATGTTCACCAACCAATAACATTTGGGTTGTTTCCATTATTTGGTTGTTTTGAATAATGCTACTATGAACATTCATGTACAAGTCTTTCTGTGGACAGATATTTCTCTTGAGTAAATACCAGAATGGAATTTCTGGGTTGTATGCTAAGTGTATATTTAACATTATTAAAAACTGCCAAACTCATGGATATATACACTACCAAATGTAAAATAGATAGCTAGTGGGAAGCAGCCACATAGCACAGGGAGATCAGCTCGGTGCTTTGTGACCACCTAGAGGGGTGGTCAGGGAGGGTGGGAGGGAGACGCAAGAGGTCAGGGAGGGTGGGAGGGAGACGCAAGAGGGAGGAGATATGGGGATATATGTATACATATAGCTGATTCACTTTGTTATAAAGCAGAAACTAGCACACCATTGTAAAGCAATTATACTCCAATAAAGATGTTAAAACAAAAAACTGCCAAACTGTTTCCCAAAGTGATTGTACCATTTCACTCCCCCAAGCAATGTATGAGGACTCCAGTTGTCCTGTATCTTCCCTAACACTTGCTATTATCAGTCTTTTTAATCTTAGCCATCCTCGTGGGTGTGAAGTGGAATCTCCTTGAGTTTTTAATTTGCATTTCACTAATGAATGATGATTTGAGCATCTTTTCGTGCTTATTTGCCATTCATCTGTCTTCTTGGTAAAATATTTGTTCAAATCTTCAACCCAATTTCTTTAACTGGGTTGTTTTATCTTGGAAGAGTTGTTATATATTCTGGATACAAATCTTTTATCAGATCTATGTTTTGCACGTATTTTTTCAGCCTTGGCTTGTCTTTTTTATTTTCTTAACAGTATCTTCTGAAGAATAAAAGTTTTCAGTTTTGAGGAAGTCCAATTATTTTTTTCTCTTACAGTTCATGTCTTTTTGGTCCTATCCTAAGAAATCTTTGCTCATTAACCCAAGGCCATAAAGGCTTTTTCTGTGTTTTCTTCTAAAAGTTTTACAGTTTTAGCTCTTATGGTTAGGTCTATGATCCATTTCAATTTAATTTTTGTATGTAGTATTATGAGGTTAAAGCTGGGATTCCTTTTTTAACATGTAGATATTCAGTTGTTCTAGCATCTTTTGTTGAAGAATATCCTTTATTTGTTAGACTACTTTGTACCATTTCTATACTGTCCTAACTTTATAGTAAGTCTTAAAATCAGATAGTATAGCCCTCTGATTTTGCTTTTCCCTTTTTAAATTGTCTTGGCTATTCCGGGTCCTTTGCCTTTTTTATAAATTTAGAGTCAACTTGTCAGTTTCTCATGTTAGAAAAAAAATGAGCAGGGGAATTATTATTGGGTTACATTGAATCTCTAGCCCAGTTTGGGGAAAACTCACATCTAAGCAATATTGAGTGTTCAATTCCGGGCAATGGCATATCTTTCCATTTATTTAGATCTTCTTTACCTTTTCTCAACAGCATTTTTGAAGTTTTGAATATATAAGTCTTGTCCATATGTTGTTGTATTTATAACTATTTTCTGTTTTTATGCTGTTGTAAATGATATTTAGTTCAATTTCTATTGTTTTTGCTACCATGTATAATTGCAATTGATTTCTTTGTATGCTGACCATGTATCCTGTAACTTTACTAAACTGACTTATTAATTCTGGTAGCCTTTTGTAGATTTCTTAAGATATTCTGCATAGATGTGTCTGCAAATAAAGACAGTTTTACCTCTTTCTTTCCAATCTGTATGGCTTTTTTTTGGCCGCACGGCATGCAGAACTTCCCAACCAGGGATCGAACCCATGCTTCCTGCATTCGAAGTGTGGAGTCTTAACCACTGGACCATGAGGGAAGTCCCTTTATGGCTTTTTTAATTTTTCTTACCCTATCACACTGGCTAGAACCTACAGTACAACGTTGAATGGAAGTGATGGTAGCAAGCATTCTTTCCTTGTCTCCAGTGTTATGGAGCAGACATTCATTCTTTTTCACCATTCAGTATATTAGCTCTAGGTTTTCTGTAGAGGCTCTTTATCTTGTTAAGGAAATTCTCTTCTTTTGTAGTTTTCTGAGAGTATTATCATGAATGGGTGTTGAATTTTATCAAATTCTTTTTTTACATATACTGAGATAATCATATGGTTTTTCTTTTTTGGTCTGTTAATGCATTACATGATATTAATCACCACATTGGTGGATATTTGAATGTTAAAACAACTTTGCATTCCACACTTGGTTACGATGTATTGTCCTTCTTATATATTACTAGATTCAACTTGCGGTAATTTTGATACAGATTTTTACATCTATGTTCATGACAGCTATCGATGTATTCTTCTATGGTTCTTCTTTTATAGTTTTCTGTTCTTCTCATATCTTTGCCTTGTTTTAGTGTTGGTCTAGGGCCCTCATGAAATGAGTTGGGAAATGTTCCCTCCTCTCTTATTTTCTTAAAGAGTTTGTGTAGAATTGTTACCAGTTCTTCGTGAAATGTTTGATAGACTTCCCTAGTGAAACCACTAGGCCTAGATTTTTTCTTTGTTAGAAGGTTTTTAACTATAAATTAAATTTCTTTAGTGGATATAGGACTATTCCAGCCTCCTATTACATCTTTCTTTCTTTAATTTATTTATTTGGTTGCGCTGGGTCTTAGTTGCGGCAGGCGGGCTCCTTAGTTGTGGCTCGCCTGCTCCTTAGTTGCGGCTTATGTGCTCCTTAGTTGTGGCTCACGGGCTCCTTAGTTGTGGCTCGCCAGCTCCTTAGTTGTGGGCATGTGTACTCTTACTTGCGGCATGCATGTGAGATCTAGTTCCCTGACCAGGGATCAAACCCAGGCCCCCTGCATTGGGAGTGCGGAGTCTTAACCACTGCACCACCAGGGAAGTCCCTCCTATTACATCTTAAGTAGCATTTGATAGTTTGTGTCTTTAAAGGAAATTGTCCATTTCATCTGAAGTTCATCTGACATTACTGACATAAAATTGTTCATAATATCCTCTTGTTATACAACTTTGATTTCTGAGGATCTCTAGTAGTGTTCCCTCTTTAATCCCTGACATTGGCAATTTGTGTTGTTTTCTTTTTCTTTATTATTCTGGGGCCAGGTTTATCAATTTTTTTTTTGGTTTATCAATTTTATGCAGAGAACCAGCTTTCAGTTTTCATTGATTTCTCTATTATTTTTCCATATTTTTATTTCATTGACTTAAGGTATGATCTTCATAACTTCCTTCCTTCAGTTTATTTGCTTTTCCTCTTCTAGTTTTTTCAGGCAGAAGCTTAGGTTGTGGATCTTAGACCTTTCTTCTTTTCTAATGTACACATTTAATGCTTTTATCTAAGCATTACTGTGGCTATAACTGATAAAATTTTTATATATTGGGGGCTTTTTTTTTTAAAGATTTAATTTTATTTATTTTTGGCTGCGTTGGGTCTTTGTTGCTGCACGCGGGCTTTCTCTTTGAGGCGAGCGGGGGCTACTTTTAGTTGTGGTGCGCGGGCTTCTCATTGCAGTGGCTTCTTTTGTTGTGGAGCATGGGCTCTAGGCATGCAGGCTTCAGTAGTTGTGGCTTGCGGGCTCTAGAGCACAGGCTCAGTAGTTCTGGCGCGTGGGCTTAGTTGCTCCACAGCAAGTGGGATCTTCCTGGACCAGGGATCAAACCCGTGTCCCCTGCATTGGCAGGCGGATTCTTATCCACTGCGCCACCAGGGAAGTCCTGGGGACTTTTTCTATTCAGTTTTAAAATATTTTCTTATTGCCTTAGTGATTTCTTCTTTTACCAGTGAGTTATTACTTAGAAGCACATTGTTTAATTTCTGATCTTTCTGTTATTGAGTCTAGTTTAATTCCATCGTAATCATATTAGTGGTTGTTATAACTTTTGTATTTGTTGAATCTTTTTTTGGTCCAAAATACGGTGAATGTTCCATGGGCACTTGAAATGAATGTATATTCCATTGTTGTTGGGAAGAATGTTCTCTAAGTGTCAGGTCTAATTGCTTGATAATGTTCACATTTTATATATTTTCACTGGTTTTTTGTCTGTTTGTTTTCTACTTGCCCTATGAATTATCAAGAGAGAAGTGCTGAAGCCTCCAACTATAATTATAGATTTGTCCGTTTCTCCTTTTAATTCTATCCGTCTGTGCATAAATTATTTTGAAGCTCTGTTATCAAGTAAATATATATTTAGGATTGTTATGTCCCCTTGATTAATTTACCCCTTTATCCTTATGAAGTGATGCTCTTTATTTCTGGTAATATTCTTTCCTCTGAAATCTACTTTGTCTGATATTACTTGCCTCTCCAGCATTCTTTTGATTAGAATTAGCCTCTTTTTCCATCATTTCACTCTTATTCTTTCTGTGTCTTTATATTTAAAGTTGGTTTCTTGAAGACAGCAGGTATTTTCTATTGCTGTTTTAACAAATTCTTACAAACTTGGTGACTTAAAGCAATGTAAATTTACTGTCATTTAGTTCTTTAGGTCATAAATCTGACATGGGTCTCACCAGACTAAAATCAAGGTGTCAGCGGAACAATTTTTCTTTCTAGGAGCAAATCTATTTCCTTTGCTCCTCCAGCCTCTAGAGATCACCTACATCCCTTGGCTCATGGCTTCTGTCCTCCATCTTCAAAGCTAGCAACACTGAATATCTCTGACCATTCTTCCGTAGATACATGTCACATTGATTCTGATGTCTTCTGCCTCTCTCTTTCACTTTTAAGGACCCTTGGAATTACCTTGGACCTACCCAGATAATCAAGGATGATCTTCCTATTTTTGGTTCAACTGATTAGCAACCTTAATCCATCTGCAACCATAGTTATTCTTTTCTGTGTAACCTAACACATTAATAGGTTCTGGGGATTAGGATATGGACATATTTGCCTAACATACAGCATATAATTGAGTCATATTTTTATATCAAATCTGACTGTCTCTGCCTTCTAAATAGTGTTTCAGCCATTTACATTTAATATAACTACCAGTATATTTGAGTTTAAATTTATAATATTGCTGTTTGTTTTTTCTTTATCCTATCTGGGCCTTGTTTCTTTTTCCTGCCTTCTTTTGGTTTGGATTAATTAAATGTTTTTCTAATGAGTTCATTTTATATCCCCTGTGGGTTTATTAGTCATACTTTTTAATTTTTAGTGGTACTCTAAGGTTTACCATCTACACCATCAAATAATATAATCATAGTTTGCATTCAAATAATTACAGTCTGCCTCTCTCCATCTCCATTCCTTCTGGAACTCCAGTTACACATATGTTATGTATATCTGTTATATTGTTCAAAGACTGGAGAGAACTCCTCTGCAGATCTCCAGAGCTCTCTTCTTATATAGTTCCCACTCTCTGATACTCTGTCCCACAAGTTCTAGCTGCCTCAGCCTCCCCAAATTCAACTCAGTGAGACCACTTGGCTTTGTTTGGGTTCCCCTTTCCTGGCCAGTAGCCTGGAAACTGCTTTGTGCAGTAAGCTTGAGCAGTTGGGTAGGTATTACCTCATTTGTTTCCCTCCTCTCTGGTTTCATAGTCCTATACTGCTTCTTGTGCAACGATTGAAAACCGTTGTTTCATATATTTTGTCCTGTTTTCTAGTTGTTTATGGCAGAAGGAAAAATTCTCATAGCAGTTAATCCTTCATGGACAGAAACCGAAGTCTTTTATTCTTACAGTTTGTCTTGACATTCTTTTATCTCATATTATAGTAATACTTGAAGATTTTAAATTAGTCGCGGATGGCTGTGTTGTTCTCAACATGTGATCTTAGGCCCGAAATCAGCATTTTAACAAGTCTCCAAAGGAATCTTGACAAAGTGGCATAATGCAGGGAATACTGAACTTGAATTTAAGTCCCAGTGCTGCCACTTATGAATGTATGACCATGGACATGGACTCTGTGCCTGATGCTGCCATAGGTGTTTTCATATGTGTACTTCACTCATTTCATTCTCAGAACCACTCTGCATACCAAAACTGGGTTAAATATGCTAATAGCACTGTTTGTCCTTATTTCCTACTTGATTGTAGGCTTCCTACTTGATAGGAACAGTGTGTCTTAATCACGATTTTTTTCCCAGTGCCTAGCATGTGGTAAGTGCTCAATAAGTATATGTTGAATGAATTAATTAGGTAATATTATTTTCACTATACAGATGAGTAAGCTGCTGCCCAGAGAGGTGAAACAACTTGCCTAAGGTCATACAACTAATAAGTGCCTCATCTAGGAGTCTTTCTAACTCTAAAACCCATTCCTCTTCACCTCACCACCCTGCTGGGTCCATCTGATAAAGGTCACAATTTGGCAGGTGAATTGTGCCCTGTGTCTTCAAGAAAGAGGAGTATTTAGACTGTTGAACGTAACCACTTGGGTTTCTCCTTTTCCAACAATGAAAAATTTGCAAAGAGGCATTAATTGGGTTACAGGCAGGCTTCAGTTCTACTATAGCCTCAGTGGGAAAAATGAGAGGAAGGTACAGAAAAGTTGAACCAATGATAGATAATATGCTTAACATGATATTAAATTTTTTTAGTTAATCATTTACTAGCATTTTTAGTTTCAGGCCAGCTATAATTTGTGAAAAGAAAAAGTGATTGTATTTATATATTATATTTTCCATGTTTTTAATCACCCACCACCACCACCACCACCTACCCCCCATACTCTTACATACAGAGACCAAGCACGGGGCTTACAAAAAGCTGCTTCTAATAATGACTCTCAACTCATTCATTTAGTAAACATCAGCTGTGCACATGCTATGTACCAGGTTCCATTCTAGACCTTGAGAGTGCTGTAGAGAACAAGATAGATAAGGTCTCTGCTCATGTGCAGTTTATATTCTAGTGAGGAGATATAACAGTAAACACACACACACACACTCACCACATACACAAGAAAATGTCAAGTCATGATAAGCGCTAAACAAAGACTTAAAATAGGATAATGAAGAAGGAATGATTGTATGGCTTTTTTAGAAGTGATCAGGGAAGGCCTCTGAAGATGAGCCCTGGCAGGAATGGGGGTGCCTTCCAGGAAAGCAAAGGATGGCACAGAAGACAAGACGAGGGAAGGTGGGGGCAAGCTAAAAGTTGAACCAACTGGAAACCACCAGAAATTTCCCCATCAAGGTCATTATTAATAAAATTTTCATTATTAATAAAGGGTGTATGTTATTGTCATGAAACACATTCTTGAATTGGATGGAGTAAATATTATAAATGTAATATGGAAATAAAACATTCAGGAAATACATAGAAACTTAGAGGCCTTGTTCATTAGTTTCTCCCACCAGAAACATGCTAAAGAGAGAGGAAAGCTATGGATTGGCTAAATAGAATGACAGGCTTGGTGTTTCGGGAATTGAAATAGCCAGAAAAACAAATGGGAAGTGAAAAGGGGGAAACCTACAAGTGTTGGGCGCTATGTTACAATCCTTACACACTTTCTGTCTTTAATCTTTAATTTCTCAAAACAAAGTAGGTGGTATTAAACACATTTTACAGAGGTGGGAGTTGAATCTTCCTCTAGTCAAACATCTAGAAGATACAAATGCAACCCTAAACTGCTGCACCATCCAAATAGGCCTTTTCTTTCTGAAATTGCCTTTCACACTATATTTTTCCAAGACCTTCATCCTCCCCTCTGCTATGGTGAGAAATTTTGAGTCAAAGCCAAATGTAATTTCAACCCCATTATCATTCTTCTGACTCTCAGTTAAGCAACTCTTTCCTATACGGTTAACTTTACAGAACAGCTTTCTACGATGGGTCTTAGTGAACAAGAGGGCTATTAATGATGCGTATGCTTCCCATAGAGACTAGTTGCAGAAGAAAAGGGGCATTTGGTTGTTTCAGTGCCAAACAATAAGTTGCTAGAGAGGACAAAGTGCCTGTTGGGCTTAAAAAATCTGTCCAAAATTGTCTAAATCATGGATGATAAACACCAAGAGCTAGGAAAATATGAAAATTCATGACTTCTGCTCATTCTTTTATTTCAGGAGAGCTTCATTGTTTGAATCTCACACAATAGCTTGAGCTGCAAATAGAGAAAACTAAAAATAATACATAGTCCTCATCACTATTCATTCTGTTTTTGATCAAATGGCCCATGATCCTTATGATTCCACACTTTTCAGCCTACCCTGAAATAACATTTATCCTTTTCAAAGCCCCCAACAATAAATCAGCCATAATGAAAGCTCTTCTTCTTGCTTTTACTGCAAGGATATATGCTCCAACCTTCATGTCTAAAGTGTTTACCTGGCTTTTTCATAGCTGACTCAGTAGATTGGAACCTTTTAATGCAACCTTCGTGGCATGTGGTCACCAAATCTATGTGAAGTCTTTATAATTTTTGTATGATTGATAGGATATTGCTCTTCACTGGTGAGGGGAACCATATCTATTTCCCGCTTGCTTCCTTTGTACATGTTAAGTTACTTAATCCATTTACTTTCATGATTGGGACTTCAGAGGTAGAAATGTGAAGGAAAAGAGAAAAGCAAACAGGTTCAACAAGTCTGTGCCTGATTCTTAGGCCTAAATGTTTTCTACTACATTATATACTACCTCCCAGGGTTATAAAACCAAAGCTTCCTTTTCTGCAAAGCAACCCAGTTAGTGGGGAGAGATAATCAATCAATCAGTCAATCAATCAACTGCCATAGCTTTAGAAGGAAATAAAAGCTCCTTTCTCAAAAGCCTATAGCTCCACAGTTTCCCAAAACTATTGTCCATGCCCATCTTTTAGACCTTCATTCAGCCCCTCATGATCCTGTGTCAGCTACCATTATCATCTATTTTAAATGCATACGTCTATATTTCAAAACCTGTCCCCAAACCGACCTCTATTTACTATGTCATTCCTCTCTAAAACAATGTATGTGAGAGTTTTTAAATTGTAGTGTTATATCAATTCTAGTATTATTACTAAACAAAACTCAAGACTTTTTAAAAAAAACTTTCTCCGATTAGCTTTGCCTACCCGTTCTTTAATTAAATCAACTAATATTTCACCTCTAATCTATGACAAGCACACATATGTCTCAGAACCTTAGAGATGAGTGAAATGAATAAGAAAGTAACTATTCCCCTAGGAAGTTTATAATCTGCTTCCCAGCCCTACTCTCCCAATCTACTTCTTTTCTGAATCTACTAAATTTGCCGGTTTTTGAGTGCCCATCACGTTTTTGTTTGTCTTGTTGTTTCTGTTATTAATCATAAACTCCCCAGAATTGTGTCCGTATGTTACCATTAGCCAAAAAATCTGGGCACTGTCATGCTCTGAATCAAAACCATGAACTTTGGATAAGCTAACTATCTCTGAGCTTCATTTTTCTCATTTGAAAAATGCAAACAGCAGTACCTACTGTATACAGAAGTGGTTATTAGAGGTATATGAAATGATATTTAGTGTACAAAGGAATCATGTCACTTACTTGCTAAAATAAAAACCTTCAATAACACCTCTGTTGCCTCTCAAATTACATGTAAATGTCTCGACCTACTACTGGATGCCCTCAAGATCCCAAACTATTTTGTCAGCCTTCTCTCTTATGATTCCTCTACACATTCTTTTACTCACACCAAAAGGTCCTGCTCCCCTTTTTTCACTATGAGGGAAAATTAGTAGTAACTACCATATTTTTTTCCTTCCAGTTTTATTGAGACACAATCGACACTATACAAATTTAAGGTGTACAACATAATGATTTGGCTTACGTACATCCCGAAATGATTACCGTAGTAAAGTTTACTGAACATCCATCACCGCATATAGGTACAAAATGAAAGAAAAAGAAAAAAAAATAGTTTCCTTGTGATGAATATTCTTAGAATTTACTCTCTTAACTTTCATACATAATATACAGCAGTGTTAGTATATTAATCATGTTGTACATCACACTCCTAGTACTTATTTATCTTATAATGAGAGCTTTATACCTTTTGACCACCTTCATCCAGTTCCCCCTCCTGCTAACCCCTGCCTCTGATAACCACAAATATGATCTCTTCTTCTGTGAGTTTGTTCGTTTGTTTTTTGTTTGTTTGTTTTTAAAGTATAATTGAGCTACAACACTATGTTAGTCCCTGGTGCCCAACATAGTCATTCAATATTTCTATACATTAGATAATGATAAAATACTGTGGTAAGTCTAGTTACCATCTGTCACCATACTAAGATATTATTATTGGCTATATTCCCCACACTGTACAGTTTGTCCCCATGACTCATTTATTTTGTAACTGGAAGTTTGTACCTCTTCATCTCCCTCACCTATTTCTCTCATCTTCGCCCCCGCCCCCAACTCCTCTCCTCTGGCAACCACCTGTTTGTTCTCTGTATCTATGACTGTTTCTCTCTTGTTATGTTTGTTCATCTGTTTTTTGTTTTAGATATCACGTATAAGTGAAATCATATGGTGTTTGGCTTTCTCTGTCTGACTTATTTCACTTAGCATAATACCCTCTAGGTCAGTTATTTTTACTGTGAGAATTTCTAGTTATTTTTCTCCTCATTCAACTCTGCAGCATATTTTATAAATGATGAGAAAGGTTAATTGGCTCCTTCACAGCAACAACACAGCAAATAACTGGAAAAGATGGAATTTGAAACCAGAGCTGTCTGGCTTCAAAATCCATACCTTTTCACCCTACTATGTACATTGTGCAAAATGTGAAAAATGTCCTTCCTTATGTTTAACTGGAATTAGTTTTCCAAGCCCATCTCAGGTGCTACCTCCTTCACCAAACTGTCCTTAATCCTCATCCAAATACAATATCACCCTCAAATTTCTCACAGCAGTGTGTCACTCATTTTTGTGCAGCACTGTGCTAGTGACTTACGTACCAAATCATGAGCTCTTTGACACCAGGGTGAGTGTTTCCCCTGAAGCAAAGTACTTTGCAGCAAGTTTACACCCTGTTTCCCCTGAAGCAGAGCAGTTTGCGCCAAGTAGATATTTAATAAATTCACTTCGATTGAACAGAGGGTCATTAAGGTCACATATGGAAAATTCTGTCCAGTGCAATCCAGGAATCATTTACTTACTAACATGTCTCTATTCCAGGTCCTGTAGTAGACATTGGGTTTAAAGAGATAAAAGCAAGGCAAAAATCCCTGCCCTCAAGGAGTTTACAGTTTGATTAAAGTGCTTTGAAACCAGAAAGTTGGGTTTTTTTTAAATTTAGGCATTATAGTGAGATGAAACAAACACTTTAGTAATACAAATGAATTCTCATTTGTTGTTCACACAGATACAGTTGTCTCCTCCAGCTGCTGTACCAGTTTAGACTACATCGTCACCTACCTCTTCAAGCACATAGCAAAAGAGGGCAGGAAGCCACTTCGATGCAGAGAGGCTGCCCAGGCTGGTCAGAGACTATTACATTTTATGCAGCAAAATCCAGAGGTCCTGCAGCAGGTAACTGGTGGTTGCTTATCTAGCTTAAGAGAGAAGAGTTTCCCAAAAACCAATCTGGTCTCTGAATATCCCTTAGAGCAACTGGTCTTGCCAAGACTCTTTACTGGGTCTTCTCTAGGAGTATTTTCCCTGTAGGGAGGATAGTACACTGGCCTCAGGATTACCCACCCTCCAGAAATCTCTAAGTCATTCATCTCACTTCAGTGAAGCTAGAATTCAGAAAGAGGATAGCTCTTCCAGAGACAAGAGAAATAAAAGTCAAAGCTGGAACTAGAAACAGTCAACCTCTGATTTCTTTCCCAGAGCCTCTAATAACGTCGTCTTAGGTTTGCCTTGTGAATACTCTGGTATGTTGAGAAACTACCATTTTCTGGGCTCCTAGTCTGTGCCAGGCAGCTTGCTGGGAACTTTCCCTTCATCATACCATTTTCCCCATTTTAAGATGAGAAATCAAGGTTCACGTAGGTCATATTCCCACGAACATTTAAATAATAAGTAATAAAGCTACGATTTGTTTATTTTCAAATGTTTTCTGACTAGCTAATATGAATTAGGTCCAAGTTTAATATTTTTTAAAAACTTCTGCAAATCACAGTAACAGCATGCATAAAATTAAATAATATATGCCAGAAATGTTTCAAAGAGAATAATACCATTTTACTGTGGAGATAGCATCACTATGATATATTCCAG
Organism: Leucopleurus acutus; assembly: GCF_964270905.1. Taxonomy (NCBI): domain Eukaryota; kingdom Metazoa; phylum Chordata; class Mammalia; order Artiodactyla; family Delphinidae; genus Leucopleurus; species Leucopleurus acutus. Next base: position 29,825,930 of record NC_139145.1, on the reverse strand, counting down.
TTCTACTACATTTGGAAAGTGATATCTTTGTACTGCTTCCAGTTGTCTTCTTTTGCCAAATTATCTATCTCCATAATAGTCTGTGGTTTGCAAATATAAACACTTTAACCTGGTCATTAGCCAGCAAATAAGTCACCTACAATCAGCAAAAAAGTGTCAGTCTGAGTAAATAAATGATGAAAATGAATAAGACAGCCGTGGAAGAGGTTTTCTTCCTAGCTGTCATTTTTTTGCTAATATTTAAATGACATGTAAACTTTATTTGTGGTGATGTTTCAGTTAACCAGTTATTTTCCTGGCAGGGAGGTGTGTGATTAAGATTTTGTGTAAATAAGCAAAGGGTTCTGGGCCTGTAACTATTTGGTATGACCCTGGAATTGTTACAACATGTTGGTGATTAAACGGGAGGAAGGTAGCTCACATTTATTGAGGACTTCCTATGTACAAGGTGCGAGAGCCACTAAGACCCATGAGACATAATTTCTCTCCTTAAATAAGTGTGTCCTGCCAGGTGGGAAGGAGAGACAAGTAACTAACTAATTATGTGATAATTGGATTAACATAGTGATGACAGGAGGAGAGGACTTGCAGAGACATCTCCTCATTTAGACCCCACAACAACCCTGCAATGTGGATATAACCATCCCCATTTTTCAAACGAATATATTGAAGCACAGAGAGAAACTGGAAAGTGGAATGTGAACCAAGGTCTGTTTGGCTCAAAAGCCCAAGTCCTTACCACTTACTTACACCATTGATTCTCAGGAGACTAGTTGCTGGATAAGATCTCAGATTCACCTGGAATGCCCTTTCAGAATAACACATTCTATCAAGATTTGGATGCACTGCTCCTCACCCATCCTTCTGCAGTAGCCACTGGTACTGCTGGGAGTGTGGCGTAGCCCTCAGGTGTTTTGCAACAAGAAGGCTGAGAACCACAGAATTAGAGCTTGTAGGCAGTGGAGAAAATAAATAACCATGGACTGGCCAGCAATCAGACCCAGCGCTCACCCCACCGTGGCAAGTGACAGGTCTGCCACCTGCCAGTGCTCAACCATGATCACAATATTGTCCCGTAAACTTCGGCAGGAACTTTTAAGTGGGTAGAAAATTTTAGCAAAAATCAATAGGCTATGGTCCTAGACAAATACCATCCGACTGTGCAGAACAAGTAATGTGGTTGTGCAGAAGACATTCAAGTTTGTCTTTACTCAGAATTACCATGTGTTTGTTGGTTTAAGTAATTTCTGTGTGTTAATAGTACTTGGTAATCCTTTACTTTATAGCATATGACTAAGTAGTGATATATCTTTATTAACAGTGGAATACATTCTATTTATTTGGAATGTAGGCTTTCAGATAGCATTTTAAATATTAATGACCGGTCTCTGGTAGTCAGCATAAATATGATTTGCATTAGCACTAGGTTATATCATCTTGAGTGCCTCTGATGTCAATGATTGGGTATAGTAGTATCTGACATCATCTCCTTAGGTCACTGACAACTTTGACCTCTATTCTTATGCACAGTTTCTGTCGTCTCAAAAGCTCTTTTGAATTGATTTGAAATTTTGACTCTTCCCTTTATGAGGCAGTAAAATTGATAATTATTCAGATGGGAACTGAGCACTGAGTGAAAAATCAATTCCACCCGCTCTCTGCCGCGTATAAAATTACTTCTGAGTCGGCTGGACTGAACGGATGGCCAGAGTAAAAGCAGCAGGCAGGAGTAGTGGGAAGAATTAGCTGGACACAGCTAATAGCCTGAAGGGATAGACTTGGAAAAGAGGGAGTGGGCCAGTTGGGGGTTATTATGAGCAAGGATGGGTCCCATTGATCATCTGTTTGCATCAGCTTTCCAAGACCTTATAAATCAACCCTGAAGAGCAGCAGAATCCAAGATTTCAGCCTCTTTCCAGAGGGAATTTATATTAGATTATTCTCATTTTCACACTCAGATGAAAAGTGAGCCATTGATTATTCATTGGTTGCCCATCAGATGCTGTTTTTATAGATGATTTGCCTATCAGAGAAGATAATGAACAAGGTTGCTGCTTCATAACTCAAGGTTTCAGTTTTCAAGGCATCTGTGTCAGTTAAGTAATGCCTAACCCTATTAAAAGGAATGGGTTACAAATTGCTTAACAGTGCTGAAAAACTAGACCCTAATGACTAATTGTGCTTGGAGTTTAGAGAGGGTTTGTCAGCTCTTTAAACTAAACTGATGCAATGATACTGCAGTTATTTACTAGTTTGAACTGTTCTCCCCCTGCACCACCAACCTGGAAGCATAGTTGCATGGAGAGTGTCAATTCTAAATTGCAAAAGTTATCTCCTCAAGCTTCCACAGCAAATGAAGCATGAACCCACATAAAGGGTCTTCTGACTTCTTATAGGCCTTTCCTATAAGACATTTTAAGTGCCTCTCACCTGAAAATGTGTTTATTATGACCTGCTATGTGGCTTTAGATCTTCAGTGTTTTTAAAAACATTCTCCAAATAAGCCATCTTCCATATTTTGCAAACAAACCTAAATTTGCAAAGCATTACCTTTAATCCATTTGAAGATCTGTTATAATTAAGTAAATCTATTTTAAGTAAGAATTATTGTCTAACCAGCATTGCTTTAACTTAACTGAGAAAAACCCAGTTTATGTGTATTAAGCAAAAAAAAAAAAAAAGTTCCCATGTTTTTATGTCATTAGAGAGATGAGAGATAAACTAAAGTTTTAAGAACAGGCCAGTAGTAACAGTGATTAGGCATGGATCTGCTACAGTAATTTGGAAGATAAAATTTCTACGTGAAGCGTTTTCAGTTTTGTCCCTGGTCATGTTAAGTGTTTGTATCTATAACTCAAAGGTCAGCATACATTTAGTTATATCACAGAATGAAAGAAGGATCTACCCAAATTAGGTACATGAAAGAGCGTGTTTTATAAGAGTAGAAGGGCATTTCAAAGATGAGACTCATTCTCTTTCAGATTATAAGAATAGGACACTGAGGCTGAATGCTTCTCTAAATCATAACTTCTATTAAAACTACCTGCTCTCGAAAGAGTAGCAACTTCCATAGAAGTAGAACAAGAATTATGTGATGGTCAGTATTACTGATTAGATTATGCAATTAACTTATTAACAAGGTATTTTTAGCAATTATGTTCTCTAAAATTTAAATACACTGAATGGAGGAATTAGAACATTTAGGTTTTAATTTATCTTAACCTCTTCTATTTAACTATTTGGCTCAAGTGAGCTGTACTAAAAACCAGAAAAAGTTCTAATTATAATTCTTTCTCCCTCACTCTCTCTCCCCCTCCCTCCCACTTTGTGCTAACCTGACATTTAACTACAAATTGTAAAGAGCTGTCAGGAGTTATAAGAATCCTACTTCAGTAGGGACGTAAGCTGGAAAGAACATTCACCCTTTTCCTCAATCAGTCAGTCAATCAATGAAAATTGCTTTTGTACAGTGCTCTTCGTGACATGCATCCCAAAGTGAATTACAGCAAAAGGGAAATCATCTGCTCTTTTTTCATTTCTGTGTTTAGATTGAAAGGATATTGCTCAACATTTTGACATACTATACAAGACATCTTTCTTACTTAAGATACCATCCTATAGTACTACGTAGGAGAAAGTGCAGTCACATATTTAACTGATGTTGAGATTTTGGCCTATAGAACCTCAGCAAGACTCTCACAGTGGGAAACACTTTAGCAGATGAAATATATTCATGTCTCTTATGCTCTTAAAAAAATTAACCAGACTTTCTAATGTTATTATAGACATTTCTAGTGAACCCTAAATAGAAAGTATGCTCATGACCTACTAGCTCAGTCTGGTTAATTTGCAGCTGTTATCAAAAGTATGGCAGTAGATTGATGTCAAAAACACATGCTGAAGGAACATTCACAACTGGATCAGAGGATAACATGGATTTAAAGGGAAGCCAGGGATAGGTCGGTCATCAGACATGGCAAGTAAAAAATAAGAATAATAGAATTGTTTTTTGCACATGCTGCTGCAGTCTTGGTCTTCTTCACAGCAACATATGTATGTACTTTGTATTTATTTCTAGGAAAAAAATAATACTGGCAAAATATTGCAGACAGTAGCTTAAGCTTTTTCATATGCATTTAATCTGATTTAATCACCACAGTATCTCTGTGAAGCTGTAGTATTATGAGCACCATTTTACAGATATAGAAACCAAGGCATAAAAAGATTAAGTAGGGGCTTCCCTGGTGGCGCAGTGGTTGAGAGTCCACCTGCCGATGCAGGGGACACAGGTTCGTGCCCGGGTCCGGGAAGACCCCACGTGCCGCGGAGCGGCTGGGCCCGTGAGCCATGGCCGCTGAGCCTGCGCGTCCGGAGCCTGTGCTCTGCAATGGGAGAGGCCACAACAATGAGAGGCCCGCATACCGAAAAAAAAAAAAAAAAAAAAAAAAAAAAAAAGATTAAGTAACTTTCCCAAGTTACTAGTGGTCAGTAAGATCATGTAGTCCATAAGCAGAAAGACTAAAATTTTACCTTGATGTGTTTAGCTCCAGCGTTCACATGCTTAACCACAACGCTATAATTTGTTGGCGGCTGCTAATTTGAAGTAGTATGTATGTTTTGAGCACTTACAATGAGGCAAGTTGAGCTTCCAGTAAGTCCCACTGGGGCCATCCTTAAGGTAGAATGATTTAGAGCAGTCATCCTATACCCCAACTTTGTGCTGCAGCCGGAATGAAACAGATGGGCAGTGACCCAAAGAGGCAATGGGCAAGGGAGAGGGAGGTTGCTTTGCCAGCTGGTATAGAAAAGCCCTGTGGCTCCCACCATCACTGACAGAGCTAACAGAGCTTCCTCTCTCTTATTCTACACCCATACCCAATCATTAATTCTGTAGCCAGACATTGAAGGTATAAAATTTAGCAGGACATGTATCCTTGAGAAGGTCAGAGTCTAATAGTGTAACTGTCTCATGATGTTCCTTTGTGACTATCCTTCAATTCCTCTGAGGTAGCTCTTGAGGTTTACTCTAACCTGACTTTTCTAGGATAGAGTCAATATAGAAGCTGTGAAATGAAGTTGGGGAAGCAACAAGTGCTTTGCATCCATCCCCCATACCCTGCACGTCCCTAGGCTTTGTCCTGACTCTCACCACTGATTCATCAGTGTTGAATGTCATTTTTCACCTCTTTCTGATTGTAAACAGCTTCTGTTTTTTAAGAGGCTTCTACTACTGAGTACCATTAGCTCTACTGAAGGTCCTTCTTAAGGGCCTCTCACATGAGCAAGTCTGAAACTGACTCCTTTGAGCATCCCTCTCCTTCTCCTTTTCATTCTGTAAGGTACCACAGACTAAGGTGCCTATAGAGCCAAGTAGGAAACTTGACTGAGGTGGACAGGAACGACAAACTGTGTTCAGTATACATCCCTATCTAAAGGGGGCAGCCTCCAAAGGGCTCCAGCTAATTGTTGCCCTGTAAGGTGGTAAGACCCAGTGTTGCCAGATATATTGAGATTTCCCCACGGAGAGAAGCCAGAAATACAGTTTTGTAAATGTTGGCAACTGATTGAAAAATTAAAATAAAAATACTCTGCAGGTCAGCACTGTATGTCTGGTTATCAGTTTCCCACCTCTGTATTCTGTACTCTTAGAGAATTTCAGAACTCAGATCTCTTAATGCATGATCCCTTGCATTTCTCATAGCCATCCCATGTGGCCTTGCAACAGTGATATTTTTATTTGTCTCTGTTGTCTTGGTAATTCTTAAAGCACACTTTTTTAATTTGCTGTTTTAAGAAGATGCCAATATTTTGCTTTTACATATGACTCTATACTTAGGTCTTTAATGAAACTTAAAGAGGGCATTTTATCACATTTGGGTTGTGTCTTTGCATACAGAAGGGGTGCAGTAAACAGGCAATGAAACTCAGTTAACATCTCCCAAACATTTTTTTTTTTTAATTTTCAAAATAATAAGGTTTGTTTGAGGCAGAAATAAAGCTCACTTTGGTCAAGTGTGTGTGTGTGTGTGTGTGTGTGTGTGTGTGTGTGTGTGTGTGAGATCTAATTACTAAGGATCAAATCAGAGTATCTAAGAGGACCAGGGCTGCACAAAAGTATCTAGTTAATAGCCAGGTAACAAAAGTCCAAAAGGGAGTAAAACTCTTAAGAACGATCAGTGTGTGACCACCACCCCTAAAGATCAGCTTAGAAAGTTAAAATATATAATTTTAAAAATGGAAAAACACTAATTTTTAATTAAAATGGCTTTTATCTGTGATATAATAAAATCATTTATCCATCTTTAGAAGGATGATTCTTGTCCAAATCCTTTGTTATATTCCATATCTTTGCCATTTTGATTTCATTTTTGTTATAGAGATATTTGTTGAATGACTGTTACAGCTGTAACAAAAAATGGTATTTTAAAACAAAACCCTTTTAAAAAGAAACCTATTCTTGATTTATAAATCATCAAATTAGTGTTATAACCCTATCACCTATCTTTACACAGTACCTTTTTTTCCCCAAAGATCACCTCCATCTTGATACTTGTCCCAGCACCTAGCAGAGCCTGAAACCTTGTGATGGTCAATGAATGTCTGCAAAACAAACCAAAAAAATTAATTTTTAAAAGTGCAATCTACAGGCAGTGACTTTAGGTATCAAATCTAACATGGTCATAGACTAATACATGATAAAATAAATGATAATGCCAAGATAAGATTATATCATCATATACTATATAATAACCCTGCTGAAATTCCATAAGAAAATTTTATTCTAAACACGGATGAAGAAAGAAATAAGTACTTCAAATACTTTTTCAAATGGTTAACAGAACAGAGAAGGTTTGTGGTGGGTTTTTTTTTTTTTTTTTTTTTGGTCTGTTTGTTTGTTTGTTTTTTCCACTGGGACATGTGTTTTTCTACCTCTAAGCACAGTTTAAAGATGTAATCCATTGATAGCGTAACTTGCCTTATTAATTGAAAGGGATGGAATCCACCAGATGTAGCCCAAACCAGCAGAGAGTTAGGTGACTAAGCAACAGCAAAGACACCATATTGAGTGAGCCAGATTTCGGTCTCCAAGTCATTTATTTCAACCGGTGACAATACATTTAAACTCCTGTGCCTCAGCAGTGATTGATGGTTTAATATCATATATAATTTTTTTAATGAAGGAAAACCATTTAAATATGTTACCATTTGCACTGGTATTCTCCTATGTACATAAATGCATTTAATCATTATGGGGATTGTTTTTATACTTGTGTAATTTGTATCCAAGAAATAACTGTCAAAACCATCTCATGCTGTTGCTGGAAATGGTACAGTGTGCTTCATACTTGAATAGATTCATTCTTCCCTGCACATAATTAAGAGTGTTGGAGCTTTCACTGCTACCACATAGGAATTCCATGTTTACATTTCTGAGAATGAAAAATTAGCCACAGTTTGCTTTTTCAGGCTCCCATTTTCTGGGGCTGTGATATTTAAGTACCTTAGTTCTGTACCAGTATATGATTTGAAGAGTTTGATTTTAAGACTTTTAATATTAAAATACATAATAAAATTTTATTATCTAATTATAAGAGGGTTTAGCCTCTTATTAAAGTTGCTAAACCAGGCCTGGATTAACATCATAATGGCACAGTTTGACATGGAATACTCAAAAGTCAAGTTCGAGGGAAGGGATGGATTTTGTTGTTGTTGTCGTTTTGGGGGTTTTCTCCTATACCCACCCCTCGCACAAAATAACAAGGACGAAACGCATGTATGGAAACAAACAAGGAGCAATTTGGGACGCTGGAGAAGGAGTGGAGGTGTCAGCCTAGGATGGTACCCTTAGGCGAGGCAGCTGGTATATGTAGCCTTTTGTTTATCTGCTACTGGTTTATGTAGCCTTTAGGCCGGCAGCAGAAACAATCACTCCTACAGGGTCAGCTGCTGGTCAGAAGCAAAATAAGAAAAGATTTTGCGTTCAAATGCACAGCCATAATTTCTGTACAGCTGGCACCTGCTGCTGGTGCACAGCGTGAAGGTGAAAGGGCAAAGAGGCAGTTGTTCAAAACTCAAGAATGGCTTAAAGGGACTTGTAGATTAATCTGCTTTATTAACTTCTGTATATTAGATAACTATTGCTATGAATGACAGTACATCTTTTTGAATAAGTCGCATCTCTTTCTCTTTTAAATTAGCTTTTGAGTAATGAATATTAAATAGAAAGCATTTCAGGGGTAATTAAATGAAAACAGAATGATGTCACTTTACAATTATATTTGTGTGTTTATAGAATAGGGGAATTATAATGTTTTCCAAGGAGCTAAAAAAAAAAAGAGCCGGCTTCATAAAGAAGAATTTGAAATAAATAAGTTAGATGTCCATTAGCCTTTGTGTTTAGACTAAAAAGTATGATGTAGTTTGCGACTTAACGTAGAGTCATTGGGTGCCAGTGGCTTGATTTGGCATTCCCAGGGGCTCCAAGTGTTTTCTTTATGAATTAAAGTGACTGCAATCCGTCATTGTTCTTTTATCTACAGTTTAGCACAGTCAGTTTTGCTATCACTCTGCAGCAAATGTTCTCAGAATAGCAAAGGAGTAGTAAAAAACAACAGCCGTACCTTTTCCTTCGCACTCATGTAGAGCAGATAAAGAGCGCTTCATAAGGAAGAAAACGCACGGTTTTACACAGATTTAGCCCAATGATAATTAGGCGTGCTTTATAACAGTCTCTCACCCGGTATGGCAAGTGGCAAACAAGATGGTTTTTAGCCTCTTCATTAATAGTGATTGGCGCAGTTAGCTTAATTTATCATTATAAATTAAGGGTAAAAAGAGTTCACTTTCATGCGTTCTTTTTTAAAGCCTCTGCAAGGAAAATTTCTAATCCATAGATAAAATACTGACACCAACTCTGGGAACGTGTTTAACAATCTGCCTTCTAAAAGGACGACTCTTTTCTGCTGACTCTCAGTGATTTTTTGTTCTTGTTCCTTTAAGAATTCTCAGAAAAAGCATAGCAGATGACATCTGCCTTTTTCATGCTAACACAGCACAGGTAGTAGCATTTATCCATATTTCACAAAGGGAAGGCATCTGGGATTTCATTTGCACTCCCAAGTTTTAACACAAGTTCAGTCTTTCTACTCTGAGCAGTGTTTCTGTGACATGTGAAGATGACACCTGAGATCACCTCCCTGTGTCACATCCAAGCCAGCCCAGGGCTCACCAGAAGGATCCTAAACTTGCATGGGTGTCACAAAGGAGCAGACTACCTTGACCAGAAAAGATTGGGTTAGGAGTATTTCCACATCCTTACACTCCAAAGTGGAAGAACCTTTACTCCTCCTTCTTAAAGATCTAGACTTTTCCTCCATCCTGTAACAGAAGCCTTATTTACTGTAGGGTTGCTAGGACCTAAGAAGTCACTATAAAAGGGCGATGTCAGGTTCAAACAGAATTTTTATGTTGAATGATAATGATGAAAAAGAAGTAGGAATAATTATTATATGCTAGGCTTGTGTGCTAAGTGCTTTATATATATGTACACAGACATATATTCCAGTGTGTGTGTGTGTGTGTGTGTGTGTGTGTACATATATATATATATATTTCTGTTTAAGTCTCACTACTCTGTGGGGCAGATATTTTTATCTCCATTTTATGATCAAAATACTGTAATTGCAGCTCTAGTAAGATAGTAACTCACCCAATACCGTACAGCTAGTAAGTAGCAGAACCCATGCTCTTCACCAAAATACAGTACAACTTTTAAATGGGCTGGATGGAGGCTAAGCAAGGGGAGACACGTGCCATTCATTCATTCATAAATCCTCGATTGAGCCAGGGGCCCCTTTCTTTGAGAACTGATTGGACAAGAGGTAAACACTTGACCTAAGCTGGCTTTTCTTCCCTAGATTTAGAAACTAGCATTTAAAAGATATTGGTCAGCCTCATCTGAATTGAAGACTTGAAAAATCAAGAGCCGTGGGGCAGCCATTCCCTGCCGTATGCTCAGAGAAGTAGCCAGTCTGCAGCGAGAGAAAAGAGCAGCAGACGTGCTAAAAGGATCTCGAGAGACCAGGCAGGCCCACAGAGGGAGACTGAGAGGATCCCCCCAGCGTTCTTGCCGCTGGTTCTAAGCCCTTGGGAGGCCTGACCATGCTGCCTAGTGTAGGGATCCTGAAGCCGCCCCTTTTAGGCCTAAGTGTTGCCTGCGATAGTTGCTGTCCTCCTAGCCAAAGGATTCTTGACTCAGGGAAGCTGTGAGGACACAGTGAGCCAATGAGTATAGACTCACCTAGCCCAGAGAAGGTATTCAGTCAATGTGTAGAAGTAGCCTTCACTTTGAAAAACAATATGCAGCTACGACTTTTTGATGTCCCTGTCCTTGTCCATATCCCTGCTGTTCATAATTATAAATGTGAGAAAAGTATCCCGTCCAGGAAATCCCAGGCCCAAGACTTCATTTCACAAGATGATTTGCTTTTGCCATGACTTCAGCCGGATTACTTACGTCTACCTGGTCCCATCCATGTGTTCTGCCTTTCTTAGAGTTCCTTCTGTGACAAGCATTCTTAATATCACACTCACTCACTGGACTGGATGGGGCATGGTGTGATTTTATTCTTGGGCCCAAACTGACTTTTTCTCACTTATTCTTCCTGCATACTCCAGGCATTACCTTGCAATGGCAAGAATGAAAATAAACGCCATAACTCTTTCCATTTGTATAATGTCTTCATACCTTCTGTCTCTTCTGACTCTCACAACAACCCTGATGGGTAGACAGGGCCAACGTGAATATTTTTTTAACTTGAGAGTATGGGTACATCAACACATTTAATCCCACAGTACCTGTATGGGTAAAGTGCGCAGAGGTTCAGAGGGGTGAAATAACTTGCCCAGAGACGCAGAGCCACTAAGTAGCAGTGCCTAGAATATAACGAAGGCTTCCTTGTCCCTAGATTTTACAGTTTTCTTGTCTCTAGATTCTACCATACCAAGGCTCCCCAGGGCCTCACCCTGCCCTTCCTTCCTGGCATTTCTTCTTCTCCGTCCATCCCTATTCAAGGGAGACAGCAAGATAAATGACAGGGCTCCCCTGCCTTCATTTCTCTTAGTGGCACTGTGGATGGTATAAGAAGCTCTTTGAGTTTCTTGAAAGAATGGCACAGGATAAAGTGAGGGTTGGTTTCATGATGGCATGATTTACTCATTTCGCAGTTATTACTGATTTTTCACGTAGTACTTGAAGGGTAAATTATGTGAAATTTTCCCAAAGTATATTAAGGTCTGGAGATGTGACTTCCACCTTCATATTCATTTGTCTTGACCCTTGGAAATTTTAACTAGCAGTAGCCACTCGTGCAGCTGTGAGCTCATATAGTGTGTTAAGGAAGACTTCTTATTTGGTTGCAGTCTAATCACTGCTTGAGGAACAAGGTAAAGGTTCCCTCATCCTCTGACCTTTCATGAGTTAATGCTGCTTTGTATGCTTTGCAACCCAGAAGAACTCTTGCGTGTTAATTCTGTATCCCTTGTCATGCTTAGGAAAATACAGACGTAAGTGCTTTCAGACTGATGAAATTCTATCCTCCTTTCCTAGTTGTTTAATTGCAAATTCTCTATTTGTGGAGGACTTTCTACTTACAACAATCAGAGCTGACAGATTTTACAGTCAACATACCTGGTTTTGACATACCAGTTATGCTACTTCCTGTGTCCTTGGAATACTTACCTCACCTCTTTGAGGTTAGCAGCCCTTCAACAGGGGGAGTTCTTTACATTACTTGAACTGGCCCCTGGGATCAGGTGGCTGAACTGCTCCCTCCTGGGGTCTCATGCCCAGACTCCCCAAGACTAACCAAGACCTAGATGTCTCCCATTCCATCACCCCCTCAGCCGGTTACCCCATAACTTGGAACATTGGTATCATGGAAAAGAAAAACATTCAAGTGCAATGTTTAGTTGAGGTCATGTGAACATAGAATGCTAAGAAGGAGCGATGGGAAGCTCAAGGCCTGAAGAGAAATCTCTTGGGCCCCAAAGAGACCCACCAGAAAGCAAACACTAAGCAAGAGCTCTGTGTTAATCCCCATACTTAATGTGGCGTCTCGTTTTAGATGAGACAAAGAAGTTCCACTCAGGGAACTAAAAGCGTCAATTAGAGTTAAGTGCATTTAGGGATGATTTCTCTGAGACCCTTAAGATTGGAAGGAAACAACTTGATGGGTGCGCAATAAGAGATTAGTAAATACTTAGGCTGCATGGGCTCTTTTAGGCCACAGGGACCACATTTTGTTCAATTCTGTACCACAGTGCCTGACACATAGTAGGAGTTCAGTAATTCTTTGAGCAAAGAATAAGTCTAAGAAATGAAGAGGGAGGGAGAAAGGAAGGAAGGAGAAGTCCCTAGCACAGTACCTGACACATAGCAGGTACTCATCACGGATGTGTTGCGTGTGTGCACCTAGCACGTAAGAGTTGATAATAGAATATTATTGACTTGAAATGTGTGCAGGTGAAACAAGTAGATAACAAGAGGGCTTTAGAGCTTCCCTAGCGGCCTGGCCTGCTTTGGAATCTGTACTTTAAGGGAGAAGTTCCACCCTCAGCGCACGATGGCCTCTTCTTATCCCACAGAGGAGCAAGCCCTCCCTCCCCAACCCCAGCTTTCTCCTGAGCCCCTTGCATTACTGAGAGGCTGGAAACAAACTGACAGAAACCTGGAGAAAAGTAACTCAAGTGATTTAGGAGAATGGAAGGGCTGGCTTATGGGGCCAGATTAAAGAAGCTAAATATGTATAGCCTGCCTAAGTGACAACTAAATGGGGCGTTTGATAAGTCTATAAATACTTGGAAGATGTAAACGCCAAGGAGGAAAGGGAATTACTTAGCATGGCACAATGGAGTATTGGCGTAATGGGATAATATTAAGAAAGGGAAAATGAAGGTTGAACATCAATCAAAAGCTTCCTGACAAAGAGAACCATTCCTGACAGAGGACACTATTAAGTTACGCGCTGTGGGCCAAGGGAAGTAATGGCAGTGCCATTTCTCAGGGTACTGGCAACAGAGCCAGCAGGACAGGGCCCGAGATATGTCCTGACTGAGGCACAGGCGCCAAGCAAGTAACCTGTGTCTGTGGCCTCCGAATCCTAGAAACAGGAAAAAGGCTGCATCTTCTTGGGAGAACTCAGACGGCTCAGCCTCCTAAAGGGTCAGACCCTGTGGAGAATGGTTATGCCAATCGTTCGCCCTCCCACGCCACTGCCCAAAAGAAGTCATCCACCTAAAATGGTACCCCATTTCCTCCAAGGTAAAGCCCACATTCTCTAGCACGCAGCAGTAGGCCCTTCACAGGACGGGGCCTCTGCCTACCTAATCAGCCTCCTCCGCCACCACCACTCCCCGCGCACCCTCTCAGGTCCCACAGAGCTGCCCGTCATTCCCCAGACACTTCTCCAAACCTTGGCACCTCCTTGCTCCTTTTCCTACCTTACTCCCTGTCAGACTTTGCTTGTTCTCTACAACAGATCCAGGTGTCACCTGTGAAGCCTTCCCTGCCTGCCCCCCGCCCCTAGACAGCGTTAGTCAGCCTCCTGTGGTCTCTCAGAGCCTCCTGTGCACGCTTCTGTTTGTGGCGCTTGCTAGAGTGTGTTGTCATGTAAACAGTGTACTGCCTCCCCTACTGGAGTTCTTGGAGGGCTGGGACTGTGCCTCATTCATTGGTATGTCCTCAGGGTCTAACACAGAGCCTGGCACAAAGTAGGTGGCAGTAAAGTCTGAATAAGTCAAGGAACGAGGTTCTATTCCCAGCACTTTCAGTCACTATCATAGGCTCCCTATGTAAATATTAGGGTGAAAGAGCTTCCAAATCTCAGTAACATCTTTGAATCATCTCCCCAACCGCTTGGCCAGCACTCTCTATGCCATTTAGACAGCTATAAATAAAAACACTCAAATCTGAAAGGCAGCATGCCATCCTCTGTGGTTAAACTCGACTGCTCTTTAATGGAAAGTGCTTCTGAGGGCCGAGTGAGTTTTCCAAAAAATATTTTTTTCTCCTCACACAAAATCATTCGAACATGATAAGTAAAATAATCCTCCTCTGTTGGTTATGAAGATTTTTAGGCCCATCTAACCAAATCCCTTCGGGAAGTCAGGGAGAATATAGTGACAGATGATAGGCAATGAAACTTTGAACCTCCTACTGTAAGGATAATATGTTTATTATGAAATACAATATTCATTGCACTCTGCTCTGAGGACCGCATGAGATGCCCCCATGCCATTATGCCTTATGTTGTTCTGTTGTGAAATATGATATTCATTGCAAAATGTTGTGATGACTGTTCAATAAAGTAGCATGCTGTTTCCCGCTCCCTTCCCTGATTTTGAATGGCCTCAGTTAGAGTTTACTTTATCACTGAATATTTAATATAAACATGTGCTTGTAGTCGTCTCTGTCATGCATGTATATGTACACTGGGTGGGGTTCATTTCACTGCTCCTTATCCCCCGAGCTCACTGGGACTGTGGGCCTGCTAGACGGCAGCCGCCCTCCACCACGTGCAGCGCTGCTGGGGCCGCCTAGCATCCAGCCCCTTCTCTCATTGGCAGTCTTGAAGTTGAGGCCATGTTCTTAAAGCTCTGAATTTACCTGTAGCTTCAGTATCAGGTTGTTGTTCTTCGAAAGATTTCTTCAACTGGGAAGAAAATGGGATACGCAGTCAAGGATTCTGACCATTTCTCTCTGTCTCTGCTACCACAGACTTGCGGAGGCCCTCGTCATTTCTCCTCTGGACTCGTGCAGTAGTACCTAAACATGTTGCCTTGCCTCCAGTACCTACCCGTCATTGCCATTCTGCAGTTTCCCATAAGTTTTGTTCTAAATCACCGATCTCATCATTATTCAGAAGTCCTTTGAAGGCTACCCTTTGTGTACTGGCCCGAACTCATTTCTGCATTCAGCCTGACATGAAAGACCTTTTATAGCCTGGACTCAGCCCAGTCTTCTCCTCACCCTCAGCTCTACTCCTTTCCACTCAAAAGAAGGTCTCTCTTAAAAGCCTCCTATACAGAGGCTGATTATTCCTCATATATGCCAAGCCCTGTCCCCTGTGCCTTTTCTCATTTTATTTTCTCTTCCTAACATATCCTTTCCCAGTGATGCTATATGTGTCTTTTAAGATTCACATTAAATATTAGCTATCCTGTGTGGATAGGCTGATTTTTTTAGACAGAAAACGTAGCGCATATGCCTTTGTTAGTCTCTCTTGAGCTTACACACATTTTCTAATTTGGGGCCCCCAGAGGCTAGTGTAGGACATTTGAGGTTCTAGAACCTGATTGTATGGCAGTCATTTGGGCAGTATACCATGAACTAGAAATAACAGTGTCACTTGAAAAAAATGAGAGGAAAATGGCTTTGGCGTTGAAAGCCATTCCTTTACATACAAGTTTTCCCAACATTCCTACGTAGAGGAAACTTAGATAACGTTTTTGACAAGGGATGCTTAATTTTTACATCAAATCGAATACTGTTCCGTTTGATGTTGGCCAGAGAAGAGTGAGAAGGGGTTTCCCAAATAGTGCTGAGTGGCAAATCCTTCAGCCTCCCAGTACCCCAGGTTTTCTGGTTTCCTTTTAATGCAGCGAGCCGCTTTATGAGATCTGCAGCCACTTGAAATATGAGTTACTACTCGTAAAAAGTTTCAAGTGGTTAATGAAGATTCAAGAATGAGACTCACAGTGTAGTGCAGTCAATTTTGTTGCTACTGCTTTCCAGTACATCTCTGCCATTGAAATGAATTATTTATTGTAATTTATTTCAACCATGGAAAATAAAACTGTTTTCATTGTGATGTGCACTGTAACATTCAGAATAGACACATCACATGCAGTACTCTCAATTAATTAATTCGGAAGTTTCATTCCAACTTTATCTTCTTTATTATAAGCTATGAGACTGGCAGGTAATTCTTTCCCCAGTAAACTATGATTAAAATGAATGTTTTGAGACCTAGGGGTAATGTTGGTAATGGAGAAAATTGAAACAGCAGCAACACTAGGTTGTGTATTTCCTTAGATTTTACAGTGGATGGAAGGGTTTTTAAATATTCTAGGCAATTTATCACTTGGAGGAAAACTTTTTCTCCCTTAACTTTTTGTAAGGAGTGGGTGGAAGAAGAGGGTGCTCTTAGTTTAGATGTGGAACCGTGCAATGCTAATATATGGCCAAAGCCAGCTGAGTTAACCAGTCCTGCAGTACCTTTATTGGTAAGAAGTTTTTTGCCTTTTTTTTTTTTTTTTTAAAGCAAACTTAGCATTGTACAAAGGCCAAGAGGCGGGACTCCCAAATGATTTTTCGGAGGAGAATGGGTCACCTGTAATTGATTGCAATCTTGTTTCTTCTAAAAAGAGGCTCACCTCATGCATTTCATTTGATTTTTTTTTTTTTTTTGATTTGAAGTGCTAAATAGTTGCTTCTGTTATGAGACTGCAAAGACACTATGAGAACTTAGGAATGTGCTTAATATGTACAGATATTAAAAGATTTAATATAACTTAGGTGGTGGGGCTTAGTCCAGGCAGAAAAGTACTAGCTTATTTGTCCATTACTTTCATTTTTCATAACATTCCACTAATACCACGTTGCTAGACAGCAGACAAAGAAACAGTTGATGCCTTTTCCCCAAAGATGACCAGTATCTAATTTGAGGAGGATCACATTTCAATATTTGCTATGCACGTGGCCTAAGAACAGCGCTTGGTAATGACAGCAACTCGCTTACCTCCACAAGCACTGAAAATCTGGAAGCTTTTCCTCCTTTGGCAGCATTCAGATTCTTCCAGGTCATAGATCTTCAACCAGGGCATGGGGCTCTGGAGAAATTGCTGTGGAGATGGGTAGAAGGTCTCTCTGCTTTTTCAGGCTCTACTACACTATCGTTTTTGTTTTGTTGTTTTTATTGCTGTTGCTAGGGCCAGCCTTCCTCCTCCTCTCCTAACTGGCCTTCTGAAAAGGCAGTTACAGGTGCCAGAGGATTCTTGAGACTCAGAAGCATCTCTCAAGTGTTTGGTGCATTTATCGGTTGTTCTCAAAACATCAGCAACTCATTGCATCAAAATCAAAGGCAATCTAGCTTGGTCAGCGGTACATATAATTGTGTATCCTACCCCCTCTTCTCATTGAGGGCCCAAGCAGATTAAGGCACCCCATTCCGCAGACACACCCTCTTGGGCACAGCCCTGATCATCCTTGCTTTGTCCTCCTCTCCCCACCTCTGTCTGGATCTAGGTACAGGGACGCTTTGTCTTTGGTCTCTCATCTCTTCTTTGGTCCATCCTTCTTTTATATAAACCAAAGCCTCCTTCTCAGCCCCTCCTTGCACCACCTTTTGGAGAAGACAGATTACTCTTGCCCCATTCCATTTTCCATTTCCCTGGTCAACAGGGAGCAAAGTTGCAGTGTAACTAAAAGGTCATTCAGCCCTGAGCAAAGAGGCCAGGATAGAGAGAGAAGAGCTGGAGTTCCCTAAATATGTTAAGGATTTGATCCCCATAGATCAGAGTTCATATCATCACTTCAGATTCGGTTTTGTCTTTCTGAATCAGATGGGGAGCAGAAGGGAGGAGTTTGAATTTTTTTTCACCCATGTCTTAGACTTTGTGGAATATTTTTTAGTTTTATTAATCAATATGTTCGAAGAACATGAACAATGAAAAGTGCTCACTTTATTGGGAGTATTGTAACTCGAAGAAAATTTAGCTTAATTTACTAATGTTTTCTATGATGTTAATTTAAATTGCCGTATACTTTTGGTGGGAGGGAAACCAGTGGTTCAGTGGACCGTGTTCCAGAGACAATCTATTAATTATGTCTACTGCTGTTCACCTTGGGAGGCTGAAAATATGTTAACCAAATTTATAAAAGCTGTAGGTGGGAGGCAAGAAGGTCTGCTGCAAACTCACCAGGAACCTCTGCCCTGGATTCCAATCACAGGGATTTCAGGAGCTGCCCGGCTCTTGATCAGGTGGCAGAGTGGCCGAACGGAGGAGATACACATGGGCAGCATAGCTGGGAGGCTCACTGCAGGTGGAAGAGTGAGCCACGCCCAGAAACGAGCCTTTCCTTTCACACCATGAATCCGCTAGCAGTCTACAGTGAGGGCCAGACACACGGTGCCGCAACCACCACTGCGGCAGTCCTGGTCCTCACCCTCAGGCAACAGCCTCCGGACTCAGGCGGGCCTGTGCACATGTCCTGGTTCCACTTCACATCGTGGTAGCTGGTGGCTGTGATGCCTGGAGCAAGTGACTGACTTGCTCAGCACTTCAGATCCTTAGTCTGTGAAATGGGGATAATATCTACCTCAGGGTTAGCTGAGAGTTCCAGACAGTGTGTGCCTCACAGAGTGCTGAGCACCCAAGGG
The DNA here is from genome assembly GCF_964270905.1 of Leucopleurus acutus. Classification (NCBI taxonomy): domain Eukaryota; kingdom Metazoa; phylum Chordata; class Mammalia; order Artiodactyla; family Delphinidae; genus Leucopleurus; species Leucopleurus acutus. Next base: position 29,807,490 of record NC_139145.1, on the reverse strand, counting down.
CTCTCCGTAAACGTGTCATTCCCTGCTGGGCAGTGAGAAAACTCACCAGGCACAGCTTACTCTTAGGTGGAAGTGCTTGTCATTAGAAAAGATGGTGCCTCAGCCTTTGGCCTTGGTGACCTGAAAGGCCCTAGAGAGCTCTTCCCAGCAGCTGCTGGCTAGAGAGGCAACAGTGGCTTAGAAGAGTTCTCAGGCTCTGCACACCAAAGCAGGATCCTTGGAAATGAACAATGTATTAATTTACATATTTACCCATTTCAGGTTTTAGCCATAGACTGAGGCCAGAGCGTCTCTGTTTTCTGTACAGTCCCCTTTCGGCTCTTTAGCTCGTTATGCTTTAGTTGATATTTCACTCATCCTTTCCCATTCATTCATTTATTCATTTATGTATTCCTTCTGTCATCCAGTAGCTATTTCCTGAGCCTCTGATAGGTGCCAGATGCCATACTAAGCACTAGGGATACAGAGAAAAGTCCCCCATGGTCCCAGCCCCGCAGAAGTTTGCAGACCAGTCTCCCGACCCCACCCCATTGCAGTCATCACCCTGTACGCACTCAAGCCACGCCTCTCCAGCCGTCCTTCTCCACTCAGCTTCTAGACCCATTGAGCCTCCAGCCTCCTTAGAAAGAGTACATACTCACCGTGTAGCAGTAAAGCATGCAGCACAAACCACATCTTTGCTTATTCTGCACAGGTAGAAGATAGAACAGGAAGCACCTGAAGTGAGAGCATGTAGTTACCACCTTGCTGTAGGGGAAGAGTGACCCAGCACATTGGAGTAGGAAGGTCCACTGTGCTTTGTGCTTGTGCTTTACATGCCATTTTAGGGTAGAAACATAGGAGCGGAGCTGAGGAGCGAACAGAGATCCGTGTAGCACAGCATTGCTTTGTCTTATTTTTCCAGATCAGATATTTGTAGCATAGCTTCATGTTTTATTTAGAAGATTACAAGATTTCAGAACAACAGAAACACTGTCATTCAAAATCCATACTAATACATGTGCCAGACCACATAGGACCGATTTTTGGACTGTTTTCTATTTTAGGGTTTTTTTGCTTGTTTGTTTGTTTGCGTATTGCAACTCCCAGTGAGGGTAGCTGATAGTGAGAATATAATCTCGTTTATCTGTCCATAAGCAAGACATGAAATGGGGTGCTTCCTGGAGCCATGAGATTCCACTGGGCCAGATCAGGCAGGGTAACCATAGTTGGAGTAAAGGAACGCTAGTAAGGATTTGAGTGCCTGGGGAAGAAGTCAGTCCTCACAGCAGCCCTTCAAAGTAGTTGTCAAAGAAATGAAGAAATAAAGGCTCAGAGAAGTGAAACAACTTGCCCAGCGTCCCAGGTTACGTAAGTGGCAGGGCCAGATTTGGCCTTAGTTCTGACTGGCGCCAAAGTCTGTCCCTGTCAAACCATGTTGGTTTTGCTTCACTGAGAGAAATTTTCTACAAACTCATGCCAAAGCCCTTTGGGAAGGAGGAAGGAGAACAAGGAAGCACCACCTGAGACAGTGTGGTGTCTGGTTTTCCTAAGCGGACTAAGCCTCATGACTCCCCTTCCCAAGTGGTCCATTCCCTGGTTGGGCAGAATAACTGCTTAGGATAATACAGTGGGTAATGTGTGTGTTTTTTTGGACATAGGCTCTGGAAACTGTAGCCTGGGTTGGGCAAATTTGAAATGGCCCTTCCAGCCATGCCTGTAACAGTGCAGGAAGTGAGCAGAGGTTGGGGGAGTGCCTTATACTGAACGCTGATGGTGCTTTGTGACTCAGTGCAGGCTGGGGCGGGCCACTGCAGAGTTGCCAAGGGCGCTCTCCTTTCAGTCTTAACTTGTTCGCATCGATAACCGCCAGAGATTTCACATTACCTGCAACAGGATTCTGTACTCAGGCCTTTCACCCAGTATTCTTCCATATGGGGACTTTCTCCAAAGGGACTTGCCATACTGACTGAACCGTTTCCCCATATCCTCTAGGAGTGTTAGAAACAAGAACTCTGGAAATGAGTTGCCACGTCAATACCCTTTGAACGGATTTGCTCACTAATTTCCATTTTTCCGGAAGAGTAAAAGAGAAAAAAAAAAAAAAAATCATCCATTTTAGCCAACTTTATTTTTAGAAAAGTATTTTATTCAAACATCCCCTTACTTATTACAGACATAAATACATGCATTCAGACAAATGAATCCACGAGAGAACCGTATAAAGTAATTGGCACATCACTTCAGCATGCTTTGTCAGTTAGTGGAGGACTTTGGTGCCTCTGACTTTAATCTTTTCCATTAAAATATCCATTCTGCCTTCAGATTGTGAAACCCATAATATTTTAGGCTGTCTCCGTGGATCTGTTAGTTTTGCTTGTCAGACTAATTTAATTTGTGGCTCTGTGACTTTGGGTGGCTTGTTAAATTGTACATGGAAACATGTGATCTGCAAATGATGTTCAACATGCCAGGCTTAAGACCTAGTTTCTCCCCAGAGACACTGGACATGCAGTAAATGTGTATCGGCAGATTTCATTTGCAACCAGCCTAACTGTTAGGATGATGATGATGTGTGAAATAGCAGATGTTTAAGCGCATTACTGTTGCTTTTATATACCTTAAACGTTTATAACACTTTTTGAAGCACTTTTTATATCCACCGTCTCATTTGGTTCTCTGAGCTTCCTTGTACTGGGTTATCATCTCCCTCTTTATAGCTAATGAAACTGAGACACAGAGAGAAAAGTTCAGTGACTTGCCTGAGAACAGGGTAAATTGGATTGCAAAGATGCTAGAGGACAAAGCCAAATGTCACCAAAGCCTAGTCAGGGTGGTGTGTGTAGTAGACTTAGCCACATAATTGCCATTTTCCCCTGCCCTCCTTTGAGGAAAGGAGCTCTGAAGTGGTGAAAACAGGAAGGGCTAGAGATGGGAGGTAAAGAGTGCAAGAAGCAGAAACTGTAGCGTCAGCTCCATATGGATGGCCACAACTGGCTTCACTGCTCTTTGCCTGGACTGTTGCGGCAGCCTCATCTCCGGTCTCCCTCCTTGACTGTCACCTGCACAGTACACGTTCCAAATGTCCCCAGAGAGAGATTTCTTAAGTACAAATCTGAGCATGTCTCTCCTTTGCTGCAAACCCATCATTGGCTCCCACTGCCAGATTCTTCATCGCGGTCTTCCAGCCTACACTGGGGTCTTGCTTCTGGCCTGCCTCTCTTCTGCCACACTGCATTCCTCACCACCGTAGAACCCACTGTGTTCTTGCCCAGACTCCTTTTTTTGCCACTGTCTCTGCTTAGAACACATTTATGGTGAACTCCATAAACATGACCTTCTCTGTGGAGCCTTCCCTGATTCTCAGGGACCCAGAAGCATCCCTCTTTCCACTGCATGCCCACAGCAACTTAGCCCAGCCTAGTGCCTGTTATCTCTGTGCTGAGTAGTCTGCCCCAGGGAGTTTTTAGCTCCTCAAGGATGGAGGTTGTGGTAGATGCCTGTGTTCTCTTACCGCCTCCCAGCTGTCTTGAAGAATTGGAACTTAAGAAAACGGATGAGTATGAAATGTAGGAGTGAAGTGAGTAAATGAGTGAATTAGTGTATGAGGAGTGAATGAGAAGACTTTAACAGCCTGAGCCAGCAGGAAACGTGACTTCCAGCATTACCGGGCATGTGCCCCATTTCTCCCTCTTGTCTGAGAGGAGTCATGGAGAGAGATTGCCCCTCCACAGCTTGGCGTCTTTGGTGAAATGAGAGGCAGAAAGAAAGGTGAGCTGGGCTTTTGCCTGGTGACCTAGTATAGAGGAAAGCACGTCAGGGTTGAGAGGCAGGGACTGATCCTCTTGGCTCTGTGGCCCCTGACTTCTGCCCACCCAGAAGGTTCTCACCAAAGGTTTCGGTGGTGGGAACTCTTCCTCAGGGAGCTGAGAGTCTTTGCCAGGAGTTCCTACAGCAGCATCATAGGCTTCCAGAGTCAAAGCTGTTTGTTTGTCCAGGAAGCACCTTCATGTCTGGTGGCAAGATGTGGGGATAGAAGGTGAGCACATAGAAAGCCTGGGACTGGGCTGGGGGGGACTCTGAGCCAGCGCATCAGTGTCTTCATGTGACTCTGTCTTCTAGATGATGTCTGTCCTCATGAATACCATTGTCTTCGAAGACTGTCGGAACCAGTGGTCGGTATCCAGGCCTCTCCTGGGGCTCATCCTGCTCAACGAGAAGGTGAGTGCGGTTGCAGGAAGGTCCGCAGGAGGCGACCACCGGGAAGAGGGAGCAGCTGTACACCAGGCCAAGCTGTGACAAAGACAGGGAAGCCAACCGAGCTTGAGCTGGGACCTTGAACACGCGGGACAAGGCCATATTCTCCCAGAAGGCCCTTCCCCAGAGGCCTCAGATCTCCTTCAGTTAAGTAGAGGCCTCACACTAGCTTTTCTGGCATCTGGAGCCCTGCACTGGACAGGTGGTTTGCTCAGCAGTGCTTCCAGCACACCCTCACTCCCCTCCCTGTTCCAGCAGATTGTGGGCAACAACACCTTTTGCCCCTTCCTAGGCCTCCCTTCCTTTGTGGGATCCCCACTGCCCTCAGTGGTAGCAGTAGCCCCTCAGGGCCAAACACAGAGGCAGCACCCTTCATCCGGAGCACAGGTCTCCAGTCCTTAAGTGCACGCACCACTCTGGGCTGCCTCCCAAGTTCTCCAGCTTCCCCTTGAACCCACCCCTGTCTCCCCAGCAGTCAGTAGGAACAGTACATTACTGCTCGGGAGAATGAATTGTCTATACAATAAGAGAGTACTGGGGAAAAAGACAGTGAGATTAGAGGCAGCCGCATACATTAAAATTCAAACTGAAATCCCAGCCTTGGAAGGAAACTAATAGAAGAAGAAAATATATCAAAAAGAGAAGAGCTGTCTCATCATTCACCTGTGCTGAAGTATCCAATTTTAGCCACATTCAATAGCACTGTCATTCATCTTCCCTCAGTGTTATTGTGATTTAAATCCAAGCTCTATAAAAGAGAGCAGTTCTTTTAAAATGATTGAGAGGGAATAAGGGCAAATTCAGTGTTTAGAAAAAGCTTATGACATCACAATATTATACTTTACTGATGGAGGTAATATTTCATGGTTTGGGATGAAAAACTAATAATTTTCTATTTGGTGTGAGTCACTGCATCATTATAAAAGGGAAAAATAAGTAGTTTTGTGCATTCCCAGTCTTGTTCGGGAAGACATTGTGGTTTAAGTGTAATGCCTCTGATATATAGTATTTAAGTATTAGTCTGACTACATATTAATTATGTGTGTTTTTGATGTGAGCTGTTTTAATGTATGATGGAAATTAAATATCGTGCTGTTTGGGCTTGGAAGGATAAACACGACTGGCAAAATGTTGTCTTTGTGCTGAAATTAGGCTGTTTCCAATGATTAGGAGCTGCTTTTAGCATAAGAGTTTGTGTGTATAAAAGCCCACAGACATCAGCAGAGAAGAAAGGGCTGTGCAGTTCTTTGTGACCAGGTGTGACAGGTGTTCTTCTTAGTGCCAGAAAGCTCTCCCAGGACTAAGCAAGTCCCTGTAGTACCCCACCTCAGCAGAACAGACCCATCCTAACTCAGGAGGACAAGGACTTGGAACAAAGCCTGGGGTCGTTTGAGGGGTAGTTCACTGAAGCCACCGAAGACGAAGAGGCCTGAGGAGGGACCCTGGACTTGGTCGCCCAAAGTGCTCCTTGGGCATTTTTAGTTCATTTCTTCCCCTCAGCCTAAGCGGTCCTTCCTCTTTCAGCCTTTCTGTGATTATTGTTAATGAGACTCAGGAAGACCTTTATGTGCTTGGTTCCCCACAGAGGAGGCGAGAACTCCATCAGCCTAAATTGTTCCATGACAATAAAGCAGCTATAGGAAGAGATTTTTATGAGAAGGGATAATACAGTTTATACTCAGGAATGTCTCTGTTGCTTTGGTTTTCTCTAAAGGCTTAAAGTTCAGAGGGGACCTGGACCAAAGCGCCTTTGAGAGTTAGGAGCCCTGAGCACTTCAGAGGTGGTCTAGCCCTCCCCTACAGCTCTCCTCAGGCCCCAGCGTGGAGCCAGAGTTCTGACACTTGTTCTGTCTCCCAACAGTATTTCAGTGAACTGAGGGCAAGTCTGATAAACAGCCAGCCTCTCCCCAAGCAGGAGGTCCTTGCCCAGTGCTTCAGGAACCTAATGGAAGGAGTGGAGCAGAGCCTGTCTGTCAAGAACAGAGACAGGTAAGCAGCGCCCCATAGTTTAGCATCTCTGGGGTAGGTGGACGTTCCGGGATTGCGCTTAACACAGCTCACGACATACTGATGTGGCTTTTCTATCACACCTTGTAATCCTAGACTCAATTTAGTTCCATCCAGTAAATATGACTGGGTAGTTGCTTTCTTCCAAGCATCACACTAGGCACTGTAGAGCAGCGGTCCCCAACCTTTTTGGCACCAGGGACCAGTTTCGTGGAAGACAATTTTCCCGATGGGGCGGGGCGGGGGGGTGGTTCAGGCGGTAATGCGAGCAATGGGGATAATGGGGATGAGCGATGGGAATCGGCAGATGAAGCTTCAGTTGCCCGCGGCCCAGGGGTTGGGGACCCCTGCTATAGAGGATGCAGAGATGAATAAAATGCAGCCTTTGCCCTTAAGCAGTTTATAATCCAACAGGAGAGAGAGAGAAAAAATAACTAATTGAAAAGGTTAAAAGAAGGAAAGTTTAGATCTGCTATGAAGGACAAAGAAGGGCCTCCTGGCATTTGAACAAGCATAGGCTTTGAGGTCAGACAGACTCCAATTTAAATTTTATCCCTGCCCTTTATAGGCTGTGTGGCAGTGAGTAAGGCAGTCAAGTTCTCTGATCCTCAGTTTTCTCACCAGTAAAACAGAGATGATGATAATTGATTGTGACCTTTAAATGACAGAATATAGTAAACATGGTACCCAGGACATATGATGCACAGTAAGTAGTTCTTTCCTCTGTCTGACCTTTAAAAGTGGTTGGTTTTGCAAGAACAGAGACAGGTAAGTTGCCAGTGAGATCCTGATGAGGAAGCCAAACTTATCACCTATGCCTGAATTCATTCATTCATTCATTCATTTAGTTCATAAAATTTTATTAAGAATCTGCTATGTGCCAGGCACTGGGGATACCACTGAGGAACTAATTGTTCCAGGTTTTTGCCCTCACGGAGCTTCTAGTGGAAGAGACAGGCATAATGAATGATGGAGAGAGAAAATGTTTTCAGAAAAAAAAAAAAATAGTAATACTTGCCTCATCCTTTTATAAAAGTGGTAGCATTCAAACACTGCGCCATTTGAAATGCATATTATTAATCATCCCGATAGCCACAAGCCAAAACCTGGGCTCTGGTAATACAAGGCCAAGTCGGATGGGCTCTGTGGACGTGTTCCCTTGACTGCTTGTTCTGAGCCAAGATCCTCTGTCAGGCAAAAAGGGGCAGTCTCCAGGGCTAGCAGGAGAAGAGACTTCGTGAAGGAAGAGGGGACCCTTCCCTACATGCCTCGGGGGGAAATTGCTTCACCTGAGGCTTGGGAATTTGAGTATTGCCTCCTGAGCGGCTCTGTGAAATGGTGTCAGACAAGCTCCTCGTTTAGTGAGAGCACTAGCTAGCAAGGACTGCGTGTTTTCCATGTGCCGGGCAGAATGTCGCGCACTTACAGGCATCGTCTCACTTGACTCAGTAAACTCTCCCTTCCCGCAATCCCGTAAGCTAGCCACTCATGTGGGGCATCAAGACAAGAGATCACCCAGCTTAGAAGTGATGGGGCCAGGATGTGAGCCCAGGTAGTCGTACCCAGTGCCCCCTCTTTGTGAAGCACCTAGTTTGGTTTCCTTATCTGCAAATGAGGATACTGACACCTACTTTGGAGAAGACTTGTGATGATGAAACGAATTTATATGTAAACTCCACCAGTGCCAGGCACATAAGCTTTTGTTCTTTTCTTTATATTCCTTACCATCTATAATGTAATTTGACTTTTAAAAATGATTTTTAAATAGTATAACCACAGAATGCACCCCTCGAAATGGTCAGAGTGTATTTGCTGGTAACCCTTGTTTTCTGGGAGGGGAAGGAGGAGGGCATGCTGCTGGCAGAGCAGTAGTAGTCGGTGAAATGGGAGGAAGGAGCTCAGCCAGCACCTAGGCCGTCTCCAGGGTCCTGAACTCCGCCACCAGAGCTTCACACAGCCTCAGCCTTGCCACTGCCCTCAGCCCTTTCTTACTCTTTCCACAGGTTCACCCAGAACCTCTCGGTCTTCAGAAGAGATGTGGCAGAGGCCCTGCGCAGTGATGGCAGCACCGAACCGTGCAGTCTGGACATGATGAGCTGACCCGACTTCTGACCGTGTGCCGAGCAGCTTTTATCAAGAGACTTGTGGGTCTGGATCCCAGGACAGTGATGTTGGCTAGCCCAGGGGAATCTATTTTTCAGAACAAACAAACAACAACAAGAGTCCTACCTTTTTATAAGCCTGGCCTAATTGTAAGAATTTATAATAGCGCACAAACAATGTAAATTCAGTCTTTGCACTGAAAAAGCAAAAGACGTGTTTTCAGTCTTTCTATAAAATATCATTTATCTTTGTTCTTATAATGCTCTGAAAGGGTGTAGAGACAATATTTAACCAAAGAATATAATAAACCAGGTTTACGCCTAAGTGTGTACTAGTTAATGGTTCTGCAGTCAAGGTTGTGAATTGGTGAGAGATGCAACCTTCAACATAGATCCCGGATTGAGACAAATATACCATTTGAACCTGTTAAATTAGTAGTTTGTTATGAGTCTGGAAAAAGCAGCACTGGGGACTCTGAGCTGTGGGCACTTAGAACGAGCCTGGGAGCCCTCCAGAGCGCCCCACAGGACTGCACACAGCCCTCTCCGCCTCAGCAGCGACTGATAAAGTTGAGACAGTAACACAATTAAATGACTTACAAACAACGTTTGCTCTTCACTGGCATAAATCTGAAGTGGTTTAGTCTAGAAGAATTAAGCTGTGCAATTACTGCCTGCAGAGATATTTCTTCAGAAGGAGTAGGTGGCCCCAGCATGTAGCTCTAGGTGCTACCAGCACCCAGGCCTGCCTCCATTTAATTTTTAGGAGAAGCTGAGGGTGTCCAGTCAAAATACAGATTCAAAGCAGCTCTGCCTTCTTGGGCCACCCAGAACAGTTCTAGGTGCTAAAGTATAGATTTTCAGAGGATGAGGATCAGCTGGTTTTCATCCTTCCACAAAAACTCTTACTACTGTGGGGATTGCAGCTCGGCCCAAACCCAGGACAAGGAGGAAGCCTTTACAGTTTGTGAGGGACTGGAGCTAGGCTATTAATTTGAGATTGCCACTGTCAGATGGCTTTGGTGTCTCACTGCTCCGTCTTCATGGCTCAGGCTTGTAGTAAATATTGTTCCCTTTATTTCTGATAAGACACGAAAGGTTGGCCTTACTGTTGAAGAAGAAGTAAATCTACAAGCTCCTGTTATAATCTCGTTTCTCAGACTAGTATTTCTTGAAAACTTTCTTGATAGCTGAGTTTTACAACAGGCTTGTCACAGAAAAGCAAAGTCACCCAAGTTTATCTCAAAATGTTTGTCTTCCATGTGTGAACCCAGGAAATCAGGGAAAAGTGTGTTCTAGGTAGGGTGACTTCTGGTATCTAATGGAGAAGGAAGCCTCAGCCTTACACTGTGTTTCGTTAGCAGTGGGATAAATTTCCACAAGAAGGCAAATTCTGAACTTCATAAAACCTCAACTGTTTAGAGAAGTCTGACTTGAGAATTTTCTCTTTCTCATGGGCTTATTACTGTACACTACTCATCCCCAAAGCAATCCTTCATAGAAGACCTATCACCTTCTGACACTGTTTTTTGGTTTGTTTGTTTTTTGTTTTTGTTTTTGAAAAAGGTCCAAGACCTGGGAGTTCCCTAGTGGCCTAGTGGTTAGGATTCCGGGCTTTCACTGCCATGGCCCGGCTTCAACCCCTGGTCGGGGAACTAAGATCCTGCAAGCCGCGTGGCGTGGCCAAAATAAATAAATAAATAAAAAGGTCCAAGGCCTAAAAGCACCGTATTATTTGCATTAAAATGCTCACAAGAAAATCACCATGTGTACTTGCTTTTCTTGACCACATCGCCAAAGGTCGCCTGGTGGTTTCTCCCCAGCCAGGAAAGGCTCTGCCTTGGCCTTGGAGAGCTGCTGGGGAGGAGGACTCGTCAGGCCTGCCCCAGCCCCACTTGAGCAGGGCCTGCTCATGGCGCCGGGGTGTGCAGAGCACACGGAGAGGCAGCGCGCGCAGCAGGGAACAGACTCAGCAAAGCGATGGAACGTCTGCCGTGCCCTCCTCATCTGACCTCTCACTTAGTCCTCACAATAGCCCTGTGAAGGGGGACAGCATACTCCCACTTTTCAGATGAGGAAGCTGAGGCGCAAAGGTGGTACACAGCTTACACTGGTCACACAGGCAGGATTTGACCCCAGGTCTGTGTCACCTCAAAGGAATTCCTGGCCTCTCCAAGACCTGTATTTGAGAATGGTGAGTTGAAACCAGTTACCGTGTACGTCCATTTCCATGTGTTTTTCAGAACTCTGGTGCTGTGTAACAAAGGACCCCAACATGTAGTGGCTTAGAGCAACACTGCTCATCTCACAGTTCCTGTGAGTGCTCTGCCTCGGGGTCTCCCAGGCTGCAGCTAGCATGGTGGGCCAGGGCCCTGATCGTCACCAGGCTTGCCCGGAAAGGACCTGCTTCCAGCCCCCTCGTGGCTTTTGGCAGGAGTCGGCTCCTCGCGGGTTGGTGGGCCAAGCCCCAGCTCCTCGCCAAGTGGCCTTTGCACAGGGCGGCTCACACCTTGGCATCTCGCTTTACCAGAGCAAGAGAGAGAGAAGCACAGCAGTCTGGAAGTCTCAGCCTCTCATAACCTAATCGCAGAGGGGCCACGCATCATTTTTCCTGTGTTCTCTTCATTGGAAGTAAATCACTGGACCAGCCCACACCCAAGGGGAGGGGTTACACAAAGGCGGGAGGCAGGGGTCTTCGGGAGCCATGTTCAAAGCCACCTGCCACGACTCTTACCTGGCCTTTGCTGGAGAGGTTGAGTTTGGCTACAGGTTTCTCCCCTGAGACCTGGAAAGGAATCCTGATTCTCCTTGGAGAGCTAAGTTCCGTTCTGTGCCCTTTCTGAGGGAGGAGGAGGGAGTGGGGAAGCTGGGGTGTTTGCAGAGCACATCAGACTGCACACTCACCGCCTGACCCAGTGGGTCCTGGTTTGGAACTGCGCCCCACCAGCTCAGGCCACCCTTGCCAGAGTCGGCCTTGGTGAGGGATTGCGGGGGCTCCAGGGGAAAGCTGGGGTCCCCCGTGGGAGTTCTCTGCAGGGCCATCCTATCCCAAGGGTAAAACAGGCACTCAGGGGCACACCCAATCTTGCGGAGCCTGCACAAAAGAGAGCTAGTTGGATCTGTTACAGAGTGGTCCCCAACCTTTTTGGCACCAGGGACTGGTTTCACGGAAGACAGTTTTTCCACCGTCGGCGGTTGCGGGGGGGGGGGGTGGGGGGGGGAGCGGGTGGTGTGGGGGGCGCGGGAGGATGTTTCAGGAGGTAACACCAGCGATGGGGGGCGGCAGAGGGAGCTTCGCTCGCTCCCCTCCGCTCACCTCCTGCTGTGCGGCTCGGTTCCTAACAGGCCGTGGCCTGGGGGATGGGGACCCCTGTGTTACATGCTCCAATCAGATTGCAGGTGAATGTGACCTACACTCAGCAACAGGAAAAAATAAATGATCCTGGCAGCTCCTCGGGGTCTACCACCTACCCACAGCATCTGGCCCAGAGTGAGGAGGAGAGGAATGCGCGGGCCGCTGCCGGCGCACCTCGCCCTTCTGATGAGCTTCTAGCAGGCAAACAGGTCTCGTCCACGCTGTGCGGGGCTCGAGGTCAAGCCAACGGCTTCAGCTGATAGTCAAGCAAGAAACAGTTTGAAGGTATTATGACCGCACGACTTTTGCCTTCTCCACTGACTTAAGAACCTGATGCCTGAGAGCTGTATCCTGCTTGCGGTCTAGATGTTTCTGTGTTTTCTGTGCTTTCCAATCAGGCTTCTCTAGAACAGGGGATGGGGGTGCTGCACCGTGTGATGATCGGAGCAGCCAGAAAAGCCCTGTTGGCCCCTGGCCTCCCTTCCACTGGCCCTGCCAACCTAGAAGTGCCTTTGGGTTATGGTACTGGAAGCCCCTGTCGACATGCGCAACTGACCCGGCACTGGCTGTGAGCTGAGCTCAGTGACTGAGTTAACTACCAACAGAGCTGAGCGTGAGAACAAAGAACAGGGTAGGTTTGGTGAGAGAAACTGGGGAAAGTGGAAGAGCTGGCATACGGGAGCCTTGTCCAAATGGAGGCCAGTCCAGCAGTGTAGGCGAGGCAGCATTTGAGAGAACCCAGCACCTTATGGCGAGGAGGCAAAGAGCGCCTGGAGAGCAGGGCGGGGCAGAGTACAGAGGGAGACAGTGAAAGTCCCAAGATGAGCATTAAACACCTGGAACCACCATCATTTAATGAGCACCCACGAGGCACTGCAAATCATGATCTCATTTAAATGTAATGCTTACCAATAAGAAAGTCAAGTAAGTATTGATATTATCCTCATTTTAGAGATGAAGAAACTGAGACTAAAAGACTGACCCGAGCCACACAGCTAAAAAGTGGACGAGCCAGGATTCAAAGTCAGGTCAGCCTGACTCCAAAACTCATGTTTCGTTTCCACTAACATCCCTTAAGCTAGGTACTTCACCACTGGGCTTTGGAGACAGTTGGGTGGGGAGGTGCCTATGGACCCACCGGGACCCCCAGATGGGGCTGATCGCTCCCCAAGAAAGGCCAGTCCCACAGGGCCCCTTGTGTGCTGTGTCTGTGGCTTCTGCCACGGATTCATCCTCCTCCCTGAACTTTATAAAATCATTCTTGAGACTTTTTAATGTTTTATTGAGGTGTAAGTTTACAATGACAGCAAACCTTTCAAACTACAGCAAGAGTAACCTGCCTCCTTGGCGTATTAAAAAATAATGTTAGTGTGGGTTTTTACATCCCATAGGTTGGATTGCTGCTAAGAGTGCTTCCTTGACAAGATTCTTTTTGAGGTTTACAGAAAGCGTAATAAAATATGTAAGTTACATTCCCACAAACAAAAGCTATAACATAAGTTATTTATAAGCGTGAGATACAAACAGTATCACGATAAATAAACCATGAGGGTACCTGCAACATCCATCTTAATGTAATTTGCCCAACAAAAGTGTTGAAACGAAGTCGAATTTAGTAGAGAAATCTGTCAGGAAGAAAGGAAAGTTGTAAAACACAAAATGGGGACAATGGCTGATGGGGTGGGAACAAACAAGGGCATGAGATCGGGTGTGAAGGCACCTCAGAAGGCCACGGCTGTGCCTGCCCTCGGTGCCTGCCCTCGCCCCCTGAGCCCGCGTGCTCCCAGCAAGCCCTGCTACCCACAGGCGCATGTGTCACCAGCCCGCACAAGGGAAGGAATCTCCCCTCCCCTCCCCCTTCCTGTCTTATACCCTCTCTCCTAACCCCCAGCCCTTTGGCAGCTCCCTCAGGCTGCTGCCAGCCTCCCTGCCAGGCTGGGCCATCCTCGAGGCCAGGGCCTGGGTCTGACTCAGCACAAGGATCCTGGAGATCATTCGTTCGCTCATTCATTCACCTACCACAGATAAAGCAGTGAACGAGAGAGTCTCTGCCTTCAGAGAGCTGGTGAGCAGGGGAAATAAGATGGGTTCCAAAGGCAACGAGGCAATGATGAAAATAAACAGGGATAGACAGTGGCTGGGGGAGAGGAGGGCTGCTTTAGAGGATGGGCAGAGAGGCAAGAGGTGGCCTGGGCCCTAAAAGGTGGAAAGGCAGGGCTTCCCTGGTGGCGCAGTGGTTGAGGGTCCGCCTGCCGATGCAGGGGACACGGGTTCGTGCCCCGGTCAGGGAAGATCCCACATGCCGCGGAGCGGCTGGGCCCGTGAGCCATGGCCGCTGGGCCTGCGCGTCCGGAGCCTGTGCTCCGCAACGGGAGAGGCCACAACAGTGAGGGGCCCGCATACCGCAAAAACAAAAACAAAAACAAACAAACAAAAAAGGTGGAAAGGCACCAGCCGTGGGCGGAGCTGGGGGAGGCGAGTGCTGAACTGAGTACAGGCGAATTACTGGACACACTTCTGACCCCTTCCTCCTTATCCCTCGTCTGACCTTGCCGTGTGCTATTCAGTTTAATACCGCAAACTCTTAATGACCATCCAGTGGGCCCTGGGCCAGCCCCAGGACATGAACTTGAACGCCACCAACACCATTCTGCCCTGGAGGTACTCCTGGAACAGTGGGGGACACAGAAGTGAGCCCACTGTGGCCGCCCTCACGCCGCTCCTGGGATCCTTCCCCTAGACCACCCGCTGATTTCCTATGACTTCGAATCCTTACTACCTGCTCCCACAGCAAAAATGGGGGTATGAGGTAAAGGGAAAAGCACGGGCTTTGGAGTCAAGACAGTCCTGGGTTCCAATCCCAGCTCCAGCCCTTCCCCACCGCACGCCCTCTAGTCCTCCCCATCGGGGGAGGCAGCGATGAAGAGCTCAGACTGTATTACTCCCACTATCAGATGGGGAAATGGAGACCCAAAGTTGGGACATGGTCCAGAAAATTGGAGTATGTGCTCAATAAATACTTGAATAAATGAATGGATGAGCGAATAAGTTTGGGCAGGTGTCTTTAGAGCCTTCCATCATGAGAAATAGAAGGGCCCCTAGAGACGCCAAACTAGGGGGTGTGAACTAAGGATGGAGGGTGGGCAGGTAAGCAACCTGGGACATGGCATGTGTGCCAAATTGATGTGTTTGTGTCTCTGTCTATGGAAGTGGTCCATAATATTTTCATCTATCTTGCAAATTCGGTTGCTGACCCAAATATGTTTAAGAGCCCTGATTCAAACCCTACCCCATTTTACAGACAGGGAAATGGACTCCCAGTTTACACAGGAAGTCGGCGGTAGAGTGAGCCCGAACTGGGTCCTCCTGCATGTGGACAACTGGAAATGCCGACATCCTGACTCTCATCCCTAAATCCCCCCTCTGTCTCCTATATGACACCCAGCAAGACCTCCAGCAGTGCTATCCCTTCTCCCATCTTCTCCATCGGGAGGAGGAGAGGATGCACTGCATCCTGGAAGTCTTTCTGGCCTCATGAGTCTGGGCCACCAGCTCCCAGTTCTTAGAGATTTTCTCATCTCTGTGTGTGTGTGTGTGTGTGTGTGTGTGTGTGTGTGTGTGTGTGTGTGTGTGTCTCCATCTCTGTCATTGTTCAGTTGATAGCAGGTAAGAATGGACAGCAAAAAAATACAATTTCAGGAACACTAAATACATATCAAACAATATTTGGCCAAAACAGTGCTCAGAGGAGAATGTCTGGCCTTAAATGTATTTAATAAAAAACAAGGAAGAATGACCAAAAGGAACTAAAATTTCACCTCAACAAACAAAGAAGAAATTAACAAATAAAAATAAAACAAACCATTCCTGAAGGAGATGATATTTTAAAAGAGGATAATGAAATAAAAGTCTTTTCTTTAAGACCAGTAAAATAGACAAACCTTTGGCAAATATGATCAAAAGGCACAACTGAGTAACAGTGAGAACGAAATGCAGAGGATGTCAACACAGATTCAACATGGGAGTTTCAAAACAGGAGAGAATCTTCCCACAGTGTTACAACAATGAATTTGAAAACTTGGATGAAATGGGCAATATTCTGGGCACTGGCTTCTGAATTTGAGCAGGCGTCTCAATCACCTGGGGGGCTTGTTAAACACAGAGTGCTGAACCCAACCCCAGGGTTTCTGATTCAGTAGGTCTGGGCTAGGGTCCAAGAATGCGCATTCCTAACGAATTCCCAGGTGAGGCTGATGCCACTCGTCGGAACACACATTGAAAACGCTGTCCCAGAAACTGCTACCCGCGCCATTTACTCCTTTTCCTGAGCTGCCTAACAGCTCTGTTCTGTCTGGGTTGGGAAAGAAGGGGGGTTTGTGCCCAGTGGTCCAAAGCGCCTACTGCTGGATGCCTGAGAAGCCCAGGGTCCCAGGCAGCGGGGCACAGTGAGGTGGAGCCCTTCCCTACCCCAGGCGCTGTGCTGAATGCTTACTTGAATGAGCTCATTCAATCCCACGATGTTGGTACTGGTGCTTTACCAGATGGGGAAACTGAGGCACAAAGAGACTTCCCTGGCCCACAGCTGATAAACAGAGGTAGGAATCCAACTCTTAAGGACTGGGCCACCCACCATGCCCTGGGAGCAATGCTGGCCACACCACCCACATCTTCTCCCTATCTCTGCGCCTGCCCACCTACATGTGCAGCGTGGGCCTTGCTCTTCCGTGTAACAGAGCCAGGAAGCAGCAAAGACAGGCCTGGGATCCAGGGATCTGGAAGCCAGGAAGGAAGTGGAGCTGCTGGTGGAGAGCCTTCACTGGCCTCTGAGTCAGCGTGAGTCTCAGAACTCAGCCTCAGTCCGCTCATCAGGTACAAGATGGGGTTGAGAGCAGCCCTTTCCACACAGGGTTGTCGTGAGGAATAAATAAGTGCCCCAGCCCTTGCCTGGCACGTGCTAAGTTCTCAACTCACAGTTGCTCTACTGTTGCCATTAAAGTTATTATTACATAACCGCCAGAGTGTCTCCCAGGCAATTCCACAGACCTTCTCTCATTTACTTCTCACAGCCACCCTGGGGGTAGCTATTACCCTTTCTGTTTTACAAATAAGGAAAATGAGGCTCCAGGAGATGCAAGAGGGACCCCACAACCCCCAGGCCCCCCAGTGGCAGAGCCTGAGTTAGAAGCAGGAGGCCCCCAGCCCAGAGCAACAGCGAGACTCTATCTGAAGGTCCTGGTCTGCAGAGGGCAGTGGAGGAGGGCTTGCCCAGGGCCCAGGAGCCCTGCTCTCCTCACCCTTCTCTGCCCAGACGCCTCATTCTCCCCACCCAACACTGAGGTTCTGCCAGGGCCAGAGACTTGCCCAAGGTCACAGAGGGGGTGTTGACTCAGGCTTCCAGGCCTTAAGATTGTAAGTCCTGAGGCCTCTCCTTGTTGGGGGCAGATTACTAGGAAGAATCTAGTAATTCTGCTGCCCCCTGCCCTTCCTGGCCCCCTGAGACTGACCCCACCGTAGACAAATACACCTCTCTCTCCAAGATACTGAGCCTCCGCAAATAAAATAAAACCGCAAACAAATAAACAGGAATCTTAAGAATAACACATCAACTGTCACGCTGGGCGGGTGGGGAGGGCAGCCACAGCTTCCTGCTTCCTGCTACCTGCCAGGCCCTAACCCCGGGCGCTCTCCACATCTCACTCGCTGCTCGAGACTATCTCGCAATTCACGTATTCCGTTTTACAAACGAGGAAACCAAAGCCTAAAGCTATGAGTCCCTTGCTCAAGGTCACTCGGCTAGGATGTGACCTGGCCCAAATACAAACCCCCTTCTGGCCAATGGAGCATCCCAGCTCTCACCGCGTCGGCAAGATGGGGAGCGCAAGGGAGGCCCTGCCAAGCGGTCAGCAGTCAGTTTGCACCTAACGATTTTAGAATTAGCAGGTAGAAAACGATTCTGTAAACCTCCCCTGGGGAGACAGATGAGACTGGGGGGGGGGGGGGCAAGGGGGGTTGACCGCCCTGCACGCCTTCCTGTCACCGGTGCCCCTTGGCCCGCCGGCACAGCCTCCGAGGGCGCGGGCAAAGCAAGGAGTGGTCTCAGCGCCCAGGGTTACCCAAAGAAACCCCGCTATTTGCTCTAAATATGACCCTCCCCCGCCCTTGCCCCTCGGTAACCCCAGGTCTCGACACCTGCCGCGCCTCGGGCAGGTCTCCCCGCGGGTCCACAGTCCCGTCCATCCTGCAACGAATTTCGAGGGACCGGATCTCGCTCCCCACCGGGCGACCCCGGGTCCCGTTCAGCCGGGCCTGGCACGCGTGGGCACCTGAGAGTCTCGCCTCGGTCCGCTTGCCGGGTGGGTGCCAGGGAGCGTCTCTAAAGTGGCCGCGACGCCGCGGCCGAAGCCCGGGCGGGGGTGAATTCTCCCCACGCGGGTCGGTGTCCTCGGGAGCGCGGGGCATGCTCCGGTGCTGTCCTCACCCCGCGCGCAGGCAGCGCACAGCTTGCGCCCCACGGTGCGCCCCTTTCGTTGCTCCCGAGGCGGTGGGGTGTCCAGGACGCTGCCGCGGATTCCGCAGGGTCGTTCCGGAGTTGCAACTCCATTGTAATTGAAAGGATTCATATTGTTTGGGTTTTGCTCAGATGAAAAAAAAAAATTTGCAAGAAAACGAAACCCCCCTCAGCAAATAATTTCACCAGCAGAGCGCCCTGCCCGCCCCGCTCGGCGGCGGGGAAGCTGCCCCAGCCGGGAGGAGCGGGGAACGTCTCCTAATTGCAGCTTCGTTAGATTTCGGGTTTGGGAGGCTGTGGTTCGGGCGCTAATATCCGCCGCCCATTATCCCGGCTAATAAATTTGACCTATTGTTCGTTTGTTAAAATGATGTCACCTTGGAACAGTCCCTAAGCTCCTATTTCCATGAATTAGGCCTTTATTGAAAGCCAGGAGCCAATGGGAGGAGAGAGGCTTGTTGATCGCAGCCAATGGCTGCGGCGGGAGAGGAATTAGCAGCGGAAACTCCAGGTTCGGTTCAAGAAAGATGACACAGAGCCTGTCGGGCCCGCGCACTCTTGGCAAAGTTTCAGTGCGACGAGAGGCGCCGGGCGCTCCATGGCCGCGCCGTAACGGGGACCCAGCCGCCTCCCCGCCCAGCCCAGCCCAGCCCTTCCGCCCGCCCAGGATGGAGGCGCCAGCCAGCGCGCAGACCCCGCACCCGCACGAGCCCATCAGCTTCGGCATCGACCAGATCCTCAACAGCCCGGACCAGGACAGCGCACCAGCCCCGCGGGGCCCCGACGGCGCCAACTACCTGGGAGGGCCCCCCGGGGGCCGTCCGGGCGCCACATACCCGTCTCTGCCCACCTCCTTTGCCGGCCTCGGCGCGCCCTTCGAGGACGCGGGATCTTACAGTGTCAACCTGAGCCTGGCGCCCGCCGGCGTGATCCGAGTGCCAGCGCACAGGCCGCTGCCCGGGGCCGTGCCGCCGCCTCTGCCTAGCGCGCTGCCTGCCATGCCCTCCGTGCCCACGGTCTCCAGCCTGGGCGGCCTCAATTTCCCCTGGATGGAGAGCAGCCGCCGCTTCGTAAAAGACCGTTTCACAGGTGAGCAGGGTGTCCAAAAAGGCGCCGGGCCTCGGCCCTCCCGGGGCCAGAGGCGCCGCGCCCTACGTGCTTCACTCGGGGAAACGGTTCCGGAGGCCCAAGTGCGGTGGAGGCCTCAGCGCTCAGGGCCCCGGGCAACCATAGAGGGGAGAAAAATCAGAGAGTTTGGGGGAAATAAGCCTGTGCCCGGGGAAAGAGGGGGACATCTCCCAACCGGCTTGGTGCCGCTGGGGACCCTCGGGACCAACGAAATAGCGTAGTACTCTGCGCCCCACCGGGCGGCACCGGGTCCGCATGGTGCCTGAACGGCAGTCGAGCTGGGCCGGGCTTCAGGGGGCCTCGTGTGTCTCCGCAGCGGCGGCGGCGCTCACGCCCTTCACCGTGACCCGGCGCATCGGCCACCCTTACCAGAACAGGACGCCGCCCAAGCGTAAGAAGCCGCGCACGTCCTTTTCTCGGGTGCAGATCTGCGAGCTGGAAAAGCGCTTCCACCGCCAGAAGTATCTGGCTTCGGCCGAGAGGGCGGCGCTCGCTAAGTCCCTCAAAATGACGGACGCGCAGGTCAAGACCTGGTTCCAAAACCGGAGGACCAAGTGGCGGTGAGAGAGGCCTGGCCCGGCCCACCTTGCACCGGCCCTTCGCCCGCTCCGTGCCCGAGCCTCGCGTTCTCCCCACCCTGCGCTACCCCCTACTCGCCCTCCTAGGGCTGCACCTCCCCGCTCCTTCCCAGGTTTTATCTCCCAGCTCGCCCTCCCGCGCGCCTGTCCTCATCCGTGTCTGGAATTCTCCTCCATTCCCATCCCTGTGTCGCTTTCTTGAGCCTCTCCAGCTGTCTCGATGTTTTATTCGGTCTCCTGCGCTCGCTCGGTTTCCTCTCACCTGCCCCCCCCCGCAACACCCCACCCCATCCCGGGCCTCTCGCGCTCCGCTAAACCCTCCCGCTTGCCCCCTGCCCTTCCGATTCCCGACAATCCGCGCGGGGCTCCGGGTTCCCGCTCTAGCTCCCCATCCCGACTCCAGCCCTGTTTTTATCCAATCGCTCTTTCGATCCAACCCGTGAACGGCGAAGCGATCGCGTCCTGCAAGAGGGGTTTGAGACAGAGCCTGGGAGAACCGGATGAGGCTGACCGGACCCGGGGACACCGCGAGGTGCAGAGCCTGCCCGCCCACCCGCGGACCCCAGTGACCCGGCTGCCTGTAGGGCCTAGTCAGTTACACACACGCCCTGCCCTTGTTACCCCGCAAAGAAACAATCTTTGTTGTTGGCGAAGCCACAATACCCGGGTGTGCAAGTGGGCGGCGGGCGGAGTTTCCTCCCGGCGATCTCCCCGCGCACAACAAAAACAAACGATCCCAACCCAGTCCGCGGACCCGCGGGTCCCCGGCGCACAAGGCCGGCGGGGAAGCAGACTGACTCTGCGCCTCGAGGCTCCCGGCTGGCCTTGGCTCCCGGGCGGGTGGGGGCCCCGCCGGCGGCCCCGCGGTGCCGGGTGCCTGACGGTGCTGTCCCTCTCCCTCCCCCGGTGCAGGCGGCAGACGGCGGAGGAGCGGGAGGCGGAGCGGCAGCAGGCGAGTCGGCTCATGCTGCAGCTGCAACACGACGCCTTCCAAAAGAGCCTCAACGACTCTATCCAGCCCGACCCGCTCTGTCTGCACAACTCTTCGCTGTTTGCTCTGCAGAATCTGCAGCCCTGGGAGGAGGATAGCTCCAAGGTCCCCGCCGTCACCTCTCTGGTGTGAGCCGCCAGCGCGCACCGTCACCAAGTATCGCCGCCCCGACCCGGCGGGGCGCCCCGGCCCCCCAGCCGGTCTGGGGGGGGAATCGAGGCCGAGACGGGAAGGGCCAGCCAAGCTCAAGTAGGCCCCGGGGCGCGGCCGCATCCCGCCGCCTGCGGAGGGGGGCTGGGCCCGGGCTCCGCGCGACTGCACAATCCGAGCCCCCGCCCCGCGCCCAGTCCCGCCCGAGGCCCGGGCCTGACAAAGAAAGCGCCTTACGTTTCTCCGCCCCTCGCCCGCAGCCCCCGGGCCGGGCGCCTGTATTATACTTTGTACTTTTGCCCAAACGTGTAAATAATAAAAGTTTTGGCTTTTTTCTTTAGAAACCGGCCACCTGCTTCCCCCGCGGGGGCCACTGGAGGAGGGGCGGCCGATCAGGCGACTGGGGGAAGCGCCAGGGGCTGGGGCACCCTGCGTTGAGGCTGGGTCCACCCTTCTCCTTTTCCGTTCCTTTTATTTAAGTCGTTTTATTTAATAAAAAAGTTAGCTATTTCACTTAACGCCGCTTTTATTTCGTTTTCGTTCCAATAATGCTCGGCGACCCCCGACCCTGCGCCCCACCCCCTGCGGCGGTAGAGGCCGAGCGGCGGTGTGCGGGCGAGCGTCCACTTCTCCGAGCCTCGTCGGTATTCGCCTCACCTCGAACCCCGGCTCGGGGCCCCGCGGAGGATCCGCGGTGCAGGTCAGTGCGTGCCGGCCGCCCGCAGTCCGGGTGCCCGCGGGATGGGGTGGACGTGGGAAGGGCACTCTAGGCTCAGAGGTCGCAGAGCAGCGCCAGGCAGAGTTGGGGAGTGAAAGGCCCCGCCTGGACGGGTACTTAGGCCGTCCCAAGTCAAACCCACCTAAGGAGTGGGAGGCACGGTGACCTCGAACTTCCTGGGACGCGAAGCCCACGCCCTCTCCCTCCCACAACCCACAAGCCACTGTCCTCTCTCTTTCTCTAGAGAGGCCCTGGGCGGGCCCCTCCGACAGCTTTGAGAGGATCTGGGCGCACTGCGCTCGGCGTCTGGGGAGCAAGTGTAGCGCACAACCCCGGGACACCCTCGCCCTTCTGGGTTGCGTGGGACCGCCGGTGGAGCGTGATGTCACGTGACTTCACTGCAGCCGTGGTGGCGTCACTAGACAGGAGGGGGCGGGGCGCCCGGAACGCCCAGGACCCCAAGCCCAGGTGTGAAAGCGGCATGGCCGAGTCCACCCGCTTTACCGCGGCTCAAAAGCTAGAAGTTTCGGGATCACGAGATCTGGAGCAGGTGGCCCCTTATAACAACGACAAACACACACTCGCAGCGTCCGTGAACATTTCATCTTGCTCGTTGGTTTTTTTCTCCTTTTTTCATTCTCCCTTTCGGTTTTTTAAAAACTTTTCTTATTTTCTGGCCTCTCCATTTCTTTCTCCACAATATTCTGTTTCCTCCTCTGTTACTCTTGGTCTCTGTTACTATATCTTTTTAACTTTTCTTTACAGTTTTATGTTCCTCTGTATAGTTCGTCTCTATTGCTTTCAGTTTTTCATCTTTCTTTGTCCTATCCTTTCTCCCAGTTCCGACTCTCGCGTTCTGTCTCCTTACTTCCCTCCTCTCTTTTTGTCCTTGTTTTCCCCTTCTTGTCTTCCAAAATCTCTTTGCCTCTACCTCTCTCAGTCCCGGTCTCTGTCTCTCTCCTTCCCTCCTCCAGGCCGGGCTCCCCGGGTCTCCTTAAGGCTAAACCCTTCTGGGTGCGATCCCAGAGGCCCTGTAGCAGCCCCGCCAGCCTCATCGCCCTGCCTCCCTCGGGGCCTCGCGGCACCCTGCAGGCTCGGGTATATTGGGCGCCTTCGTTGCAGGCGGGCAGCGGTATTGTCTGCACTGCAGGCCTCTAGGAAGGGGAGGGAGTCTAAGAAAGAGCTGGAGCTGCAGCGTTTCTGCCCTCATCCCCACCTCCAAGCCCTGGGGACTCCCAGACACCTCAGAGAAGAACTAGGGTGACTCAGAGCTTCGGGTCTCTTCCTTGGGTGTTTTCCTGAAATGCTTCTATTTTCTCCGCTTAAAAAAAAAAAAATCGTAGTAAACGCCGTCATCAGGATGGGAAAGGTTGGCCCTTCGGCTGGGGACTTGAATATCTGAAAACCAGAGCGACCGTCTTTGCCTTTGCTGAACAAGCAGGCCCCCCCTCGGGCACTGGCATCGCTTTCTATTTTTCCTCGCTTTTATTCTATTCCTCCATAACAGGGCTTAGTGGGTTTTGCTTTTTTTCTAAATTATGTTTGTTGTTCTACCAGAGGGACCCTCGATTCTCGGGCCTTTTTGGGGAACGCACACACATCTTTTTCCCTCTCCGGTGCCTGACTTTGCGCAAAAGGTCTCTGAACGAGAGGCCAGCCGGGCTGGGCTTTCAAGCAGGCCCGGGGACAGGGACCCAGTGCCGCTGCGGCCCTAGGGGAGAGGGGGCAGTTTTTCCCTAACCAGTGACTTCGCGGGCGTTTGCTCGCCCTGAGCGCTTTGTTCCAGCGAAGCCTTGCCCAGCCAGAGAACGGCTAGGGGTCTCTTCAAGTTAGGGGGGCTCAGCCCACTTGTGTGGGGCCGGGTGGCGACCGTCACCCAACCACGCGCACCCAGGGCAGTGTGGGCGCCCCCAACAGGTGGGAGGAATTGCTGAGCCAAGCCAGGGCTTTTAGCGCCTAACGCCCTCCTCCCGCTGTGCAAAGCCTGGAGGTCGCCGCCATTTCCACTGCGGCTGCGCCGGATGAGAGCCCGAGGACGCCCAGCTAAGGGACGCAGCTCCCAGTCCCCACACCGGGAGGACTGTGAGGCACAGTCGCGGCGCGGAAATACCCGGACCAGGCACGCGCCCCTGAAGCTGAGTTTGGGACAACGGGAATCTGGAGTAGGCTGGGAGGCCCACATGGGCGCCTCCTTCTGGATCGTCTCCCAACATGAGGCCCCACCTCGGCGGAGGAAGCGCCTGAGGCTCTGGAGGTAGGCGGGTGAGTGTGGACGTTCAGCCAGGCCAACGTCCCCGGAGGGGATTGAGGACAAGAAGCAGCCGGCCTCTGGGCGAGGGCTGGAGACTTCGCCTCGTCGCCCTTCCCCGCGGCCTTCCGTAGTCTCGTTTGGAGAGTCTCTGAAGTTGCACCCATTTTACAGATGCCGGACAAGGAGGCACGAGGCAGCTTCGCGACCCAGGCGGACTGGTCGCGGGAGCTCTCCCCGAGCGCCGGTTGCTGGGCTCCACCCGCGGGCAGGGTGGGGGCGGGGGTTGGGCCCCAGGCGTCCGCAAAGACCGGCGAGGCTGCCCCGCCCAGGCACGCGGAGTTAGGCCGGAGCTCAGCTCCCTGGGATGCTCCGCAGCCGGTGGAGTCTGGGGTTGGGCGATGCAGTGGGGACCCGGGCGGGTCAGAGCCAGGGAGGGAGGGGGGTGGGAAGGGGAGGGAGGGAGGGAGAGAGAGAAAGGGAGAGAGAGAGAGAGAGAAACTCTGGGGCTGGCCGCTCGCTTCCCGAAAGAGGGAGTGATTCCCCTTCAGCAGCTCCCTGTACAACACCGACCGCGGACCGCGAGCTTTGCACGCAGTGTGTGGTTGACGATGACCCGCACCCAGTCTCTAAGGTTTGGATGCCCCTCCCCATTTTGCAGTTGAAAAAACTAAGGCTCAAGGAAGTCAGAAATTAGTTCTGGGTCGCGCATCGCCGGCGGACTGGCGCTCCCTCCCAAACACAGCGCTCTAATACTTGGGAAGACTTTTGGGAGGACTTTGCTTAGCAAAGGGATAGGGAGGCGGCCTAGGGGACGGACACCTGCAGCCACCCTGACACCAAGCCCAGCGGTCACAGTGCGGCAGAAGGGCCTTCCTGCTCCGTCTTGGGTGGTGGACTCGGGCTCTGAGTTACAAGGGCGCCAGCGCCTATCGCCTCCCAGGCTTGCGAGCTTCCCCGCGTTTGCCGTCGGTGCAGGAGCGGCGAGACGAGATGAGGTCGCCCCCGCTCATCGGTAAGACCGGAGTCCACACTGCGCCCTTGGGCCGGGCAACCTCCGCCCGCCCGCCTGCCTCGGCAGTTCCTCGAGCAGTTGGGGCCTTGCGGCCCTCGTCTCGGACTTGAGGCCTAAGGACGCGCAGCCTGGCTCAGGAGGGTCCGGCCACCAACTGCGCCGTTTCAGCGGCCGGCCCTGGGCAGCAGCAGGCGGTGCGCATCTGTTCGCCGCGCAGCTAGGCGCTCCGGTTAGGGACCTCGGGATGTGGCCTCGGACTGCCCGCCGAGACCTCCAGGCCAAGGACCGGGCCTAGGTTGCGAGAGCGCTGAAGGGGACCTCCGCCAAAATCCCAGTCTCAGCCTCAGCGCAAACGCAAGCAGAACAAGGCCGGAGAAGGGCAGGCGTGGTGCAGGGGCCCGCATTCTGGAGAGCGAAGGTTTCTTAACACCGAAGGCGACTTTCCTTTTACGAAATCTTCCGACTCGCGGCGGCGAGGTCCCCCACGTTTCCAAGCATCTGCTCGGTTATGAGCGGTTCCTCTCAGCGAAGCCCAGACTCAGTAGCGCACTTTCTTGGTTCAGACACTCGCAAAATCCTCCTGGAATTGCCACAGTGATCCGTGCCGTCCCTCGTGCCACCCAGCCGGTGGTGGCACGGATTTCTCTGCTCAGTTTTGTCACTCCCTTGCTGTGTGGCCCTGCGAACGTGGCTTTGGTTTCTGCATCTGTAAAATTGGGGCTACATAGTCATTAAGGAGTCTTCCAGGGAAAATGAAAAAAACCCATGGCTTATGGTACAGCTGATCTTCCATTTATTATGAGAATAGAAGCATTTAAAATATACTTATGGATGAGGAATCTAATTAAACACCTAACTGCGTAGGGGTTTATTCATAGTTGTTGCTATTTTGGACGAAAGGGCAGGAATGGGGCAGGACCCCATTGAGGTCACTTCTCCTGCAGTCACTGAAGGTGGAGAGTTGGTGGAGAAGTCATCTGGGAAACTGGGCCTGGGTTGATCTGGTTAGAGGTTGCAGTATCCTGGTGTTACCCTGAGATCCGTGGCCATATCTGCCTCTCACTTTAGTTGAAATGACTGGACAAAGTTGTTCTTGTAAGTGTCAGACGGGCTGCCAATTAATGAGTTACTTATTAAACGCTTTAAATATGCTCCCAACTGGTGTGGAGAGGAAGAAGAACAACCATTATTTGAACAGAATATTTGTTCAGAGGTTTTCACACCCTCCACCATCCCACTGAATCCCCAAAAGAGTCTCGTGTTCCCATTCTAAATAAGGAAACTGGGGAGCAGAAAAGGCAGCTGACCTGCACAGGTTCAACCCGCACCTTAACTGAGCTCCGACTCAAACTCCTAGTCTGCCGGCTGGGCTCCCTGTGTGTCCCCACCCACCCACAGATCGCAGACAGCTAAAGCTCCGCCGGCCGCGGGGTCATTAGAGAAATTTGTGCTGACCCAGACTCCCCCGATTTTAAAGAAACCAAATCTTCAAGTGGAGCAGAGTCTTAGACTGGCTTTAAAAGCTTCCAGACCCTGAGCAGCTCCCGTGGTGGCCCGCTCCCTGGAATGTGCTGGCTTTGCTATCAAGCCCTACTGATGGATGGATTTATCTGGGACGCACTGAAACTCTCGAAAACTTGCAACCTGGGTCGGCAGCACATCCTTTGCCGCTTCCTCCCCCATCCAGGAAAAAGCCACTCCCTCCTGCCAGCGTAGACCAGCCAGCAGAAACTCAGCCAGCAGGAGTGAGAAGGAGCAGTGCGCAAGGAAAAGACCAACCCTCTCAGGAAGGTCTGCCCTCAGGGGTAATAGTGGGCAAGGCCCGCTGAGACCCTGGGGCTAGGGAAGGTGGTGCTGGGCTCAGAGGGGCGCCAGTGAATAGCCAGTATGCTAAACAGTGCGCACTCGCATCTGCTGTCTGGGCCGCCACAGCTGGGACACTTTTGTTCTTCGGAAGTAGTGGGACTAAGGAGGAGGGGGTTGCGGAGAGCAGAGAGGAAACTCAACCCCGAGAAATCAGAGTGGGAGGGCCCTGGGAGGGGGTCCTGCTTATTATCAATCACCTGCAGTTTCAAGTTCGTTTGTTGGAGGAGCCCCTATGGGCAGGGATGGGTCTGTGCACCCAGTCCCCAGCTCCCAGTGGATCTGTTACAACATTATTGTTGTTGCTGCTGCTACCATTACTGTCCCCTGTTATTTCTCTTCTGAGACCCCTGAAGGTGGTTGGAAGGTGCTTGGCCTTGCGCTCTATCTAAGGGATTCAGGGGTCTTCTCCTGCCCTCTCCCCCAGCCCAAGCCCAGCTTCTGCTGGGCCCCATGATGCTCTGCTCTTATTGCAGAGCACCCAAGCTAACGAACAGGCTCTAGTGAGCCCCTGTGGGTACTGATGAGCCATGGTGGAGCCCTCAACCTCCAGACCCTTAGGATTTTCAGCTCAGGGCAGGAAGATGGTACTTAAACGCTGCTTGCCTCGAGGCCAGAATGCCCGCAACATGAATGGAGTGTAAAGAGGCCTGGGTTAAAATCCAGCTTCACCACTCACCAGCTGTGTAGCCTTGGAAAAGTCACTTTGCCTCTCTGAGGCTTTGTGTCCTCATCTGTACTCTGTAAGGACAGATCTTCCTCACAGGGTTGTCGGAGGATTAAATGACATAATCCTTTGTGCACTTCACCAGGAGCCTGACACACGATAAGCACTATGATACATTTACTGCTCTTATTAGTGGTAGATTAATTTTCACAAGATAAATTGTTCTGGTTCTCCTCATAGAGAGAAGGAAGCAAACCCAGAGAAGATGAGTAACTTGCTCACAGTCAGACAGTAAGTGGTAGAGCAGAAATTCAAACCCAGTTATGTCAGAGTTTAGAGTCCCGATTTACCTCCGTCTGCGCTGTCTCCGCCGTAGAGAATCTTCTAGAAATGGCTGTTGACTAGGCGTGGAAAATCTAGATTATTCTAAGTCAGTGGAACCAGGTGCTCTGTTGCCTTCTGGGGCTTCCATTTACTTTGGTTGCTGATGTGTGGCACACTGCCACTGCTAAGAACCTGTTTATTAAATAAAAATAATACTAAGTAGCATTTCTAGAACATCTGCTGTGGGCTAGACAGTGACGGTGGACCAGAGGTTTTACCCAAGTGATCGCATTTAACCCTTAAAACAATCCTAGGAAGTAGATCTCATTTTGAAGATGAGAAATTTGAGATTTGGGGACTTTAAATAACATAGCAACACAGGGTATGAATTGGAATCTAGATGTTCTGACCCCAGAGAGGGGAAAACCTAATATGAGCTGAGCACTGTACTTGGGACATTATGTATATTTTCTCGCTCAGTCCTCTTAATCTTATAAAACAGTTTTTTTTTAATTTTTAAAAAATTTATTTATTTAATTTATTTATTTTGGGCTGCGCTGGGTCTTCGTTGCTGCGCGCGGGCTTTCTCTAGTTGCAGTGAGCGGGGGCTACTCTTCGTTGAGGTGCGTAGGCAGTGGCTTCTCTTATTGCAGAGCACGGGCTCTAGGCGCGCGGGCTTCAGTAGTTGTGGCACGCGGGTTCAGTAGTTATGGCTTGTGGGCTCTAGAACGCAGGCTCTGTACTTGTGGCACCCGGGCTTAGTTGCTCTGCGGCGTGTGGGATCTTCCCAGACCAGGGCTCGAACCCGTGTCCCCTGCATTGGCAGGCGGATTCTTAACCACTGCGCCACAGGGAAGCCCATAAAACAGTTTTGAAAGAAAACACTAAGCCTCGGCAACTTTAAAGTGTAATTTGCCCAAGTTTCCATAGATGTATGAAGACAACAGTTCTCCATCTACCAGCCCAGGGTGCTCCAATCTGCTTCCAAAGCTGAGCTCTTCAACCAAGGTTGGGGTAGCTCTGCAGAGACGGGGCAGACATGGTTATGGGAGGTGAGTTTGCACACAAAATGTGACTTCTCCCATGAGGAGGCCAGACATACTTGATATCTCCTGGTCTCTCTGAGGGAGGGGAACATCAGTGATATTTAGTGAGAGGACAATGATGTGTCTGCAGGTAAGATGAACACAGAGATAAACCAGCGTTGAGATGGTCAGAAGGCGTGCAAGCCTGCTCTCTGCCTGCAAGCACGCAGGAAAGAGCCTGGCCTCCCTCCCTCAGAGAGAGCCCAGGAAATAACTCCTCTCCTTGCCTCCCTCCCGGCTGCACTACTGAAGTCCGTCCCCACCTACCTCCAGAAGGAGCTGGTTTTGCTGAAGACCGCATGCCTGTTATACATTCATGTTCCAAAGGAGGAGAGGGTGGACATCTGTGTTACTCAACTGCATCTAAGACTTGAAGATGAAGTAAGGTGGATTGTTTTGTTTGTCCTCAAATCCATCAGATGAAAAGCAGACCTTGGAGTTACTGAATCCTGAAGGGCAGGGTGTGGGGTGACATCTTGGATTTGTTCCCCCACAGAAGCCAGGTTTTGCCAGCCTGGCCATGCGTTGCAGCAGACGAGCTTCTGCTGGGCCCCATGATGCTTAGCGCGCTGAGCGCTTAGTAGGTGGTTCAGTGAGTCCTGGTGACTGTCCGACCGGCAGCTTGGTCTGCTCGGCTTGAGCTCTGCAGCTGCCAGCCACGCTACCCTGTCGGGCTGTGCTTGGTAAGTAGAGGTCAGGGTCTGAGGCTTCTCTGCAGGCGGGTTGCTTGGGCTCCCTGAAGAGAAGACTGAACCTGCACTCTGTATAGTTTAAAAATGATTTGTCAATGGCGACAATTTACAAAAATATATTTCTGTTGCGGCATCTTCCAATCGCTGGGATTTATGGCTTCATCTCTCGGATTTGAAAGCACACCCGCACGCTCTGGCAAATGAGAAAATGTATGAACAATTTGTTGGCTTTTTTTTTTTTATCAAGTTTCCCCAAATATGTAAACTCTGAGAGCACCTTATTCTTTTTAAATGATCATTCATTTGTCTCCAGACTCTATCTTTTGGCACAATTTATTATTCTCTATTTCAAAAAACTTAAATGCATTTCGCATATTAGCACGTAACTCTTGTTCCTGTCTCCTCAGTTGTGGAAAGGGCTGGATTGCTTTTATAAAGAAAAAAATGGCTAATAAAATTGGCCTCAGCACCATTGCTCTGCAATTCTTATGAACAGTAAAGTGGTACTTACCGTCATTGATGTTAAAAGCTATTTCTAAATTATGTGCCATTTATTATCTCTAGTGTCCAAAGTAAGTTTAAATGATGCTTATAATTCATGTTTTACCAAATTTCCTTTTCCCCCCGAGGATACCTCTGATTAACTTATGCACATTAAAGCGCTTTTTAAATTCTCCTTTTATTGCCATTATGCTCTGAAAATCTCAGCGATTCTCAAAAATGGGTAATAAACTTGAGATAAAATGCTGCAGTTTTAGATCAATGCTGACATATCACTGTGGTGATTTCTACAGAGCTAAAGTGATAATGCTTCATATTTACGGAATATATACTAGGTTATTACTACAGTATTACCATTTTGTTCTAAGATGAAATGAGTAATTTACCAATTTATTAAACAGTTACATTTAAGTATTGCTTAGGACATTACCACCCCAATCTGTTTACTTAGCTTGAAGAGTTACCATTAAGATACCCTGTTTATTTAGGTAAAATTTGTAATCATCATGCCTTCCATTAACCAACTTATTTTTCTGCAAGGCTAATTGTCTGGAAATGAGTTTCTTCTTATTTACTGTGCTACATTCTGCTTAGCTGGCTGAAAACATCACCCCAGCAAGAAGTGCTAGGGAAATTAATAATACATACAGAGAACAGTTTTAATTAGTATAATACCAAATATTAATAAAAGATTTATGACACCGTTGAAAAATTCTAACGGAAGAGATCTTAACAGCTTGGGGCTCAATTTATCAGGAGAGGGCGACCGTGGTGCGACCTTTTGTGGGAGGCCAGTTTGGGTGATTCTCAAGAGCTTCTGGGGCTCCTGGGAGCACGGGCTGGAGGTGAGAGGCTCTGCCTCTAGAAGGGGTTTGCTGGGTGCTGAATAGAGAGTTCACACCAAGGAAGGAAAATTGGGGACATAGATGTAGACTGCCAATTCTAACTCAAAAGATACCAAGGTTTCTGCAAAGTAGGACAGGAACACAGGCCAGTCTGAGGCCCCCCTGAGACATTTCCAGAGGCACCACTGGTCTTCAGTCCCAGATGAGAACAGGACTTTGAGAGTCTGGACTGCTGTTAACTCAGAAGCCATGGGGACAATGGATCGACATGGAACTGGGGAAAGAATGCATATTCACTGAGTATTTATTATGCGCCATTTGCTTACACACATCTATTTTAATCTGCACAGCGGAGAGCTAGCACTATCCTCATTCTGCAGGTCAGGAAGTGAAGCCCTTGGAAGGGCAAGGCCCTTGCCTGAGGTTATACAGCTAGTGAGTGGAGCAGAATTTGAACCCAAGTCTGTGGAAACCTCAGAGCATTGTCTTCTGCAAGGCAGTACCGATGTGAAGAGAAAACAAGCAACCCCATTATTGACCTGACCCTTGTCCATGATGTCAGGCCAAGTAGGCACTCAGACAAGCATTTTGATGCTTCCATTCTCCTCTGGATGGGTTAGTGCATTCCCATCCTTCCACTGTCCTGCTTGTCCCAAAGGCGTAACGTTCTTTCTTTATGTGTCCATCTTCCTTCTGTGACGTGAACTCACAAGGGCAGGGTCATTTCTTACCTTCTTTAGATCCTTGGTGCCTGGCACAGAGTAGGCCCTTTTTAAAAGTTTTAAAAGACCAAGGAACAAGGAAGTGAAAAGGAAAGACAAATACAGCTTCTGTTTGCAGTGTTCCGGAGAAAAACTGACCCTACATAGATACATTTTGTTTGTAGGAAGTCATCCCCCTCCCCGCCACCAAGCCCACACAACCCTGGCTGAAGTATAAGGTTATTATTATTGCCATCTTTTCTAGCCCCCAAGGGCCAGGTCTTAGGAGCAGCAGGAATCCTTTGTACCGTGAGCTGATTTTTTCCTGACATGTGTAATAAAAACTGACCAAGCCAGTTACTTTCTCAATTTCTCTCCAATTTGAGAAACTCCATATCGTGAGGCACTTGAGGGCTGATGACTCTTTTATCCACCTCTTGATTAAAAGGTAAAAGAAAAAAACAAAACTAACAAAAGTTCTTGGACTGAAGATCTCCAGGACATGCGGCAAAATGGCCGGGCTGCTTCTTGAAGAACAAGAGTAGTGCCTGGGACCAGGGCCACCTTTGCTGCTCTCTGAACACCTTGCTCTTCCTGACTGTGCCCTCCGAGAAGGAACTTTAGTCCTTCAGGGGATGAATGGATAAACAAATTGTGGTCTGTACACACAATGGAATATTATTCAGCCGTAAAAAGTAAGGAAGTACCCATACCTACATACAACTGGGATGAACCTCAAAAACATGATGCTAAGTGAAAGAAGCCAGGCACAAAAGGCCACGTATTGTATGATTCCATTTATATGAAATGTCCAGAAAAGGTAAACCCGTAGAGACAGAAAAGAGATGAATAGTCCTAGGGGACAAGGTAAGGGAGGAATTTGGGGTGTTTTTCTGGGGTGATGAAAAGGTCTTGAAACTAAGATCTGGTGGTTGCACAACATGGTGGATACACTAGATGCCACTGAATTGTACATATTAAAACAGCTAATTATATGTTATGTGAATTTCACCTCAATTTTTTAAAAAGGCATTTTAGGAATACTAGCATAAGTGTCCAAAGCTACATACACCTGGGTGTTCATCACAGCAGTGGCTATAAGAAGGAAAAATTGGAGATAACAGTCTGTCCAACATTTAGAGATTGGTCTCATAAAATAAAACCATTCATACAATGGAATGAAAAGTAACCATCCAAAAGAATGGGAGTGGGACGTCAGGACTTGGGAGCTGCTCTGCAGTGCTAGGAACAATGGCTTTCGGTGTAACGGAGCTGTTATGTGGAGAGGCTAAGCTTCTTTTTTTATTTTTATTTTACTTTATTTATTTTTTATATTTTTCGGTACGCGGGCCTCTCAGTGTTGTGGCCTCTCCCGTTGCAGAGCACAGGCTCTGGACGCGCAGGCTCAGCGGCCATGGCTCACGGGCCCAGCCGCTCCGCGGCATGTGGGATCTTCCCGGACCGGGGCACAAACCCGTGTCCCCTGCATCGGCAGGTGGACTCTCAACCACTGCGCCACCAGGGAAGCCCCAAGCTTCTTTTTTTAGATGCAAAGAAAAGTTCCAAAACATATGGGAAAATGTTTGCTGGAAAATGACTTGGTTAAAACCTGACAATCTTACCCAGCATCCTGCAGGCTGATGAATACTAATGAAGCTATGAATGTCACTGACTGATGAACAGCTTCGTTTTAAATGAGGAGTCACTGTCTGCCTATTGAAAGAGGCCAGTTTGCTATGAAGTTCCTAAGATGTAAACATTCTGGCTAGTGCCATGAGATTTACTTGTCTGTTGTCTGAAAAACTGGTGATCAGGAAAAGCTCTTCATTTTATGGACACAGAAAGAAAACAAAACTCAAGACAGATTATGTTTTTTTTAATTTTGAAATTGCATTTGTGAATAGATTTCTGAGCCAACATCGAATCTAGATGAATGCATCCTTACGATTCAAGCCATTTCTGTTTAATCACGTCACTGCCCTAGAGCCATAACCTGTTAGCCAGTATATTACTGATACTTTCTAGCTCTGAAACTGTTTTAAATGGAAAATTCCTTTTCCGTTATCCAGCCTTGTAATTAAATAATTTTGAATGAAAAAAAAATAAAAAAGAATGGGGGTGGGAATTCCCTGGCAGTCCAGTGGCTAGGCCTCGGCGCTTTCACTGCTGGGGCCAGGGTTCAGTCCGTGGAACGACGTCCTCGATGCATTATTGAGTAAAACAATTTACTTGCAAAGATACACACACACACACACACACACACACACACACACATATAAATCTCATATCCCACACACACACACGTGTGCCTTGTTCTGTCATAGGACCAGACACAGAAAGCATAGACAGCAACCAAATGATTTGCTCAGGTTACTGCTGAGAAAAGAATGCTGGAGTGAGTGGAGGCCTTCACTTTTTACTGTGTCATTTTGCAAAATTAAACATCTTTTTTAAATAAATGAATATGTTTTGAATTAAGGCAAACGTTATAATAACGTTTAAGATGTGGTAGAGGAGTGAAGGGAAAAAGAAAGTGATTCATAGTCCTGCCACCAATTTAGTGTACACGACTCAAAAAAAATGTTTTTTAACACGTAGGACACCAACATTAAAAAGAAACAACAGCGCTAAAAAATTCTGGTAAGACACTGAAAGATGAAACTTTAGACTAAGCAGGTCCTTACTTAGACTGCTTTGTGTTTCTTCCGCTGCCCAGCACCATACCTTGGAAAGGATAGGAACTAAGTTCTCAACACCCACTTTCTTAAGGATTGTAAAACGTACTGCATTTTCCTACAGTTCTCAGTATCCAGCATGGAGACGTTGAACCTAATAGGTTTATAAGACAAAATGGCTGTTATGTGTGCAAAACGCAAGGGCATTTTTTAGCTAAGCAACTCTAGAGGACGAACGCCAAGGGAAACCTTTTGATCTCAATTATTGGGACGCTTCAGAGGTATTTTTACCCTGAATGATTTGGATAATTATCTCAATATTTCACTTTGTTTTGACTAGCTCTGCAGACTGGTTTGAATTCAGGAAGGGTATCAGTTACTTCAACTAAATATTCTTTCAAATTCATGATGCCAACCCATGAGTTTTTTTGTTTTTCAATGGCTTTTCTCAAACACAGCCAACATTTTTTTAAAATTTAATTTATTTATTTTTGGTTCCGTTGGGTCTAAATTGCGGTGCATGGGCTTCTCGTTGCGGTGGCTTCTCTCGTTGCGGAGCACGGGCTCTAGGCAAATGGGCTTCAGTAGTTGTGGCACGTGGGCTCAGTAGTTGTGGCTCGCAGGCTCTAGAGCACAGGCTCAGTAGTTGTGGTGCATGGGCTTAGTTGCTCTGCAGCATGTGGGATCTTCCCGGGCCAGGACTCGAACCCATGTCCCCTGCATTGGCAGGCAGATTCTTAACCACTGAGCCACCAGGGAAGTCCCATAACCAACATTTTAATTTCTGCTGTTTTATCCCTTTTCAAAAGGGAGCATTCTTAGAAGCTGGAAGAACGGAATCAAAGTGATGAGTGGACCTAAGTATTTGTGTGTTTCTGTGTGTGTGTGTGTGTGTGTGTGTGATTTTGTGTGAGTGTGTGTACATATTCTGTGACAGGGCCTGAGTCAAATTTTCAAGGCAGAAGACAGAACTAATTTTTCTCTCTTATCTTCAGTGGATTATTTTCTGTGGGTTCTAAATAATTGATAAGGAGGTCCCTTTCCGTAATTAAAATGGATGTCTGGACACGTCAACACCGATAGCTTTTCCAGTAATGAGTGAATTTAGATACACGCTAAGTACAGGCTATATTTACTCCCCTGATGGGTTGCAGTGCAGAGTGTGTGGGTGGGGAATGGGGGCTGGTGGGAGACACAAGCCGGTCTCAGTGGAGATGACAAGAGAGCAGGAAGGATGGGAGCCTGGGAGATTACCTGGGCAAAAGACCCTGCCTGGCCCCAAGGTGCACCTTGGACAAGCAGGTGAGCCAGGCACAGAAAGGCAACATAAGGCAGGAAGTCTGGAGACGTGCTTAGTCCCGTTTGGAATCTGCTGAGTTTTCTTTGTCTTTTCTGCCAACCCTAATGTCCTCTCCGTCTCTCACCTTCTTAGTGACATCTCCTGGATGCCCCTTTCCTTGATGAAAACCTATCAAACCCTTCCCTGCCAAGGAGAGAGGGGTCGTTGGAAGCCTTCCAGGTGTGGTTACCTTCTTACAAACATCAAAGTCAGTTCACTCACCTTTGGGTCCAGCAGACTCTCTCTCATCGCCTATCATGGGCACTACTCCATGGCTGGTGCCGGGGACACTGCAGTAAAAGGCTGCCTGTGCTGGAGGAACTCACACAGGGCACTGAGCAGATGGTTGTCTACCTACAGGGAGGCAGGTGCAGGAATCGGGCGCAGAGGGGCCAGGGGAGGAGGGACAGTCCATCTCAGGGGCCTGTGCTGACTGTGCAGGTGAGGCTGGGGTCAGGGGCGGGAGGAGGAAAGGCTTCCCAATGGAGAAGTCGCACCAAGAATGGGGAGAGGGACAGACGCTGGGGCGGGAGGACAGCATGTGAGAGGTTTAGATAGATGGCAGAGCAGCCTCATGGATGAGGGCCCACTCCTTGGGGGTTGAATTCCTTTTCGAGGAGCTCAGCTGTCATCCTGTGGTGATGCTGGGGCACTGAAAGGCTTTATGCAAGCCTGTGGTGGCGGGGGGGGGGGGGGGGTTGATGCTGAATTTTAGGGAAGTCCCACACGGAGGAGGAGGGTCCCGAAGGGAGACGAGAAGCAGGACTAAAGATTCAGGGTGTAAGAGAGGGGTTCCCAGAAGGGTGAGGGGGGATGGTGCTGGGCTCTAGAAGAAGGGAGGGGTGGTGGCCTGGGTGACAGGGACCAGGGGACTGAAGAGGGCAATATGCCTCCCAGAATGCTTAAGTCACCCCTGACAGGGGGCAGGGGTGAGAATGAGACCTGGCAAGTTCCAATCCCAGTGCCTCTGCCTGGTAGCTCTGTGACCTGGGGTAAGTTACTCAACCTCTCTGAAGCAGATTCCTTCCCTATTATTTGGGCATAATGGTATCTGCTTCACTTGTATCTACCCACCACATCCTAGCTGCTTGATAATAGCAGGGCCGATTATTAGCTAGGAGTGGAATGGGCCAACCACAAGTGTCCTTGCAAGAGGGAGCACACCCAGAGGCGCACTGACTCACAGCCCTGGGCGCAAGAAACTGAGTGTGGGCTGGGGCCCTGGGGAGTTCATCACGGAGCCCTCCTGAATGAGGACACCTTTGAACAAGGGGAAGAGAGAGCCACAGACCGGTGTGGGTGCATTCATTTCCAAGCAGACCCTTGTCAAGGAAAAAAAAAAAAAAAAAAAGGCGGCAGAGTGTCGGTTCTGGCAGAAATACCCGAGACCACAGATGCATTTGCCCGCCCGCCCCCGCTGTTCTCTCTGTCTGTCTCCCTCTGGCCTCTTTCATTCCGTCTTGGCTTTGATACTGCCAGCTGACTCCAGAGAGGCGACAGGCTACCGGGAGGAGATCGCCATCAGGGAAGGAGCCGGTGGATAACTTTGGAAAAGGGGACCCATTCTTGAAAGGTAGCAAGTTTTCAGCTCCCAAGGACGAACAGGGCTAACGCTGATCCAACCTAAAGAAAAAAAATCTTTTTAAAAGCAGCCTTGCTGACACGTTAAAGACGCATATCTGTTTGATTCATTTAAAAACGCGCTCAGTGCTCAAAAGTCCTTAGAAAGATTTTTGCCAATTAAAAAAAAATACATTTAAAACGAATTCTAGCATCCAAATACTTCCTTTGAGGAAAAAGCCAAAGAATTTCTTGCTTTCCACCAGAAGTGGGGAATAGCGGGGGCTTGCGGAGGGATGACACACTACCTCCGAATGAATGAGCCTGCAGGCACCGTGGAGAGGATGCAAGGGCCATTATTATGGGCGGATTACTCACCGAGAGGTCAGTCGACTAACATTCTGAGAAACAGGGGCTTTGTGTGAGCGGGAGACGACAGCATCTTGTCTTAACTTAACAGTTAGAAAGGGGTAAATCCTCATGCCTGCACCGACCAAGCTCTGTGTAATACGCGGCCTACTTGCAAAATACCGCACAAGAATTCTGGCAGAGACTCCCGGATTCCCTGGTCCCCAGGCTGCTCCTTCCTTCCTTGGTCCTGTGTACAGGCTCCCCCGGCACGGCACCCCCTGCCTCGGCCAGCAGCAGCAGGCACATTCTGAGTCTCCCTTTCCTAAGGCAGCACCAACTGTGTTTACCGTAAACTTAGCTTCGGGGGCAGTCAACCCAAA
Organism: Leucopleurus acutus; assembly: GCF_964270905.1. NCBI lineage: Eukaryota > Metazoa > Chordata > Mammalia > Artiodactyla > Delphinidae > Leucopleurus > Leucopleurus acutus. Next base: position 29,769,471 of record NC_139145.1, on the reverse strand, counting down.
GGATGCTTACTCTGATGACTTACGACACTGTGCTTCTGTTCCTTGAGTCAGTGCTAATGTGGAAGCTGCCGCCTTTGTGAGCTTATGTGTACCCATGTTGGCTGGACCTTTCAAGTGACTATGGTTGTGGGCACAGGGAGGTGAGTACCCAGGAGACTGCACTTGGCGTGGGGACACCAACAGCTGCGCTGTAGCATCCTTCTCCTTGGGGTCCACACCTGTGCCTCTTCGCCTGTGGGCTTTTCCCCCGGCCATGGGAGCACATGCTCTGTTGCCTTCCAAGCAGAGAGGTATTGCTTATTGCCCTCAACCCGTGATGGGCAGGGAGCTGGCGGATTAGTCCTCCAGCTGCCTGGTCCTGGGTGGAGAGGTGTATTCTCACAGCTCCTAGACAATGAATTCCAGTTGCCCACAGTGGGAACCAGCTTGAAAACACACTTTTTATTGGCCACCCTCTCTTCCGTCTCCCTTACCCACTCTCATGCCGTTGCCTCCTGGGATGACTGCCAAATAACTACTTCCACCCGAATCCCTGTCTCAGTGTCTGCTTTTGGGGGAACCTGAACAGAGCAAGGTGGGTTAGCTACATAGAACCCTATGAAATTGCCACCTCTAAACAGAGCGAGTTCGTGTGGTTTAACTAACAATTCTTGGTGCCTCAGCTGTGTTTCCTGAGATGCGGAAACAACACATGTCTGGTCTCTGTAAACTCAGGCACATCCGTGTCTGTGAAGCTACAGGCTACGTGTAAGAACAGTCTGATATTTTCTTGTTCAAATAAGCTTTCCTGTCCTGATGGATGTCTCAGGCTTGTCATTTTTTAATGATTACCTGATATTCCATTGTTCCGTTCTACCCATATGCAGGACCAGATTTGTGGGTGTGTCACTTGTATAGCCGCACGTGAGGGCCTCACATTCTGAAAAGTCCTGCACTTGGTTTAATGCTCTGTTGTTGCCATCAAGGTAATTCATTGCAGTACCACTTAAAAAAGCAATCCATTTAAAATAACCTAAATGAATATCAATAGGGGACTTCCAATAACACAGAGAAAAACTATGTCGTGGAATACTATGCAACCATTAAAAAAATAGACTGACACGTAACAGTGTCCAGATCGATTGCAAAGTGAAAAAGCAAGGCACAGAATGGTGTGCATAGTAACTTACATTTGTATAAAAAAACACATGAGGTGGGCTAAAGACTCTTAACTCACGCACAACTCAACTCTGGAAGGGAGGACGGAGGAACTGGCTTCAAGACTGCTGTAGGGAGGAGAGTTGGAGGTTGGGAGACAAGGATGGAGGGCGACAGATTTTTCACCACTGTGCTCTTTTGGTGTTTGAATTTTCTTGTTTTTCTTCCCCAGTATGTTTTTTAAAAAATCAATTCCACACCATCTTTCCCCTGGGGCTGCCTTTGCAACGTCCTGAGTGACAATTCTTTTAAAATCTGGAGCAAAAGAAATCCTCTTTATTTTCTTGATGAATTTGTATATTTTCTCTGTTTTGAAATAAAGTGACTGTGTCTCTTTTTTTTTTTCACTTTGGCTGCCAGGAATCTCAGAGGCAAATTCTAAGCTCAATTATATGTTATCCATGTGAGCTGTAGGTTAAATTCTTTTCTTTCCTCTGGACTTGATTTTCTACTTGTATTACATTGTCTTTGTCCCTGATTCTTTATATTTTAATGATTTTATTGTATGTGAACTAAGATAATAATTTGAATTTTCAACTGAGGTTTTTTCCTCCCTGTATTTCCTTGTACCCTGTCTTCCTCCCTCCTTCATTCAGTCAACAAGACCAGGTGGCATCCTTGCCTCAGGGAAGGGATGTCACAATAGAAGGATGAGAAAAATCTTTTGAGTTGCAAAGCCCAAGCTCTGAGGGACTAGGGACCTGAGCAGTAATTTGGGAGAGGAGGTGAAGAGCCACATAGAACAAAGCTGGCTGAAACTTCACAGGCCGGGGAAGAATGGAGCAAAAGGAAATTAAGAATAAGGGAACAGCACAAAACCCAGAGTGCTGGGAGAAATCTGTTCCAGGGAAACCTGTGCCCTGCTTCCCATTTAAAGTATAGAGAAAGTACAAGCCCTGTGGCACAAACAGCTGTGTAGTAGACAGATGGGCCTGAGACCACCTCCCAGAGTGTCCTGCACCCCAGAGGGCACAGGAGCTATGTAAGATGACTCCCATATGCCACAGGAGTGGGATGTCTGGGAGAGCTCAGAGACCTATCCAGAGGGGCCTCGTGGTTGAGAATGACACTGTGGCAACATCTTTCGTGGACCCAGGACCAAAGTCATCACCCCAGGTGCCAGAATGCATGGACAGGGGATGAGAACAAGTGCCCACCTTGCCTTGGTGCTCTGTAGCCTCCCCAAATTGAGAGCAACCCACAGAAACCGTGATGTGACTGCGATGAACTTTCTGCCATATGGCAAAATGGTGCTCATAAAAGAAACGGTTATATATCTTATAAACCTGAGTTAGCAAAATGTCCATACCCTGAGCCCCTCAGTGGAATGCAAAGGAGAAACAAATGAAGTAAGCAGTAAAGAGCCCTATCCTAAAACTAATTCTTTCCAGACCCTTCCATAAGAGGATCCCCAGGACACACTGCCCCCCTATGAGTCCTGGGATGGCCCCTCTGATAAAGATAGTATTTCTGTGCTCGGGACACAACTAGATCCGTCTCGCACATTTTGATGGACCGGGAAGGGACCTGACTCACTTCTTACATCTTCCTCTGTAACAAATGCTTTTGGAATAAACTGGAGCTGCCACTGAGCACAGTTAATGGCCTGGAAGCTTCCCAGGTGCTTCAGGAAAGAAGTGGCCTTTTAACCATGGTTTTTGGCCTTCACAACTAATGTCAGCTTTAAATGCTGTTCAGAATAACAAATGAATGCTTGTCTGACTCTGAGAGCCTTTGCTCACCGCACTCCCATGCTTTATTATTTCACTGATGGAGACTGCTCTTGTCATCTGGAGCAAGTCATCGTGGCAGTCTGACCGTTAGTTTACCTGTCTTTCAAACGAGCATAAGAATAATTTCTTCGTGGGGGACTGATGCTGACCAGGTGTTCACAAATGCCCTTAGGATCACCGGCACAGGGCCCTCAGTGGGACTGAGGTTGTTGTTATGTAATAATTTTTCCTTCTAGTTTTGATTAAAAAATGATACATGTCCATCTATGTACAACAGATGTGTCGATGCTGATGGGACATGCGCACCAGAATCCCCTCCACAGAGATCAGAATGCAAGGAGGGTGTCCCCCAGCCAGGCTCCCTCACAGCACCAGTTTGCACAAACAAGATGACTGGGGGATAAAAATCTTTCCAAAATTTAAAAAAAAAAAAAACCCGAGATGTTCCTGACCTTTGGATGCCACCCATCTGTGGTGAGAGGGCGAGGGCAGTTAAGAGACGGCCTGACTGGGCCTTGCGGTAGACTCTGGTGCCCTCTTGCTGTCATTTGGGAAATAAACGTTTCTTCGGGGAGCCCTCAATGTCTACCGCAAGGAAGGAAACCGGCTGCTCTCACCTGCTCAGAAGTTTCCACTTGAATTTGGCTCTGTTCTGAGCTATTTGGGCTGGAGGCTAGGTGTCCTCCACAGAGCCTTGGGTGTCCTGTTACATCAGCCTCAGTGTTCATCCCAAAGATGGAACTCAGATGTCTTGGGACAGAAAAGCAAACTGACCGAACCCGAACCCAAGGATTCCCAGGGACTAACTAAAACAGCACCAAAGTGTTTTGAAGAGATCAGTAAGAGGCTCATATGTGCCGGATCTGATGCAGCCCCAAGCTGCTGTGTTCTGAGGGTTGTTTATTCATTTAAAATTTTCCTTTCATTTTATTTTGTGTCCATCAAGCAAGGAAAGGGCTTGAATTTGGTCTGGAGTGTGGCATTCTTCACTGGATGTGCCCGCTCTGTCTGAGCCTCTCTGGAACACCTGGGTATGGCCCAAAGATCGAATGCTCATTTACTCTGTGAGCAAGAAGGATATTTGCCCATTAATTTCAACTCCAGTGCTCCAGGCTGCATGTAAGTCTCAGTTAATATCATCTCACTTTAGATGACACTCGAAGGAGCAGGAAGACAATTTGTGGGGGGAAAGGAATAAGAGGCAGCGCACATTTAACCAGAATGTTAATATTTACCCATTGCTGCACTTGGTGTCTGGGAGGCTGCACAGTCACTAAGTGGGGATTACATCTTCAATTAAGTAGTGGTAGCGGGGGAGTTTGTGATATTTCACAGAGGGAAACTGCCGAAATCATACTTTAAGGAGAATAATTTTTTTTTAAGCTACATAAAAAATTGAAATAAAAGCACGAGGGGAAAAAAATAGAGAGAACATTTCTGTTTAGGGAATCCTAATATTTTGGCCGAACACATTATGTAAAATTAAATACTATTTTAAACCAAGGAGATCTAATATCTAATTAAGTTTTTGTAGTTGATGGGCTTAGAGAGGATTGTGAATGTTGCATCCACTGAGCTGAAAGAAGTAGAAAAATTAAATAACACTGTTCTATAGTGACTTTCCCCCAGACATACAAGCAGTCTTACATATCTTGCTTTTACTCTGCCCCCTGCCTAAGACTCACTGATGACATGAGAGAGAAAAGGAGAATGAGCACGATGACCTCGTTAAGCCTTGTCATGACCCCGAAGCGCAGGAATCAGGAGTTGTCAGCCTCATTTCCAAGCTGCGACCAGAGGCTCCGAGGGGCCAGGGGACTCTCAGAGGATCCTCTCTTGAGTCCAGGGGTGGAGAAGGAACAGAACCACCATCTTCCAACTGCATCTGCAAGTTCTTCTGCCCCAGAATGCTCTCTGCTCTACAGTAAGAAGAATGTCACACTTTGGGATGTGAAGCCTTCTGTTATTGAGCAGAAGTTCCAGGAAGGAGATTTTAAGGCTACTTGAAGTTTTTAGGGGAATTTCAATGTAAGGTGTGAAGGAGCCAGACGTGGAAGATTAGTTTTAAAAGGATGTTGACTTCTAAGACTAATTATTACACAGAGGCATTTTCAAGTTACTTGATAAAATAATTTTTAAAGACAGGAAATAAAAAGCATACCACATGATTTTTGGTCGGCAATTTTTAAAAACTTAGCTTGAATAGTAGGTTTTCTTAAACTGAGTAAAATCGAAATACCTACAGATACAGTCTAGACAAAGACAATACTCCCAGGGCAAGGACTGAATATTTCGATCATATTTCATTAGTTTTCCCTTTAAATTTACCATCACAGATGTACAATAAAAGAACTAACCCACCATTTTTAAAAGTTTAAACTTTGGCAATATTTTGTCTGTAGTTCCTGACATAAATTAAGCAGGGTCACATTTAATATTTGGGAGGGGAAAAAGAACTCTCAGGACATCTTCATAACAAGTTGAAAGAAATTTTGTCAGAGGGCTATTTGAAAAAGTAGAATATTCAAATTATAATTTGGCAATAAGGAAGTAGTTTAAATAATTGAAAATGAGGAATTGAGCTGGGAGAAGTCACTCTTTGGTGGTCGTTTTTGTTTCAATTGCCACAAGCGAGAAGTAGGTTTTAAAAATAGATCACCAGGGCAGAGCAAGTGTCTCTGACAGGCACTTGAAGGCAGGATTCTAGAAATTCCAATCATTTAACAAATTGCACCATTAAAAGTCATAATAGGTCTAAAAGCCATTCTTGAAAGAACTTACTAAGTAATTTGACCTACAAAATCATCTTGTTAAGTTTATTTGATATCATGAGACAGTTAGTGAAATATGCATAGTCCATTATATTAAAGAGAAAAGCACCCTGCAATGGGTATCTGATGTGCTCTTTGCAATCGCAGCTATTAGTTGTCTATAAAACTCCTAGACATGATTTGATTTGATTACTGTTACATCATTTTACTTTGTAAAATACAGGGGTGGAGATTACAGATCTGCTATTGCTTACTAGGAAATATTTAACGAAGGATGTTTTATTTATTAGCATAAAGAGACACAGTGGATTATTGGGTGATTAAAGTGATGATGTGGCTGCCATACTTGTCAAAAATATAGCTCTAATTCAATAACAAGGCGACAGTCAGTCTCTGAGTTGATCTATGCCTGAGCAAACTGACTCTGAAAGCAGGACATGGCCCACTTAAAAGGATCTTGGTAAATTTCTATAATTACACGTTATCAAAAACAAACAGCAATAACAACAAACCCGCAGGATGTTTTCTCAATTGTAAATTTACTTTCTCTCTGCCATGAGCTCCTGCATCTTATCTTCTGCATTCCTAACATCCCAAGTCAATAGCAGAGAGTATTTAACGTTACTAATCTATGTGGGAAGCAATATTTTTATAAGGAGTAAATTGAGAAGGGAATCAATAAAGGGAGCAAAGGAAGAAGGAACTAGCATTTATTGAGCGCCTGCTCTGTGCCAGGCTCTGTGTTATGTATTTCACAAATACTAGCAGGCTATCTCATTTAATCCTACGGAAAACTGCAAAGCGAATGAAGAAATAAATTTATTTTTAAATTTTGAATTGCACACATATTTACTATTTTGTCCTTTGTTCTCCTTTGGTTTAATGTCATTTAAGTCCTACAAGTAGCTTGTATCATCAGAACTACTTCACACCACATTGGGAGGGAAAGATTACTAATATCACTTGTCAATGAACATGTTTACCACAATTAGTGTCCATATTTTATTCTCAGCTCTTGCTTAGAGAATACTTGATCAGAATTTTATTCTGTGTATAGTTAGGCATAAAATAGATCCACCCTGAAATACCTGCTCTTTGCTAATCATGGCCAATTTTAAAGAAAACTTCCAAGATAAACTACATCATGTAAATCAATTTGTTCTTTAATATTTGTTAATTGTATTATTTGCATTTCAGGACAAAGTTCGTGCTATTTCAAGGTAAACTATTACAGATTCTGATTTCTTTTAGGTTGCAAGCCAAGAAATGGTAGAGACCCTTTCTCAATTATTTTAATATGTCGTAAGCTGAAATTGATCTGGTAGATCATAAACGTTTACTGGGCTTTAGGAGCAGTTTAGTTTCACAGCGCCCTCTGTTGTTGCTCTGTAAGTTTATCACTCTTCTAACTCACTGAGAGAGCACCACTCACTCCTCCCGGAAGGCTCATCGCAGGTTGGAGTCAAAGCGTCAGTCTTCGGGTTTCAGAACTTGCATACTGATGGTGAACCCAAATCCGAGCAAGCTCAGGCAACCAATGTGCCCTGACTGAGCCCCCAGGAATTCTCTTTCCATCCCCGTCCTCTCCCCCAAGCTCCAAAGCTCCTACATCTGGCCGCCTCCCGACATCCAATGGGCCTTGCACATTTTGCATCTCCAAACAGAGCTCTTGTTTCAGCACTCCCAGTCCGAACATGACTTACCCCCAGGTCTCATCTCTGTCCGTGGACCACCACTCACTCAATCGCCCTCAAACCTAGGAGTTGTCTGTGGTTTCTCTCTCCCTCACACCCGGCACGTAGTAAGGCCTTCATAAATATCTGCTGAATTAATTGAACAAGGAAACAGAATATCAAGGTATTAATTTATAGAAAAGCATCTATGAAAACAGCAATAAGATCAACACGTTACTTCCAGATCTCCCTCCACGGAGAGAGGCTACCACCAGTTTATATTTCCCGGGCCATCCCTACCTAGGCAGGATATAGAATGCCTTTTGATTCCCACAGCTGCCATCAGGCAGGGCAGGGAATAAAGGATCTGACTTTAGGTTTCTAGGTTATAATCACATTCCTTCCTTACTCTCTGAAACTGTGCACTGGTTCTAGTTCCTTGGAGTGGAACTGGATTGCTGCTAAACCCTCCAGTCTGTTAACAAGCCATCTCATGTGTTTCTCTCCCTCAGATAGCTGCACCATCATGTGTGGAGTCTTACTCCTGTCACCTGCTGAGAATAACTTTTTCCTTGTTCTGGGAGACCCTTATGTGTCCCCTTTGGCCATTGATCTTTATCAGTCAAACTTGATAAACAGAATTTGGCATTCTTGCAAATCAAAGTATTTTCTAAATTGGTTAGTTTGATTTAAACTGAGACCCTTTGCTTTAATAAATATAATACACAATTTGATAACACATATATAATTCAAAAAATTAACATCAGGCTAATCCCACAACCCAGAGGTAACTTCTATTAACATTTTGATGTATTTTTTTAAAAAAATAGAGTTTATTTTTTAGAGAAGTTTTAGGTTCACAGCAAAATTGAATAAGAAATACAGAGATTTCCCATATACACCCTGCCCTCCCACGTGCATCACACACGTCGAGAGTGGGACATTTCTTATAATCAATGAACCTACACTGGCACACCATCACCCACAGTCCACGGTTTACATTATGATTTATTCTTGGTGTTGTACATTCTATAAGTTTGGACAAATGTATAAAGCCAAGTATCTATCATAACAGTATCACACACAGAATGGTTTCACTACCCTAAAAATCTTATGTGCTAGGCCTAGTCATCCCTTCCTCCCCCCTTAATGCCTAGCAACCACTGATCTTTTCATATAGATGTCTCTTTTCTATATGTATGTGTATATTAATATTATAAAACTGGGCACATACTATGCATATCATTTTATTTTCTGTTTTTTTTTTTCATTTTAAAGTTTAAACACTTCATGTTATGGAAATTCTCAAGTGTACCTAAGAAGTAGAGTGAAAACTAGCATGAATCTCCGTGTGCCCAGCACCAGGCTTCAGTGATTATCAATATTTTTGCCTGTTGTGTTTCATCTGTCTCCCCCAACTGCTTTTATTTCTTTTTTTGCTGAAGTATCTTCAACAAATTCAAGGTATCATGTCATTTCATCCATAATACAGAAATATTACATAGACTGCCTTTTTCATTTAACATGACATCATGAATATTTCCCATATCATTCACTATGGTTTGAAACATTGTTTTCAACAACTGCCAAATATTGTCATTGTTTATACGTATTACAAACCTTTGAGTGCATCTCTGATTATTTCTTTAGGAAACATCTCTAGAAGTAAATTACAGGATCAAAGGGTAAGAATTTTAAAGATACAAAAAACATCATAAATGATTAATCAATTTATACTCCAATCAGTGGAATGTGAAAAGGTCTGTTTCTTTGAACCCCTACTGACTCTGGGTATTACCAATCGTATGGGTCAATGTTTCATTGCAGATAGCAGAATCCACTCTAGCTGGAAGCAGAAGAGTGATTACCAGTTATTATGAAATCATGAGAAGATTTGGAAGAGCTGATTGGGCTCCCAGGAATGAATTCTGAGCCACACTGCAGAGCTGGCTCACCAAGGGAGCAGCCTCTGGCACAGTGGGGAAGCTGGGAATAAGAAAGTTGTCATCACAATTGCAGGCTGTAAGCTCACAGTGCCTTTGTCATGACTTACACTGTCAAAGTGGATGCCTTGCAACCCCATGAAACTGGAACTGGACCCCACTCCAAATACCTCTTATGACCTTGCTTGCTAGCACAAACAGCAGAATTATGACTTGTGCTTCATAATATTTCCACCGTCCAAATTTCATATGGGCACATTGCTAGATAGATCATCTGAAAATTTCCACCTGCAAGGGAGTCTGGGAAATGTAATGTTTTGCTTTCCAGCTTTTAGCAGGCAGCAAGACATAATACAAAGTGGTTGGAATGGAGCTGAATGAGCCAATCTGTAATACCCACTACAATCCACCCCTTTGGTAATGCAGCATCCATATAGAGTCTTCTGTCAATAAGTCTTGCAAACAAAAATAATAGCCAAAACCAACATACTCTCCTAATGGACTCATACCCCGTACAAAGAAAAATGAGCTTATCCTAAAAAGGAGACCCAGATCTCACTGCATTCATCTCTAAGTGATGTTCATTCTTCTTCTAGTGTAACCACATATTGATACCCTGCAATCTAGGTGCTAAATTATAAAGTCTACCACAACTCTGTATCAGACATCTTAACTTACTCTATATAGTAGAGTAGGTGAAAGAGAGAAGGAGAAAAAAAGAAATAGCATTATGTATAAAACTTGTGATCATGGATCTCATTTCTTCAGTTAGTCATAAGGTATCCAATACCAGCCAATAGTCAAAGATGCTGTTTTACAGCTGGTTTATTTGATTCAGAATCCAAACAAGGCCCACATATTGGGTTGTTTTTGTCTCGTAAGAGTCTCTTTGATTCAACACGTTCCCCACCTTTCGTTTTCATGCTTTGATTTGTTGGAGAAACCAAATTACTTTTTAAGTGTAGAATGGATTTGGTTGGTTGCTTTCTCTTGATACCATCTAACTTGTTCCACTATTCCCTATGTTTCCTGAAAACTGGTAGCTATTCTAAAGACCTGATTAGATTCAGGCTCTGTTCGTGTGTTGGCGATGGGAGCTCATGGGCATCTTTGTGTACTATTGCATCACGTTGTGATGCATACAATGTCTGTTACCTACTTTCAGAGAATCTAAGATGGATCAGTGGGTTCAGGTGGTGTGGCCCTGGTCCCTCTGTTATAAAGATTCTCACTAACTTTTCACCTAATGATATGAGTGTCCTTTGAGATTATGACCTGGATCTATTACTTCATTAGGGATCAAAAATTGATAATTTTTCTAATTCTACCGAACAACCAGATATCCATGAATCATTGTAGGTCTGTACCCCAGGTCACCTCTTTTTCTAGGCAGGATGAATGACCAGGTACTTATATATATAATCCTATGTAATATAATATAGGAGACATCACTGCTTGTTATTCCTCAATTAAAACTGCCAGATTTAGCAAATAAAAATACAGACATCCAGTTAAATTTAAGTTTCAGAAACAATAAATTTTCAATATGTGTGTTTGAAATGTTTAAAGATAAGCTGAGTCATATTAAAAACTACCACAGTTCACCCCATGTCTATTAACCATATTTATCTTCCAAATAAAGACAACAGTAAAATCATAGATGGGGGGCCCTGAGGTAACCTATGACGGAAGGTAATTCAATCAGGGAGAATCTCTAGATTTTACTTTGACAGTTTGAAGAAAGATAGGTCTCCCACCCCTCCTACCCTTCAGGCTTGGAAATGAACAGAAAGAATGTAAATGTTGGTCCTTTGAGGGAATTCAAACTGGGAACAGAGCTGATGAGGGTAGAGGTGAGAGAATTTCAGAGTCACCGTGGCCCTGGTGACACCCTACAACCACTGTATAGGAAATCCCATCAGCCTTACCTTTTTCCAGCTAGTTTGAGTTTGAGTTGTGAATGTGGCATATTTAGCAGGCAGGACTTCGTAGGAGAAAAGCGGGAAACACTTTTTCACTACTGCTCTTTAAATTTACCTGGTCAATTCTCCCTTCTCTATCCATCGCAGTATATTGAGCAGACCACTTAGCTTTTCTGTCATTTTCAAGGTATTCGAATAGTCCTGTTTTCAGGTGCCAAAAGTCCAGGTTGATTTAAGTAAGAGCTTCCATTTCTGGCGTAGTTGAAAGCTTCTATTCCTTTACCTTGTTTTCACCTCCTCCTTTATGCATCCTGCTGCTTTTTGGTGCCCCAGGGTCAGGATGGAAAGGAGAAATGGGAGGAAAAATATAGGGTCTAACTTGATGGTGATGGTTTAATCCAGCATCAGTGCTCTCCTGTGGCTGATGTCCAAATGCTGACCTTCAGTCTCATGGGATATTTCCATGACCTCTTCACAAACATGCCTTTGACAGGGCACAATTGCTAGGTTGGGCATTGTGCCCTATGGCTGACCTTTCAGAGATCATTACCTTCAGCATCTCTGAACTTCTCTATGAACTGACATGGAGTAATTTCCAGGATGAAAAATGCATAGTGTGAAAAGCGTGCCCATAGTATGCTACCTTTTGTATAATAAAGAAGAGGAAATAAGAAACTACACGTGTGGTATCTGCTCAACAGTGCTCTGTGAGCCATAGACACCCTTGGCTCTAATGGAAGCAAAGTCATGAATAATATTTTCAATATCTACTTCTTTGCTTATATTGTTTTCAGTTGAGACAATTACCATGTTTGTTCATTTCTTTTGACCAAGAGGCGATCTTAAATAATTTTTAATTAAGCTGAAGTAAAATTATAGTAGTCTCTTTTAGGATAAATAAAATATTTAAATTTAAAATAATGTCAAGAGTATTAACCTACCTACTTTTCAATTTTTTTCAACTGCCTTACAGTCCTAGGAGAAAATTTGCCATTAAAAACTACTTAAAAACAGGTACATAGGGTGCTCATTTTTATTGCCTCAGGTTCCAATATGGCTCAGCCTTACAATCATGGTTATTTAAAAATTTGATATTTTGTCATTACAGACTTTTGTATTAATTTTTATTTTTAAAATATTATTTAACTACTGATTTTTTTGTGCACCTTCCTCCCTTTTTTGTGCCCAGGGTGAACTCCTCACACTCATGCTAATCTGGTCCTTGCAGCTTAACTGTGCAAAAAGAAACATAAAAATGACAAACCAGAAATAATACGATTGATTATCTATAGGCAGTGGATGAAATGAGGGTAGAAAGGATAAGGGGGACTGACACCTTTCTGAGCAATCCTTTTCATATATTTTTGACTTTTAGAGTCATGCAAATGTTTCACATACTAAAAAAATGAATAAAATACAATCAACAGGAATGGGATAGAGCCCCAAATTGAATATCCACTAAAACAGATGAACTGGACTGTTTCACAAATGAACAACGTAACCATACTGGAGTGGGAGCAGAAAAGAACCAGCCCAAGCAGCTTTGGAAAATAGTACTTTGACTATATACTGAAAGGGCAAAGAAAAAAATGAGCACAAATATTGCACTTTACTTACTAGTTTGTTTTTCTCACAGATATGGATTAGCACTTCTGAAACTACTTTATGTGTATTGGAGCCAATAAGTAAATATACTGTGGATAATGAGACCCAGGTTTTTCACGGTCAGAGAAAGCAGTTAAAATAAAGGGAAAGGCTGAATGAAATCTAGGCTGTTGGTTTGGAATTGGAGATACGAACTAATGGTATGGGTGACTCCAGAGTTGGGGCAGGAAAGTACAAGATGAATGTAAAATAGGAACTGCACACATAAAAAATGATGGGATAAACAAAAGGACACAGGAGTTCATTTGAAGAGGCTCCAATGTCCAAATGTGGTACAATCTGAGTAAGAAAATAAATATTAAGAGTAATGGATTATAACCCATAGCATAAAATAAGAATCATGAGTCCATACTGATATAAATAATTGAATAAATAAATACATAGATGAAAAGGAAAAGCTCTTTTTTACAGAATTCCAACTAGTAAATGGAAATAGATAAACATTATTTGGCAAACACTTTGGTAATAACTTTTTACGTAAAATTCATGAATGGAAGCTAGAATGGGTAGGTAAAATTAGAAAAACGGTATGTTTACTTAGTCTCAAAGATCTTCCCCACAGGATATTTATTAATTACAAAGGAAAAAAGAGTAACTTTAGTGGAAGGACCTGGCAAACATCACTCTAATCAAGTGATCAAAGTGAACATCATCAGAAATGGGAAAAACATCATGTGGCTTCTGATATGATGCACTGAGAAGGACACAGCATTGCTTCTGTGATATTCTTAACAAGAATGCATAACTTAAATTTAACCATGAGGAAATCTCAGCCCCACTCCAGACAAAGAATATTCTACAAGATAGCTGGTCTGAGGAACTGTTTCACATTGAAGGAGAATGAGGAGATATGACATCTAAATGTGCAGGGTGATTCTGCATTGAACCCTGGACCAGAAAAGTGATATTAGCAGGACAATTGGTGAAATGTGTATAAGGCCTCTAGATTAGATAATAGTATTGTATCACTGCTAATCTCCTGGCTTTGACAATTATATTGCAGTTATGTAAGATGTTAACATTTGAGGAAGCTAGATGAAAGGTATGCAAAAATTCTTTGTACTAGTTTTGCCATGTATTTGAATCTGGAAAAAAAATCAGCCTTTGTAGTCTGGGGTTGCCTCACCACAGCAGGCAAAGTCCTCTCGGAAAAGTCCTTTAAAGACTTCTCTATGCCCATCGACAGATGAATGGATAAAGAAGATGTGGTACATATATACAATGGAATATTACTCAGCCATAAAAAGGAATGAAATTGGGTCATTTGTAGAGATGTGGATGGATCTAGAGACTGTCATACAGAGTGAAGTAAGTTAGAAAGAGAAAAACAAATATCGTATATTAACGCATATATGTGGAACCTAGAAAAATGGTACAGATGAACCGGTTTGCAAGGCAGAAATAGAGACACAGATGTAGAGGACAAATGTATGGACACCAAGGGGGGAAAGCAGTGGGCGGGTGGGGGTGGGATGAACTGGGAGATCGGGATTGACATGTATACACTGATGTGTATAAAATGGATGACTAATAAGAAAATAGATAAAGAAAAAAAAGAAAAAAAAAGACTTCTCTAGCTTGGCTACTTCTGGATGTGCCAACTTCTAGAAGGGTAAGCCAAGCCCACCACAAGTCTCTTTGCTTTGCCATCATAGGCAGCTCAAGCCAGGTTCTAGCCGTCATACTTTTCCAGGCAAGAGTCAGGCAGCAGTCTCTGGAGTCACCTAAAGTCTGGGGGACATAGGTCAAGTTTTTCAGAACTCTCCACCACACTTTGCTCCAATCCATGGGGCTAGTGGAACTTCCTGACTTGGCTTGAGGTAAAGGCAGAGAATAACCCTCACTCTAGGCCAATAGCTCCTTTCAAAGAAATCCTCTCTCCCCTCTCCTCGAGGACTTTCTTGGTTGCTTTTCTCTAGTCTGGAGATGTCTGATGGGCTGTAGTCCATAGGACTGGTTTAGCTACCTCCTAGTAAGTTTGACATGGACAATAATACACTTTTTCATCTGACTGGAGGCTGAACCCAAAGCCTGAGAAAATGATTAAAATCCCATTTAACATCTTGTAACACCTGCAACTAAAAACATTCCCAAACATTTTCAAATGAAAAAGAAATGGTGACATTCCCTACCAAACCTTTCTTTTGTTTTGTTTGAAGAGACTCAATGGCACCCTTGTAAGAGATTAGTGCAAATACTCCTGAAAGTAAATGGAGCTGCTGAGCTGCCTACCAGCTGCCTCTTGATTAGAAACACTAGACAGTGAATTTCAGCAAGGTAGACAAGAAACAGCATCTTACTTAAGAAAGCCTATTTGCAATCAAAATTTACCTAAAAGAAGAGGTTCTATATAAGATATTAAATATCACTGTATCATTGTACTACTTAATATAGTTCTGTATCATTTAGGAATGTGTTAAGCTTACTGAAAGTGGCCAAGGAGCAGATGGGGTCTTCTTCTTTCTCATATAATAAGTTCAGAGGAGGCATTGCTTACATTGGTTCAGCGGCTCTACAACACCATGGAGAACCAGCTCTTTCTATTTTTAACTCTGTCATCTTTAGCATATTAGCTTTCATCCTTATCATTTTTGTCTTATGGACATAAAATATCTACTCCAACTCCAGAAATCTTATTCCAGGTAGGAAAAAAAGAGATAGGGTGAGGGGATTTTGTACGTCTCTCTCCTCATCAGATTCCTAATTACTTGTCTTACCCAGAATATATCACAGAGCTACTGCTAACCATGAGGGAGGCTGGGATTTAGAGTATTAGCTTTCCATTCTGTAGAGGAGAAGGGCAAGGGGGTCAGGACTGGGTGCTGAGTAAGTAAAATTACAGTGTCTGACATGGGTGCTCTGCATATACTTGTCATTCAGTAAAATTATGTACATAGAACAAATGTGTAAAGAATTATCCGTATTATAATGGCCAATGAAAGGTGGCTTTTAAAATAATAACAATACAATAAACAGGTGTTTTTGCTCCACTGAAAAATTTTAGTGGAAACTGCAGCTTCAAACCTTAGGTTAAAAAGCAACAGACTGTATGAAATGGGAGAAAATATTTGCAAATCATATATCTTATAAGGGGTTAATACCCAAAATACATAAAGAACTCATACGACTCAACAGCAAAACAAAAACAATCCGATTAAAAAATGGGCAGAGGGTCTGAATAGATATTTTTCCAAAGAACACAGACAGATGGCCAACAGACACATGAAAAGATGCTCAACATCACGAATCATCAGGGGAATGGAAATCAAAACCACAATGAGATATCATTTCACACCTGTTAGAATGGCTAACATCAAAAAGACAAGAAATAACAAGTTTAGGAGAGGTTATGGAGAAAAGGGAGCACTTGTGCACTATTGGTGGGGATGTAAATTGCTATAGCTATTTATGGAGGTTCCTCAAAAAATTAAAAATAGAACTACCATATGATCCAGCACTTCTACTTCTGGGTATTTATCTGAAGAAAATGAAAACACTAAGTCGAAAAGATATCTGCACCCCCATGTTCATTCCAGGAATAGCCAAGCCATGGAAGCAACGTAAGTATCTATCAACAGATAAATGCGTAAAGAAAATGTGATACATAAATCACAGGTGGAGCAGTTGCAGGCCTGGACTTTGCCCCATGGCAAACTGGTGAGCCAGCAAATAAGCCACCGTGAGCGTGAGCCACAAAAGTACTGGCCCCAATCTTCTAGGCATAAAAACCAAAATGCCTGCTTCTTCTCTTCTGCCTACCAAATTTCATGTGAAAATATCTCTTGTCAACCAACCTAACCAAAATAAACGCAGAGGAGAGTTCAGCCTAGCCAAGTTGACCCATTATAATGCTACCCAAAGCTAGTAAAAACACAAAGTGATGCATGCACGAGGCTGTTCATTGCTGTACGGATTGTAATAGCACAAGACTGGAAACAACCCAGATGTCCATGAATAGGGAACTAGATAAATAAACTAGGGTACATCTACACTGTGCAGCTGTAAAATCGGATGTGAAAAAAAAGTTTTTATACGCTGCCATGGAGTGACGTCTAAGATATATTGCTAAGTGAGGGAAAAAGAAAAAGGAAGATGCAAAACAATGAGCATAGTATATTATCTTTCATCTAAAGGAGTATTTCCTAGCTCTGTCTATTAAAAAGTCCTAGAAAAGCAACTAACTAAATAGCAACGAGCACCTTTCACAACCAGAATGCTGTATCTAACACTTCCCACTAAAGGATTCAGTTGGTCCTTAAAGAAATGGCTGAATCTATCTCCAGGACAGGACATGTATAATGTTAGCCTGGAATATTCTATTGAGGCAGGAGATAGATGGGCCCAGGTCAAACAGCTGAAGTTCATAGTTCGTCCCCTGTGGCCAGAAATTCCATAATAGCAGACACTCCATAAAAGCAGGATGATGGAAGAGGCTGGTCTCTGCCCAGATAAGAGATAAAAGACCACATATTCCTCATTCTCGAAGTCAAGGAGACCTTCCCGATTACACATGCACAGAAAGGCTCCTTGGAGGTCAAAATGGAGGGGGCGCCACCCCATAGTAAGTGATGTCAGCTACCCATAGGCCTCTTTGCTAGAATCCATCTTAGCTAAGAGATGTGCACACACACAGGGGAGGACCTTGAGATATACTAAATACGGCCTCAGAACCAGGCAAAGCAAGATGACTGGTCAAAGGAAACCTGGAAGAAATACCCCATAAAAGTAATTCAAACTACCATGAGGGTGCAACTCTCTCTCTGAGCCCACCCGTGTGTCTATCCACACGTACTGTACTCTTTTTCCTCCTAACAAACGCTTTACTTGCTTCACTACTTTCTGTCTCTATGTGGAAATTCATTTCTACACAGCTGACGGGCCAGGGCCTTGTCACTGGTCACTGGTCCCTGGTGGTCTGGTGGCTAGGATTCAGCGCTCTCACTGCCACTGCCCGAACTCAATCTCTGGCCAGAAATCGAAATCCTGCTTCAAGCCACTGCAGGCCAAGGCCACCCAAGATCACTATCACACCAGAAAGTAGGAAAGCTATCAAAGACTATTGGAGTCATTCCACGAAGAATCAAAGCCAATTTGAAGGGACTCTCACTGCCCAAACTGGGCCATTATGAGCATCCCTTCCCCCCCAAAAAAGGGAAGGAAGATTGAAACACTGGTTATGTTTAAATTCATGTGCACATAAAGATACTAAAAAAAGAAAAAAATACAGGGTACCACCTATTATTCTGAAAACAAGTAAATAAAAGGAGAGATGCAATCATTTATGAACTATTTTTCTAGTTTTCAGGGTAACCAAATAGTTGATAAGGGAAAAGTCTCCTTTACAGAAGAACTTCAGCCAATAATTGTAGAGGGAATGATAAATTAGAAGGAAGGAAGCAGCTTAGAAAAATGGAAGGAAGCAATGGTCAGTTAAAACTCTTAGGTGAATGGAAGACTTTATAAAGGAAGAATCCAGCTGATAACACCTGAACTTGACATCACAAAAAGAGAGACAACCAGACATTATGTGCACCCTGACACAACATGAGGTATTCTACGCACCTATGTATGAAGTATTCTTGTCAAGAAAGTGAACATGATCTTGGTGAAGCCTCTACATCAAAACTGTCCAACACAAATTTCTGCAATGATGGAAATGTTTTTGTGTGCTATCCAATACTATATCTAATACCATAGCCATTAGCCAATAGCCACTTAGCTATTAAGCACTTAACCTGTGAGACTGAGAAATTGACTTTTAAATTTTAGTTAATTTTAATTACAGTAAGTCCCCTACAAACAAGTTCCCTTCTGAGAGCATGTTTGTAAGTCCAATTTGTTTGTAAGTCCAACAATGTTAGCCTAGGTACCCAACTAACACAGTCGGCTACATAGTACTGTACTGTAATAGGTTTATAATACTTTTCACACAAATGATACATTAAAAAAACACAAAACATAAAGAAAGCATTTTTAATCTTACAGTACAGTACCTTGAAAAGTACAGTAGTAGAGTACAACAGCTGCGCTTCTTAGCTGTACCAGCTACATCACCTCTGCTTTTACGCTTGTTTCTGGACATCCTGGGCTTGAAATAAAGATACTGTACTACTGTACTCTATACAGTAAAGTACACAAAAGCACAACCACTTGTAGAGGATGCACACACATGACAATGTACGTGAAACACGTGAACTAACGTGATTGGACATGCGAACACAGTTCGCATCTTTGAAAGTTTGCAACTTGAAGGTTCATATGTAGGGGACTTACTGAAATTTAAATTTAAGTAGCCACATGTAGTTAGTGGCAACCACACTTGACAGAGCAGCTGTAGGTCTACTAATTTATAGAAAGGATAGGGGATAAAGGGACATGTTAAATGATAACACATCTCAGTGTATAACGTGTAGACCTTGTTTGGATCCTTATTCAAACAAACCAAGCATAAGAGACAACTGGGGAAATCTGAACTGGATAATTCATGATATTAGGAATTATTTAAAATTTTTACTTGTATCAATGATATTATGTTTAAGCTTTAAAAAATTGTTCTCTCTCCAAGATTCATACTTTAGTATATAAGATGAAAATGTGTATGTCTGGGATTTTCTTTAAAGAATCCATCAGAGGGACTCCCCTGGTGGCACAGTGGTTAAGAATCCGTCTGCCAATGCAGGGGGCATGGGTTTGAGCCCTGGTCTGGGAAGATCCCACATGCCGTGGAGCAACTAAGGCCGTGTGCCACAACTACTGTGCCTGCGCTCTAGAGTCCGCGAGCCACAACTACTGAAGCCCTAGAGCCCGTGCTCTGCAACAAGCGAAGCCACCGCAATGAGAAGCCCGCACACTGCAATGAAGAGTAGCCCCTGCTCGCTGCAACTAGGGAAAGCCCACGTGCAGTAACGAAGACCCAACGCAGCCAAAAATATAAATAAATAAATAAATTAGTAAATTTATTTAAAAAAAAAAAAGAATCCAGCGGAGGTGGAGGGGGAAGGGTGGTGGGAGGGTATACATGAAACAAGATTAGCTATATGTTGATAACTGTTGAAGCTTGGTGATGGGTATATGGTGTTCATCATCATATTCTTTCTATTTCTGTGCATGTTTGAAAATTTCCATCGCAGAATGTGTTAACAAATGAAGAGATAAATAAAAGCTAGAATTAAAAGAATAGTATATATTTTATCCTATGGAATATTATACAACTCCTAAAAAGAACTCAATGGGCCTCTATATATTATACCATGGAAAGAAGGCTAAACCACATGAGATGAAGGGAAGTTGCATAACAATTACTATGGTCTGAATGTTTGTATCCCCTACCCCAAATTCATGTTGAAATCTTAAGCCCCAATAGTAATAATATTAGTAGGTGGGGCCTTTGGGAAGTGATTAGGTCATGAAGGTGGAGCCCTTGTGAATGGGATTAGTGCTTCTATGAGATTCTGCAGAGCTCCCCCTAGCCCTTTCCAACGATGTGAGGATACAGTAAGAGGTTTGCAACCTGGAAGAGAGTCTTCACTTGACCATTCTGGCACTCTGATCTTGGACTACCAGCCTCCAGAACTGTGAGAAATAAATTTCTGTTGTGTATAAGCTACCCAGTCTTTTTTGATAGCAGTCTGAATGGACTAAGACAGCAATATAGAAAGTATGATCCTATTTATATAAACAGTAAAAGGATGCATTTATATGTACATATATTTGTAAGTAAATACCTGCCCTTTAACGTAGAAGTCCATTTCTTAGAACATATTTACAAAATTATTTTTAGACATCCAAAAGGATATATGTACAGATACTTAACTGTAGTGGTCTGCTTGGTCTGCCATAACGAAATACCACAGACTGGGTGGCTTAAACAACCAAAATTTCTCACAGTTTTGGAGGCTGGGAAGTCCAAGATGAAAGTGCCAGTGGATTCGACTCCTGGTGAGGGCTTTCTTCTGGCTTGCAGATGGCCTCCTTCTCACTATGTCTTCACACAGTGGAGAGAGAGAAAGCTCTGGTGTCTCTTCCTCTTCTTATAAGGGCACTAGCTTATAGATTAAGGCCCATCCTTGTGACCTCATTTAACCTTTATCACCTTTTCCATGTTCTATCTCCAAACAGTCACATTGAAGATTAGGTTTTCAACTATGATTTTGGGGGAACACAAATATTCAGTCCATAACATTTACGAAAGCATTATTTCTTATGGCAAAATTATGGAGACAATTTTTGTGTCCATCTATGGAGAAATGGATAGTTAAATTATAACATATCCATATTATGACTAGTTTGGACAAATGTCCAAAATATATTTTTGAGTATAAAAAGCAAGTTGAACAATATATGAATCACACACATTAAAAAAATACCCAAAAAACCCCCTAACTATATAATCCATCCCCCCCCCCCCCCGTTATATATAGTCTGCAAGTATAGTCATTCAACTACTAACAGTGATCAACCTTAGGGAATAGGAATGGGGATATGAAAAGAGGGGCATTTAACTTTTTCACTTCTATAAGCCTAAATACTTCTAATTTATTTAAAAGATAATGGGCATTCATTACATTTGTAAATCTGAAAAATGCAAAAAGTGGTTTTTTAAACCACTTGATTCCATGAGATATCTAAGTGCCTGAAATATTAAAAGAGCAAACGTATTTATATAACATGAGCTATGCCTCTCAAATGATTCCGGCACTGTGCAGAGCTGCATCGAATAATCACGGTCCAGAATCCAGAAACATATTACAAAGTAGTCCCAACTTTTACTTGCATGGGCTCAAAGAACATTAGCCCCTTCTCCACTATCCTGTAGCTCCTCTCTTGAGACTTTCTCATTCTAAACGTCTAAATCCTCCTCAGCCACAGTCCTGTCCTCTATTTTTTATCAGCCTTCCTCAGTTCCTTTAAATAGATATCCTTGCAAGACTCAATTTTTCTCTAGCAATCGGTCACACTCTGCGTTTTAAAAGATCCAAGAACCAGGCTGGTGAAGACTTTTCTTCAATTGGGGGAAGGGAAAAGGTGAGGAACAGTTTAGTCTATTCACATATTGCAAGCATTGATTTCTCCAAATTTAGAACTGTCATTCTGTTAACTAATAATTGGGTCATGTGTATTATGGTTTATCTCAGGTTGTATTATTATTATCTCAGATTGTATTCGGGTAGGGAATTACTGTCACTATTTTTATTCCTTACAGTACTTCTTTAATTTATTGTTTGGTCCATTGATGTAAAAAAGATACCTAGGGGAATCCTCGGCACCAGGGCCCCGGGGCTGCGGTTGGGGGAGGGATGGTCCTCAGTTTGTCAAAGTGTAGCTTAAGTTGCTCATTTCCAGGCTCACTTCCAAATAGTCTAATTAAGGTTTATGCATTTCTTACAAGTCATATGCCTTCTTTACAGGTCGGAACATTCTTAGAAATCCTGAGGATTCAGAACTGCACTGCCTCAGACACCCGACCCTCATATAATCCTCTGAGCTCTTTTAGTTGGATGTTAGTATTCGACTTCGAACTAGAGAACCCTGTCTATAATCACTTCATCTGTTTGGGCACCTTCCTAGCGGCCCGTTTCCTTGTCTGCAAAGCGGGGATAGTCGTGTGTGCCTCACAGGACGTTATGTGGGGACATGTTGTGGCCATATAGCCCTGTTAAAACCTTCTGTCTGGAGAAATCACCCAGGCTTGGTTCCTGCCCTGCTCATGTGGAAGAGGCCCTTTTGTCCCCAAATGACATAATGAGGAAGGATTTCAACTTCGAAGATGTTTGCTCAGAAACGACAGAACGATAAAAACAGAGTTGAATAAGTCTGGCCAGCAGCTACATCTTTTCTCTCCAACAGATAATACTGCGTACGGTCCACTGTCTCTGGCACCTCAAGCTTTAACTTTGGGGAAACAATGAATTCTGCGCCCAGGCCTTCAGGCGAGTCAAAAAACCCGAAGTGGTTATGCTTGTTTGGAGGCCTGCGAGGCACGAGGAGACGGAGAAAGGTGAATCGAGCTGCTCTCTGACTCACAACCGGCTCGCCCTCCGTACCTAACACAGCTAACTGTTACCGTCGCCATTTTGCAGGGTGGGCTGCGCAGTCTCCTCTAGCAAGGCCCGCGCGCCTGAGCCGGAGAGGACGTGGAAGGCTAGAAGGCGGGGAACGCGCGCTACCGGAGGTAAGCACGCGTGCGCACAGGCGGCGGCTGCGGCGGAGGGGTGGGGCCGGGGTACGAGTGCGCGTGCTCGGTGGGAGCCCGCGAAGTACCTGGAGGAGGTGGGGGACGAGGTAGAAAGGAGTGAGGTTGAAGAGCGCTTGCGCGAGAGGGCGACCGTGCGGGGAGGGGGGCTCCGGAGCACAGGCGCCGAGACGGGACTTAAGGAGCTCTCGCGAGATCTCCAGGTTGCTATATATGTGCGCAGGGAGCCCGCGTCCTTTCCCTGGTCTGATTCCGTCCTGCGTGACTGTTCCTTCGAACGGTAGTCTTTTATCTCCGTCCACTTTCTCTCCCACCGAAGTGCGTGCCACCAACCCATGGAAGATTCGATGGACATGGACATGAGCCCCCTGAGGCCCCAGAACTATCTTTTCGGTAACTGCTGGGGGGTTGGAGCGAGGCCGAGCGGGGCCTGCAGGCTTTGGTGGGGGGGCGGGATCCCACTGAGGCCTGGGTTAGCGAGGAAAGCTAAGCAGGCTGGAGGCCTGAGGGAGTGGGAAGCGAGCAGACGGGGTCCTGCCGCCTACAGGATGGGGACCCAGGAGGGGCGAGCCGGAAGCACGGAGGGGGGTGGGAAGGAGGGGCGGCCTGAAGGCTGAGGCGTCAGCGGTCCGAGGCCCAGGGCCTGAGGTAACGTGGAACCGACCGGCTGAGGGTTCGGCCGTTACGCGGGGCCCATGGTGGAGCTCCGGGCACAATTATTTTCTGGGGTTTTGTGAGTTGGTAGGCGTCTCATTCCGGGCGGGTGCCTGAGGCTGAGCTCCGCGTTGATGGTGTAGGAGGTTTTGTGGGTTCGTGGTGTGAGGCGGCTTGGGCCTCCTTTCTGGACGAGAGGAACAATTGAGCATGGCGTTGTCCTCAGGCCTCAGGGTCAGGAGCTCTCGACCGAGCTTCGGCCCCGGTGCCTCGGCTGGTTGCTGGGGGCAAGGGAGGTGCGGTGCGGCCCGGCCCGGCCCGGCGTGAGGAGGCCGCGACCGCTGGGGAGCACGTGGTTGCCACGTGGTTGGGGGAAGGAGGGGGGTGTGGGCGCTGCATCCGGGGCTCACTGGTGTCTTGTCACCCCCGAGCCTGGGGTCCTGGGGCTTGATTGAGGCTGGTGGGCCGGAAATGTTAGGTGAAGTGGTTGGTAGCTCCAGGACTCTTGGAAGTCTTTTGTTCGGTGCTTAACATCTATGCTGGTAGTTCTCATTTAGAGAATCCTCTTTCTGTTTCACCGCGTCCACCTCGCAGAGGAGGTACTGCCGCTCAGAGAACCGAAGTGGCTTAACGAAGGTTGCACTTGTAGGGAGAGACTACATCTAACCCCATGACCCTTGCCTCCAGATCTGATGCATTACAAATGATTTGGGGTGGGGGGTGGCTAGGGAGGGAGACTGGCGGAGGCAGCCTTCTGTTAAAACTTGTAATTCTATGCCAGGGTTTTGGGATTTCCCCCTCGAGCACACCAAGTACCATACTAAGGGGCCTTCGTTGGTTTTCAGTCTCACTAAACTGAATTGTTGAAGCCTTTGTGTCAGGCTTTAATTTAAAGTAAGTGCAAATCCTGCCCCAAATTAATTTTGTTTCCTTATATACTATGCTGAGATTTGTTAATTGATTAGTAACAGTTAAGCATCTATTCCAGTAACTATTAGGTGACAACTAAATGGGACTATTTAAATTAAATAAAGTTTAATTCTGATGGTATTTAAGACAATTTGCTTTTTCATGAATGGTAGTAGTAACATGCACTATGCATTAAGGCTTTTATTTCTAGCATTTTGAAAAGCTGGCGTTTCTGATCAGTTTACATCAAAATTTATATCAGAATTTTTGTGTTAACTCTTGCTATTGGAAGTATCCCTAGGATATTTCTATTGTCTTAAACATAATTTCTGAACAGAATTTAATGTACATCATTTCTGTTACTTCGAAGATGGAATGTTGACCCCTGTAATGAGTTTTAGTTCTTTTACATTTGTAGTTTTTCTGTTGTAAATGCAAGCTATTGATGTAGGTGTTTGTGTAACCATTGTCATTTCTAAATTTGGCACCTGGGAGTTTTGGTAGGTAATTCAACTTTAAAATAGTGGGATTTTATCAACATTGTATGTTAGGGTTGGTTTCAGTTCTAGGTTTACTAAATTTTTGATTCTGTTTCTACATGAGAATAGTAGTGTAGTTGAGCATAAAATAATGTAGTGGGAAGTGGAATTTATAAAGCTCTGTATGGATGTTATTTGATGTTTATATTTTGTGTTCAAGAAATCCAGGAAGAGGTACTTCTGCCTTGCCTTTTGGTAGCTAGAATAGTAAAAATTAGTTCGCAAGTTAACTTTTTGGTTACACACTGAATTTTTAGTGTTATTTTTCTCCTTGTTATAGTTGAATTTTTTCTTCATTTACAGGTTGTGAACTAAAGGCCGACAAAGATTATCACTTTAAGGTGGATAATGATGAAAATGAGCACCAGTTATCTTTAAGAACGGTACTTAAACTTTTCAAAATAAACTACTTAACATTTCTTGATTTCAGTCTCTTAGTTCCTATTCGTGTGGATTAATACTTATTTTACAGCAGTATTTTTCTTTCCTTATTTATGTTCTTCGCTTCTACAGTTGTATTAAAATGCCCTTCAGGGTAGTGATAAATATAAATCTTATTTGTTCTCCACAGACACTAGCCTATAGCCTACTACTTAACTTCTAGGTGGCCAGTAAAAGGTGGTTTGTACTTAGGCGTGGGTGATGACATAAACATCTTTGTCATCAAATGCATTTTTATGTAATTGTTAAGATTTACCAAATATGAGAAATTGTCAAAGTCACATAAAACTTGAAAACAACATTGTGCTCAAGTCAGTTTCCCATCAGTGGTAATAATGAAAGGTTTATAATTGTTCTGATTTTTTAAAACAACTGGTTGGGGGGGTTGTAAAATGGTGGAAACTTAAGTTGAAGTACTGTTCTTCTATTCACAGGTCAGTTTAGGGGCTGGTGCAAAGGATGAATTGCACATTGTCGAAGCAGAGGCAATGAATTATGAAGGCAGTCCAATTAAAGTAACACTGGCAACTTTGAAAATGTCTGTGCAGCCAACGGTAAGGGCACATTTACACTTTGGATTTTATGTCAAATTCTAATTCTGTTGCCTTAAGGTGAGTGTCATTTAGGTTACAGGGAGATTGGGGAATTTGGTTTGGTTTTTTCCTAGTAGTCACAGCTGCATATTCTGTCACTGGTGTTGACTGATCATCGTGGTGGTAGCTGCTTGTTTATTAGAGGTGGAAAAAACAGGTTCACTGATTTGTTCATTTGGCTTATGGGTTTGCTTGTTCAGAAACATTTTTAAGTTATGAACAGATTTTATACCTAACATGTAACCATTTTTTTCCCCCACAATATTTAGTGATTTATAATTTCTTCTTTTTAGGTTTCCCTTGGGGGCTTTGAAATAACACCACCTGTGGTCTTACGGTTGAAGTGTGGTTCAGGGCCTGTGCATATTAGCGGACAGCACTTAGTAGGTATGTTATTTTTATGTTATGATGCTTATTTTTAATGCAGTTACTTTGTTCCCAATTTGGACTTTATAAAGTATGCTTAGTTCTAGTACGGCTGTCTGTAATAGGTTCAAGTGGGAATCTAGGGGCTTCCCTGGTGGCGCAGTGGTTGAGAGTCCGCCTGCCGATGCAGGAGACACGGGTTCGTGCCCCGGTCAGGGAAGATCCCACATGCTGTGGAGCGGCTAGGCCCATGAGCCTGCGTGTCCGGAGCCTGTGCTCTGCAATGGGAGAGGCCACAACAGTGAGAGGCCCGCATACCACCAAAAAAAAAAAAAAAAGAGAGAGAGAGAGAATCTAGTAATTTATAACTAGAAAAGCCTGGTGTTTTGCATGTAAAACCTAGTAATGAGTATTAGTCCACCAAATTCCTTTTAAAAAATTTTGTTCCTTTTTTTTTTTTTATTTTTACTGTTTTTCTAATAGAACCTGAGTTTTAAAATACTCATTACTGTGTCTTATCAGTGCCCTTTTTTCTGAGTTCTTGCTGTTGGTTGAATTTTAATAGTGGCTAATAAAGAATTTTATTTTAGCTGTGGAGGAAGATGCAGAGTCAGAAGATGAAGAGGAGGAGGATGTGAAGCTCCTAAGTATATCTGGAAAGCGTTCTGCCCCTGGAAGTGGTAGCAAGGTTCCACAGGTACAGATGCAATTTACTATACATAATTTATTCTGGCCTTTAGTTTGGTAGTTTGGATTAGTACTTACTTACGAGTGTGTGTCCAATTATTTTTTTAAGAAAAAAGTAAAACTTGCTGCTGATGAAGATGAAGATGATGATGATGACGACGACGATGATGATGAAGAGTAAGTAGTATGCCCTTAGAAACCTGACATTGTTGTATGGGGGGTTATGAAAATGATTTACCAAAATCATGATTAGCGGTTGTCAGTTTGTGTTAAATGAGCTGAGTTAAAGGATGGAATATGCAGCACTTCCCAGATGTATTTGACTAGGTGCCTTTTTTCTGAGGAAGGTTTAGTGGACACATTACTGTATGCTAAGTCTGGTGTATTTTACGCTGAACAGTTTATAATAAATGGGTTGGGCATAAAGAGAATCTGAATAGTTCCAGCTATATTCATTTTGTAAGTTGTCACTTGAGGATTTTTTTTCCCCACAAAGGATTTTGGTATATGGTTGTCCTGGTCCTTATGAGAAAATCAGATTCTAAAAGAGAATAGGATTTTGCTGGAGAACTTAAAATTTGGTTGTAAACAAGATTTGATATGTTTGTTAAACTAGGTCAGACTATGGTAAAGTTACAAACACGCTATGGAATAAAATGCTCCTCATAATTAGTCTTTCCTATATGCAGCCATATCAGAAATTTATTAATATTGAATTTTTAATTGCTTGTCAGCTTTGTTCTTGAGTTCTCAGGTTGGTCCAATATATATTTACCGAAAACAATTGAAATGGAATCTAAGACTCTGAGAGAACATGCACTAATCTGATAATCAGATCTGCAAAGTAGGTTTTCAGTGACCTCAACTAGCCAAGCTGGTAGCCCTTTAAAAAGGCCTTTGAGCATGACAGTAGAAGCAGAAAATAGGAAAGAGTTGAATGCTTAAAAAATTCAGGGGGCTTCCCTGGTGGCACAGTGGTTGGGAGTCCACCTGCCAATGCAGGGGACACGGGTTCGTGCCCCCGTCTGGGAGGATCCCACATGCCGCGGAGTGGCTGGGCCCGTGAGCCATGGCCGCTGAGCCTGAGCGTCTAGAGCCTATGCTCCGCAAAGGGAGAGGCCACAACAGTGAGAGGCCCGCATACCACAAACACACACACAGAATTCAAAATTACCTGCATGTTAAACTTATAAACAAACTCAATATAGTTGGTGTTTGTTATTACTTGACTATGCCTGAGCTTTGGAAGATTTCCTGTCTTTAAAATGGGGATAATTCCTGATGTAACTACAGTGTAAATAGTTTACGTTCTTGTCTTCCATGTCTTCTCTAAGCTGTCTTTTAAGTTAGGTGGTGAGGGAGGAATGAAAAATGTAGATGGTGACAAGGTCCAAATCGGTAAGTTTTCATAAAAGGGAAAAAAGGGTAGTCAGATACATGTATAAGTAGAGGCAGTTAATGGATCCCTTGAGGATAACAAGTCTTAGAAGATTCCATTGGTTAGGGGGCAATGAAAACGTTAAGAGGAGCCCCAAGGTTTGTTAGTTAAAAGTAGTTATTATGTGGAAATTGTAAGCCATAATCCAAGAAGGCTTGGAACCCACAAAATAAAAGGCAGATCAGTTGGTTCTGTTCTGGGGATGGAAGGGGTATGGTATGGGGTTGGTTGACTGCTGTTGATGTAAGCAAGAAAAGCTGAAGACCATGTAGTACATTAAAAGTTAGTATGACCAACACAACATTGTTAATCAACTGTACTCCAATATAAAATAAAAAGTTAAAAAAAAAAGTTAGTATGGCTTACAGATACATCCTGGGTGGATTATTCTGGGTGGCCAGGGAACTATAAGGGGTGACTTAGGAGGACAGTTTTTAGGGGGCCCTGAAAATGTTAGGCGTTCAAGCATGGCTGGCATGGGGCCCCCGTGGGGCCAGAGTGGCCATTCCCCAAGTGGCTCATGGTTATGGCTGGGTCCTGGGGCAGCATGGGCTGTGCTTCCTTACAAGTTCAGTGTTGTTTCCACAGGGGCCAGATCAGGTGAGGGGGTGGTGGAGAGTGTTCCTTGTTTTTCATTGAGGTGGCAATGGGATTTGCCTAGGTGCCACCCAGGAAAATATCTGTTACTTAAAAAAAACAAAGGGTGGTTCTCCATAAACACCCTTTTCCCCTATTTTATTAGGGAATATCCTAATAAAACTGCTTACAGTAGTGGTTTTATAGAAACCATTGTCATCTTTTTTTTAGTGTGGGGTAGCCCATGCAGGTATTGGGTGCTAGGGCCAAAATTGACAAATCACTGTTAAAAATTACTTAAAAGACGTTATATGCCTTTAAATGTATACTACATGGTATTTTATCTAGTTAACATAGCAGATTTTTTACCCCTGTATTGGAAAGAAGTGTTTCTTTGGTTGCACATGGGTGAAGTTACTCCTGTTTTTTATTTAGACTATGTAGTGTGGAAGAGAAACCATTTTGGCCAGTATATAATGTTTGGTTTGTGAAGTAATTACAATTTAAACCAATTCCACCATTTGCTGATTCGTACTTATTCGTGGACTTCTCCAGTGATTGGATTTTTTCCCCCCAGTTCCTCCATTTAGAGTGTACAGTTTGGTGCTTTATAGTGTATATGCACAGTTGTGCAGCCAATTTCAGAACATTTCATCACCTCAGAAAGAAACTATGCTGTAACCCCTCATCTTCCCCAGCTCTAGTCAACCACTAATGTACTTTTTGTATTTTATAGATTTGCCTGTTCTGGATATTTCATATAAATGGAATCATACAATATGTGCTCTTTTGTGGCTGGTTTGTTTAACTTATCACAATGTTTTTTTTTTTTTTTTTTGCGGTACGAGGGCCTCTCACTGTTGTGGCCTCTCCCGTTGCAGAGCACAGGCTCCGGATGTGCAGGCTCAGTGGCCATGGCTCACGGGCCCAGCCGCTCCGCGGCATGTGGGATCTTCCCGGACTGGGGCACGAACCCGTGTCCCCTGCATCGGCAGGCGGACTCTCAACCACTGTGCCACCAGGGAAGCCCTATCACAGTGTTTAAGATTCATCCTTGTAGCGTGTAGCAGTACTTTTACTCGTTTTGTATTATTGAACTGTAAGAACTTTTTATATATTTTGGAAACAAATCCCTTATCAGGTAGAATTTACAAACATTTTCTCCCATTCCATGGGTTGTCTTTATACTCTGTTGGTGGTCCTTTACAGAAAAACTTAAATTTCATAAAGTTTGGTTTATTTCTTTTATTGTTTTCGGTGTCAGACCTAAGAAACCATTGCCAAATCTTCAAAAAGTTTTATAGTTTCAGCTCTTACCTTTTATCTGTTTTGAATTGATTTTTGTATCTATTGTGAGGTAGGAGGCAGTTTTATTTTTTTTTTTGATTGTGGATATCCAGTAGTCCCAGCACCATTTGTGAAAGACTTTTCCCCATTGAATGGTCTTTGCCCCCTTTTTGAAAATAGTTACCATAAATGTATATTTACTTTTGGACTCTTCAGTTCCATGTCTATCCTTCCGCCGGTGAAACATTATTCTGATTTCTGTTGCTTTGTACTTTTTATAGATTTTAGTTTGTAATTACTTAATGTGAATGCTTCACCTTTGTTCTTTTTCAAGATTGATTTTGGCTACTTTGGGTTCCTAGAGTTTCAGTGTGAGTTTTAGGATCAGTTTCTATGGAGATACCAGCTAGGATTCTTTTAGGGGTTGTGTTAAATCTGTAGATTAATTTGGAGAGTTGCCACCTTAATATTTACTGGTCCATGAATTTGGAATGTTTCTATTTATTTTAATTTCTTTAAATAACTTCATTTTCAAAAATTTATTTTCAGTTGTAAACAACATAACACCATATTTCCCATCTTAACTGTTTTTTAAGTGTGCAGTTCAGTAGCGTTAATCATAATCACATTGTTGTGTAACGTCTCAAGCTCATCTAGTTACACTGAAAACCATAACCGTTGAACAAAAAGTCCCCATTTCCACCTCTCCCCTGCCAGCCACCAGTCTACCTTTGTTTTCTATAAAGACTGATTCCTTTAGGTACCTCATATAAGTGGAATCATACAGTATTTGTCTTTTTGTGACTGTTCTTTCACTTAGCATAATGTTCTTAAGGTTCATCCATGTGCTACATTTGAGGATTTCCCTAAGACTGCATATTCCCTGATATATATACGTATGTGACATTTTCCCTACAATTTGTTTATGAACATTTGGGTTGCTGCTTTTTTGGGGACGGGGGGCGGGTTGGCTCACACCGAGCTGCATGCGGGATCTCTTAGTTCCCCAACCAGGGATTGAACCTGTGCCCCGCTGCAGTGGAAGTGCGGAGTCCTGACCACTGGACTGCCAGGGAATTCCCTGGGTTGCTTCTACCACTTGGTAATTGTGAATAATGTTGCATGCAGTGAAAATGAATTTGTGTTCAAGATTGTGCTGTCAGTTCTTTTGTCAACCCACAAAAGTTTGAAAGCTCTTCATGCTTTGAATGACTAAACTTGTAGGTTCATCCACTTCCTGGATAAGCTTTCTAGATTTGTTGAGTGCATTGAATCAGTAATAAGGACTTATTTCATTTGTAGTGATGATGATGATGACTTTGATGATGAGGAAGCTGAAGAAAAAGCTCCAGTAAAGAAAGTAAGTAAGATACGGTCGTATAAGATTATCAGAAATAGCTAATAACAAAATGATGGGAATTTTTGCCATTGGCTTGTTTTGTGGTTATTGAAAATTGTCTTAGGAGAAGATGATCTCATACTTTAAATTTTTCTTGAGTAGGGCTATCCTGGAAACTTTTCTAATAGTGGGGAATTACCTATTTTCTTTATATAGCCTTCTGTCTGTTTGTTAACCCTTTTGTAATCTTTTGTCGAAATGATTGTTTCTCTTAGCCTGACTGCTGCTTTTGCCATGGTTTGGGGCAGTTTTATTTGTACTAATATGTCTGTTATGTAGGGAGGGGCATTGACTAAGATTAATTTGTAATTGCAGTCTGTACGAGATACTCCAGCCAAAAATGCACAAAAATCAAACCAGAATGGAAAAGACTCAAAACCGTCAACACCAAGATCAAAAGTAAGTGGTAACATACAAATACAAGCTCCATTGAAGTAGTTAGGTTCTTCTGTGGAAGAATCTACTTTTAAAAATTTGGTAGGTCTTTGGAGAACGCTTGTAGCTGGTGTCGAAGAGCTAAGATGTGATTATTTTATTGGTAATCACTGTCATATAGTTAGACAGTTGACCCTTGAACAACATAGGTTTAAACTGCATGGGTCCATTTATCACGGTTTTTTTTTTTTTTTGTAAATGCTACAGTACTGCATATCCACGTTTGGTTGAATCTGGATGCAGAGGAACCACAGATGTGGAGGGCCGACAAGTTATACACAGATTTTTGGCCACGTGGAGGGCTGGCGTCACCTGTTGACATTCAAGGGTCAACTGTATATTGCCGTGGCTTTCTAATGGGGGAGAAAGCCGACAGAAAGATTTTTATTGTGGTACAAACAGTTGTGTCATATAAGGGTTCTTGCTTGTTGAAAGGTATGTTTATCGCATAGTGCAGTTTCTGGTGCTGGCTGCATGTTGGGAGATTATCATTTAAATGCTATGGAATGGGCCCCAGGCATCAAGCTGCGTTAACTTTGTTGCTTCATTCTTGGGGACCTTCTGGTTTCTTTTTTTGATAATATACTTTAAGTGTAGAACTGACCTTGTGTTGAATATAAATGCAGGCTCAAACTATTTCCTATTCCTTTCTTAAGCAATAATTTAAAAATAATTGTTGAGACACGAATTCATTTAACTCAATTCTGGTGTATACTTGTTTTTACAAAGGACTGTAAGAATTTTGTTGAGAAAATCCAGGTAGAGTGGGTCTTAAGAGTTCTTACGATGTTAAAATTCGCCTTTTTTCCCAGGGTCAAGAATCCTTCAAAAAACAGGAAAAAACTCCTAAAACACCGAAAGGACCTAGCTCTGTAGAAGACATTAAAGCAAAAATGCAAGCAAGTATAGAAAAAGTGAGTAAAATTGTCTTCCTTAAAGGAACTAAATTGGTAATTTTACCTTTCTGGGGTTTAGAACAGGACTGTTCCTCATTTTTTACAGTTAATATACTTGCCCTTGTGTGAAATTATCTCAAAAATGAATTACTAGTTACTTACATTAATTTATAGTCTCTGTTGATTTTTTTGCATATTTGAAGTGACATATGCTTTATTTTCCATATAAAAGGAATACAAGTAAGTTGATTGTAAGATATATTCTTACCTTAGATGTTAAAATGAGAGCATTTCCCTTCACCTGTTCTGGTCATGAGATGCCACAGTACCAGCAGAGGGCGTTTGAGTCTTCTAAAATTGCAAACAGCTGGAAAAGTAGTCTTTGGCCGCTTGGTGTTGTAGTTTTTAAAAAAATTACTCGTGTTTGACTGTAGTCAGAAACATTCTCCAACAAATTGAGTCATTTCTATTTGCCATTTGCACCAAGATGTCACCAGGCAATACGTGTGATAATATCTTGAATTTTTGAGTGACTAACGTGTTTACATTTAGTCTCCTTTTGTCTTAGTGGAAATGTGTGAAAAGAGGATTAGCTTTTGTCCTACTTGCCTTGCTTGATTTGGGGTGGGGGGGATGCACTTAGTAAACTTCAGTGAACTCTGGAGTATGGAGTAATTGGTTTTAATGCCTTGAAACACATTTGAGAGAAACTTTAAAATTCTGTGAATATTCTCAGACCCCAATTATTGAGAATAAATGCGGGATGGTGAGGAAAAGTTACTGACTCCCTTTCCCTATGTTTTTTCTGTGCTCTCTAGGTTCTACATGGCTTCGTAGATTTCCTTTCATTGTGCAGTTATGAGTCAGTTGGAAAACTAACATTTTAGAACCAGAATGTATTTCTTGATTTTGCTTTAGTACTACTGTAAACCTTTTAGCCTTCCTGGTATCGCTGCTTTATTTTTATCCCTTGCATACCGTTCTAAAATGACATTTTAGATACCCCTCCCCCTAATTTTAATATGGTCCTATCTCCTTGGTTTAATTGCAGGCACATTGAACAATCCTGGGCACTACTGGTAAATTAAGCCCAAAGATGGGGAGAGAGGAAAAGGAGAGACAAATATAGTCCAAACTGAGTATCATCAACAATCCAGACTGAAGTCTTCTATTTTAACTCAATCCCCTTTCCTGATTTGCCACCCACCCATGCCCCCCTTCCAGGCTGGAAGCAATCTCTTGATCTCCTAAAACACTTTCTTTTGACTGCTGTGATCCAGTGAACCTTATACTTTGCTTTCTATTACTTGTGCATTTGCCTCACCTCTTTGACCATATTTTAATCACCTTTGTATCTCCCTAGCTGCTCAATAAATATTTGAATCAAATAAGAATGTATGTGACAATAATTTAAAAGTGTAAATTATAGTGAGGTTTATTTTCTAGGTGATGAGGCAGTTAAGTATCTTACACCATACCTGAAGCCTTCTTGATCTTTTTAAAATGCACAGAAGATTCAGGTTACATGGAAAATCAAAATTTAGTTATCAGAATAGGAAACAAAAGTGAAAAAATTAGTGCGTTAAGGTAATTCCAGAGCAGAGATAAGTATAAACATTTCAAGATTTTTTTTTTTTTTTTTTTTTCTGTACGCGGGCCTCTCACTGCTGTGGCCTCTCCCGCTGCGGAGCACAGGCTCCGGACGCGCAGGCCCAGCGGCCATGGCTCACGGGCCCAGCCGCTCCGCGGCACGTGGGATCCTCCCGGACCAGGGAACGAACCCGTGTCCCCTGCATCGGCAGGCGGACTCCCAACCACTGCGCCACCAGGGAAGCCCCAACATTTCAAGATTTTTGAAAATATTTGGTGACATATACTTTGAAAATAATTTGGTGTTACTACTATTGTGCTTTCTTCCCTGTGTCCATAATTGAAAGGAATGGCGAAGTTTAGAGTTTAGTGAAATGTATTTGGTCCTGGGTGGTAGAGGATGGTGATAAAGCCGACTTGTTAGATAAATACAGTAGGCAGTCAAGCTGATGGTTGAGTTCCTGAAGAATCACAAGCATAGCTTATACTTCGTGTTTTTAGAGTGGCTGGGTGGGGGCAGGGAATTTGAAACTTGGACAAACCTTATTCAGTATGAGAGTGCTTGTGGAAGACCTAGGTCCTAATACGTTATACAAACATGTCTTTCTAGGCCTAAAAAAGGATTTATTCAGTATTAAAATGAAGGAGTTGAAGAGACAAGGAATGAATCACAATGATCCATATAATAAACAGCACTCAAATTTTTGAGGAATTTCTAACAATCTCCCTCAAAAACAATGTTTCTATACTTACCCTTAATAATGCTTTTGTCTCAATAGGGTGGTTCCCTTCCCAAAGTGGAAGCCAAATTCATCAATTATGTGAAGAATTGTTTCCGGATGACTGACCAGGAGGTAACTGAACTTTGTTGGAGACATGATCAAATCCAAAAATTTTATTGTGACTTATTATGGCTATTTGTTTAGTCTCTTTAGGTGTTGGCTTCTTTTAAAATGTTCCTAACCACAGACAATACTTCACATTAAATACATGGAAACTCTTAAGAATTTAGTTGGCAGAGACTGAGGAGATAACTTTTTTAGTACATTTTTCCCAGCTTTTATATAGTTGGTAAATTATCTCTTGGTTACTGAACTCAGTTTTGCTTTTGGTACTATGTTGGCTAAGGAAATGAGCTGCGGTTTTCCTTGCTGCTCCATTTGGCTACTTGGGTCAGTCTGTTCTTTGCTTTCTTGTGAGTTGGCAGAGATGATTTTCTCCATAGATGTTATGAGAAGCACATTTTGCTGAAATCAACCGAAGTGTAAAATCAGTTGAGTTAGATCTTGTATTTCTTAATGTGAAGAAGGTATTTTGTCAATAGAAGAAAATTTTTATTTTCTAAATAAATATTCTATTTATTCTAAAAATAAATTTATTTTTAGTGTCTTATTTATAGTTGCTGACTCGTAGATTGTAAAGGAAAATGTAAAAGCAGTTACACAGGGTTGCTAGGCATCATGTACATACAGGACATATTCTGTGTTTAATGGTTTTTGTCAGCGCTCCCTAAGTCTCCTGTATTCAGGTTTCTTCAATAAATTAAATTTGTTATTTAGAGATCTTTTTCTACCACAGTATTTAGTACTTAAATCACTTAAAATGGCAGCACTATTTTTCTCAGTTTGAAACCCTTTCGGTGGTTTAATACTCTTTACTTGTTTATTGTGAATTCAGCCTTCCTTGTTGTGGTCACGAGATGACCAGTTTCAATCTTTTCGATTCTTTTCGTTGCTATTCTGTTTTTGTGTATATTTGAATCCCAAAAAGCCAGTGTAAATTATGTGAATTTTCTGCGGACATTTAGTAAACATAAAAGTCCTTTTAAAACTATGCAGTGTGTAATTGTCAATTCAGTATTGAAAGTGGTAGAAAGTGGGATATATAAACCATCATCTATAACAGGTAAGCATAAGAGATATATAATTTTTTCAGCTAATACCAAAGGAAGTGGTAAAATAAAATTTTTGATTAAGAAAAATTCAGGTGAAGATAAAGTAACTAAAGTTGCAAGGGCCTTCCAAACAGCATCACGTCAGTCTTGCAGCTGAAAATGACTGAATTCACTATCAGAAATATTTTCTGACTTAAAAACTGAAAGCTGTTTTCAAGTGCCAGGATGAAATTTCTGCAATAATAAAAAATATATCTCAGTTTACTATTATGAAATTATCAAAACACTGAATATGTCACATTTTTATGGCATAGCTGCAGATGTAAGTAATCACAATGTGTAAAATATCTTCCCATTACTTGTGCAGTTTATCTTCTGCAAAAGAGTTGTTTATGAGGATTTGGCTAATAAAATCCAGATGGAACCTGAGAAATGATAGCAAATTTTTGCAGAAACTCTTGAATTTAAAGAGTTAATGAAAAAAATTGTACTGCCTTTTGTGGAAAGACTACAGATAAAAACCTTGCTGAATGTTTATATAAAGGTGCAAGCAGTATTTACTCGAAGTTGAAGCAAAACATGATGTATTCGAAGGTGTTTTCTGTCCCATTCAATATTCTATATAATACGTAAGTCAAGTAGCATCTGGCTTTTTTTTTTTTTTTACATTAGAGTGTCATGAAAATGTTCTTCAGTATTTGTATTCAACGTAATGATCAGCGAATGACTGATATTTGTTGACATGGTATTCAGTTCTCTTGCATTTGAAATCCAATGGCTGTGTTTAAAAACAGTATTTAAGAAAATCCTATTTATTTGAAGCACTGAAACACTTTGAAGAAAAGGCCCCCAAAGTTCTTTTAAATAATCCATTGAGTGAAACCTGCTTATTTAAATGTCTCTTCAGCAGTAGGACCACGTAAATTAAAAGAAGAGAAAAGTCATTGAAGTTCTCCATTGCTTTAAAAGAACTTGTTGAATCCTTTTGAACAGTTGACAAAAACATCAAGACTGTTTTTTTTTAAGAGGCATTATTCATGAATAGGAAAAGAAACACCAACTTGAAGTAGATAATTAATACTGCACTTACATGATTGTCATTTGAAATGTTTTTTATCACTTGAAGATTTTGGCTCTTTTACATGGATGTTACTAAATACCAGCATGAGAACAAGTAGAATGAATTATATGTTGAAGAGGGATGTAGAAATTGATGAGGGATCTCTTCTTTTTGGTCATTGGACAATATTTTTTAATTTTAATTTTAACTTTTTATTATTTTTTTTTTGCGGTACGCGGGCCTCTCACTGCTGTGATCTCTCCCGTTGTGGAGCACAGGCTCCGGACATGCAGGCTCAGCGGCCATGGCTCACGGGCCCAGCCACTCCACAGCATGTGGGATCTTCCCAGACCGGGGCACGAGCCCGTGTCCCCTGCGTCTGCAGGCGACTCAACCACTGTGCCACCAGGGAAGACCTGGATAATATTTTAAATCATTAGACTTGAAGAATGGAAAAGCAAGTTAGTCATGGAAGATGGTGTTCTGTGTTTCAGCAAACCAGAAGAGCTTGTCTGAGTAGCTAATATGGCAGAACATGTTAAATATATATAGTGTCTCATAATGCTAATGCTAGTATGTGTTCTCATTAATGAAATAATTTGGATG